>NC_085962.1:19799521-20999521 GCF_910591565.1 Cydia splendana
CTACCAGCGTTCAGCATCAGCTATCTTGGGTAATGCTCTAACAAGTGATCATCATGACGAATCGGATGTCCAAAACAGCGTGTGTCTATGATGCACCAAACCTGAGTTCTACTAGGTACAGCCAGGGTTCAGCATCAACTCTATCTTGGGTACTGCTCTTCCAAATACTCATTAAGACGTGTCGGATGACCAAAACAGCGTGTGCCTATGTTGCACCAAACCTGAGTTCCGCTAGGTACAATCAGGGTTCAGCATCAGCTCTATCTTGGGTACTACTCTCCTAAGTGCTCATCAAGACGAGTCGGATGACCAAAACAGCGTGTGCCTAGGTTACAACAAACCTGAGTTCCACTAGGTACAGCCAGGGTTCAGCATCAGCTCTATCTTGGGTACTACTCTCCTAAGTGCTCATCAAGACGAGTCCGATGACCAAAACAGCGTGTGCTTATGTTGTATTAAACCCGAGCTCCATCAGGTACTGCTAGGGTTCGGCATCAGCTATCTTGGGTACTGCTCTACCAAGTAATCATCATGACGAGTCGGATGTCCAAAACAGCGTGTGTCTATGTTGCACCAAACCCGAGCTGCACTAGGTACTGCCAGGGTTCAGCATCAGCTCTATCTTGATCTCATCAAGATGAGTCGGATGACCAAAACAGGATGTGCCTTTGTTGCTATAATTTGTTTATAATTTTAGCAGTTCCTAGCAAAAGTAACACTACTTAAAACTATTTCTCAAACTTAAAATACCCGATTTAAGTTTGCTAACACAATCAGTTCATCAGCGTCACAGAACATGCGAGTAAATTGACCTCCACAGTGAATATACAGCAAGATTGAATGTTCCAGTATTGACATAAAAGAAACTTAAATGCTAAATTGGGAATCATACCGAGCGAAGACAGGTGGGTCAGAATCCTAAATTTTAACCCACTTTCCACTTTTCTATTCATCGTTGTTGATGGCGTAAGCTGAGTACACACAACACAAGCCTATTTGGGCTTACTGGGGGGCTTAGGCAATTTGTGTAAGAATGTCCAAGTTTTTTTTACTACTAACACCATCTGTTAGAAAAATAAATAATTAACATTAGCACGAATGTTAATTCATTATTTTTCTATCAGATGGCGTTAGTAGTAATACAGTGTTATTCCTTTATTTTCTTTTTTTAGGTTTATAAAATGATGATATATTTTTTTTTGATAACACATCTACTACATCTAGTCATGAATTTAAATGTGACGTTCCACTGGTAAAGGTACCTTATGGCGGTTGGCGCTTAGGCTATTATTAAAGACGCTCCAATCCAATACTAATGCGGCGCTACGCGACGTAAGTGCCGAACGCCATAAGGTACGTTTACCCGTGGAACGACACAAATTACTATGTTAAATCTCATTCCCAACAGTGCGATAGTTTTTCCGTAAAGTGTACCTACCACACGAATACATAGATTGTCGAATAGTGAACACGTTATCTACGCCCGTCTCAAACAGGATAGATAGAGTTAGACCAAGAAAAGTCATAGCCCATGCAGTGCAAATGTTATTTATACGTCATGATTTCATAGAAGTTTGACGTTTTAAATGACACTTGCAGTGCATGGGCTATCAAAATCGCTGCAGACTTTTCTCGGTCTGACTCTACCGTCATACTCATAACCCCGATAATTCACAACAAACACCGATAACGAACTCTGCGAAACATGAAGTCATAAATGTCATGTGAAAAATGTCGTTCTGACTCTTTGACTATTTTCAAAAAGGTTAGGCTACAGGGCAAACCCTTATCCCGATCGTCTTTGTTTTAGGCTCAAATTGTAGCTGACTAAATTGTCCAGAGGAGTTTTTCTCAAATTTTTCTGTCGATTCCAAAATATCGTGCGCCAAAATCAAAAATTCGGAAAAAAATGAATTTTGTTTTCACTATTTCGGCCTTAACTTTTTTCGTTTTTGACTTTCTCGAATAATTCGTTTTGCACCTTACAGCTCTTGTAAATACGCGTCTATTAATATCATATCTTCACAACTCTCCGAGATATAAGGGAATCGCACTTTTTCTTGAATTCGGGGCCTATACTGGAGCGAACGAAAAGACATTTCCAATGTCAAAATCTACGCTATATGGCAAAAAAAAATCATTTTATGCCAAAAATGCCTTACATCATTTTGGAAAAGCGCTGATACTTTCAAATTGCTGGATCAATTATTTCTATCAAACATAGCCAAGAACCACTGCAGGAAACTCGCTTTCACTTTAAAAAAAACACCGATATCGGTCTATCTGTTGGAGAGCTAGGATGCTACAGACAGACAGACAGACATTGGCGATTGGCGTCAAAAATAATTATAAGTAACAACGCTCTTTTTGCGTCGGGGGTTAAAAAATGCGCGGCGGCATGTCTGACATGACTGGTCTTGCAGTCTGCGATCAAGGCAGGTACGACCGCAATGCCGTCGGGATCGGAATCATAGAAACCAATACAAACCATTGTCGCTGCTGTCTGCCGTGACAGCAAGCAGCATTGCAGCCACAATTAGAATGGAACACCTTTATTATTGTTACTCGATTTAATTAGCGATAAAACACAAATAAATGTGGGTTTCCTTGTAGAATCGATGAAATCGTATTTTAGTACGACGTTTAGTACTGAAATAATTTACGACTCCTTTTTGGGACGATGTTTAATATTGAATATTGACTTTTATCGCATTACGGTTTTTAAAATAAATTTAATATGTTATCTTTAATACGAAGATAGTGTATAGTCTCCGAGTAAAAAGCCTGTAGTGTACACTGAAAAGATCCTGACCGAGAGCCAGTAGGTAGCCATTAAAAAAAATCCAAGTACTGAATCGATGTTCCATATAACTATCGAAATTGATCAAAAAATTTCACGAAAATCGCTTGAGAAATGCAACCTGTAGAGGAGAGCAGCCGAAAATCCGGATAAATACGAAAATATTTTTAGCCAAGCTGAAACGGAGACGCTTCGCTCGCGCTCGCTCGGTCAATGAGATGATTTCATCATTGGCCTCTATTATTGCATAGTTTACTTTATTTGCTTTTAAATTAAACCTATACTGTAAGGTGGGGTAAGACTAACATAGTTTATTTTGCTCGGGGTAAGACTAATAGTATGAATGTGGATCCATACAAGTGATAGTCTTACCCCGGTGATAGACTTACCCCACCTTACCTTAAGTAAGTGCTTGAAACTCAGTTTGTTAGTGGTTAGTGCGGCCGAATCAAGGCTGCCTCCACTCGCTACCCTTTATAGCTCTCAGTCTATAACGGAAGTGCTTTACCGGGAACGAATCTATTGGATATACCTGCTGCGATTGTATTATTATATTTTCGAGATCTTTTCCACTTTAAGACTTTGGGGGCTTTTAAAAGAATCGCTTTTCTATAAGTGTCATCTTTCTATGGCGTTTAGTTCAACATTGAAAATGTTGCACAAAAAAATGAAAGGTCATACGAAACTTTCATTTTAGAAAAGGAAAGTATCAACTCATTTACACAAATAAAGAAGTTTCCGATATATTTCCAATTGGGTATTTCGCGATTTTGGAAACTTGCGACGGCACATGAATTGGTAAGACACACATTATATAAGCTAAATGACATCTATTTCTGGACAAAGGCCTCTCCCGAGATGTGACAGATAAATTACTTACTCAAGTTGTGCGATGACGAATGATTATTACGAGTGGATGACTCACGCTAGACCGACCCGAGCACGGGCCGAGCCGTTCGACGCGACATTTTCTATGACGGCTGATCGGTGATCACGTGGCGCTTTCCATAGAAAACCAAGCGCCGGAAGCTCCGCCCCGGCCCCGGATCGGTCTAGCGTGAGTCAACCTTAAAATCTTTTGATGGTCAACGTTATTTTTCAAACAAAAACTACTCTTAAGTATCAAGATTTTGGTATAATTACCACAGAATAAACAATAGTATAGGTTGACTCTCTAGCAAAACGCGCCTATTACGACAGATGTGACCGCAAGGTGGCGCAAGCGCGAGCAGGCGTCCGTTCCGTAGCGTAGCAGTGCGCGGCAACTACTACTGCTAGACACCAAAACTGGTGTGGGCCGCATGTAGGCGTACTTGTAGCGACGCGACGATATAGAGTGAGCTACGCGTTAACGAAGCCCATAAAACAATACATGTGTTTTCACAAACCGACACGTCTTCATTGAAGACGTAAAAGTGTTAAAATAAAAAGCGGTTCCTTAAAAGCGGTATGTCCATACAAAGCAAACATCTCGCAGCAATTCTTTTAATGGATCTTGTGAGTTTTTGCCTTTATTTATATGTTACGATGTGCGCATAATGGATCAGCGGGAACACTTAAGTAGATATATACGATCCTCATATATTAGCAACCCTATCGATACCAGAAATATATCCGGACTTGCTTTGGGATGTTTTGGAAAGGTGAGTTCATTAACTTATTTTTCACCACATCAGCTGGTAAGGGTTCTCTTGATGGTTCAAAAACTAATAAGAAAGTTGCATTTTATTCACATGTGAGGCAAAGTAATCAAATGCAAATATTAAGTTGTTTTTAGAGATGGGACGAATATGGACTTTGCCGAATACAAATATTCAGTTCAACTCGAAGAATGTTTCAGGCAGCGAAGGCCAAATATATCGCTGTACCTATAAATACTACAGAGCCTCTACCATCAGTTTTAACATTGACATAACGCTCACATCTACGTAATTTACTTTCTGTACATCTCGCTTGCACTATTGCTCGCATATGCGAGTACGAGCGAGATGCATAGAAAGTAAGTTACGTAGACGTGAGCGTATATGTCAATGTCAAAACTGATGGTAGACGTACAGGATCATAAAATTAAAATGAAATCACACAAAACGCATGAAAAATTCCCGCCTGTTAGTCCAGAATGGGCGATAAACAACAAAGTAACTCTCGAACATGACATTACAAAAATAATGACACCATTACAAGCGGCAACTTCAACTTTATGTCCCATGTCTTTCAGAGCTGGAAATTTATATTCTGGTAGCAATCGATAAGAAAGGACGCGTAGCACGACGAATTTCGTACATTGACCCACCGTGCCTATCTCTAGTAATATTTACTTACTTACTCTATCGCACGAGCGAGAAAGAAAGAAAGAAAATACATTTAAATATTTAACGCCACAACACAGGTAAGTATTGCATAAAAAAGAAAGGCATGCAGACAAAAAAAAAACATTTGGACGTAAGCGAAGGGATTTATGGTATTTACTTACTATTGTAGTCGAGGGTGGAAGCCCTAAACGACGGAACGACGGCGTTGCATGAACAAAAGATTTCCTTTGGCAGGATTGGTCCCTAAGACCCAAGGATGGATTTAAGAAGTGGAGCCACCGAGATTATTGATGTAATTTTTTAGGGCGGGAGGGGGGGACTCTCAACTTTATCTTGATATCTATATCATTTTAGTTACTAGGCCAAGTTTGGTATCGTTTTCGTATAAATCGGGGATGCCAAATTTATTTATGATATCATTCCGGCACCATTCCGAAGTAAAAACACATAAAATATGAAAAAAGTACTTTTTTTTATTCCTCTTCACGCTTAAACTGCTGAACCAATTTAGTTGAAATTTGGTATAGAGATAGTTTGAAGAACATAGGATAGTTTTTATTCCAAAACAATTCCTTAAAAATGAAAGGTAAGGTGTAGGATTGTATGGCAAATTAATAAACGCTGAACCGATTTGGATGAAATCTATGTCTACATCTTTGATTTAGTTGAAAATAATACTAAACTTGACTTAGAACCTAAACGTCAACCTCGTCAACCTCAGAAGTCGCAGACGCTTAAAACCCCCGTGTGCAGGCGCCCTGTATGTAAGAGCGCGCCAAGCGCGCTGAATGTCGGGCTTCGCCCGATCTTTAAGTGTGAAGGGCGCCCAGGCGCCCTGTATGTAAGAGCGCGCGAAGCGCGCTGAATGTCAGGCTTCGCCCGACCTTTAAGTGCGAAGGACGCCGCAGGCGCCCTGTATGTAAAAGCGCGCGAAGCGCGGTGAATGTCGGGCTTGGCCCGACCTTTATGTGTGAAGGGCGCCGCAGGCGCCCCGCATGTAAGAGCGCGCGAAGCGCGCTGAATGTCGGGCCTCGCCCGACCTTCAAGTATGAAGGGCGCCGCTGGCGCCCTGTATGTAACAGCGCGCTGAATCGCCCGACTTTTAAGTGTGAAGGGCGCCGCAGGCGCCCTGTATGTAAGAGCGCGCAAAGCGCGCAGAATGTCGGGCTTCGCCCGACCTTTAAGTATGGAGGGCGCCGCTGGCGCCCTGTATGTAAGCGCGTTGAATCGCCTGACCTTTAAGTGTGAAGGGCGCCGCAGGCGCCCTGTATGTAAGAGCGCGCGAAGCGCTCTGAATGTCAGGCTTCGCCCGACCTTTAAGTGTGAAGGACGCCGCAGGCGCCCTGTATGTAAAAGCGCGCGAAGCGCGGTGAATGTCGGGCTTGGCCCGACCTTTATGTGTGAAGGGCGCCGCAGGCGCCCCGCATGTAAGAGCGCGCGAAGCGCGCTAAATGTCGGGCTTCGCCCGACCTTCAAGTGTGAAGGGCGCCGCTGGCGCCCTGTATGTAACAGCGCGCTGAATCGCCCGACTTTTAAGTGTGAAGGGCGCCGCAGGCGCCCTGTATGTAAGAGCGCGCAAAGCGCGCAGAATGTCGGGATTCGCCCGACCTTTAAGTATGAAGGGCGCCGCTGGCGCCCTGTATGTAAGCGCGTTGAATCGCCCGACCTTTAAGTGTGAAGGGCGCCGCAGGCGCCCTGTATGTAAGAGCGCGCGAAGCGCGCTGAATGTCGGGCTTCGCCCGACCTTTAAGTGTGAAAGGCGCCGCTGGCGCCCTGTATGTAAGAGCGCGCGAAGCGCGCTGAATCGCCCGACCTTTAAGTGTGAAAGGCGCCGCTGGCGCCCTGTATGTAAGAGCGCGCGAAGCGCGCTGAATCGGCCGACCTTTAAGTGTGAAGGGCGCCGCAGGCGCCCTGTATGTAAGAGCGCGCAAAGCGCGCTGAATGTCGGGGCTTCGCCCGACCTTTAAGTGTGAAGGGCGCCGCGGGCGCCCTGTATGTAAGAGCGCGCCAAGCGCGCTGAATGTCGGGCTTTGCCCGACCTTTAAGTGTGAAGGGCGCCGCAGGCGCCCTGTATGTAAGAGCGCGCAAAGCGCGCTGAATGTCAGGCTTCGCCCGACCTTTAAGTATGAAGGGTGCCGCTGGCGTCCTGTATGTAAGCGCGCTGAATCGCCCGACCTTTAAGTGTGAAGGGCGCCGCAGGCGCCCTGCATGTAAGAGCGCGCGAAGCGCGCTAAATGTCGGGCTTCGCCCGACCTTCAAGTGTGAAGGGCGCCGCTGGCGCCCTGTATGTAACAGCGCGCGAAGCGCGCTGAATCGCCCGACCTTTAAGTGTGAAGGGCGCCGCAGGCGCCCTGTATGTAAGAGCGCGCAAAGCGCGCAGAATGTCGGGCTTCGCCCGACCTTTAAGTGTGAAAGGCGCCGCTGGCGCCCTGTATGTAAGAGCGCGCGAAGCGCGCTGAATCGGCCGACCTTTAAGTGTGAAGGGCGCCGCAGGCGCCCTGTATGTAAGAGCGCGCAAAGCGCGCTGAATGTCGGGGCTTCGCCCGACCTTTAAGTGTGAAGGGCGCCGCGGGCGCCCTGTATGTAAGAGCGCGCAAAGCGCGCTGAATGTCAGGCTTCGCCCGACCTTTAAGTATGAAGGGTGCCGCTGGCGTCCTGTATGTAAGCGCGCTGAATCGCCCGACCTTTAAGTGTGAAGGGCGCCGCAGGCGCCCTGCATGTAAGAGCGCGCGAAGCGCGCTAAATGTCGGGCTTCGCCCGACCTTCAAGTGTGAAGGGCGCCGCTGGCGCCCTGTATGTAACAGCGCGCGAAGCGCGCTGAATCGCCCGACCTTTAAGTGTGAAGGGCGCCGCAGGCGCCCTGTATGTAAGAGCGCGCAAAGCGCGCAGAATGTCGGGCTTCGCCCGACCTTTAAGTGTGAAAGGCGCCGCTGGCGCCCTGTATGTAAGAGCGCGCGAAGCGCGCTGAATCGCCCGACCTTTAAGTGTGAAGGGCGCCGCAGGCGCCCTGTATGTAAGAGCGCGCAAAGCGCGCTGAATGTCGGGGCTTCGCCCGACCTTTAAGTGTGAAGGGCGCCGCGGGCGCCCTGTATGTAAGAGCGCGCAAAGCGCGCTGAATGTCAGGCTGCGCCCGACCTTTAAGTATGAAGGGTGCCGCTGGCGTCCTGTATGTAAGCGCGCTGAATCGCCCGACCTTTAAGTGTGAAGGGCGCCGCAGGCGCCCTGCATGTAAGAGCGCGCGAAGCGCGCTAAATGTCGGGCTTCGCCCGACCTTCAAGTGTGAAGGGCGCCGCTGGCGCCCTGTATGTAACAGCGCGCGAAGCGCGCTGAATCGCCCGACCTTTAAGTGTGAAGGGCGCCGCAGGCGCCCTGTATGTAAGAGCGCGCAAAGCGCGCAGAATGTCGGGCTTCGCCCGACCTTTAAGTGTGAAAGGCGCCGCTGGCGCCCTGTATGTAAGAGCGCGCGAAGCGCGCTGAATCGGCCGACCTTTAAGTGTGAAGGGCGCCGCAGGCGCCCTGTATGTAAGAGCGCGCAAAGCGCGCAGAATGTCGGGCTTCGCCCGACCTTTAAGTGTGAAAGGCGCCGCTGGCGCCCTGTATGTAAGAGCGCGCGAAGCGCGCTGAATCGCCCGACCTTTAAGTGTGAAGGGCGCCGCAGGCGCCCTGTATGTAAGAGCGCGCAAAGCGCGCAGAATGTCGGGCTTCGCCCGACCTTTAAGTGTGAAAGGCGCCGCTGGCGCCCTGTATGTAAGAGCGCGCGAAGCGCGCTGAATCGGCCGACCTTTAAGTGTGAAGGGCGCCGCAGGCGCCCTGTAAGTAAGAGCGCGCAAAGCGCGCAGAATGTCGGGCTTCGCCCGACCTTTAAGTGTGAAAGGCGCCGCTGGCGCCCTGTATGTAAGAGCGCGCGAAGCGCGCTGAATCGGCCGACCTTTAAGTGTGAAGGGCGCCGCAGGCGCCCTGTATGTAAGAGCGCGCAAAGCGCGCTGAATGTCGGGGCTTCGCCCGACCTTTAAGTGTGAAGGGCGCCGCGGGCGCCCTGTATGTAAGAGCGCGCAAAGCGCGCTGAATGTCAGGCTTCGCCCGACCTTTAAGTATGAAGGGTGCCGCTGGCGTCCTGTATGTAAGCGCGCTGAATCGCCCGACCTTTAAGTGTGAAGGGCGCCGCAGGCGCCCTGCATGTAAGAGCGCGCGAAGCGCGCTAAATGTCGGGCTTCGCCCGACCTTCAAGTGTGAAGGGCGCCGCTGGCGCCCTGTATGTAACAGCGCGCGAAGCGCGCTGAATCGCCCGACCTTTAAGTGTGAAGGGCGCCGCAGGCGCCCTGTATGTAAGAGCGCGCAAAGCGCGCAGAATGTTGGGCTTCGCCCGACCTTTAAGTGTGAAAGGCGCCGCTGGCGCCCTGTATGTAAGAGCGCGCGAAGCGCGCTGAATCGGCCGACCTTTAAGTGTGAAGGGCGCCGCAGGCGCCCTGTATGTAAGAGCGCGCAAAGCGCGCAGAATGTCGGGCTTCGCCCGACCTTTAAGTGTGAAAGGCGCCGCTGGCGCCCTGTATGTAAGAGCGCGCGAAGCGCGCTGAATCGGCCTACCTTTAAGTGTGAAGGGCGCCGCAGGCGCCCTGTATGTAAGAGCGCGCAAAGCGCGCTGAATGTCGGGGCTTCGCCCGACCTTTAAGTATGAAGGGCGCCGCGGGCGCCCTGTATGTAAGAGCGCGCGAAGCGCGCTGAATGTCGGGCTTTGCCCGACCTTTAAGTGTGACTAGTAATATTCATGTGCCAGCACTCGGTCGGAGTCCAAGGCCCGCCTCCCCGACCAACCTCCCTAGAAGTGACTCGGAGGTATATATACGCGACAGGAAAAATTTCGATAGCGCGATGTAGAACATTCCAAATTCGAATATTTGCTGACGCCTAGTTTTGGATTATATTATGATACTCGTACTTCCTCGATGTTTCTGTCTATCTATATTATATGATAAATTAAAAAATTACCATAATTTTTTTTTCAGAAATACGATAATTATAATAAACTTCTCTGATGTCAAGATTTCACGAAACGGCCGCCATCTTGATTTTCTTTATTTTCGGCCCTACCTTGATAAAAATCGATATCTGAGGGTCCGAGAGGCCCCTTAACACGAATCTGAAGTCGAAATTCAACGAAACGGCCGCCATCTTGATTTTTATTTATTTTCGCCCCGACCTGGATGAAAATCGATATCTGAGGGTCCGAGAGGCCCCTTAACACGAATCTGAAGTCGAAATTTAACGAAACGGCCGCCATCTTCATTTTCTTTATTTTCGGCCCGATCTTGATGAAAATCGATATCTGAGGGTCCGAGAGGTCCCTTAACACGATTTTGAAGTTCAAAATTAACGAAACGGTCGCCCTCTTGATTTTCTTTATTTTCTGCCCGATCTTGATGAAAATCGATATCTGAGGGTCCGAGAGGCCCCTTAACAGGAATCTGAAGTCGAAATTTAACGAAACGGCCACCATCTTGATTTTCTTTATTTTCGGCCCGATCTTGATGAAAATCGATATCTGAGGGTCCGAGAGGCCCCTTAACACGAATCTGAAGTCGAAATTTTACGAAACGGCCACCATCTTAATTTTCTTTATTTTCTGCCCGATCTTGATGAAAATCGATATCTGAGGGTCCGAGAGGCCCTTAACACGAATCTGAAGTCGAAATTTCACGAAACGGCCGCCATCTTGATTTTCTTTATTTTCGGCCTGATCTTGATGAAAATCGATATCCGAGGGTCCGAGAGGCCCCTTAACACGAATCTGAAGTCGAAATTTAACGAAACGGCCGCCATCTTGATTTTCTTTATTTTCGCCCCGATCTTGATGAAAATCGATATCTGAGGGTCCGAGAGGCCCCTTAACACGAATCTGAAGTAGAAATTTAACGAAACGGCCGCCATCTTGATTTCCTTTATTTCGGCCCGATCTTGATGAAAATCGATATCTGAGGGTCCGAGAGGCCCCTTAACACGAATCTGAAGTCGAAATTTCACAAAACGGCCGCCATCTTGATTTTCTTTATTTTCGACCCGACCTGGATGAAAATCGATATCTGAGGGTCCGAGAGGCCCCTTAACACGAATCTGAAGTCGGAATTTAACGAAACGGCCGCAATCTTGATTTCCTTTATTTCGGCCCGATCTTGATGATAATCGATATCTGAGGGTCCGAGAGGCCCCTTAACACGAATCTGAAGTCGAAATTTCACGAAACGGCCGCCATCTTGATTTTCTTTATTTTCGGCCCGATTTTGATGAAAATCGATATCTGAGGGTCCGAGAGGCCCCTTAAGACGAATCTGAAGTCAAAATTTCACAAAACGGCCGCCATCTTGATTTTCTTTATTGTCGACCCGACCTGGATGAAAATCGATATCTGAGGGTCTGAGAGGCCCCTTAACACGAACCTGACGTCGAAATTTAACGAAACGGCCGCCATCTTGATTTTCTTTATTTTCGGCCCGATCTTGATGAAAATCGATATCTGAGGGTCCGAGAGGCCCCTTAACACGAATCTGAAGTCGAAATTTAACGAAACGGCCGCCATCTTCATTTTCTTTATTTTCGGCCCGATCTTGATGAAAATCGATATCTGAGGGTCCGAGGGGCCCCTTAACACGAATTTGAATTCGAAATTTAATGAAACGGCCGCCATCTTGATTTTTTTTATTTTCGGCCCGATCTTGATGAAAATCGATATCTGAGGGTCCGAGAGGTCCCTTAACACGATTCTGAAGTCGAAAATTAACGAAACGGTCGCCATTTTGATTTTCTTTATTTTCTGCCCGATCTTGATGAAAATCTATATCTGAGGATCCGAGAGGCCCCTTAACACGAATCTGAAGTCGAAATTTCACGAACCTGCGCCATCTTTATTTTCTTTATTTTCGACCCGATCTCGATGAAAATGGATATCTGTGGGTCCGAGAGGCCCCTAAACACGAATCTGATGTCGAAATTTCACGAAACGGCCGCCATCTTTATTTTCGACCCGATCTTGATGAAATAGGATATCTATGGGTCCATATTAGCCAACCTGAAAAATTTAAATCCTTCTTTGTCACTTACCTACTCACTCATGATTTCTTAAGATATACCTACTTACAATCTCAGACTAATAACGCATAGACTGATAGTCCCCATACGGCTAACCTGCCAAAAGTGAAGCCAAAACACGATCGATTTGTGCGTGCGAGGCTCGTATTTTACGTTCAGCAATACACACATATATACAAAAACGTGTTGCCTGTACATCCTTAACACTTATTAATAATTTGTCAGTGTCTAGATTTGATTTTGTAGCAAAAGATTTTTATGTTTCTTTTAGGGTTTTTTGCATTTCTATTCTTTGTGAAATAAGGTTTAAATAAATAAACTGATACGTTTTTAGTATTTCTTTATTTAAAATGTGCATAAAATAATAAAAATAATACATTATTTGAAATAAAATAATGAAATATTTAAAAATATATAATTTTTATTTAATTATATAAGGAACTTTAACTAAGCGTATGCATTTTAGAACGTAAACGTCATGTCCCATTTTGAGGAAAAAATATTCACTACACTGGCAACATTTAGAAGAAATGGCGGCTGACGCAACTTTGGATTTTTGTAGTTCCGATTACGTAAAAATATCACATTAAACTCGATACTTACGCGTGAAATGTAATATCAGTCGGTTTGGTTTTATGATATGATGCGTTGTGACACCCATTCACTGCACAAACAACCATCTTTCCTGTGTTTTTGATTTTTAAACGGGAGGTGTAGTACACAAACCGATTTGACCTTGAGTACTGCCAGGGCCGTCCGAATACGGTGACATGAGTGCGACGTGACGTCGCACTTGAAATGGCTTCACTAGGGATGTACGAACACTCTATCTATGCCTTATAAATCTATGCTTACAATTAAGTTTAATTACCGTAATCAAACACAAAAACAAAACGTAATAAATTTCAATAAAATAATATGGAAGTAACGAACATCAACTGACACTTCAATCGACAGCTTTTTTTGTAAAAAAAACTTTGTAAGATACGGTCCAAATTGCGGATACTTACTATTTGTCAACTATACAGGGTGATTGAGGAGACGTGAGTAGGACTAACACTGCGCATTTCGTAAATTAGAAGCAACTATTTCGTATCAGTATTAATGAGATTAACGTTAATTTTCTAATCGTGTTGAAAAAAAAATATTTATTTAAGACATGCATGGTCACCCTAAAATTTTAATACTAGGGTAGTTAACCGATTATTCTGTGTCAAATTGAATATCATCCCTGTCATCACGGTCTGGTTACTTTTGAAAACTCGTATCTCACTCAAGTTTGACAGTTTATTTTCTTCGTAATCAAAATGCTGTCATTACGGTTAAAGAGGTTTATGTTTATTAATTAGGTCTTGCAGGGTGACCATGATTGTAGATAGTTAAATTTGCCCTCACCAAAAAGTTAAAAAATAGGAAAAAGGTTGTTTCACCTAAATACGACGGTGATCGATCAATTATCAGTTACTGAGTATGCAGGATTAGTCCTGCACATGTCTCATGAAACACCCTGTAGTAGAGATTCTTAAAACAACATTTTTTTTGTGCGTGATAATCTGTGTGTATTTTTTGAGTTCATTATTTTAATTGTACAATAAAATACGTAAAATATAGTGTAATAACACTATAGTAGAAAAACTGATATTAACAGTTTTGATCAAATCTTAAACTTTATATTGATTAATTAATTAATTATTAGTTAATTAATAACGATGCGTTCTGACGTTTTTCGGGGGTCTATTATAAACCGTCGATGTCCCGTTAAAAGTCATTTGAACTTTTATTGTCTCTTTCTTTTTGCTAACGATGTGAAAGGGACAGAGATAATAGAATCCAAGTACTTATTTCGAACTTGTATTAGACCCCACATGTTGAAATGACTTTTGTATATAAAGGTCACTTTAATGTCATTTTGTCTCACTCAGTGAGACAAATGCGATTTTGCTCACTGTTTTCGAGTAGCAAAGTACCCTTGTTCGAGTTGCTGAGGTGAAAAATTATTACTCGACCTCGAAGTTCGAAATCGTGTCTTTTCACCCCGGTTTACGGTATGTATAAAACCCGAAAGTCGCTTCATATGCTCTATCTAACAGGTTACGTTATCTGTTCTACGCATGTTCGCGCAAAAGTGGCGGCGTTTTTAAAATAGCAGTCTCTAATTTCTTCGTGATTTATTTCAATTTTGAGAAATTGACACCAAAAAAAAAATCGGAAATAAAACAAGTGCTTTGCTCACAAAGGACTTGTTTTATTTCCGATATTTTTTTGGTAAAGTGTGTTAAATAAACTTGTGGTGTGTGGTTGTGGACTATTGTTGAAATATTTTCATCTGGATTGTATAAAACAAAAAATACGCCACAATAAATAGATCTCATTGTAATATCTCAGTTGGTGACAGTTTCCATGTGAATAAAGATTTATATTATTTTGACCAAATCATCTAATTTTCGAATTGTGTAGGATTTGCTAATGGTCTAAGAGCTAGCTACGGAATTAGGTTTGCAATTTATAGAGAAACGAAATCCCTCTAGTTAACGTGCCATCCCAACTAGCAAATCTATGTGCTATAAAAGTTGAGAGCACGTTTTTATTTTCGCTTTTTGGTGCTATAAACGGTGTAAAAACAATCGAATAAAAGTCCTGTAAGCGTTTACTCAACGCGAAAAAGGCGCACTTATACAGACTAAAAGTGTTATAAAAATCGAGTAAGCGCTGTATAAGAAGCAAATCGATGCTGTAAGAGTTGAGTAAAAGTGGATAAAAGCGATTTTAGTGTTTTAATAGCAACGATAGTACTTTTATTCGACTATTCGTTCTATAAACATTAGCAATTTACTATTACTCAGTGAAAGTGTTCTATAATAGCAACCGCACTGCTTTTTCTCAGCAAAAATGTTTCGTAAAAGTAGCCGAATTGCTTTTACTCGGCATTTTGAATGTGTAAGAGTGCAGTAAATGCTTTTATTCAACTAATATGTGCTAAAAACGATCTCAGGTAGGCGATTATATTTCAATTATTTGATTAAGTTTGAGGCCTAATCGTCTTCACGTATCTAATAAAACAAAAAGGTACTTAAGTATTGTTTTACTGCTGTCATCCATGACATTTATTTTTACCGTGATTGTGTACATAAGTTTTTACTGTCTGTAAGTACACGTAATACAGTAAAACCTAGCGCGAAAAATACTTTATTGATAAAACCAAAGGCACTGGTTCATATATATTCATGAGCCGCCTATTTTCTTAAATTTCAATAAAAAAATATTAATTAAAATAAGTAAAAATTTGCTTACACGATCTAGTTTCTGTTATATCTCATTAATTCGACTATAAGTCGAGTAACTGCATCTACTGCTACACTTATAGCACATGGTGTCGCCATGTTTATGGATTTATAGTCCGGTGGCCGACAGCATGAAACCCTACCTGATAAAAAAATAGAATAATCCTACTCTGTGGGGGTAGCTGACTTTTAGCAGCTTCAACTGCTCTTGGTCGGCCGTGGCTTAACTTGGCAAATTTTGCGCAAATGGCAAAAAAGTGGTACAAATATTCATCAAAAAAACAAAATTGGTCAGCTACATCCTGTGTTGGCAGGTTCCTGTGTCCGACCGAATTTGTGGTACCACGTGAGCTACAATTTACCTCATCGAAAAATAGAATGTCACTTGTATGGTAGGATTGCTGCCATTGACATTTTTTTTCAATGCGGACGGACTGCAAAAGCTATCAGGCTAAGGTGAGGCCGACCAAGACATACGTCAACAAATTTAATGTAGGTATTACAATCAGTTTTTTTCATTCTATTTTTCGATGAGGTAAATTGTAGCTGTCACGTGGTACCACAAATTCGGTCGAACACAGGAACCTGCCAACACAGGATGTAGCTAACCACTTTTGTTTTGCTGTCCTCAAAGGCAGCTATCCTACCATGCAAGTTTCATTCTATTATACGATGGGGGTTTTTTTTGATGAATTTTTGTGCCACTATTTGGCCATTTACGCAAAATTTGCCAAATTAAGCCGCGGCCGACCAATAGCAGTTGATGCTACTAAAAGTCAGCTACCCCTACAGAGTAGGATTTTCTATTTTTTTATCAGATAGGGTTTCATGCAGTTGGCCACCGGACTATATTGAAACAACAACATGACTGACTTGTGCTGTTAATGTAGTTCAAAACTCTTTAAAAGTACGCTGAATACATTTTGAATAAAACCTGTAAATACACTTCAGCTCCTATAACAGCGGTTTGAGCCCCATTACCCGAATTATGATATAAGCGCGCTGTTACAGCAGCATTGTTGCCAAATGGTTATTGGATTGCTTTTAATAGGCTTTTATAGCAACAGAGAAGAGAGTTGAGTAACGGTTGTATTAAAGCGCCTTATTCAGACAATTAGCTATTCTATAGCTGTTATATGATTTTAATAGAACAATTATGCTGAATAAAAGTGATTTAGTAGCGCTAACTCAGCATTTATTAAAAGGTGGAATAAAAGTGCTAAAAGATAGTGCTTTAAACGTTTATACGACATGATTATAGCACCTAATTAGTGCGAAAATTGCTAAATAGTCGAGTTAACCGCTATTATACGATATATTGGTGTTTCAACAACCGTAACTCGGCTGTTATACGATTACAGGCTGAGTAAATCAATTCTTATACGACTATTTTGCTAGTTGGGATACTATCATTATTAATTAATCCGGGCGCCTGGCAGCTGTACAGCGGTGGGTGTGACAGTGGTTGGGCAACAAAGGGGCTGTAAAAACAATTGAAGGTGTGCAATTTATACAGGGGACCGAAAACGGGATCTTATAGTAATTAGGTCTCATTTTCACCCTTTGGGTAACGAAAGACGATAAAATTTGACCCAGTAAATGAGATGGTTTGGCACTTTTTCCACGCATCTTGGACGTCACCTGGCACTTCTTTTCCCCCAATTAAAACGCCTGGCAACGTTATATTCGAATTAAATACATAATTAGCTATTATATCACACCAAACTCAGAGCTCTATAAATTGTACAAATGTACACCTTCAATTTATTTGACACCTCTCACACCCACCGCTGAACAGCTGCCAGGCGCCCGAATTAATTAATAATGATAGTATGGCACACTAACTAGAGGGATTTCGTTGCTCTATAAATTGCAAACCTATTTCCGTAGCTAGCTCTCTGTCTATAAGTTACATTTATCTCGATTGTTTAAAACAATAGATTGAGCTTGAAATAATAGATTACACAGCTCACAGGAAATTCTCGGGATTTCTTTGTTCTTAAACATGAACTGACTTAAGAAATATAATTTATACATCCTCCTGACTGTAGGACTTGGTCAGTATAGCGTTCTAGATATTGTTCTAGGTATTGTTTCTAGGTCATTCATTTCCTGAAGAGCTCAATTAAGGCACTGGGGATTATCGTACCGTGGGCATATGTAAACCCTAAATATCGATTAGAAAAAGCTTTCGGAACTGTAGGAATGGATGCAAGGATTTTCTTTTCTTCCCCCGCTTATTAGAGAGGGACGGGTTGTTTATCTCGCTCGCGGGGTACCTACTGTCGCGGCGCTCCTGTAAGCCTACAGGGCGCTCCACCGGCTCCACAGCGCGCCTGGCGGATAGGTCGGCCGAAGTGAGTTAATTAACGGGGAGCGTGTAAGGCGACGCTCCCGGCCGCTCTAATTGCGCGATTATTCCTCTGCGACGCCTAACTGCTGGATGAAATTTAATTAAAGTTTGTTGTTCAAATATATTTAATTAAAGTAATGTTGTAGCGGGTGCCGCGCCGACGCCCGCCGTCTCAATCCGCGTGAGTGCTGCGCAACTTTCCTAATTCATTACTTCTGAAAGCGTTCCCGTGATGCCGAGCACTCTTAATAATTTGTATTGTGTAGGTAGTTGGAGTCGTTTTAGTGGGAACGCTTTCTGTACCCGCTTCCGGATACACTTTCATGTGACCTAAGACCCAACACTTTAGAGGAAAGGGGATGACTGGTTCTCGAACGTAGTCCCCATATTTCTTTCTGGATATTGACATTATGGAAAATATTCATTACTAGCTGTGCCCGCGGCTCCGCCCGCGTGGAATTCGGTCTGTGTCAGTAAGCGGCTAATTTCTAATCCTAATTTCTCTCCCTCCCCTGGAGGCGGAACTTGAAGTAAAGTTGACAGATGGATATGCTAGAGGATTGTAGTCCAGATAAAATATTTTACAGTTACTACTAAATAAAACTACACTCCAAAATCAATAGTTTTTTTCGCCCTTATTAAAATTTTACACGTGATTTAAACGACCGAGTAGTAGGTGTAGCTATATCGGACGATACAGTAAGGTCGCGCGAGCGAAAGCGAAGCGGCCTGCCTGGCTAGAGCGCCACTCACCGTGGTCTTCTTCAGACTCCTGAGGAAGACCACGTGCCCCTTGTAACCTCAATGCGTTGCGAGACTTTCGCGAATGATTCGATTTTTTTCGGGAAGGCATGGAAATGCGTATAAAATGCGAGTCCCAAATCGTTTGACTCCGCAAACGACCAGTGCCGGATTAAGATATTTTGATGCCCTAAGCATTTCTAGACCATGGTGCCCGTCTCCCTAGGGTCATCAATATTACATTGAATTTTTTTGGTAAATTGACGTTCATTGCCGCATTACAGCTGAGAATGGAAATCAGTTACATTATTTTATCACGAAAAATGACAGTGCCGCAGCAGTAACGTTGCAACAGAGTACCTAATGCTGCTGCAGTCGCCACCCGAAAGTTACCTTTATCATATCGTAGAAGGTTATAGAAAACGCGAGCGAAGCGAGCGCGAAAATTTTTCGATATAAAAACGCAATTTGATAGGCAGTTGTACATCTTTACTTTTAGTATGGAAATCAGTTACATAATTTTATCACGAAAATTGACAGTGCTGCAGCAGTAACGTTGCAACAGAATAATGCTGCTGCAGTCGCCACCCGAATGTCACCTAATTATCATATCTTAGGAAGTTTTGAAAACGCGAGCGAAGCGAGCGCGAAAATTTTTTGATATAAAAAACACAATTTGATAGACAGTTGTACATTTTTACTTTTAGTAAGGAAATCAGTCACATCATTTTATCACGAAAATTGACAGTGCTGCAACAGAATAATGCTGCTGCAGTCGCCACCCGAATGTCACCTTTATCATATGTTAGGAAGTTATTAAAACGCGAGCGAAGCGAGCGCGAAAATTTTTCGATATAAAAAACGCAATTTGATAGACAGTTGTACATTTTTACTTTTTGTATGGAAATCAGTCACAACATTTTATCACGAAAATTGACAGTGCTGCAGCAGTAACGTTGCAACAGAATAATGCTGATGCAGTCGCCACCCGAATGTCACCTTTATCATACCTTAGGAAGTTATTGAAAACGCGAGCGAAGCGAGCGCGAAAATTTTTCGATATAAAAAACGCAATTTGATAGACAGTTGTACATTTTTACTTTTAGTATGGAAATCAGTCACATCATTTTATCACGAAAATTGACAGTGCTGCAGCAATAAATTTTCAACAGAGTAATGCTGCGCAGTCGCCACCCGAATGTCACTTTTATCATACCTTAGAAAGTTATTGAAAACGCGAGCGAAGCGAGCGCGAACATTTTTCGATATAATAACCACGCTTTGATAGACAGTTGTACATTTTTATTTTTAGTCCCATCCAGGCGCTAATCCAGGATTTCATACAGAGAGGGGATGGGACAGTTTTTTATCAGCCTAGCTTCGCATAGGGCTCGATATTTAAGGGTCTTTTTTTGCCTACGGTTTTGGTGCCCCCTAGACGTGGTGCCCTAAGCAAGTGCTTATTTTGCTTAAAAGGGTTAATCCGGCACTGCAAATGACAGAGGTCAATGTTTTTTTTTCAAAGTACCCACCTTCGTGGCCGGCGATACGTATGAATATGGATTTGATATGGATGCGATATAATTACGATTAGGTATATTCATGACGGAGAAAATTAATAATTTTAAATAATTATGCAATTATACGCGTGTTGATATGTGTGTTTATTTTACCATTACGTAACTATGTAAACACATTTTTAGTTTTCTTGATTACTTAATGTTTACTCAGTTCCCCAAAAGACGGCACTGTGCAATGAGGGGCAATTAATTTACTGTCGTTTAATTTTGTTGTATTATTAAATCAACATAATTATTCAATTAAATTTGTTGATATCCATACTCCCTCTTCTAAACTTAGAGTTAATTTGGCAAAATCCTTCCTCGGTGGCTTATTCATGTCAACACGTATTACATTCAGCGCCATCTGTTAGTTTACCAGGGTACTCCTGTAGTGGTAGCACATATTTGAAAAAAGTTTGCCCCTCTTTCCTAAGTAGCGCTATAAGATTCAGGGGCAAACTTAAGTCAATCGAGTGTTGTGGCTACCCCCCCTTTTAGGGGTTGAATTTTTATAGCCTATAACCTGGCCGGGGATGTTCTTGACAGATTAGTAAAGTTTGCATCAAAATCCGTTCAGCCGTTTTCACGTGATGCGCGTTCAAATAAACAGACAAACAGATAAACAGATAAACAGATAAACAGACAAACAGACAAAAAATCTAAAAACTGTTGGAACGTGTTCTGTTATCGATTCTAAGTATCCCCAGCCAACTTTTTTTCGAATATCGTCCATGTACAGACTTTCGACCCTCTTCAGCTTTATTATATGTATATAGATATAGATAAAAGAGGATGTTTATTAACTACAGCTATAGCACCTTCGTTTGTTTATTTTTAATTTTTTTGATTATTTAAGAGTTAGATGCGAAAAACAAAATCCATACATTTTTTTAAAAGCTCGTTATTCTTATAATAATTACAAAATCAAAATAAAATCAAACGAAGCTAATATATTAGCTATGCTCAACATACATTTAATTTTTAAAAATATTTTCTATAATGTCAATACCCATTGAGGAAAATGGGGACTAACTTTGTACGGGGAAGCGGTCGTCTACTGTCGTTCTTAATTGACACCGGCCGAATTGAAGACACCGACATTTAAATGTTATTAATAATTCGTTCTCAACCCAAGGTATAAACACTTTAATAGATAAATTTCATCATTATTCGGATCAAAGCGATGCTCGCTATCCAAGTAATACATTAAAGCTATCAATTGAATTATTCATAAATTAGTTGATATTTCTCCATTAGTGAGACAGTTGTGTCGTTGGAAATTACACCGAAATGGACTCTCGAATACAAATGCACCGTTAAAAGCCACATTAAGATAAAAGCTGTGTGCCATTTATTCTGATTAATTATTAATAGGATTGTCAATTAAGATGGTATTTTGAAAGACCTTCTGAAAATAGGAAATGTTTATCAAAAAGTAGCAATCATAGCGCCGAGGCTGGCCGTAAGCGTCGAATGGTGTTCGCGTCAATTACTGCTAATGGAAAACTTAAATTATGATAAAAGCTTAGCGACGCGCCGGATCCCGCGCGCCGAAGCTGCGTTGCCTAGCCGAGCATGCCCGATAACATTTCCCCGGGAATGTTTCTATTACTATCAGGGACAATTCTGGGAACGACGTAGGTAGGTATTACTGCCCACTCGTTGTGACATGAATTAATTTTTGATTCAATTCATTTCAATGTAATATTATTTCTTTCGAAGTACCAGGACTCCATAGATGTGTTAGTTACATATTTAATTGCATTAACTAACAGTTACATTAATTATATTCGCAATAGTTAATGTTTAATAATCTCGTGTTGCATGAAATAGCCATTGAATATCCATATCGTTATGGACTCTAATTAATTCCTATAATTATACCGATCCCTGTTATTTGTATGCTGCTATAGAAACGGAACAAAATGATTAGGTACATTACCAATCACTGGTAAGTTGTGACTAATTATTACACTTAAATCAACACCAGTCAAAAGTAATAGGTTAACAAGTGTGCAAAGTTGTTGTTTACCCCTCGTGCGAAAATTGAGACACGAGCGAGCCAAAGATTCCAAAATAGAGCTTCGCTTGTGGTTTAAAAAGTTAAATCTTAAGCGTTGTGAGGGTTTCAAGGTATGTGACATACTTTGCAACTCGATTTCATATAGCAAAAATATTATTATTGTTTGTCTAAGTCTAATAGGCAGACTTTAATGATTCCGAGACTTTAAAATGCACCAGCGAAGAACAGTGCCATTAAAGCCGTCAATAAATCGTTTAATAAATAAGCGAAAGGTCGCAGCC
Source organism: Cydia splendana (assembly GCF_910591565.1). Taxonomy (NCBI): domain Eukaryota; kingdom Metazoa; phylum Arthropoda; class Insecta; order Lepidoptera; family Tortricidae; genus Cydia; species Cydia splendana. The sequence continues at coordinate 19,821,955 of NC_085962.1, forward strand.
GCGCGAAAGCGGAGTAAATAAAAGCTGCGGTGGTCGAGGTAATTGATGGCAGTGGCAATCAAATTAGGCTCCGCGTCGCGGGTAATCGGCTGAAAGCTACCCGCGCAGAGCTTTTGTGGGTCGGCGCCGCGGCCGCGCCCGCTCCGGTCCTACATTATTTTACTTGCACTTGTTACAATTCGACGAAATGGTTTACATATCATTTTTTTTTTAATTTTAAGCGGCTTACTGACGAATTTTAGCCAAATAATCGGTCCGTTAAAATGACGGTCTTTCCAGCAATACATTTTAAATGCCGGTCTTCTGCACATATGCCTTAAGTTATAACTATTCAGATTAACCTTCACAAATTCTGCTATTTTTCAACGCACAGATTGCCTGACGAGACCTTTTTTTTAGCTATCTACATTTTTATTTTTTTCTGTACTCTTCTTTCTTTTATTGAGTGCGGGTACCTGGGCATTTTCACTTAACTGTGCATCTTTAACGGCCGGTTAGCAATCGTTACAAAACTGACGGTCAATGTCAAATCTCAAATCCCATACATTTTGTCAGGAATGTAACGGTTAGACGTTACTGAAACACGACTTAAGTCGCGCCTTAAAGTACAAGTTAAATAAAAATGCCCACCTGCCCGAAAGAACTACCCAATGAAAAGTGTTGCTAAACCTTATCACATGAGTCTTAGCCAATATCAGTCTCTGTCACGGATTGCGAGTAGAACAGAGCTAACGCAGGACGCTTCATCAACCCCGATTGTAGAAATTTTACCTAAATGCTGGTTTGATTATATTCCCCCAGTGATCTAAACAGCCTAGTTTTGGGTGGGTTAGCCATGATGCGTCCACCCCCGTTGTCTGCCACTCAATTTCCTTGATGAACGCACAATTACGGAAATTGGATGTGCTGCCGGCGCACGCTTGGCTTTTCCACGCATTCACTAACTTCCACGAAACTTGCGAATTCGAAGGATTGTGCGCCATAATTGCATTTGAAAGTTCATCATAGAAATGGCTTCACGTGTCGTCGAACTCTGTTAGTTTAAAAATCAATAAAACAATCAACAAAAACGATCAGCAAAAACGCAATCCTAACCAACATCCCCCAATATGCAGCTTAACATTATAATTCGCTTCCAATATACAAGAAGATACATCAATGTTTTACAGCCTCCAGTATCCATATTGAAATCTTTACTGGCCTCATTGTTCCATTCTCAATTTGCGCGACCTTGCAAGTTTACGCATCTCTTTCACGAGTAAATTACTCTGCTCCGTCGGAGGAGTCATAAAGAAAATTGCCATACAGTTGATAAATAATTTATCTGAAAGCCCGCCCAGTCACCGAAACACGCCTGGGGTAGCTTCCACCTAATATTACTTTCCTTTTGTACTTACAATTTTGCAACAGCGGTTCGCACGTTCCCTTCTTTTATGGGCTATAAGTGGGATGCAATTATATTTATGGAGGAGATTGTTAGGGAAGCAAATTTTACCCAATATTATTATCGGATGTAAACCCACTAACAATCCAGGATGGACAATTTGTATGTTAAATACAAATTGCGTATTTACTCGTATTATCGGATCTAACTTTGTAAAACATCAGTTTTAATTTGCAGTTAAATTACGTTTCATTTGTAGTGCAATTCAAGGTGAAATCACGGTATACACTGTTCCCCCTTCGTCTATTTTGTTAAAATCCAATAAATCTAAATATAAAAAAAAAACAATTACTTACCGTAAACCGAGGTGAAAAGATACGATTTCCAACTTCAAGGACGATTTTCACCAATAATCCAAATGATAAAAATGGGTGCCATCTATTTGGCATAGTTTTTTATGTCCGAAACGTATTTGGCATACCAAGTTTCGCATAATTTATTTAAGACGAATGTTAGGTTTGCTGAAATTTTATTCAGCATAATTAGTAATTAGCCGATTGGTTGCTTACCCGAAAATGCTATTAGCATAATATTGACATGGTCGAATTTTAACATGCATACTGTTGCGTAGGATATCTCTAATTTAGCAGATTTTTGAAAGGCCGAAATTATGTCAGAAAGTATGTCCGAAACAACAATATACGTATTATTTTTGATTATAATAATAATCAATGGTAAGGCACTCTATGTTAGGTTTTTTTAAGCAAAAAAGGGGTCTAGAACGCAAAATGACCACATTTTTATATTACTAAGTAGGTTAGGTTTGTTAGTTACCTTTAGATGGCCGAAGGCCAAACAGTACAGAATAGGAGCCCCGCGGCAGCGGGGCTCCGCCGACATCGCTGACGTAAAGATAAAACGAAAAAAATAATGTTGTCATTTTGCGTTGTACACCGTTTGCGATGTAGACTGGAAGCGATATAGGCAACATATTACACTTATGTGAGAGGGAAAAGGGTGGGGGGCGCGGGGGGCTCAGCCAGCATTAAAAAGCAGGCGCACATTGTACGATAGTATATAGTTCGTTTTTTTAGCATTAGAAAGAACTCTACAGAAGCAAGCGTGCAGTTTTTATCAGGCTCTTTATTTGTTAATAATTATTGAGTTATCTAATGTAGCATGGTCAATACATATAATTTACTTCAAATGATTACCGCTAAAAGTGCCGGATTTGGAACCTTAAGCTTACTTCTGCGAAGTTCTTTCTAATGCTAACAAAAACGGACTATAGGTACTTAGTATAATAAAAAAAACTGGAATTGTATAATCATGCTTTATTTATTCTTAAATGGATTTTGTTACATCATGACAGTTTCAGGTAAAATGCTATACTAATTTTAAATTTGCCGCAATTGCCTTCAAAAATCCAACTCTTGTATAATCAGACTTATTTTGTATAATTTGATTTATACGGTTGGTTCTGTCTAGAACGCGTTTCTTTTTTGATGGTGGTGGGGCGCCTATATTTAGCTTTTGAATTTCTATCATTGAATATTTTAGCTCCTTTATTAAATTGTTTGAAAGGTTGTAAAAACCGGTGTGTTTTTTGCCCACAATTGAATTTATTCTGTGGTGCCAGGATTCTGCATTATTTTGTGTTCGTGGTATATTGTTATCAATTAATTCTGAAGTGCTCCAGTGACGTGGTTCACATTGAGGTGGGTGTGAATTTGTTCCCCAGACGTAGTTGTCATGAAACCATTGAGCAATAATTTCAGCTTCTGGGGATATATTCGCACGCCATTCGTCAAAATGTACTGGAATTTCTTCTGGTGATAAATAGGAGAGTGCAAACAAGCATTTAATTTCTTGGGCAAATTTCACATCATTTCCGTATAATGTTTGAAAGCCGCTTTCTTGTACTTTTCTATATATAATTTGCCCGAGGTGGAAATTGCATCCTTTAATAATGATATTGTCGAAATATTTTCGTAAACTGTTTTGTGGGGCTTTTTCGAAATCCATAATAATATAACGTGGGGTCAAAGTAACACCAGCTGATTCACTGCACTCTAATAACATTTCAACTAGCAAGTCGTAGCTTACTTTGTCCTTATTAGTCAGCAATGCCATCACCATAGGGAATGTAATATTATGGTGCACTGATCCATGTATAGTATATAATTGATGGAAAATAATGGGTACAATCTTGAACGTACCGTCTAAAATCCAAAACTTTGATGAGCTTAAATGATGTAATAGTTGTTTGGTAGTATACATTATGACTCGTTTTCCATTTATTAAATTATCCCGTACAATTAATTCCTCCTCTTCAAAATTCACACAAAGCAATGATGTCATATCCAGTTTGAAATCAATTTTTTCCGGTTCCACTAAAGGTTGTTGGTTTTTCTTTTTAATTGCGTATATCATTTGTTTCAAATTTTTATTAGTTGGCAAATGTGCAGATGTAGTTTCAGACGCTGTTGATATGCAGTCATTTATGATTTGGCTTGGTTTTTTGTTTACGTGATGTACTGAATCCTGCTTCATGGTATTTATAATTTCTGCTACTTTGGACCTCACCGCATCGGGATCGTGATTGTGTTCTAAAATATTGTTGTGTACTAGTGTATGCGATGAATTTTCCTCGTTGTACAACGTAATTACTCTGGTGTTACACATATATTTCTTATTTCGCCGTAGTTCACACACCCAGTAATATTTATTGTTTTTAGATTTGTTTTTTTCGTAAACAAACCCATCAATGTCTAATTTTAATCCACCTCGTACAGTTTTAAACACTTTTATTTGGGTTCCGTTTGCTTTTTCCATTTTAAACACGCTTAAACACTGCAAGCAACAATTAGATGGGCACCGGCACTTCAGTTTTTAATTGTAAACTTACCCACTAACTAGATTATAAATTATATTACTTGGTAAAAGTGCCTTTTAAAATCGCCTGAGCAATGTTGTAGAAAATCAATGTTGTCATTGTAATGTCATAGGTTATATAGTTTATTAATTCTGCGACTTTGTGTTATGCGATGGTAACTTTCTGCTTAATTAATTTATGCGTAAATAATTTTCTGGCTTAGCACCATTAGGACTTACCACTTTATGCATACCAACCATTCGGCTTAGTTTTGATATGCGTGATAGCATTCTGGGAAATGTAATTATGCGGGATTAGTTTCTGTGTATTAACAATTATGGCAATACTGCGTATGCAATTTACAATTATTCCAAAATAAATTATGCGTATACAAGGGGAACCGATAAAAATAATAATTTTGACATCATTATTTGAGTATTGGTTAGTTCTTCAACGGTAGACCCTTAGGTATTATATATATATATATATATATATATACATATATGTATATATATGTCGGAGAATGGCTGAAATGTGCCATCTGTCGCCTTCAAGAGGCGTTTTATCATGTAAACCTTGACAAATAGAGCAAACTAGGGTGTTACGTACACCTGAGTGGCGTTTGACGCAGTTCCGCCAAGACGTCATAGAGTGCGCTATTAAAACAATTGAAGTCCAGAACAATTGAAGTTATGCTGTCAATCTATCTTCAGAAGGAGCACGATGAGAACGAACGGGAGAGGATGACGTCTGTGGCCGTTCCTGGGTCAAATCCACTGGTTTGCTTAAGATAAGAAACGTATCGCGTGCTGTGATTTATAATGAGTCTTGTGCAGTAAAGATTGTGAGTTGAACATTGTATTTCATTGAAGGCCCTCGTCACCCACGATTGAAGGTTCTGTTGTGCTGCCGATAGTATGATACGCCCATAATAGGCCTGTTGCAAGCAAGGACCGGAAAACCCCTCTTTACGCTTAATCCTATCAATTCGGTAACCCAATCGATTCGGTTACCGTATCATTCGGTAACCCTATCATGCTGTTACCTGATTGTAATGGTAACCTTATTGAAACGGTAACCCTAACCTTTAACCGAGTTAATCTCAAAACCCCATCGCGATAGGGTTTTTGTTAAGGGTTTTTAACAGGTTTTCATTCAGTTATGGTAACCTTTATTATCGGTTGCTTAGGGGCTATTCATAAATTACGTCATTTCAAATTAGGGGGGGGGGGGGGTCTGGACATCGGATGACGGTAGCATGAAGTAGGAGGAAATGGGGTCATTTGAAGCATGATTTTTGGATGATTATAGGGGGGGGGGGGGGGTCAAAAATCGCCAAAAATCGATGACGTAATTTATGGACAGCCCCTTACTGGTTTGCTACATTAAAGTAGTTTTAGTGATGTGCCGTCAGAACTAAAAAAAATACTAAATAATTGTTTATTTTATTTACTTTATTTATATTTTGTTGATTTTATTTATTTAATTTATTTAATTTATTTAATTTATTAAATTTATTAAATTTATTAAATTTATTAAATTTATTAAATTTATTTAATTTATTTAATTTATTTAATTTATTTAATTTATTTAATTTATTTAATTTATTTAATTTATTTAATTTATTTAATTTATTTAATTTATTTAATTTATTTAATTTATTTAATTTATTTAATTTATTTAATTTATTTAATTTATTTAATTTATTTAATTTATTTAATTTATTTAATTTATTTAATTTATTTAATTTATTTAATTTATTTAATTTATTTAATTTATTTAATTTATTTAATTTATTTAATTTATTTAATTTATTTAATGTATTTAATGTATTTAATGTATTTAATGTATTTAATTTATTTAATTTATTTAATTTATTTAATTTATTTAATTTATTTAATTTATTTAATTTATTTAATTTATTTAATTTATTTAATTTATTTAATTTATTAAACTTATTTATTTTAATTACATATTTTAGTTATAATATAATAATATTTATTCCGAGCTGGACGCCCTGGATCGGAGGGTCCGGTCACTGCTCACCACACATCGCATGCTACACCCACGCTCGTCAGTTATGAGATTGTACATCCCACGGAAGTGTGGAGGCCGAGGCTTCCTAAACGCCAAGGATCTCCACAACCGCGAGGTGTACAATCTCAGGAATTATTTCCTTAACAACGAGTGTGGGATGCATCGTGATGTGGTGGCAGTAGACAGGAACCTCACGCCGCTCTCCTTGGCAAACGAGAACTGGCGCAAACCTGTGGTACTAAGTACTGCGGATCGCAAGGCGGCATGGGAGAGTAAGGTGCTACACGGGCGGTTCTACAAGGCCCTCACGGGACCCGATGTGGACCTGCTCGCGTCGGTGAACTGGTTACGATTCGGGGACCTCTTCGGAGAAACCGAGGGTTTTGCCTGTGCAATTGCGGACGAAGTGATGATGACGAACAACTATCGGAAATATATCCTGAAGGACGGTACGGTCGACATTTGTCGGGCATGCCGCCGTCCCGGAGAGTCACTCAGGCATATCATTTCCGGTTGTGCTAACGGCGAGTACTTGCACAGACATAATCTCGTAGCCAGAATTATTCACCAGCAACTTGCTCTTCTATATGGCCTTGTGGACCGCGAAGTACCGTACTACAAGTACTTACCTGCGCCTGTTCTCGAGAATGGTCATGCCACGCTCTATTGGGATCGATCTATCATCACAGACAGGACTATTGTAGCCAATAAGCCTGACATTGTGATAATAGATCGATCGCAACGTCGGGCCGTGCTCATTGACATCACCATCCCCCATGATGAGAATCTCGTGAAGGCCGAGAAGGACAAGTCCAGTAAGTACCTAGACTTGGCTCACGAGATAACCGCCATGTGGGATGTTGATTCGACGATCATTGTCCCGATAGTCGTTTCAGTGAACGGTCTAATAGCGAAGAGTCTCGACCAACATCTTGAGAGACTCTCTCTAGGTGGTTGGATCAAGGGTCAGATGCAGAAGGCGGTGATCTTGGACACGGCGCGGATAGTCCGCCGGTTCCTCTCTCTGCAGCCCTGACCACCGGTAGCTTGGGCCTTGCCCCGCTGCTGGCGGTACCCTAGGTTAGGTTTTTTATAATGTGTTTATATGTTTTTTTTTATCGTTTTGTAAGTGTTTTTATATTTTACTTTTATATGCATATTATAAAAACCCTAACTTAAGACGAAAAATAAATAAAGAGATCTTTATAATACTTTTATATTCATATTATAAATAACCTAACTTAAGATGAGAAATGAATAAAGAGAATATAATAAGAACACACCACACAGGTAGGTATAAAGATAAACAAAGGAAAGGCAAAAAAACTTGTTTGTGCTGGAGGCTTCATAGACCGCCCATGCCAACCTCGGTTATTCAATAATAAGTTGAATTTAAGTGTGCGTAAAGATTACAATCGTTTGAACTGGTCCAAAACCTCATAATGAGGTAACTGAATAGACTGGGTTTTTATTTCGGTTACCGGTAACAGAGGTTAACTCGATCTGATACGGTTACCGAATCAAAGTGTTACCTTATTAAGCGGTTACCGTTATGGTAGGGGTTTTTATAAACACCTCTAAAATAACCCTATGAAAAACCCCGGTTAAGGTAACCGGTTCCTGTCCCTGGTTGCAAGTAACAAAGAATCATGGAAATAATGGTTTCAAAGAAATATATATGTTAATATGATTCTAAAAAATGGCCCAATATCAGTATAAACTGAAGGATTATGAAGATATTCAATAAAATAAAAGTGCAAAATTCTCCAAACGGCCATTATTACTGAAACGCCAATCAGAAGCGTTCTAAACAGTGACGTCATCAATCCATAACATATTTCTTAGAGCAACATAGACAACCTCATTGACCGAAATCTATACGTCCTCACCAAAGAGTTCGAAAGGTGCAAAAAAAATATTATTTCGACACTAAACATTTATTACGTCCAATAAATGTTATTACACGATATAAAATAGACATCTATTTGTTATTATTTAAATAAAACGCTAAATAATACGATATTTCAACAACAAACTTTTTTAATTATTTGTCTGAATGGAACTATCATTGCCATGTTGGCTGTCGTAACTAGAAAAAATGAAAAATGAAAAAGTAAAACCGGCGCTCGGTGATTTTCACTCAAAATTTACATGTATCTAAATAATTCATCTTAAACTGCAACCGTGTGAGAGTTTTGGTGTAAAATGAGTTATTGTGATAAATTTTTGTAATGTATTTATCATCCCTAATCGTAATATATGGTGCTGAATTAACAATATCATTCGGATTCAAGGGAAATTCGTAACTGTAAGTATGTAAACAATGTCTACCATTACCACCAACTAAATGATGACGTCACAAATGGCATGCGAGGCGTTTTCGAGCGAAGTTTAAACTAGCTATAATAAAATGCAATTATCTATGTTAAATCTTATGAGTATAGCTGAAATATTGTGTTTTTCGGAATCAATACAAGTGTACCGACAATAATAAAAGGGATTTCAAAATTTGTCATCAGGCCTATTCCCGACATATACATATATGTATATATATATAGACTAGTTGTGCCCGCGGCTCCGCCCGCGTGGAATTCGGTCTGTGTCAGTAAGCAGCTAATTTGTAATCCTAATTTCTCTCCCTCTCCCCTGGAGGCGGAACTTGAAGTAAAGTTGACAAATGGATATGCTAGAGAACTGTAGTCCAGATAAAATATTTTACAGTTAGGTACCACTAAATAAAACTACACTCCAAAATCAATAGTTTTTTTCGCCCATTATTAAAATTTTACACGTGATTTAAACGACAGAGAAGTTTGAGTGAAGTTCATTGCCGCATTACAGCTGAGAATGGAAATCAGTCACATCATTTTATCACGAAAATTGACAGTGCCGCAACAGTAACGTTGCAACAGAGTACCTAATGCTGCTGCAGTCACCATCCGAATTTCACCTTTATTATATCTTAGAATGTTTTTGAAAACGCGAGCGAAGCGAGCGCGAAATTTTTTCGATATGAAAACGCAATTTGATAGACAGTTGTACATTTTTACCTTTAGTATGGAAATCAGTCACATCATTTTATCACGAAAATTGACAATGCTGCAGCAGTAACGTTGTAACAGAGTAATGCTGCTGCAGTCGCCAACCGAATGTCACCTTTATCATAACTCAGAAAGTGATGAAATCGCGAGCGAAGCGAGCGCGAAAATTTTTCGATATAAAAACGCAATTTTATAGACAGTTGTACATTTTTATTTTTAGTATGGAAATCAGTCACATCATTTTATCACGAAAATTGACAGTGCTGCAGCAGTAACGTTGTAACAGAGTAATGCTGCTCCAGTCGCCAACCGAATGTCACATTTATCATATCTTAGAAAGTGATTGAAAACGCGAGCGAAGCGAGCGCGAAAAATTTTCGATATAAAAACGCAATTTGATAGACAGTTGTACATTTTTAATTTTAGTATGGAAATCAGTCACATCATTTTATCACGAAAATTGACAGCGCTGCAGCAGTAACGTTGTAACAGAGTAATGCTGCTGCAGTCGCCAACCGAATGTCATCTTTATCATATCTTAGAAAGTGATTGAAAACGCGAGCGAAGCGAGCGCGAACATTTTTCGATATAAAAACGCAATTTTATAGACAGTTGTACATTTTTATTTTTAGCATGGAAATCAGTCAAGTGTATTCGGGTAATTCCGAATGTCGGATAATTCCGAAATTCAGATGAAAATCACCCAAAATTCCATCATAATAAAAGTCTCTTTTCGGAATTATCCGACAGTTTTCGACATTCGGAATTACCCGAATACACCTCACATCATTTTATCACGAAAATTGACAGTGCTGCAGCAATAACGTTGCAACAGAGTAATGCTGCTGCAGTCGCTACCCGAATGTTACCTTTATCATCCCTTAGAAAGTTATTGAAAACGCGAGCGAAGCGAGCGCGAAAATTTTTCGATATAAAAACGCAATTTGATAGACAGTTGAGTACATTTTTACTTTTAGTCCCAACCAGGCGCGAATCCAGGATTTCATACAGAGAAGGGATGGGATAGTTTTTTATCAGCCTAGCTTCGCATAGGGCTCGATATTTAAGGCTCTCAGCGAGGTTGTTTTCATACAGAAAAGATGCAAGAAAGCAGAGCTTGGAATTGACCAAGTGAATTGAATTGGCGAAGTGTGAGCAAGGCAGAAGGCCCAGCTGCGAAAGAGGAAAGCTTGGATTTGGATCCACGCCCAAGTGTAATTAAGGCAGAAGATCAACTTTGCCGTAAGGCAGAAGGCCTCGCATAAGACCTAACGCCGAACTGCAAAAGAGTGGCTTGAAATCGAATCTATGCATGTAATCAAGACTCTTCTACTGCTCGCTCTTTGGCTTCACTCGAAAGCGCTACTTGATTAGTTTTCGGCTTTCACGGGGCTCCTTATAACACCTTGAGAGTTAGGTCTCAGGATCGCGGCTAAGGAGCGACTCGGCTTGGCCGACAAATCTGGCGTGCAAGAGAGAAAAATTCGCTATAAAATCGGTAACATATGTCGAAAAAATCGGCTGGCCGCAAGCTCGAATTAAAGCAAGATTTTTTTCCAAGACTTTAAGGGCCTCCGCGTAAGGTCAAATCGAAAGCCTACGTTGGAGATGTTCTTTACGTACCCTCACTCTCTTACTTGATCCCTACGACCCTTCGTTATTAGATGGGTACTTGTACACGTATAAAAGTTTCATGTAGGTACCTACTCCACGACGACTGCAATGCTGATGCAGCCTGCGCGTTTTTTTGCCTACGGTTTTGGTGCCCCCAAGACGTGGTGCCCTAAGCAAGTGCTTATTTTGCTTAAAAGGGTTAATCCGGCACTGCAAATGACAGAGGTCAATGTTTTTTTTTTTCAAAGTACCCATTTTCGAGGCCATTATTAAGTGCTTTATACGTATGAATATGGATTTGATATGGATGCGATATAATTACGATTAGGTATAATTCATGACGGAGAAAATTAATAATTTTAAATAATTATGCAATTATACTCGTGTTGATAATTATGTGTGTTTATTTTACCACTACGTAACTATTATGTAAACTCATTTTTAGTTTTCTTGATTACCTACTTAATGTTTACTCAGTTCCCCAAAAGATGGCACTGTGCAATGTGTGGCAATTAATTTATTGTCGTTTAATTTTGTTGTATTATTAAATCAACACAATTATTCAATTAAATTTGTTGATATTCGTACCCCCTCTTCTAAACTTAGAGTTTATTTGACAAAATCCTTCCTCAGTGGTTTATTCATGTCACAACGTATCAAATTCAGCGCCATCGGTTAGTTTACCACGGTACTCTCTTAGATAGTGGTAGCACATATTTGAAAAAAGTTTGCCTCTCCTTCCTAAGTAGCGCCATAAGATTCAGGGGCAAACTTAAGTCAATCGAGTGTTGTGGCTACCCCCCCTTTTAGGGGTTGAATTTTTATAGCCTATAACCTGGCCGGGGATTTTATCGACAGATTAGTAAAGTTTTCATTAAAATCCGTTCAGCCGTTTTCACGTGATGCGCGTTCAAATAAACAGACAAACAGATAAACAGACAAACAGACAAACAGACAAAAATTCTAAAAACTGTTGGAACGTGTTCTGTTATCGATTCTAAGTATCCCCAGCCAACTTTTTTTCAAATATCTTCCATGTACAGACTTTCGACCCTCTTCAGCTTTATTATATGTATATAGATGATGTATAGAAACGAAAACGTAAAGTTTACTCATGCGGGTAATTAGGGTGTTCTCATTAGGCTAATTGGGCTAGAATCTAACTAACCCCTAATTAGGGACATCTGTTCGCAACGGTGGATTTCTTGGAATAATCAACATGACTGTTTAGTCCTCTGCTACGATTTCCTTTTAACATGGTCACTTACATTAAAAAACGTACAAATGTATGTATATTTACCGAGTATAAAATAGCTAGTGATATAGCCGAGGGATGTGGTAAGCAAAATTTAAACATAATACTTTCAGAGTTATTGAGGTATTTTAAAATGTTAAAACCCGCTCGATCGCCAAATCTTCTGTTGCAAGTTTTGGCTGGCGTGCCATATCTTTTGTTACTTTCTTATTTCCCGGCTTTAATTAATATTCATTTAGTCCATGGCGGAATGTTAGGTACTCAAATAGTTCGTGTACAAATACAAACTTTACAACGTCGTACCTACCTATGTATATTGTGTGTTTATATTTTAGTTTACTTTAGAGTTTACTTCGTGTACCTACAACAGAACTTTACATACAGGTTGTTTTTTTAATCACCTGCAATAATTTACGGTGTGAAGGTCCCATACAAAATATCAACATCAGATCAGCTATAATGTATGAAACAGCCAATTTTTTTCTCGCAATTTCGGGGCTGTTTCCATAGGAAAAGTTGCTCAGGGTCAAACAGATCACTGTGTTATGTCTTTCCTGTAGACATACACGAGAGTTAAGGGCTATAAAGGCTAATTTTCTTATTTAACCCTTATCCACGTGAAAAGCTCCTCCTTTTATTTAGAGAACTATGATAAAATCATTGCTTACATGCCCACAAGCTGTTAACTATTGCCCACAGGAGAGAAAACTAGTGTGTTATCGCGAACAGTACATTTTTCTCTCCTGTGGGCAATAGTTAACAGCTTGTGGGCATGTAAGCAATGATTTTATCATAGTTCTCTAAATAAAAGGAGGACCTTTTCATGTGGATAAGGGTTAAATAAGAAAATTAGCCTTTATAGCCCTTAACTCTCTTGTATGTCTATAGGAAAGACATAACACAGTGATCTGTTTGACCCCTCAGTATTCACCCCCCGTAAATTATTGCAAGTTATACGGCAACGATCTCAAAAAAGACCACCCTGTAACATCATATTTTGTATTTTTTTCTTGTACATAATTTTTTGAACTGTGTAGGTATAGATTGGCGATGAGGCTTGAATTGAGGATTTTTTCCCCGTTAAAGGGTAAAAACCAACCTGTATTAAGTTCTTATGGTGATACAATGATGACACAAAAGCGTAAATACTAGTGCCTGTGCCAATTCTTGGGATTAGGTTGCCGAGCGGACCCCGAGCTGCCATTGCCGTGGCAATAATGCCGAAACAACACTAGCAAGATGATGATAAATTAAAAGCGATCAGCCCGCATACTATAGGTAACATGCGATTCGAAAAAAAACATCAACAAAGATACTTAATTAATAAGATACTATCTAAACAGGCACAATGTCAACAGTGCTCATTAATCCTCTTCTAGCTCATTACCAAAACCTATGTTATAAAACATCATTAAACTATAACGAAAGTCTTCCAACGTCATGCATTCAAATAACATTAATTGACGAGTCTATTTATTAACGCCAACTCACAGCGAAATCAATTAGGTTCGTTTGCAAACTGCTCCAATAAATAGTGGTATCAGTAATTAGAATCAATCCTGGGATTGCGTTGAGACTGGAATCAGGGGTCTTATTTCAAACGCTTAACGATTGCTTGCTAGTTGGATGTTCAGAGAAACCGAGCGGTATTTAGATTCCATAATTAGTTTAGGTTTTAGAGGCTAATTTAACCTTTATAATAAATATTGATATTTAGAAGATAGCAATCTTATTCTACTGCCCGTGAGATCCAAATGATTCTAATTAACCTGTGCTATCTATTGTACCCTAGAAACTTCGAAATTGAGAAAATAAATGTGGCGCGTGCATCGCGTGTAAATACGCCCCATACAAAAAGTGCGCGGCCTGTGACAGTAGGTAACAATGAAATAAAATTGTCGCAATCACAACCTGTACCGCGCGACCAAAACGTCGGAAGCGCCGTAAAATACATGGCGCTTACGCGTTTAGGTCGCGAGATTTACGCTCCGCTTCTACGGTTTGTTGTCAAAACAACATCAACTCATGGCGCAAAATACTGGTTCTCTGTGCCGGTTCTATTACGAGTTACGAGTTACGTTACCTAGTAATAATAGTTCAATGTGCATACCACATCATAAATATATGGTTCATAATTCTTCTTCACAAGAATCATGATTAAGTTTTTCGTCATTTACGCCGAAAAAAACGCGTTTAAAAAGCAAGTAATTGCTTACTTTTTTTTAATCGTTATAACATAACGAAGCGTTTTTGTTTCAGCTTGTGCATAAATGCTTTCGTATGTCTGTTCGGCTGCCCGGCTGCTCTGCTCTACAGGTGGCAATAATCAACGGATTCTGAAATGTTGTGAGCAGGTTCAATATATTTTTATTATATAATATGATATTTTTTGTCGAATCAGGTTTTTTTGTCAAAAAGGGGTGTGAGGTCTAAAGCTCACCGAGCCACGTACTCTCTTGAACATTAGACAGGCGATGGGAACATATATACTTACATCTAGTTGCCGCGTGGGTGATAAAACCGGCCAGCAGGGAGATAGAAAGATACAAGATACAAATTTACCTCATTACTTATACAACGTTTTTTGCTTATTAAGTATATAGCTTTGCGAAAAGCTTTAAGTAGGTATTTAAGCATTGTTCATGAGTTCAGTCTATACACGTCAATACAATGTCCCCAAAAACCAATATTTAACGTTTCAATGTCGTCAAAAGTGTCGCGCTACCTCATTATCATCGTGCGTCTAATTAACGTTAGACTCAAGTCATTCAAATGTCAAATCTCAGAGCTAACGAAACAAGACGTGATAAATCACTCGTAGCATCACTAGTTCACTGTCAGGTTTATTTTTCAATGCGAAGTCACAGTGCGAAGAAGACAATTATTTTAGGTAGAGGTAGAGGTAGAGGTAGAGGTAGAGGTAGAGGTAGAGGTAGAGGTAGAGGTAGAGGTAGAGGTAGAGGTAGAGGTAGAGGTAGAGGTAGAGGTAGAGGTAGAGGTAGAGGTAGAGGTAGAGGTAGAGGTAGAGGTAGAGGTAGAGGTAGAGGTAGAGGTAGAGGTAGAGGTAGAGGTAGAGGTAGAGGTAGAGGTAGAGGTAGAGGTAGAGGTAGAGGTAGAGGTAGAGGTAGAGGTAGAGGTAGAGGTAGAGGTAGAGGTAGAGGTAGAGGTAGAGGTAGAGGTAGAGGTAGAGGTAGAGGTAGAGGTAGAGGTAGAGGTAGAGGTAGAGGTAGAGGTAGAGGTAGAGGTAGAGGTAGAGGTAGAGGTAGAGGTAGAGGTAGAGGTAGAGGTAGAGGTAGAGGTAGAGGTAGAGGTAGAGGTAGAGGTAGAGGTAGAGGTAGAGGTAGAGGTAGAGGTAGAGGTAGAGGTAGAGGTAGAGGTAGAGGTAGAGGTAGAGGTAGAGGTAGAGGTAGAGGTAGAGGTAGAGGTAGAGGTAGAGGTAGAGGTAGAGGTAGAGGTAGAGGTAGAGGTAGAGGTAGAGGTAGAGGTAGAGGTAGAGGTAGAGGTAGAGGTAGAGGTAGAGGTAGAGGTAGAGGTAGAGGTAGAGGTAGAGGTAGAGGTAGAGGTAGAGGTAGAGGTAGAGGTAGAGGTAGAGGTAGAGGTAGAGGTAGAGGTAGAGGTAGAGGTAGAGGTAGAGGTAGAGGTAGAGGTAGAGGTAGAGGTAGAGGTAGAAATAGAAATAATTTTATTCGTGAGCACAAACACAAAATAAAAACTTATACAGAGAAACGTAAAAAAGAGAAAGTGCCACGAAATGGTCTCACCTCAGCATGTTGCTGGCGGCTGCTAGCAGATAGCTAATGCTGAACCCTGGCAGTACCTAGTGGAGCTCGGGTTTAATACAACATAAGCACACGCTGTTTTGGTCATCGGACTCGTCTCGATGAGCACTTAGGAGAGTAGTACCCAAGATAGAGCTGATGCTGAACCCTGGCTGTACCTAAAGGAACTCAGGTTTGTTGCAACATAGGCACACGTTGTTTTGATCATCCGACTCGTCTTGATGAGCACTTAGGAGAGTAGTACCCAAGATAGAGCTGATGCTGAACCCTGGTTGTACCTAGCGGAACTCAGGTTTGGTGCAACATAGGCACGCGCTGTTTTGGACATCCGATTCGTCATGATGATCACATGGTAGAGCATTACCCAAGATAGCTGATGCTGAACCCTAGTAGTACCTATTGGAACTCAGGTTTGGTGCAACATAGACAAACGCTGTTATGGTTTTCTCTCGTCGCGTCAAACTGCTGTCAAGGAAATTTCATATCTTGCAGCAAATGG
This sequence comes from Cydia splendana, assembly GCF_910591565.1. Classification (NCBI taxonomy): domain Eukaryota; kingdom Metazoa; phylum Arthropoda; class Insecta; order Lepidoptera; family Tortricidae; genus Cydia; species Cydia splendana. The sequence goes on from NC_085962.1 coordinate 19,838,439, forward strand.
GCCGCTGCCGATCAAGACTCGAGTGACGATAACGGCGATGTGGCTACCACTTCTCGAGTTGACTACGGATTTGCCGTGTTATAATTTTCTTGTACTTTGAACATTAATATATCCTGTACGGTTACCATCAGTTTGTCACTGACGTAAACTCCGTCGAGAACGTAATTTACTTTCTATACATCCCGTTTGCACTAATATGCGAGTGCGAGCGAGATGTATAGAAAGTAAATTACGTTCTCGACGGCGTTTATGTCAGTGACAAACTGATGGTAACCGTACTGCTTATTAATCGAAAAATGAAATATGTACAGTCAACGGTAAAAATATGGGTGTACAAATCATGTCAATAATATGTCCCATAACTCTTATGTCAGTGAATTAAGAACTATGGGACATATTTTTGAGTAAGTTGTCTACACCCATATTTTTACCGTTTACTGTACCTATACTTATGCGCCACGGCGACAATTATTCAAACTTCGATACGCGTGTGGAAATTTTGCAATTTGTTTGTTCACATGCGTTATGTCCAGGATACTTGTGTTAATTTAAGAATAAAATAATTATCATTCAACGTTGTAGTTTTAATTTGTAACTTTTTCCTTATCCAGACTTTCTCGTCGCTCAGCGACAATATTTTTTCGAATTCCATATATTCATTTCCAATGTGCTCGATAGTCGTGTGAGGCACGAAATCTGTGATTTTTTTATTCCAATGACTTTAATTTTAACATACCCAAATGACTTACGTCAAAAGTGAATAGCGAACGAATATCGAACGAATAGAGTCGCTGTGGATTGTGTTTTCATATTAATTATTACATATTTGTTTGATAGTATTGTATGAAATCTAGAAGAGTCTTTTTTAATAAAACCTTATTTGATATCAGGGTATGAATAACACGAAAACAGGTTAAAACTTCAAAATACATTAAAATAAAGGGAAAAATATATATCTAACTTTTTTTATAAATTACCTATATGATAAACCTACAAAATAGGAATTCTAACTTCTTCGAAATAAATTAAGTTTATTATTAAGTGCCTTTTAGGCAAACATTTGTTTTTGATACATTCTTTTTTGGAATGAGTTATCGAATTCATTATAACAATCCTGTGATTGTTACTGTATTTCTTCTCTCTCTGGAATTGAAGTAAATATGTTTACTTAAGTGATTGGTTTTACATTTGATGCTATAACAATTTTTACTATAAAACAGCTCTAGTTGTTATAGTCTATTCCGGTTCGCATGCTATTAATGTATTATTCATTTAAGGAAGTCGTATTAAATATATATAAAAATGTATTAACCTAATACCAACTCATTCGATTTTTGTTCCCTGACAGCCCTTAAACGCCCAATATCATCGACATGTTTACACTATTTACGGCAACTTATTTCTTTGTAATAAGGCATAATAATATTTAACATGGCCCGATACAAGGCAGAATTCCTAACCACAAAATCGTAGAGAAATTCCGCTTTTATAATGTTCTGTGAAGTGTCCGTGAATTTCTAATAACTATCGGGACTTTCATTTCATGTTTGGAGCCTAACAAAATACCACCCATGTTTAGCGAGTGTTGGGCCGAACTTGTATGGGAGCGGAACATCATCCTTTCCCTGAGAAAGAGTCTGAATGAAAACTAATATTGTCTTATAACTGCACCTGCACCTAATTATAAGACCATATTCTTATCACCAGAAAGCGTGATCCTTAAAAACTACTTACCTACTCAAAGATGACGGGTCTTAAACTTCCATAAAATATTGTACCTAATTAAGGCAGTTACGCGCTGGCCCGCAAACGTCAATTAATCTGTCGATTTGCATTGATTTGAATACTGATTGGAATTATACGAGTAGTGTAGTCGGTTGCAATCGGCCAGTCACGCCCGCGGCTCGAGCTCGACACTGCCCGACAGGTTTACACTCCCGTTCCTATTGATTTTATTAATTAAACGGATATAAAAACTATTAAGCGTTTAGATTATCATTTATAGTTTTGATAACGTCTTTGAGTATATTTTATAAAAGGCTTAAAATACTCTGCTACGTGTTTTAGTTAAGATATTTCGAGATAATTGATCAATTAAGGCGTAATTTCTATCGCTGAATTAAAAGGATTCGAATCCAGCGTTGGCAATAATGATGTGTTGACCTAATACTTGTGTTTATAGTATCACTGTGCAAAACGCAATCGGGATTTACAAGATCTATCCCTTAATTTGACAGTTTACAAAACGGTGAAAAGAAAAACTACGACGATTGGGCGCCAATTTAGGCTTGAACTTTTTACTTTCAATGATTTTCAAAGAAAGAAGTTTCGAAATGGTAACGAACGGGTTACAATAATACTTATTTTAAAAATGAACAACTAATTTACTTTTAAGTAACTAGCTATCCGTAATCAAAGCTTATACCTACTTATACTCATTATAAGTGTCAATAGGTGAAATATCAATCTTTATTAACATATCCATTATTTACGGGTGGCTTAATTAAGGAGATTCGATTAGTGCTGTTATAACACAAACATGACGCGACAGAACGCGTTGTGAACGAGACGCTCGTTATTCCCACCGGTTTACAAGTGACTAGTGATCAGAGTGGGGAAAGAACAACATAACTTTCTTACTTAGGTAATCGACTTTCGTGATGACGTAGGTCTAGGGATCGGAATCCAAAGCGCAACTTATTGATTTTAGATCGTTTTTCTAAAGAAAATAATTTCTATTAACCGAATTTTGAATATTTTGGAATAGCCATAACGCCAACTAATTTTCCGACCAAGGTGAGTCTTGAAGGATTGGAAGGATTGATTTTGACCCACCGGAAGCTTGGTGGCCACTTTTTTGCGCCTACAATGTGATCTTTTCTAATTTCTGACCATGTACCTACTCGAAGGTAGGTGATTGACCACCAAATTGCGCCCCGATTAAGGTCAGGACATTTTAAATCTTAGAGGTCATGGTGTGGTTGCTCTTCACACTTTCGCTAGGCTAGGGGAACACCGGGCGAAACGGGACGGGCAAGTCGCTCCAGCCGCTATCTGTAATTAGGATCGAGTATACCTCCCCGCGACACCCCTAGCTGCTAATAACAATAAGAACACGCACACTTTTAATTAACTTACATTGACTAAGAGTATGCTATGGCACCCAAATTATAGAATATTATGTAGCCGCCTTAAGGCGGATGTGGTCGTGCAAATTTCATATAACTTTTTCGACATACTTAAAGAGTATAACTAATAGCCATATTTCATATATATGCCCATAGCTATGTAATGACGATATATGATAGCTATACTTACCTATTGCTGAGGGGTCTGACGAGCAAAATTTTAGAAAGAAGTATATTTTAAAAGGTGAAATAGGTCGAAAGTTTAGCGCGGCGTACCATATCTTTTGTCCCCTTCTATTTTCCTGGCTTTACGCCCGCTATTAACAAGGGAAGCAAAATTGATAGAGGCATACGGCAATGTATAGATACTGTTTCAGAATGATAAAAGTTAAAATAGACTTTATCAGTATGAGAATGATAACATGTAGGGTTAAATAGGGAAGTTTTTAGTAAATAGGTAAAGCCTGACCAGTAATATAATAATATGATCATTGTCAAGAGCGGCACTGTTATTCTCATGTATAGACAGTACAGTGTAGTATGAAAAAAATGTTCCAGTAAAATTCTGCAAGATGGCGCGTGATCATTATATTCCTGGTCAGGCTTTAACATAATTTTTCTTGTACCTATCACGTTGCCATGATTACGTCAAAATACTATCAACTGGCTGCCCTGAGGAAATTACACGAGTATTCCACGTTTACGTAGGCTTCGCTCACCCACTCCGCGCCGTTTCATAATGATAGCAAACACAGCACAAGAATAGCGCTAATGGATTGTTGTTACTGACTTAGCTTAATTAAACAGGCCCGAGTCGACACTCAGACGCATAATACTGCTAATTAAACGGGGGTTTACAGAGATCCGAAAAAGAGCCACTCAAACACGCTTAGCCGGTATTATTACAGTGTATTCCGGAGGCTCGGCAAACCGCGTTGCCATATTTACGGAGAAATCCGCACATCTACCGTATTTAGTGCAGTAGATCGATTCTGTTTTATAATTTGATGCGGTTTTCATTTAGTTTTGATACGACGTTGACCGTGAGAGCCAATCAGCGCTAGCGGCTGACGAAATGCAATCAATTATCAGGAGTACACGTATAAAGGCATTTAGCTCGCGCTTATTGGTACGTGTGAGATGCCTGATTACACGACTCAATGGTCGTATCAAAACGAGATGAAAATCATATCAAATTGTTAAAACAGAATAATTCTCCATTTCTTCTTTTGTCGGGAACACCATAACGTATTACATTATATAACTGGTTTCTTTTTCAGTAAAACAGGAGATTTTTGACAGTGATTCTACCTAAATACATTTTTTTTCTAACCTATCCCGCTGCTGAGTGGGTCACTCACTCCCACTGCTAGGCAAAGGCCTCTCCTCTAGATTTCCCACCATAAAAATTTTGGACTTTAAATGAAACTTCAATAATTTCTAAGTAATTTCGTTTATTAATCATATGTAGCAATAATGTGTAGGAAAACCTTTTAGAATAGTGAAAAAAGTATTGCAATTAAAAATCTGTAGAATTACAGATTGGTATAGCGACGCTATCAACGGATTTTTCTCACACTACAGATTTTCAAAAATCTAACCTGGCAACACCGTCGGCAAACAGCCTCTCGTCGCGAGGGTGCTACTCTCGAGTTTCGCGTTTAATTAGACAGATAGAGCCCGTCCGCGCCTTATTAGTATTGTCTACGGGGGCCCAATTAACACCCGGGAGCGTGGGGGTTCCAGGTTAGTTTTCATAACCAAGGGATTCCCTTGGCTTCGTTAGAATAGGATCCGGTGCCGACGAATTGGCTTTGTTGTTATTCTTATTATACAAGGGGTTTTAAACGTATAGGTAGCCAAACTACGCGCGTTAGATATGTTGAAGATGCTATATAACTTGTATTACACTTACTCTATAAGTATTTTACCTACCATACATATTAATTACCTAAGTCAAAATGAAAAACTGGCCAATGTAGTTAGACATTGAAAAAATATTCTGTACCGTAAAATGGGGTGAGTAGGGTCAAAACTGAAATTCAAACCTCGATAACATTTTATTTTAAATCTGAATACTGAATGGTGTATATAATAAGTGTTCCGGACGTTTGTATTTTAGTTTTTATTTTATTTTGGGTAGTTCCATTTCATAACTTTGACTACAAAGCGGAAAACCCACCTCACCCCGTAGTGCCTCGTATTTGGGGTGAGAGGGGTTTTCATACAAAGGTGACTTTGAAAGATTGTTGGATATTTTTTTTTATATTATGCGTAGCTCCATTTTAAATTGGAATACATTATTTTTCTAGCAGTAGCCTTAAAATCCCTTCTCACCCCCCTCTCAAACCTTCTCTCCCCATTCATAACCCACCTCTCCCCGCGAAACCTACTCACCCCGTTTTACGGTACTTACAATCATTTTAGAGTGATTCATATTAAAATCTGAATTAAAACTCAGTGAGTCAGTGAGCTTTACTTTTTAATTAGTCATAAAATCATACAACTGTGGAGAGTGTAAAAATTTCTCTTACTCTGGCTCTTTTGTATTTCAGCTAGTAGGTGCATTTTCTCGCGCATTTATATCTGAACTTAATCATCACAATATTCTTATTATACTTACAGGATTCAGAGCGACTCTCATTATGAAATGCTTTACACTTTATTAATAAAGCAAACGGGCATTGTCCAGTATTCGCGCTATTCACTGCAGTACTGCACGAAGTAGTACTTTATTATCTCTCTGACTTTAAGAACCATCACAAAGCAGATACTAGACTTCTATATAGCTTGAAATATTTCGAATGAAAGAGATGGAGCCATATAAACAATGTATAAGCATCGCATTTACTCGCTTTAAACTGAAACTCATTAAGTACGTACCTCATAGCAGTCCCAGGGTGTGCAATTTCTCTCATTAGTGAACATTGTAAATTCATTCTTACGTATGGGAATGATGCGGCTGAACGCTCATAAACTTCGTTTGCTTATTTCAACAGTCATACTCGGTAATGGTGCCTTATTACTTTAAAATGGATATTTTATTACCTTTTACCGTAGTTTTTGTTGAAGGGGTTAAGCTTTAATAATGAATGGTAATGATGCATTATGTTGCGTCCACCGATGTAAAACCTGTCAGTTGCTTCATCACTAATATGACAAGGCTTATCTTACATATGTAGTAAATAATTGTTTTCCATCGTATTTTCTCGGAAACGTCTGTCAACTTCAGTACTTTTTGTACCGAGACTGACTGAAATAGCAAGACACGTTCGTACGTTTCCGTGAAAATACGATAGAAAATAATTATGCACTACATCTGTACTTACCTATCTACATATATGTACTTATATTTAAAAGTTAATTGAAAATGAAAGTACGAGAATATTAATATTAAGGAAATTGCAGAAGCAAAATTAACTTTGATTTATTTTAATGTCGGGACTAGTAATTCTACGCACAGCAAATATAAATGTCATAACTGAAAAGTAAAAAAATCTTGAATCTCATTAGTCTAGACGTGTTGTTGTCGCTGCCGCTGTGACCCAGAAAATGTATAAGCAAAATGCGAATGCATGCGCGCACCGCCTCGCATGACTTGCCGGCACTAATAAGTTTTTCTCAAAACTCTAATGAATAACCTAGTCTTTATTACTGGGCACGTTTCACCACTAGACTAACGCCCAAGAGGCCTGGCATAAGAAACTGTTTTTTTAACTACTTTTTAATATAATTTATGCCCATCTATTAGATCTCATATTACGTACGCATAAGCAGTGATTCTATCACTAATATGTAAAATAACGTTTCTCTTCTTTGTGGTCTATAGGTAACCTGTTATTAGTTAAAGCAACGTTGTATGGAAATCGTTAATACAACGTCCGTGAATCCCGCTCGCTGGGCTTGTTTCAGTAATTAAAAATACCAAGAATGGTACAGTAGAAGTTACGGCCACTTCTTGTTGGCGTAATTATCACCTCCGGTTTTAACGTTAGATAAAACTCATTGTGTATAATTAACGTCTTCAAAAGGCATCTTGATGTGTGTCGATTGACGATAATTAATCTTCCCGAGTATTAACAGCGGCCGCCATTATTGTTCTTGTCGCCATAGCTCGCATTCTACTAGATTATTTATACGGAAAACGTTATTCACATGACATTTAATTAGAGAACGTTGCTGTATATTATATATTTAACTGGATACGTATAAGGAATTAATGTAATTGACACCAGTTTTAATGGAGCTTTTATACGGAGTAGGTGATTACCGCGGGCCATAAGAAGTGCAATTCTGCGGAGTTGACGAAGCGCAGAGCCAATTTAATTTACAAAGTTGTCGGTTGGGTTAGGATTAAGCGGAGCTAGACGCGCCTTGATAATGACGTGCGCCGGGGCATCTGTCACCGATCTGCACAAATCGGTACCAACTAGCCTTCTTGGGCCTGCATCCGTCTCGTTTAAGCGATGTCTACATTTAACTCTCGCGGACGTTTACTGCCTTTTTTATTTTACTTTTTTAATAGGTTGTATGTTTTTTAATACAAGTAAGAGTTAGTAGGTATCTATGTTTTTCTTTGGATCCTTTATATTTTACCTTATTATTTTGGTTTTACCGAGGATATTTCTATTACTTACGGAGGTATCTGGCTTTAAAACGTCTATAGACGTTACTTAGTTATGCCTTTTTCCTGTGTCTTTCATAAAAAAATGTAATTTAAAACTTTTGTTTTTTAGACACTTTTTGGCATGTCCAAAACTTGTTTTCTTTTCTATTTCTTAAACAATGCATGATAAAAGCCTTGTCAGTAAAATTAAATTAACTTTGTTAAAGTATTAATCTCAAATCATTTAATTTTCTACGTCGTTGTAGGAAACGTATGGAGTAATAAGTACTACAAAAGTAAACATGATGAAGGAATGGAAATTTATCTCGATACTTCAATGGCATTTGTCACAGTCTAGCTGGCACAAAGTTTTACGTAGTTTAATGGTTAGGATGTTTGTTTTGTATACGTTTGGATTGCTAATTCCTAAGGAGATAGGAGAAAAGTGTATGAGTAGTCATTGATGGCTGCTCTTCCCATTTATTGACTATGAATGCTGGTGTACCCCAGGGATCCGTACTATCCCCTACCTACACTTTTTTTGCTGCATACAACTTTTTAAACAGATATCAGTAACTGCCTTCTTGGATTATATGGTTTTAGCTGGCAGAAGAATAAAAGAATGAGAATTAGATGAAGCCATAAGCATCTCAACTGAGTGAGTTCTTTACATTTTTCATAAAGCTTGGTTTCATAAAGTACACAACATTCCTTAACTCATTTCTTTTCAGGTCGAACCAAGTTACTTATCAAACCGCCCTAGTAGCATCCAAGATAGAGCTGATGCTGAACCCTGGCAGTACCTAGTGGAGCTCGGATTTGGTGCAACATAGACATACGCTGTTTTGGACATCCGACTCGTCATGATGATCACTTGGTAGAGCAGTACCCAAGATACCTGATGCTGAATCCTGGGATGAGAGTACCTTGTGGAATTCGGGTTTTATACAACATAGGCACACGCTGTTTTGGTCATCCGACTCGTCTTGATGAGTACTCAGGAAAGGAGTACCCAAGATAGAGCTGATGCTGAACCCTGGCTGTACCTATTGGAACTCAGGTTTGGTGCAACATAGGCACACGCTGCTTTAGTCATTCGACACGTCTTGATGAGCACTTGGGAGAGCAGTACCCAAGATAGAGCTGATGCTGAACCCTGGCTGTACCTAGTGGAAATCAGAAATCAGAAATTTATTTGCTAAAAACATGGTCATTATAAAGGTATTTACAACAGAGGTATTGAGTTTCACATGCTTTGTCAGTAAAGACATGCAAATATAAACACTTATTCTAGTATAACTAATCTATTTTTACGAAACCATAATCAATACATTTAATTACATAGATACTTAATAGCTACGGGCAATTTCATTTCTCTTCAGGAATTCGTTAACAGAATAGAAGCATTCTTCTAGCAACCATTGCGAAAGTTTTCTTTTCAGTTCCCTTAAAGACAAGTTTTTGAGACTGTTCGGTAGAGCATTAAATAATCTGATGGCCATCGGATAGCAACTGTTCTTAATTAATTTCGTTTTTATTCTAGGCAAGTACAAGTTATCTGGGTAACGGGTATTAAAGCTCCACACTGGAACTGAGGGTTGGTGCCACATAGGCACACGCTGTTTTAGTCATTCGACACGTCTTGATGAGCACTTGGGAGAGCAGTACCCAAGATAGAGCTGATGCTGAACCCTGGCTGTACCTAGTGGAACTCTGGTTTGGTGCGATATAAGCACACGCTGATTTGGTCATCCGACACGTTTTAATGAGCACTTGGAAGAGCAGTACCCACGATAGAGCTGATGCTGAACCCTGGCTGTACCTAGTGGAACTCAGGTTTGGTGCAACATAGGCACACGCTGTGTTGGTCATCGGACTCGTCTTGATAAGCACTTAAAAGAGTAGTACCCAAGATAGAGCTGATGCTGAACCCTGGCAGTACCTAGTGGAACTCTGGTTTGGCGCAATATAGGCACACGCTGTTCTCGTCATCCAACTCGTCTTGATGAGCACTTAGGAGAGTAGTATCCAAGATAGAGCTGATGCTGAACCCTGGCAGGACCTAGTGGAACTCAGGTTTGGCGCAATATAGGCACACGCTGTTCTGGTCATCCAACTCGTCATGATGAGCACTTAGGAGAGTAGTATCCAAGATATAGCTGATGCTGAACCCTGGCAGTACCTATTGGAACTCAGGTTTGGTGCAACATAGGCACATGCTGTTTTGGTCATCCGTCTCGTCTTGATGAGCACTTAGGAGAGTAGCATCCAAGATAGAGCTGATGCTGAACCCTGGCAGTACCTATTGGAACTCAAGTTTGGTGCAACATAGGCAAATGCTGTTTTGGCCACCTCACTCGTCTTGATGAGCACTTAGGAGAGCAAATTATATGTGTGTTTATATGCGGAGCAGCATGATTACCGCCAGTAGGTGTCCAGACGGGATAATTTTTTGCTCAATTGTCTGGTGTGGACGCAAAAATAAAGTCAAGGACATTGGCTCGCTGACCCAACATTATGTAGGAGAGCCAGTTACCTTCCTTACAAAAAGTACTGGGCGACCGCGTAGGATGTAATAAGCGCTTATGAAATTGTATATTACGTGTGGATGATATTGGCAATTTGATTTTGTCGTCTCGACACGTTTTTAATGGACAAAGTAAAAGCTGTAACAGACAGGCGTACCGGACAGCGACCGGGGTCCGGTTAGTATATTTCTTTCTTGTTCTCACTTATAGCATTACGTACCCAGTCGATCGAACATGGAACAAGCCTCGGACTGGATCAAAGTCGCGGTCCGGTACGTTTAGGTAGAAACACTCCGCGAGCCCTTACAAAGCTCTGCTTTTTGCTAGTATAATATACTATGTCTACGCTAATAACGTAGCCCCTGTACGTTTTTAAATTACAACATACGCCCTTACCCGTTACCTACCTATCACTCTTACCATACTGCGATAATAATTATAAACTTTTCTAATCATTAACGGTATTTATGGTGACTATGTGTTACCCAAAGAATTCGTATTAGTGTGTAATACGGCGATGGCAGGATAGGCGCGAAACTAGTGGCTTAATAACACAAGTTTGCCGAAGGGGGTGCGAGTTAAAATTCCGACGGACTCGCTCGGAGTAATTACACCGAATACCGACGCTTGCACTTTGTACAACCATGTAGATGCGGTAGGCATCAACCTTGTACTGTTTCGGTAATTTTCGTTAGTATCCGTACCTAATTGTACCTTTATGTGGATACAATAGATTATACAAGCTATTTCATCAAACCGAATTAAAAAAAAAAAATATTTTTTTTATAATTGTTTTATATAAGTAACTAAGAACTCATACGTATAGAAGTAATTCAGAAGTTGTTGAGGTCCATGAAACGGCTACAGGCTGGCCGTGCCAAGGTATTATTAGAAATATGCGTGAAAACAATAACTCACCTTCAGCAGTCAAGTAAATACCTAACCTTGTCGTGGGTTACAAGAGGAATCTTATTTATTTTTCTATTAAACTCTTATCTAAATTATGTTTCCAATGTTCGATAGCTATCGAAAAGGTACTTAAGTGTTTTATTTTTGAGTGAGAAGATTTATTTATCAAACTAAAGGTTACCTTCAGAAGTTATTTAGGTAGGTATGTGAAGGAAAATCAACAAATAAAACTTAAATATCTGCTATTTTGGACTACCCACGTAAATATAGCAACTTACTTAGTGCTTTAATGTGATAATGACAGCGTTTATTAATTAAATATACAGCTACCTAATGTAAACTAATTAAATTAAATTATAATATTACAATGTTGAAACTAAAGTTAAATTTAAAAATAAAATTAAAAACACACTCCCAATCACGTTAAGTAACATGTCAAAAATAGAGTACCTACATATATTCAAAGTTCTAAGTAAGTGCTATAAGTACTCGGGTAAGTCCTAAATCTATATAAAAGTTTTTTATAGTACCTATGTATTCATCATCAACTTTATGATCTCGGCATTAACGTAAAACCCTCGCAGTACTATAGCAGCTCGTGAAATCTTGCTAATGGATGAGGCGAGGCGATGCTTTTGCTACATTAAAAATATCCATCTAATCTCAGAGTCGATTTAGCTAAAACATTCCCGATCCATGCCCGCGCGGAAATGGGACGTCTCGCCCACTTATGACGGGCCCGGTGCCACTCTCGCTGCTAATTTGAAGTTTAATTTTCTTTTAATTTGTCGGTATATATGTATAAGTTTTTGGGTCTAGTAGGCTAAGGAAGGAGAAGTGGCCCCTGTGACGAATATCGGATTTTTATAATGTCATTTGTTGGCTATCTTATAATATAGAAACACCTTAACTTTCAGCCCCCTATCTTGAACCGTCACCGAGATAATGTCAAATACGTCATTTTATGGACACATTTTTCAAAGTCGTTTTTCTCCTGACTATATAAGGTAGAGCAATCAAACCAAATCATAGCTACAAAGAATGAGTAGGAGTATAACTCAGATTTTTTTAAATATTTAATTCCCTGAAAAAATAATGATTAAAATGTCAGAGAATTTTTTAACAGCTCTTTTCAACAAGTAATTGTAAAGGTACACCTATGGAAAAAATCACATAAACTGCAAATAGTATTAGCTACTACCATGCGAAAAATTAATTCAATATAATTGGTGCAACATACTTAAAAAAAATTAAATGTTATCTTAGTTGCAGCAGTTGAGTAACCTTTTTTGACAGCCATGCGTCAAGTTCAAAATAAACACTCTCTGTTTCTAGGCAACGAAATTAAACCTCATTTAAACAGAAAATCTCCTTCAGAATGAAAGACGCCTTTGATAGCTAAACACTTTCGTTGACATTTAATTTTTTTTAAGTATGTTGCACCAATTATATTGAATTGATTTTTCGCATGGTAGTAGCTAATACTATTTGCAGTTTATGTGATTTTCCATAGGTGTACCTTTACAATTACTTGTTGAAAAGAGCTGTCAAAAAAGTTCTCTGACATATTAACCATTATTTTTTCAGGGAATTAAATATTTAAAAAAATCTGAGTTATACTCCTACTCATTCTTTGTAGCTATGATTTGGTTTGATTGCTCTACCTTATATAGTTCAGGAGAAAAACGACTTTGAAAAATGTGTCCATAAAATGACGTATTTGACATTATCTCGGTGACGGTTCAAGATAGGGGGCTGAAAGTTAAGGTGTTTCTATATTATAAGATAGCCAACAAATGACATTATAAAAGTCCGATATTCATCACAGGGGCCACTTCTCCTTCCTTAGCCTGCTAGACCCTTTAAATAAAACACTACATTTGGATCTGATTTACTTAGTCGTCGATGGCTGCTCTTCCCATCTGTCGACTAAATGCTGGTGTGCCCCAGGGATCTGCACTATACCCCCTACACTTTCACGCAGATATTCGTTGAATCCGTGGTTATATTAAAACCTAGATCGAATTATAATACTTAAATACTAATTTTTGATTTTATTGATCCACTTATGAATTTAATCTTGTAACCATTTAGTACTTATTTAATGACGGTGAATTTCCGATCTAGCGACTTTATCATACAGTTAAACTATTAGGTAACTATATCAGCTGCGCTACTGCAATGTATTACCAATTATAATCATTAAAATTAACATCACTTGCAGTAATTTCTTTAATTACTTACCCCTTATTCAGAACCCTTTACGGGACTGATTTAGTTAAATTATGTTTTATCCCTTTCTTACAAATACATGAGCCAAAATTACAGATAAATACAAACGATTATTAGCTAATTGAGGTTTGTAGCGCGTTTATGAATAAGGGAGTTACCTATTATACATTACACAACTACAAAATAAATGTAAGTTTATTCTGCACTGCAAAACCATGCACTGTATTAGTTTATTTAACCCATCCGTTAGTTTATTTTGCCACATGTACATAGTTACGAAGTTATCAAAGAACCTATTTTACTTCAGTAAAATAAGATTACCTGAACCCTCCTTAGATCAACTCATAGTAATTACTAACTAATGTTTTCAATTAACTTCGTTCTCTTTTAGTCTTGTTTACCCTTAACCAGCCGTTAACATATAACGTAACCGGCCCTAAGTAGGGAGGTAGATGGTATTTATTCAGCATTACAAAGCAGGCACTCTCCGTTGATGCGGCACTGACATATCCGTTAATGCTTTTTCCATTTCCCCTCCACTACAGGCTCTGTCCCCTCTCTCGGCTTGACCGGGAATGTTTGTGAGCATTTCATCTGTGACTTTGATTTAATACTATACAACACAGCCTACAGATGTGCAAGTTGCGGAATGTTTCCAAAAATTTGGGAAAGTTCTCGGAAATTTCAGGAAAATTTCACAGGAAACAAAGGAAACTTTTATTTTGGAAATGGAGTATTAGGCACGATTCGTATAAAAAAAATGAGATGTTTCCGATATTTCCAAGTTTTATTTTATGTTATTTCTACCCAGAATCCAAAGGGAAATTGATTAAAAAATAGGAAAAAGTGTCCCAAATTTTCTAGAAATGTTTTGACTCATTTTCGCATATATTTTGTATGGGCCGTACGGACAAAACTGACTCATGATGTATGAATTTTGTATGACAAATTGGGGAGACTTTTTTCTTTTGACATTGGAAATGTCTTTTCGTTCGCTCCAGTCACAGAACACCGCCTCTAGAAACCTAATATTGGCCATTTTGTTCCCGACGCAAATCACCAAACTGTGAGGTGCGGGAGGGGTGCTCACGGCGTTGCGATTGGTCGTTTTAAACATGGCGCGCTGACACGTGTAAATGTAGGGATGGGACATGTTCATTACAGGTAGTGGGTACTGCTACCAGTGACATCGAAATTTATTGTGGTAAAATTGTTACCAATTTAGTATACTTAGAGTAAAGTTACTTAATAATTATACTTATTGATTAATTTAATATTTTTTATTATTAGAGGATTCTAAAAAACCCATACAACATAATTATGTCTATCACAAACCAACACCGAGTTCCCTCGCACTTCTTTGAAGTTCATCATCAGGTCCATCTCGTGACATGAGATGATGAGACCTAACTGCTCACCTAGAGGATTCTAAAAAACCCATACAACATATGTCTATCACAAACCAACACCGAGTTCCCTCGCACTTCTTTGGAGTTCATCATCAGGACCATCTCGTGACATGAGACCTAACTGCTCACCTAGAGGATTCTAAATAACCCATACAACATATGTCTATCACAAACCAACACCGAGTTCCCTCGCACTTCTTTGAAGTTCATCATCAGGTCCATCTCGTGACATGAGACCTAACTGCTCACCTAGAGGATTCTAAATAACCCATACAACATATGTCTATCACAAACCAACACCGAGTTCCCTCGCACTTCTTTGAAGTTCATCATCAGGTCCAACTCGTGACATGAGACCTAACTGCTCACCTAGAGGATTCTAAATAACCCATACAACATATTTCTATCACAAACCAACACCGAGTTCCCTCGCACTTCTTTGAAGTTCATCATCAGGTCCATCTCGTGACATGCGGCCTAACTGCTCCGCTGGCCTAGAGGATTCTAAAAAAACTTACACAACATGTTACCTATATATTATGTCTAAAATGGTACAATACGGTATGACGAAGCACGAAGTTTTCGCAACTGAAAAACCATCATCGTCTCATCACTAGTCGAAAGGGAAAGGGATAGCGCATTGCATTTTCAAGTTGACGAAAAGGGACGGACATACTTCGCCTCTGCTTACCGACCAGTATAAAATGAACCCCGCGGACAAGAAACATTATTCAATGAAATAATGAATTTCGCTTTCCTGTGGGATGTTATTCCATCTGTTTTGTAAGTAGAAGTCTTAGATGACTTGCCACACCATTTTACGCTGCAATATCCCATGATTTCCCAATGAATTCAATAGTTTACGATTTATTTTCTTAGACTCGTGCACACTGCTAACAGGTCGTAACCTTGGGCGCAACTGACCGGAGCGGCGCGCGAACAATCTTATATTTGACCTATACACCATACGGGCGGTGACCGCGAGTCGTCCTATAAGCTCGGTCTATAGGGGTTGGTCTGTGGCTCCAGTATAGGGTCCGATTTCACGAAAAAGTGCGATCCCCTTATATCTCGGAAAGTTGTTAAGATATTATTAAAAAAAGGCTCAAAAGACGCATAATCACGAGAGCTGTAAGGTGCAAAAATAATTATTCGAGAAAGTCAAAAACGAAAAAAGTTATGGTCGAAATAGTGAAAATAAAATTCAATTTTTTCGGAATTTTTGATTTAGGTGCTCGATAATTTGGAAACGAAGAATGATATCAAAAATTTGAGAAAAACGGCTCTGGACAATTTAGTCAGCTACAATTTGAGCCTAAAACAAAGACGATCGGGTTAAGGGTTTGCCCTGTAGCCTAACCTTAAAATAGTCAAAAAGTCAGAACGACATGACATTTATGACTTCATGTTTCGCAGAGTTCGTTGTCGGTGTTTGTTATGAATTATCGGGATTATGACGGCAGAATAACACTTGCACTGCGTGGGCTATCAAAATCGCTGCAGATTTTTCTTGGTCTAACTCTATCTATCCTGTTTGAGACGGGCGTAGATAACTATGCATTCTTGTGGTGGTGGAAATAGAAATAGAGGTAGAGGTAGAGGTAGAGGTAGAGGTAGAGGTAGAGGTAGAGGTAGAGGTAGAGGTAGAGGTAGAGGTAGAGGTAGAGGTAGAGGTAGAGGTAGAGGTAGAGGTAGAGGTAGAGGTAGAGGTAGAGGTAGAGGTAGAAATAGAAATAATTTTATTCGTGAGCACAAACATAAAATAAAAACTTCCAAGTAACACAAAAGTAGCTGAATATTGTTTGAATAATAGAGCATTCCGTACTGTATGCTGAATAAGGTAGCTGTATAACGTCTGTATAAGCGCTTATACAGACGTTATACAGAAGGTTTGGGCGCAAAGTGGGCTAGCCTACGCCGCTTATTACTGAATAACAGTAATGTAATAGCTGTATAAGTGTGTGCCCACACATTGAATCGCTGAATAACACTTGTATAGAGGCTGTCAAAAGCTTCTATACCGCTTTTAAACCAAAGTTATCCAGCTTTGTATAGAATGACTCTGTTAGTCACACGTTATGCAGCTTTTGGTTCAAAAGTGCATTGTTACAGAAAATATATTCAGCTATTTGTGTATGATTTGTCTTCCATTTTAATTTGTGAACTCGTGTCAAAGTGTAGTGTCTGAAGTGAATACAAAATAAGGAGGACATTACCCATATATTGATTTGATGTTTACATAACATCAATTTCATTGCGCATGCGACTTTACTGTTAATATATATATACATTTTATTTAAAATTTTAAAGCGCCGCGTAAATAATGCACTGTTTAGAAAGTAAATATAGAAAATGTAGTACTCCACTTTTAAATTTGTAATTTTTTTGCGGTGTTTAGATGTTTTAGTGATAGAAAATGTACTTTAACAAGTTATGCTACGATAAAACTAGTTTTATAAATGAATATAAATGGGTTTTTCAGTTCATTTTAAATTCCTATTTAATTTTAGAGGTTAGAATATGAGCAACCGTAATGGCGTCCGACTGTGCTGAATATAAGCTGCTGCCACAGCTATTATGTGCTAAATTTCTGAATAGGCATTCACATTATTCGCGTTACTAAGCTACATGTTAGATAATAATGGTTTTAGAACAACAAGTTTTGATTAACATCAATATAATAGTAATTGTTTTCGCAATCTTAAAGCATATTAGGGTTCTATACACAAATGGTAAAAACCACATAGATCCTCACTAGTTTGATGAGAAACATTATTAGGTATGTAACACGGGCAATATTCAATCCTACTTCCTACTAATATTATAAACGCGATATAATATTTAAGTTATATGATAAATCTGGGGGCACGGCAGACTACACAGTTATTTTTTCCGTTATCAGTTCCGACAAATATGTAGTAGGTAAAGGTATACGCAAAGATGTACGAAGTGAGTACGAAGATGTGTATAGTATGAGTATGGTGTGGTTACGAGTATGGTATGAATATGAATATGGTATAGGTGCGAAGGTGCGGGTATCACGGGTATGAGTACAAGTATAGTTTGGTATGGGCAGTATTGTTTAGGTATGAGTACGAGTATAGTGTGGGATGGGTATGAGTAGACCCACTTGAAACCTAAAAACAGTGTGTTCAAAATCGATTGATCGATTGTGGAGAATCGATTTCGCTATATTTTAATGGGGGTGATTATTTAATTTTTCTCATACCCAGTCGAGTCTACAAGTTTTTAATGCAACAATATCAATAACTAGCATTTGCCACCTTGTTTGCAAACTAGCAACAACCTTAAATGGCCATTGGTGAACTTTATCTCGTAAGGTATGCAAATGGTCAGTTAACAGTGTTTACGATGGTAGCTAGCTACCAATTGTTTTACGTCATTAAAACAACAATGCATCTTGTGTAAAATAACCAATCGAAGAGAATTGTTAAGAAAACTAAAGCTCGATTTTTTAAATAATGGTTGGATTAAAGAATAAATACGCAAGATGCGTTCAAAATAAAATAAAAACACGCTCAAGCTCAAAGCAAACAGGCTCAAGTAGCACTGTTGACCGTGTATAAACTTATAAAGCTACGGAACCCTCTCCACCGCGCATTTGTTGATACTAAGCAGTAGTTTGAATAGCGCTGCTCATTGCGTTCATTTTGCAGCTTTTAGCAAGAAAAGATAGTATATGTGTACCTACTAAAATCGCTATAACTTAAGTATAAGTGTTGTTTTAGTATTTATTATTCAGACGTTATGTCTATAAAAGCCATAACTAACCCATATATGCAGCTACTGAATAACAAATAATATGTGGATTTCATTACAGTTTCCAGTAATAGCGTCCACCTTTATTCAAAAACTAGCATTAAAACAGAAACTGCAACCGCTTTTATACAGTTGAAAGTCTTCACCGACGCTTCTTTTCAGCATTTAGTAGCCACTATCACATTTTTCTTAATATTGTCTGCTTAATATCTCACGACACAAAATATATACAGCTAATTGCTGCTAATGCTGCTATTATGCAGCTTTTAGTAACCACAAATGCTTTAAGCTGAATAATGTCTGACTAACTATGTAAGAAATAAGTATTATTCAGCTTTAATATGCAAAACCGATACTATGCAAAATTTATTCAGCATTTATTGGTATATAGGCCCCACTAGGCCCACATATTTTCTTATTCCGAATTTAGTAATATGCAATCTTAATTTGAATAAG
Source organism: Cydia splendana (assembly GCF_910591565.1). NCBI lineage: Eukaryota > Metazoa > Arthropoda > Insecta > Lepidoptera > Tortricidae > Cydia > Cydia splendana. The sequence goes on from NC_085962.1 coordinate 19,857,487, forward strand.
ATGATAATTTTACTCTATTATCCTGCTTGTGTGTTACTTGGGTTATACAGAGAAACACAAATAAGTTTTTGGCAAAAATTTCATTTTTGGTACAAGCTTTTATCGCTGACTGTACTTTTCATACGACAGACAACTAATACTCATCGAGACAATTCTAAAAACCCCTAACACAATTAGGTTGCGTTGTTTCATCACAGAGTTCCTATGGCCACCTCCTGTCTCCATCATCAGATCAGTTCGACAGTACCATATTATTGTATTGTCATCAGAACTACATACAGTTGCCAATTTTCATGACGGTACGATCCTTGAAAGATGGTTAAATTAGTTACCTTAGATTCCATTACAAGTTAGTTACATACAGGTCGACCTAATAAAAGCTTGTTAAAAAGAGAAAGTACCACGAAATGGTCTCACCTCAGCATGTTGCTGGCGGCTGCTAGCAGATAGCTGATGCTGAACCGTGGCAGTACCTAGTGGAGCTCGGGTTTAATACAACATAAGCACACGCTGTTTTGGTCATCGGACTCGTCTCGATGAGCACTTAGGAGAGTAGTACCCAAGATAGAGCTGATGCTGAACCCTGGCTGTACCTAAAGGAACTCAGGTTTGTTGCAACATAGGCACACGCTGTTTTGGTCATCCGACTCGTCTTGATGAGCACTTAGGAGAGTAGTACCCAAGATAGAGCTGATGCTGAACCCTGGTTGTACCTAGCGGAACTCAGGTTTGGTGCAACATAGGCACGCGCTCTTTTGTACATCCGATTCGTCATGATGATCACATGGTAGAGCATTACCCAAGATAGCTGATGCTGAACCCAGGTAGTACCTATTGGAACTCAGGTTTGGTGCAACATAGACAAACGCTGTTATGGTCATCTCTCGTTGCGTCAAACTGCTGTCAAGAAAATTTCATATCTTGCAGCAAACGGGCCGCTGCCGATCAAGACTCGAATGACGATAACGGCGATGTGGCTACCACTTCTCGAGTTGACTACGGATTTGCCGTGTAATAATTTTCTTGTACTATGAACATTAATATATCCTGCTTATTAATCGAAAAATGAAATATGTACCTATACTTATGCGCCACGGCGACAATTATTTAAACTTCGATACGCGTGTGGAAATTTTGCAATTTGTTTGTTCACATGCGTTATGTCCAGGATACTTGTGTTAATTTAAGAATAAAATAATTATCATTCAACGTTGTAGTTTTATTTTGTAACTTTTTCCTTATCCAGACTTTCTCGTCGCTCAGCGACAATATTTTTTCGAATTCCATAGATTCATTTCCAATGTGCTCGATAGTCGTGTGAGGCACGAAATCTGTGAATTTTTCTTAATCAATACCTGCTAAAAATAAAGAAAGAAAACCCTCTAAAACGCGTTTTAGTCTTCACTATATCTGGGGCATCTGGGCCCTCAGCCCAATCTATCAGAAAGGGTGGTTTAATAAAAGTTAGGGTACTTAGGGAGTACAATGGAGGGTTAGGGACAGGTAGAATACACACGACAAATGGTGTAATTTGAAACGTGATTAACGAATAAAATACTGATTAAATCAATTTGATTTATATTGATTACCGAAGCACATTTGAGTTAAATTAGTTTGAATTTATTGCGCGAAAAAACGGTAAACAATTGAATGCGGTTTCGAAAAATAAATTATGTTTGATGCCTATGGTAGGTCAGTATAACATACGATACTACCTGTCCTATTAAAATTAATCAAGACAAACAAGGAAACATTACAAGTAACAAATAAATTAATGTAATTTCTCACGTGCTTAACAAAACAATAGCTGTAATTAAGGCTAAAAACGAAAGGTTGTATAGCGAAGCAATCAAAACTGTAATTCGCAAAAAAGCCAACGAAGTGGGGTAAGGGTGGCGACACAGATCGCTTTACCTATTAGATGGTGATGATTGTGACATTGAAGTTGAAGTGACATTCGAATGACTTAGCAGCGTTACTGTTGCGGCATTAATGCAGTGGCGGTGTCAATTTTACTTGCGCTGTTACTGCCAATTTCTTCGATAAAACTGCTGCAGAGACAGTCACAACGCCCGCGTCAACGCTTGATCAGTAATGTTGCAACAATAGCGCTGCTGCAGTTGTCATCCGAACTTCACCTCCACACGAGTTACTGTCACCAAACATTATCGCTAATTCGGTCAAGAGAAACCAAAGTGATTTAACAGAGCGTATATGGGTGTCGACTGCGAATCTTCGTAAAGCGGAGTTCAAAAGAAATAAAAAATAAAATAAATAAAACTCACAAAACGAAATTAAAAATTTCTATGGGACAATAACTCTTTGCTTTTATATTTTTCGAACTAGGTACGCCGCTTTTTTCTACTGACGGAAATGGCTTGCCAGACTAAAATGAAATTCAACGCGAAATCTATGGGATAAGTGGTCTATGGGTGTTGAGGGAACTCATTGCAGCCCTCGAGTGGTTGGCCGCTGCCCTTTTGATTGCGCATTAATCGCATTTATACAGTTAGATCGCTTCCTAGATTGGTGCTATTGTGATAGTGTTATTCGTTGGGAGGAGTTTTAATTAAAAATGCTTGTTTAGTGAGCACTTCGCATGCACTTTCATGGACTTTGTTGGCATCTTTTAGTGGTTCTTTAAAATGCATTACAGTAAAAGTTCTGTCGTTTGAGACATTACATACATCCGGATTGTTTAAGTTTGCAAATCATGTTCTAAGTCGAGTCAAAAATCGAAAGTTGTGTGTAGTAAGCCTATGTTTTATTTCGTGGGACCCTTAATTGCTAGAACGTGAATGTATTGTGTGAATATGTGCTGAAAGGTTTTGACCTTTTGCCGTAGCACTAGTACCTACATAACGATCATGTGCCATTGTCATTATACTCGTATTTCATTGCCAAGTTTTCTAGAGCTTGAAAAATTACCATGAAAATGGATAACAAAGACGGCTCACAACAATTGTAAATACATCGGTACTATTTAGCAAATATTCTTGTTAAGAATTATTGTAGAAAACTGAGTTAATCCAGAAATGGAGGCGCTATCTCGTCCGGCCCGGCCGCAGCGCACCGACCTAAATGGACATTACTCACGGCTCAAGTATCCGATTATATAACACGCAAAATTTCAATTACAACTTGTAATTAGTTTTTCGAGAGTTTTTCTTTCAGGAAGGGGGAGGGTGGGGGCGCGAGTGAGAGGGCATGCTTGCATCCTATTTTCACATGCAGCGCGCTTGAATAATGTCCATGCCACTTATTTGATTATTTTTATGCAATCTGCGCGGGAAAATGGAGGATTTATTTACATCGTCTGGTGTTAATTAATTTTACGAAGTTTTTACCTGTTGAGGTTATGTTTCACTTACTTAAAAAGCATAAATAAACAAGTGAATGATTTTAACATGAATACAAATACCTATGTAATTTATGGAAAGAAGTACTTATATTGTAATACAGTATAAGTACGTAGTACAGTGTACAGTGCTGGATGCTCTTAAAGACTAAGAATTTTTATAAGAGGCAAGTGTCAAGTATGTGTGTGTGAATGGTTATAACAAAAAAGGCTCTGGAGTACTCTCCAGGAGGAGTGTACACACATGTATTTACCTTTATAGTACTTATGTATATTAGCTTCTCCCAGTACCCGTAGTACAAGCTTTGTATTTTATTATAAAGGGGCGTATTCTTATGTTGATGATGATGACGGGGTGCAATTAACTTCGGAGGGAATCGGGCTGTAATCTACTAAATAATCAAAATATGTATATCAAATAATTAATTTACAAAATCCATCACAATGCAACATCTGTACATTTTTTATTCATTTTTAAAGCATATTAAGACTTTGATTTGATTAGTAGAGCCAATCCCTAGTTTTTATTAGTAATCACACCGTTAGTAACCTATTTCAAATTAAACTAAAACTTAATAAAGTTGCCACAACAGTAGCTTTCCTATTTTGGTCCCATTGTAATTCAATTAATCGGTGTTCCACTTACCCACGCGTGTTTGCGTGTATACGTGCAGTGCGGTAGTGTGAGTGTGAGTATATTGTTCGGCGACCCTTTCTCGAGGATTGGCAGCGTCGCCGCTGCCCGCTAATGCACGGAAGCCGGGCCACGCGAATTAATGGCAAGAATAATGGCGATCCCATTATGGATTGCCGCCAACATACTTTAGCCATGAAAAGAACCGAAAGTTACATTTGCGATACTCTGAATACTGAGCGCCCCGCCACGTCGGCACACGAGTCGTGGAGTCGTGTGGAGATACTTTGATTTCGGGAAACGCTCTTAATTTTTGTGAATATTTATAATAAAAACTTTTACAAAAAAAAGAAAACCGACTTCAAAAAGGATAAAATAAAATATAATCCGTTTTTAAGTATATGCGTTACTAACTGATATGTTTGAAGTCGGTGCCAAGCCAAATTTTAAGCATACCATGATTTTAGGGCGGATAACAATGTGGATATGTCATTGTATGTACGTTGGATTGCCTTACACGACAGCAATGATCATACTTTCTGTAGATACCTAAGAACCCACTGTCAATCCACCTTGGCGCAGTCCGTATCATGTTTGTCGGTACTAGTATAAAACCAATGCGATTGCCGATATGTTTTTTAAAGAGCAATTTTTACTAATTTTCGAACTGTTGGGATTGGGACTGAGTTATTTCCCGCCTCTTATCTAGAGAACTTGATTTCAAAATATAAAACAATTCAAGAACCATCTACAGGGCTTTAACTTTTTACCTGCATGGCAAATTTCACCAGTTTACATGGCAGTTGTTTAGCTGAAAAGGTGACAAAGAGACAGACAGAATTACTTTCACTATTATAAGACCTATTAGTACAGTTGTAATGTGATTTATAGATATAAAGCTGATTATTTTTGACCGGTATTGTCACTATTTGTCTTGGCACCGACTTCAAACATATCAGTTAGTAACGCATATACTTAAAAACGGATTATATTTTATTTTATCCGTTTTGAAGTCGGTTTTCTTTTTTTTTGTAAAAGTTTTTATTTTTCCATTTTTAACTGTAAGGCATTGTTAACAGCTTATGGGTACCGCGTGACGCATGTATGTTAAGAATAATGATGCGTATCACTAAATTCGTAATCATTTCTGTCACTACAGTGCACAAACACAAAATCCAACCTCCGCCCCACCACTGACCCAATCCCTCAACCCCCAGATCACTCAACCTCACAGCACATCAACCCCTGATCACGGAACCCCTCGACCCTGAAGCTTAACCACCAACCCTTCAACCGCCATTTCCCGACTCCTCAGTAGCCATACCATAAGTCTAATACTGACATATTCGCTAGCGTATGCGTAACTTACTTTCTATGCGTCTCGCTCGTACTGGCATCCTATTAGTGCGAGCGAGATGTATAGAAAGTAAGTTACGAAGACGTTAGCGAATATGTAGTGTCAAACTCGTGTTAAGGCTACAGTTGTACTTCATCAAATGGGTTATTAACGGGAGGAAATGTTTGAGTTACTATAAAAAACAACGATGTCGCCATACTCGTACCTTTAAAAATTGAGGAGTTCCCTCAATTCTTCACGGATCCCATCATCAGAACAGCACCAAATTAATGTGGGGCGCTCTTGGAGGCAGTTCCCTTCAAACAAAAAAATAATTGCTCAAATCGGACCACGGGTCTCGGAATAATCGCTGAACGTCGTACATTTTAACAAATCGTCATGATTATCATCAAAACAATCATCATTATCAGGTCCACTTCATCAAATTGGTGGTTTTCGAGAGAAAATGCTGGAATTGCTTAATAAAACACCCAAATCACCTTACATGTGCATTTAAAAATTGAGGAGTTCCCTCAATTCCTCATGGATCCCATCATCAGAACAGCGCCAGATTAATGTGGGACTACCTTGGAAGTACCTTCTTTCAAAAAAAAAAGAATTACTCAAATCGGCCCACGGGTCTCGGAGTAATCGATGAACATATATAAAAAAAAAAAACTTAGCCACAACCGAATACAGAACCTCCTCCCTCTATGAAATTGAAGTGGGTTAAAAAGAACACGACTTTAGTGGTTAAGCTTATATAGTTAGGGTACTTTCTTGAGGGTACTTTCAATTAACAATTTATTTTAGGTTAAGGTATCGTTATCTATGAAATGGAAAGTAATTATCAATTTGACAGAAATTTGAAAATTCAAATACAAATCCATTCAAACCAGATTTTTAATTGCTTATAGTAAAAAAAGGAAATAAACGTACTTGAAACGTAAAACGCCCTAGAGCAGAATCGCATCACTTTCTATACACTTCATAGATAAACAATTACCCACTTTCAGAGCATGAGAAATGAAAAGTTCATTTAACTCTCGTGCCTTTTGAAATCCTCGCAACGCTCACGATTCACTCGATTCAAATAATATTTTTTTTTCCTTAATTTTGAAGTCTTTCGTTTGGTTGGGTACCAATATAACCAACAACTTTGCCACTTTAAACACTTTTAGTTACTTTCGATAAAGTTATCCTATCATTTTTAACCGATTTCAATTTCATATTCTGGTCGTCTCCACATAAAGCATTATTCTTTTGTCACCGTCCTTGACGTGCAACTTTAGAACGGAAAAGTCTTTTAAAACTGCTTTTAAGAAAATTAAAGCATTAATGGCTGCTGTATCTAAGGGCCGGTACAGACGGACTGCAACCCGACTGCAGGTTGTATGGTAACTGCACGCCAACGTTGCAGTTGGCGTGCAGTCGGCGTGCAGTTCGCATACAAGATGCAGTCAGTGAAAATGTTTATCAAGTCTTCAGTAAAATCTTAGACTGAATTCACATTTAATTCCGAATCGCACTCCGGTGTGTGAGCGGGGCAGCGCTAGACACGATCATAGAGCTGTCTCACTCACACATCGGAGGGACGTGTGGATCCGCATCAGTGTGACAACCGCGTTATTGTGAACTAACCCGGGATTTTGTCAGCGTATGCGAGTAATAAATTATAGCCACAGAAAATAATAAAATAAAAACTTTTTAACAAAAAAAATAACCGCCGAAAAAAAACTAAAAGGAAATAAAAAACCGGCACTAACACGAAACGAGTCGACCAAACAATAGCACACTGAAAAGAAAAAAATAATTATTTTGTCTTCAATAACGCAAGTGAATACCTATGAACTATGTATATACATACTTCTGAAATCAATCACACAAATCTGCGTATTTATATATTTACAATCTGTTATTTTTGGAGTCGGTGCAGGTGCTTCACTAAGGTGCTCAAGTTTGTTTGAGGCTGGCACCGACTCCAAAAATAACAATTTCAGTGTGCTATTGTTTGGTCAACTCGTTTCGTGTTAGTGCCGGTTTTTTATTTCCTTTTAGTTTTTTTTCGGCGGTTATTTTTTTTGTTAAAAAGTTTTTATTTTATAATTTTCTGTGGCTATAATTTATACAAATTATTACATGCTTAATTTTTGATTACTTTTAAAATAGCTACCTACCTTGCTTTAGCTATTAACTGTTATATTAATAATCCTACTTTAACTATTATGTTCTGTAATATAAATAAATTACCCCTATTTTCCCACCCTTAGGGTAGGATTTTTTTCCAAATTTTTATTATTATTACGACTACTCTGTAAAAGGTTATGCGTGGTCATACGTTACAATCGGTGAGTGAAAAAATCAATCATCCCCTATTTTCCTACCCCTAACGTTGGATTTTTTTTCCAAATTTATATGGGACCAACTTCGGGGTATACCCTTTCCAATAAAAAAATAATTATCAAAATCGAACACCTCTGTAAAAAGTTATGCGTGGTCATACATAAAAAAAAAAAAAAAAAAAAAAAAATACGCGTCGACTTGAGAACCTCCTCCGTTTTTTTTTTCGTCGGTAGAAAAATTAAACGGCGGGAAAAAGTGCATGTTTTGGAATATTTGAGTCGCTTAGATTATGCGATTTTGGTATTAAGAAAAGGTAATAGGGTAGATATTTGCTGAAAATGTCGAATGAATTTACCCTGAGTTTGAAGTTAAGCGACACATTTTAGCCACTAATGAAACATGCACTCGGGATTCACTAATGGGTAATTTATTAACTGTTTTATTCAACTTAATCACTGTAATGCTTCGTTTCTAGCTACAGCTCAGTACAGCTTTTCTGCTCTACACGTAGAATTTCTCATGCGATTTTCGTGAAATCTTGTAAACATATATGTAGGTACTTATAATAATTATGTATATGAAATTTATTTGTCGATATTTTCCTTGTATCAAAATGGCTGAGCCATGAGAATTCGCGTGGTCTACAGCTCACAGAGCCAATTTTAACATTAGCACAACTTCATGAGTTGTTTATTACACGTAGGTATATATACATGTACTCGTAAAAAAACCGGGCAAGTGCGAGTCGGACTCGCGCACGAAGGTTTCCGTACCATAATGAAAAAAAAAATGCGCGATGGAGCGCAGTATTCTAGGTGTCAAATTGACTGACAGAATCAGAAATTCCATCTTGCGCTCCAAAACCAAAGTAGCCGACGTAGCCCTGACAGCCGCCAAGCTTAAATGGGACTGGGCCGGACATATCTGCCGTATGCCAAACGACTTGTGGGCCAAGAAAACTACCGAGTGGACACCAAACATAGTGCGGCGGCACGGCAGACCTAGAAGGAGGTGGCGGCACGATCTCGACGTCTTTCGGAAAGATTGGCCTAATATTGCCATAGAACGAGACGCGTGGAAGAAAGAGAGGGAGGCCTTTGCCCAGCAGTGGGACACAACAGGCTAACAAATAAATAATAATAATAATAATAAGCCCGCAGGGCAGCTTGTGGCGAGCTGTTGGGAAGTAACGACCCCACGGACCCGAGTGCTCCCGAGAGTCGGTCAGGGTCTCCGTCTCCGGCGTGTCTTCGTCGGTCGGAGTGGATCCCAAGGGGACCCGCAGGACTCTCAGCTCTGGCTTGCCTTAATTGGCCGTCCAGAGAGGAGTCGTTAGAGCTATATGCTCCAGGGGTGGAAGTGAAAGATGCATAAGACGCGAGTTGGCACAGTGGCTGCTAACAGCCACTGGGTAGAAAGCGGCGCACACCTCTCGACACCCCTGAGCCGCTCACACCGATGTTGCTCCTGGTCGTCTTCGCGACGGCAGTTTCAGGGGCCCATCTAGTGCGCGGCAAGTCACCACCTGCCTCGATAACTTGTGTGAACATTGTTATGGCAGGTGTCCGTACGTCTTTGTAATAACCCAGTCTCATAGTCCACCCAAACTTCAATCCATAGACCGGTATACTGTTCTCTTTTTCTACAATAGTCCCAATGCCTGCTGAGACCGGTTCATGGGTGTCTATTGTAGCACCTGTGAACGGGTTCCAGCAGGCGTTCTACATGACATAAAAGCTCTCCAAGGGGCCTCTACGTGTTGGATCTGTGTCCCCACGCAAGCCTATCAAAAAGCCGGGATTATAGGCCCGTGATATCCAAGGAGATACAAATAATAATAATAATGAAAAAAAAAACGAAAAAAAAGCAAAAAAAAAAACGGTTACCCATGCAAGTACTGACCACTCCCGACGTTGCTTAACTTTGGTCAAAAATCACGTTTGTTGTATGGGAGCCCCATTTAAATCTTTATTTTATTCTGTTTTTAGTATTTGTTGTTATATAGCGGCAACAGAAATACATTATGTGTGAAAATTTCAACTGTCTAGCTATCACGGTTCGTGAGATACAGCCTGGTGACAGACAGACGGACGGACGGACGGACGGACGGACAGCGAAGTCTTAGTAATAGGGTCCCGTTTGACCCTTTGGGTACGGAACCCTAAAAACAACCGTACCTAAGCTGGGTAAGTACTCGTATGTGTAACGTACTATACTACTGCTTTGACACTTCAGTACGAAAGATTTGTTGTATTTATTAGACTTATTAGAGAATAGTCTTTTGTAGGAGCTTAGAGCAGCAGTGGTGCGACGAGGCTCGTTACTTTCGATGGGCCGTCAACGCAGTTAAATGTAAAACAGTACTCTGACTTCATTAACTTTTCATTATTATGTATTAAAGCCGATTAGCGGATTGACGGCATTCAAGCCTGGTAGTGACCATGCCTGCGAAGAAGGTCTGGGGTGTGAATTGGTAATTACATTTATTTGCTTGTCGGTCTTGCTTGTACAAAATCTATTGTATATTACGGATGAGATTTTCTATTTTATGCTATCGAGTTTTCTATTATTTAAGTAATTAGGTACATCTAACTATATATTGTAGGTATATATGGTTCGATGTTTAGTACATACAATACAAACCTTATTGAGCTTTGCGTTAGATTAGGTCGATCTGTGTAAAATTGTCCTATAAATAATATTTATTGATTGATTTATGTATGTAACCATATACTTATTCATAAATTTTTGCAGTAATACAATTCAACTCGCTCGAAACAACGGGATGTATTTAAAATTTATTACACGCGATATCATGAATTAAAATGATTTTATTTTAAGGTCACTTAACTTACCTAAAAAACCGATGCCAAAACAACTGTGTTATTCGGCTGACATCTGCAACAGGATTACTTTTGCAGCGTTGACGCAGGCGGTGTGCGACAGTACCGTCCCAAGGACAGCAACGCAATTTGTCAAATTGGTAGTGACACCGCCCGCATCAACGCCGCAATGTTGCATCAGTAACGGCGATATACTGATTGTTGTATACACCGTGCACGCGGCAGCCGGCTGCGGCGCCCAGCGCAGCGCCGGCGCCGCTAATTGCCAATTTGTTCGATCCTTAGATCTGATATAATGATGCGAGTTCGTTTATTTAAATGATTCGACGGAAACTCGCGCCTCGTGCAGCGGTTCTCAAATAAAGGGTTAATAGCGACACAACACAAGCGTTACTGAGCTTTCTGTGGGACTAGGTCGATCTGTGTAAAATTGTCCTATAGGTATATTGTCCTATATATTATATTATAAATGTTTTATACAAGAATGGGGAAGGCCAGTGAAAGCAAAATGTACATGGCACTCTTTTAGATTATATGCCTATACGATACTATAACTTATATGTACAATCACACAAGGCTCAAGGCAATCAATTTTTTAATATAGTGCTTTTCGGAAAACGTTGGATGCGATACCCATTCCGGAGCTATTTAGGACAAGATATTGAGTTTTAATTGCAAAAAATACTTAATTAAAGTTTATTCCCGTTATGTAGGTAAATATAGATTTTGCAAGAACCATGTCGATCGTTGGAAATGTCATTTTGACAGTTGCCTTCCCCATTGCCTTTTAAACAAGGATAATGACTTTTTAAGGTAAATATCACGTCCGAGCTGATGAATATTTATTATTAATTATCAATATTCGTAATTAACTTCGACAACTTGTTTACATCATGTAAATTGTGTTGACGTAAGTTAAAATTTCCGTCTCGATTCGTGGCTTGAAGGCAATTATTTTCCATGATCGATTGCTCGTTCGATATCTAAATGATCAATTAAATTAGACTCATATGTACATCAGGCGGCTTAGCACGGTCGCGTTTTTATCCCTTGTCACCATGCCTGTCACGTTCTAACAAGTATGTAAGTGCGAAAGGGACGCGCATAGTGATAGTCGATAAAAATGGAACCGTGCTGAGCCCGCAGGCGGCGTAGCACGGTCGCGTTTTTATCCCTTGTCACCATGCCTGTCACGTTCTAACAAGTATGTAAGTGCGAAAGGGACGCGCATAGTGATAGACGATAAAAATGGAACCGTGCTGCGCCCGCAGTTGTCTGTCTGTCATCGGTGTTTGTCTACTTTAGATTACGAATACTTTTTATATAGTCAAATAATAATAAAAAATATGACGACCTTGCACAGGGAGTTGATATAAACAAAACACAAAATTTAAATATCAGTAGTTTAACTTTTTTTTTTTCCTAGTTATGTATATTAAGTTTGTATGCACTAATAAAACTAGGTGTGTATATGTTATGTGTACCTACCTACTTGGGTGAGTCAAATTTTAAAACACTTATTGTCTTTTACGATATCAAAACTTATCAGGCAATTTTTGGTTCATAATGATTATTAATAATTAGGTAAGTGTTAAATAAGACCTTCGAATTAAACGATCTCACCTATTAAACTCATCAAATATTCCACCATTATTTAAAAAACAACGGTAACGCAAGAGAAAATGCACGTTTTTCATACAAAACCTAGGAGCAACGTGGCTGGGTGACCATTTATCAATAATTTAAAAAAATGCGTTTTTGTAAACTTATATACCTACGTGTTTAAGTGTTGGTAACATTGTACCTACACAATCTACTTATTTAGTACCTATTTCCAAAATTTGATATTTAGTGGTAGGTACCTAGTTTTAAAATTCGATTCAGTAAAAGCTAGAAACACAATTTAAAAATCTCATTAAAAACCATCTGAAACTAAGTCCCGACCCAACGACACAGCAGTTCACAGCACTAACCCCATCGGTCGTCTTAATGACCGACTGCGACGTCGTTTTCGTTAATTAAAGGCAAACAAAGCCTCCACTTCGTTATGATCAAACACATTAGCAGGGATTCGCTACCACTTACTTCTATTTGCCGCCGCCACTGATCTTGCAAGCGTTTACTCTGCGAATAGTGATGGCAAAAAATCTCGAGTCTTTACTCAAGCTCGATAGAGAACTCAACTCGGATTTTTTTTAGACTATTCATTTACAGTTAAGGAACGAGTTCTTTTAAGTAAATTTGTTTAGAGACTTGATGATCTATTCCGTCTAGATCATACAATTAGTTTAATAAAAAAATCGCGAGACTCGGTTAGTCTTCATATTAGGTATAATAATACTTTGTATCTACGGAATTATGTCATGTCGTACGATCTAGAGACGTGATTAATGTACATTTTTTGAAGTATTTAATGAAATCTATATGTAAGTGCTCGAGAACACTTAACATTTAGTGTCAATCGTTTCGTGTGTAGGTTTTGGGACCAAAGCCTATAGCAATTATATTATAGGTACTCTTGAGTTTGTAGAATCATCATAAAATAACAAAGAATTCTTATTACAAGATTTTTTTTTAATAACTGGAACCGTTTGACATTAGACTGATAAAATCGAGTTCCGACCAACACTAGACCTGAATTCTCGAAATGGTATTTGTGTAATACGTCTTGTCAGTGTTACCCTAATGTACAGATTAGGTAAATAAGAAAAGTATTTTGTTAAGACGGGTCATTGTTTAAGTGTTTAAGCCGTAATTCGTGGACGTGTTAACGATGACTCACGCTAGACCGGGCCGGGGCCGGGCCACAGCTTTTGGAGCTTCGTTTTCTATGGAAAGCACCACGTGATCACCTGATCACCGATCAGCCGTCATAGAAAATGACGCGTCGGACGCCTCGGCCCAGGCTCGGGTCTGTCTAGCGTGAGTTATCCTTTACATATATCTAACACATTAAAAGTTTAATCGTGAGTTGCGGGCGTGACAGCGTGAAATCCGATTACGGTGGTCATTAGTTCCCAGTAGCAGACTAATTAATACAACGTTTTGAATAAAGCTCACGGCGCAAGAAAAATCAGAAATTTAATTAAAAAAGTTTAAGTGAGTTTTCACGGGCGAGCGTGCCGTGTCTCCCAATAACTCAGGCTAATTCCTTACTTTAATTTTACCGAATTCTTTACCCATGCAAGAAAATTATCCACAGGTACGTAATTCCCAGAGGTCGGAATTCTCGTAGCATTTTTGAGCTATCAAAGGGTCTTCTCGTTTATCGACTTCCGATTATACATATATTATGTATATCGATAAATACAGAATACAATATGTAAAATATGATTACGAGTAGAAGTAAACAACATGCAGTCTTATCGCGAATGATCGATTTCTTCGAGATAACCTTTGGATACCAGCTTTTATGAAATTATAAATAGAAATTAAAATAATAATTATATTAATTGTTTCTTATAAATAATTTGTTTACTGCTTATGCCTTTTGAACATTTTTCGAAAGAAATTGCAACGAGAATTGCATCGAAGTTGGTATCCAAAGGTTATCTCGAAGAAATAATCGCTTATTCGCGATAAGACTGCATGTCCTTTAGGTACTTCTACTCGTAATTGTATTTTATTTACATATTGTATGCTGTATTTATCGATATACATATGTATAATAGGAAGTCGATAAACGAGAAGTCCCTATGACAGCTCAAAAATGCTACGAGAATTCCGACCTCTGGTAATTCCCTATAAGTTTTAATTCAATAAATACGGGACACGCGCGGTAATTCTCAAAGCAATTTAGAAGGTATTAACTTGGTGCACGCTTAATGTAACCGGGTAAATTAGTGATTTGTGTTGCTCGGAATAATTATATTATGGATTAAGTAATTTACTGTCGTTAATATGTCCGTTAGGTCATTATTGATGTTGCATAAATTTAATTATACCTACCTCTACATTATGTTCCACTCATGATGTAGTTAATTGACATTAAAATCAAGTTTGTATCATAATTTGACGTAGCCAGCTGAATAGGCTCACTTTCCAGAATTATTAAGCCTGTACCTAGTGCTTTGTTATTTGGGCCGATTTTCATATTCTTGTTAATTTTAATTTGGTATAATTGTGACAGTTATACCCAGAGAAAAAAAATGGTAAGTATGTCCTTTTTTTCTGAGTAATGAAAATGTATGAAACTTTCGTAACATAATGGAAAATTACATTAATTTTTTTGGTCAAAATTGGTGTTTTGTATTTATTCCGCCCAGAACAAGAAGCTCTTTAAACTCACCAGTTTTTATCAAAAACAGACGAAAAAAAAATGGCAATAAAAAATAAATCGGGAAACCCATTCAGGAACGTGGTGATCACCTATTGATCTCATTTTTATATTAACGGGACATGTAGGTAAGTGAGCCTTTTTCACATACCTTGGGTACGGTGACAGCTGTCATCTCAAAACAGATATTTTGCGACTTTTGCGTTTTAAGGTTATAAATATTATGGAGATAATAATTAGCTTTGAGCGTAAAAGTCTTCTCAATGAAGAAAAAATAAGTGTTTTAAATAAGCTGCTTTATGCCTGCTTTTGAATAACATTACTCGTTTCAGTCGTTTCAGGTGCCAAGACAATTTTTAATACAATTATTAAAAAAATCAATGGATAAAGGGCGGACGTAAGGCAATTAAAACACTTTTGTTGAATCATTAAATAAATATATTTATTTACATAGTAACTGTGAAATGAAGCATTTAGCGCAAATGTCCTAGTGCTGGAAACTGTCCCAATAGTTACCACTTTCAATCTTAATTCCAAGCAATAGACAGAACAAACGGTCTGTCATACACTAGGACGTTTACCTCATTCTGTCGATGTTGACGAAAGATCGAAACATTTATTCTAGCCAATATTTGCTAACTAATGACAGTGAATATTTACATAAATACAATATCTTATGTAGCCGTAATTTTTGTTACGATACTCCAATTTTAGAAATCTTTAGACTTTTAAATATTTCTTTTATAATTTGCGTAACACAAATTTAGCAATTTATGGAATGATGGAACATTTGACACGCGAAGAACAGTCACTGAAGCCATGGCAGGAGATAACACAAACGATGAAACGCCTTAAACAGTTAGTTTTCTAATATTTATACAGAATGTACTTAACTAACCATTGCACCACTTCAGAGTATAATTTATATCACTATTATTCGATTTATAAACAGCTCTTAATCGTTCTGGAGATAATTAAATTCTATGAACGGAAACTTGTCTTTGGTAAAATAACATCAGTACACCTACTTAACCAAATCAGGGAAAAATAAAAAATAATCAAATTATCCTCAATAGAAGTTCATACCTTGTATGATAACAATATTTAGGGTTATTAAAGTACAAACATTTCCATAACAATGAGATCGATCAACAATTATTTTTATACATCTTATATGTGCCTGGACCTGAATCGTTGCATACGATTGTTACAACTATCAATGTTTAACATTATTTTTACATTATGCGCCAGTGTGTGTTAAAATTGATTGCTTTTATAACTATTGTATGATAGTGCAGAGTTGGTAAAGCATAGAATATTGCACCAGCGCTCTGTACTATAATGTACCGAAAAGTTGATATGAATCAGACTGTCACAAGCAATAGTACAAAGTGTCAAATTTTACTGTTTTGGAATTTTATAAGTATGTGTATCCCAAATTCACAGCGCCAGGCAATGATTATGTATTTTTGAGACGTAAAATGTGCCCTTGTTATTGCTTCTGAGTGTAATCCGGTTCGGTTGAGAGTGCTACCCACGCAGCGCGCGGCTCTCTGCTATCTTAACATGTAAACAAGTGCTCAAATCGTATACATAATGGAAATATCGTGTTCTGACAACGCTATCGCGACTCATCCCGGACATTTTGTAAAGTGGCCACATTTCCATAGTCGCCTTCTAGACTAATGTACCCGTGCATTCATAAAATATGCTCGCTGGTGTCGCGAAGTAAATCCACACGTCGGCGCCTTTGCGATTTTAACAACTTTAAGTTTACAACTCAAATAAAATAAAATAATGCAAGAATCGGGTTTGTCATGTTAAATCTATTTGCGGTGTTTTCGAGAATTGCCGGGTGCTTGCAGAGTCGAAAACGTCCGCCTCAGGGACGAAGCTCCGACAGCCAATGGTCCCGCCGACACTAGTGGGGTTTCACCTAGACAAAACATTATTAGTTAATATTTTATTATTAAGGTTATGAAGAACCTGCCCATACACAAAGTCTAATATTAAGTACTTAAGTAAGTTTTAAACAATAAATGTATAGAAATTGGAATATTGTCCCTTTCAGTTCTCAATGAAGCGCTTTCGTAGAAACTGTCAGTTATATTTACCTATTATAAGCTTTAAAAGTGACTTTATTGGGACATAAAAATACAAACTAAACAATAAAACTAAACTACATGCAATATAAAACTTAAAATAATCTTATAAATAAACTTATAAATAAAGAATGCTCCCCAGGTCGCTGTCATGTGTTATGGTGCCCAGAAGACTGGCAGCGTTACCTCGTTGGATGGCCAGACTTAGTCTCTGGCCGAAGTAGCTGCCAGCCCTCTGGTCACCAGACGCATCTATAAGACGCTCAGAAATGTCTTTATATAAAGATTTCGCAGCTTTAAACACAATCGGACGAGGTCAAATATTATAACGCACAGACCAACCTTGAGTTATTTTTTATAAATACTTATTATTATTTTGACGACGTATGCTGCGAATTCCCTGGACCGCACGCCGGACCAACGTGTCCATACTCAAGGAGCTCGGAATAACCACAAGGCTGTCCACTATCTGCTATCAGAGAATCCTTATGTATTTCGGACACATCGCTTGTAGAGACCCGGATAGCTTAGAAAAACTGATGGTAGTTGATAAAGTCGAAGGGGAAAGAGGACGCGGTCGATCGCCTACCCGGTGGTCAGACTTGATAAAAACCATTACCGGCTTGCCAACACCTGACGCTATTAAGACGGCCGAGGACAGGAACACTTGGAAAAGCATGGTACATCGCGCAGGAAACTCTTCAAACTAGACAAGACCTTCAGCAATGAAGACGCCGACTAAGAAGAATATTATTTTATTTGTTTTACTTTATTCGAAAAACAGCATTCAAGTATGTTGAATTACTAAGTAGAGACGACCTAATTGTCATTAGTAAGTATGTATATTATTGAATTTATTGAAGTATTACGTACAATACGTACGCCTACATCTAGACGCTCTCAAATTACTATAAGCATTTACCTAAGACAGCTTATTTCAAGTATGTTTTGAGGAGGATAACAGACACAAGTATTCTTGAATATGAAAATAGGTTACTAAGAACCAATAGAATATTACAATGATAATAGCAATAATAGTCATGATTAGTTAGATTCGTACGTAGGTGAATAAGTATGTAGACAATTAGGGTAATCTGCTACTTGCAGACCAAAGTCAAAACAAGGGACTACCTACACACTAGCGTCTCCCTATCCTTGCGTCGAGCAGCAGCGCTGACTAAGCCCAAAGTTTAGGAGATACTAGTGTGAGGGTTCTCTAAAAACCCTTCTTAAGGTGACATTCGGATGACGACTGCAGCAGCTTTACTGTTGCAGCATTACTGCGGCGGTGTTGCCGCAGGCGCTGTCACTGTCAATTTATATTGATTTAAACTAACACGATTTTCACTCATACTTTTATAACTAACACGGGACTTATGTCATCGCGTGAAATTTACGTTTATTTATGGCCTGGTTCGAACGTGACGTTACGTTCGTGGCTCGTGGTCAGAGGCAAACACCACCACCACGAACGAACCACCACCACTACCACGACACGTAACGTAACGTCACGTTCGAAACGTCAGGCCATAAATAAACGTAAGTTTTACGCGATTACTGTCAATTTATTTGATATAAAGAGTGTAGGATTGAACGTTCTCATCGCAGCAGTAACTCAGTAATGCATTTGCCATCCAAATGTCACCTTTATAACACTGTCGGGTACCAACCGAGGCGAGAAGTCGGCGCGGCATCGTCGGTCATCGCGCGGCGTCGCAGACGTCGGGGTCGGGCGGGCTGCCGTACCCGCTGGAGGCGTCGTCTGCGCCCGCGCAGTTCCCACCGTCCTTGTCCGCGGCGGCCGCGCCGGCGCCGCAGCCCGCGCCGCCGATGTAGCCTGCGCTGGGCGACTGCAAAGACAACTGACATTCAGTCTGGCGGTAGGCGGTCTTAGCTAAGGGCAAAGGCACTTATGGCTACTCTTCACGTTGGGCCAACGCCAACGAGGGACGCAGCCATGCGGTAGAATGAGATAGCAATATCACTTGCTCCCTCTAACGCATAAATGCGTCCCTCGTTGGCGTTGCAATTGGCCCAACGTGAAGAGGAGCCATTAGAGCGTAGCGCTTTTACACCAATGCGCAACGATGCGTCAAACAGTAGTTATAGCGCTGACTAGACGCCGATGCTTGGGAAAAGCTATATGTTGGGTGGCCTTTAGCGCTTTATTTAATTGTGTATACAATGTCAAAAGTTTGGAAAGTTACACGATTTAATCGATTAACAAAATTCACGTGACAGGAAACTGAATCGAACGTTGTACTCGTAGGTATCAGCTTCGTCCCACCTCAACATGCTTGTCGCTGGCTTGTCGTTATACCTGTCGAATTGCAAAAGGTAACGGTTTTCTGATGATTTACATAATTAGGTACGGTACATATTATTCTGATAGGTATATCTTATAAGCTGAGCTAAACGTATACCCTCATGCTGGTATGATGATGTAATTTTAATATGAAATCCTTAATTTTAAATCCCCATTGCACCATTCACTAGTCAAGATCTCGACAGACCGTGCACGCAATCAAAAAGTCGATTAGAAATGTCGCGCAGCTGAATGGGCCCTCTACTCGCGCGACTCATAAAATGAAATAGATTCCCCCACATTCGCATTCCGACAAGCGTTCGTACGAGAAAGATTAATGATCTTATACAAAAGAAACATAATAAAGTGGAGATAGAATCTCCCACTAACAGTGTCCTTGTGGGAGTTATTTACTTCGCCGGGCCGACTTTTTCACGTGCCCTTTATTCGTGATGGGGCCATTTGAAAAACAAACCTTTTCCTTATAACGAGATGAAAATCGTAAGTGGGTGCGTGTAATTACGAATTACCATAATCATCATGGCTTTTCAGACTTTAATGCGATGTTTTATAGACTGCAAACAAGCGTGCATAATGGCCGAGTCCGTATTAAATCGATAAAGACGAAGGGTAGTTGGTGGTGTGGTAATGCCGGTTTGAAGCTATTAAGTTAACCATAATTTGTTACAAAGACGGCTGAAACAGGTTCGCGGTCTCACAGACCGCATTGGCCCACGTCAGACATAATACACGTTCTTTCCGTGTCCCGACGTGGGAATACACCGGATGGCTATAATACACATGCATATTTTAAAATATTGAAAATCCGAAAAGGCTATAACGGAAATAGAGACATAAGGAGGGCAATCGATGTCGTTATTCATAGAGTTCCAAATTGCGATGGCAACTAGTTCAGTGTAGGCTAAAAATGAGTGCATATAAATACCTGTAAGCCGCTAACTTGGCGGCGGATGTGCGCGAGGCCGCTGGGGTTGGCCGCCATGCTGGCGAACACCAGCCTCTCCTCGTAGTCGTATTCGCATAGGATTTTATTGTCGCACAGGTAGAATCTGTCACCTACGCAGAACCTGTACCAAACATGTTTGAGAGTTAATTTTCAGTTAACATTGTATATCATATTAAAAGTATCTACCTGCGACAGATTGACTTTTGTTCCAAAAACTTCACAAAAATGGAATTAAGTACACAGAATTTAATGAAATTTGATATGATAGTTAAGTCACATAGGATATGTTTTTGTGGAGAGCTGCATATGTAGGTATATTCTCTTTAAATATTGAATAATAATTTCAAAAGTGATAATTGATACACGCGGTACCGTTCGCATGGGAAAACACGCGAAATACAATAATTATTATTGACTATATTAAACCAAACGAGAATTCAGAAAATAGCCGATTGAATACAAGAAATAAATAAAATCGATATGAGGCTCTAGTTAAAGTTCAACATGTATAATTCTCACCTGTGATTGCACTGTTGACAGGCAAAGCATTCTAAGTGGTAAACGAAACTCTTGGCTCGCATAACCATTTCGAAGGCCGGAATGACTTTGTTGCACGCTACACAGTTGCCTGTGGCACCAAATAACCTATAAAAAGTAATAATTGGTTATAAACTTTAAAATACGACTGTACAGATTAAGAGCACTTGCTACGAAATAAATTTCAAGGGTTATTAATTTTAACTATTTTTAGCCATGATTTTTGTCACTACGAAAGAAAGTGCGAAGAAATTAAGGCAGCATGCCAAGAGACTATAAACTAAGGATCCGATTAAAGACGCTGACGATGCAAAATATAGGAAGCTATAGTTAGTCGATACCCAATATTTTTGTTTGTTTGTTGATTTAGACGTAAGTATTCCAAATAATAATAATAATAAATAAATGTTTAATAATCGTGAAAGTTTAAATCAGTGTGATTAAGTATTGTTCTCGCTCTTAACAACTTAAACAATCTACCTAAGATAGTCCCTTTTGCAAAGCATGAGATCCGCCTTGTAGTAAAGTTTGGAGCCAACTTCGCCGAGCCGACAGTCGCAGCAGCCGCACTTCAGGCAGTCCTCGTGCCAGAAGCGCTCCATGGCCTTGAGGAGGAACCGCTCCGTGATGACCTTGCCACACTGCGCGCACAGCCGCGCGCCGCCCGTGTTCGCCACGCTGCTGCTGAGCGCGTACTTCTCATCCTGCTGACCTGCAGGCAAGAGGTATTCATTAAAGCAGTGCATGGGGCATATCAACATGCTATGGACAATGTTATACACTTGACAAAGCAGATGGCACTTCTTACCGCCTCGCGAGTGAAAGAGGCAGACGCTATCATTATGACGCTGGCACGTAGACAATTATGACCATCATAGCCGAACAGGTAATAATATAGTTGGTCAAACCAATTTGTCAGTCAGTAAGAACCAGGAAAACTATACTCATACTTTTCTTTTGGGTGCTAGTACAGTAAGACACAGTAGTAGTGTAAGACAAAGATAGTATGATTCTCTCTGTCTATGATTGAAATGAGACAGTTCTTTGACAAACTATAAAAACTTTAACAAAGGAACCGCCATCACTATACAGTCATAAATGGTGCTCTCCGAGAGTAGACCATGTTTTAAAGAAAAGGGATACAGTGTGGATATGTTGTAAGAAATAAAAAGTTTATAATTTAATTCAAATAGGTCCAGCAGCAGAGAAAAACATACGGGGTGTTTTGTATAATTATATGAAACTGCCAGTTTGTCTTTCGCGATTTCGGGGTTAGTTCCATAGAAAAAAGTAGCTTAGTATGACCTTGAAACTACTTCGTAATATCTACCTATTTGACTTAGAATTGAAAAAGCATTCTGCATACGGTTGAAGGTTCTTCGTAGAACCGTAAATATATAAATAATTATATTCATCATATTATGCTGCATGCTAAAGTCAAAAAATGATTAATTGCTTAATTTATGCAATTACGTTACAGTCAAATTATCGGCCAGTCAGTTCTATGAATTCCATAATTCCCTTTTGGGCATTCGTTGAGAACAAGTTAAAGAAGGTAAGTAATTTACTTTTAAAAGTGTAGGTACAGCTCCGGAGGTGTCACGCGATTTATATTACAGGCAGAAAGCTGAGTTGAACGCGATGTAATTACATTATTACTTTTGTTGTGAATTTGCCACTTGTTAGATTAGTAGGAGGTGAAATTGAGTTTATATGTTCACAAATATTTAATACAATATCCGATTAATCCCATGTTATAAAAAAAACATGTACTTACTTAACAAACAAAATACCTGCTCCCATATTGTATTTATGTTGTACTGTAACCCAAATAAATACGATAAAGTTTCTTTATACAAATGTATCATTGGCATTTCTAAACTACTTACCTATTGCCATTTCACGATCATTATTGAGCCTTATTAAAAACACGTAACACAATCATTTTGTTTTTCTCAACGGCGCTCTCAGTTTTTGCGGGATGTATTTTCCTGTCATAAAAGTGCTATATTAATTGCATTTCTTGTGCGAGTGTGCGTAATGACGTCAATAGCTGCGTGTCACGCGACGCTGCTCTGCCTGAATTAATTGGACCAATTAGACAGTAGAAAACAATCAAGAGCAGCTTACTGACACACTGACAGTGAAGGTTTTATTGTCAGTATCATGACATGGTATTTCTCCACGTAAAATGGGACTTTTCTTGAGAATACTGTTCGTATCATTGATTGTTGACTCGTTCAGACATTCTTTGTGATCTCTAGTTATTATCACATATTGGTGACATATAGCCCTAATAGCATTTTCTTGTAGGGATTTTGTTGGGCCTTTGTTTACGTATTAGTTGGGCAACCGTTATATTTGGCCGTACGATTTGCTGGAGGGCCCTCGACAAAGGCCCTCCCGAAGATTCCCAACAGAGGGCCATAAGAGTAATTTTTTCGTTGGGCCTAATTAAATAAATCATACAATTATTCAACGGTGGTGGTTTTGGTTGGGCCGTGGTTGGGCCTATACACATTGGTTTGATGGTTGGTTAATTGTTACATTTGGCCGTACGATTTGCTGGAGGGCCCTCGACAAAGGCCCTCCCGAAGATTCCCAACAGAGGGCCATTAGAGTAATTTTTTCGTTGGGCCTATTTAAATAAATCATACAATTATTCAACGGTGGTGGTTTTGGTTGGGCCGTGGTTGGGCCTATACACATTTGTTTGATGGTTGGTTAATTGTTACATTTGGCCGTATGGCTTGCTGTAGGGCCAACTGCAAAAAAATAAAAAAGGTCAATTTTTTCGTTGTGCTTCTGTTTGCAAATTCAACAATTACCCAACGGCAAGTCAGGTAGGTCGGTAGGTAGTCGTGCACCAGGTTGAAGGCCCAACACAGCTTGTCCCACAAAGGGCCAACATTGTAACTTTAACGTTGGGCCTTGTGCAGGATTCTTACAATACTACCGTAGGTAAATAGTTGTGTAATTTATAGTGTGCCTACAGTCTAATTATGTAATGGGCTTTTGTTTACGAGTCCTACAGTTACCCTACGTTAAGTAAGTGGTTGTGTAATACGACGTTGGGCCTTTGCTGATAAATATTACAATTACACTACGGTAGGCATTGGTTGTATCCACATGAAGGCCCTAGGCTAGGCAGCAGTTGTTGTTAATCTTCTCTGTATCGTTCCAATTTTAGTATATGTACTGCCGAAGCAAGTACACTTACTATACACTCTAATTTGTATATATACTAACCGCACTTCGAAACTTCGTAAGCGAGATTTATGTTTTTTGAGATTTAAATTGAGAAAATGTTGGTAAACTACAATTTTTTAAATTTATGTATAAATTTTATAGTTATAGCTATTAGATTTATAAGTTACTTTTAAAAAATATTATGATTATATCCGGAATAATCGAGAAAATAACTATAACTTCGATGTTTGGAGACAGTAACGCCATCTAGTGACGCCACAAGCAAACTCAACTGGTATTGTTGGGCATCAGTACCACAGCCAATGTTGGTAAATGCGATATTTGTGCTCACTGGGCCAACGAATGTTATCGTTGTTTAGCCACCGGTACCAAAATACACAAAGGCCCATTGTTAGGCGTCAGTGCCACAGCCAATGTTGGTAAATACGATATTTGTCATCATTGGGCCATCGGATGATATCTTTGACTAGCCAACGTTACCAAAATACACAAAGGCCCATTGTTGGGCATCCGTGCCACAGCCAATGTTGGTAAATGCGGTATTCGTCACCATTGGGCCAACGAATGTTATCGTTGTTTAGTGAACGGTAGCAAAATACACAAAGGCCCATTGTTGGGCCTCAATGCTACAGCCAATGTTGGTAAATGCGATATTTGTCGTCATTGGGCCATCGTATGATATCGTTGATTAGCCAACGTTACCAAAATAAACAAAGGCCCATTGTTGGGCATCAGTGCCACAGTCAATGTTGGTAAATGCGATATTTGTCGTCATTGGGCCATCGGATGATATCGTTGATTAGCCAACGTTACCAAAATACACAAAGGCCCATTGTTGGGCATCAATGCTACAGTCAATGTTGGTAAATGCGATATTTGTCGTCATTGGGCCATCGGATGATATTGTTGATTAGCCAACGTTACCAAAATAAACAAAGGCCCATTGTTGGGCATCAGTGCCACAGCCAATGTTGGTAAATGCGATTTTTGTCGTCATTGGGCCATCGGATGATATCGTTGATTAGCCAACGTTACCAAAATACACAAAGGCCCATTGTTGGGCATCAATGCTACAGCCAATGTTGGTAAATGCGATATTTGTCGTCATTGGGCCATCGGATGATATCGTCGATTAGCCAACGTTACCAAAATAAACAAAGGCCCATTGTTGGGTATCAGTGCCACAGCCAATGTTGGTAAATGCGATATTTGTCATCATTGGGCCATCGGATGATATCCTTGACTAGCCAACGTTACCAAAATACACAAAGGCCCATTGTTGGGCATCCGTGCCACAGCCAATGTTGGTAAATGCGGTCTTCGTCACCATTGGGCCAACGAATGTTATCGTTGTTTAGCGAACGGTAGCAAAATACACAAAGGCCCATTGTTGGGCATCACTGCCACTGCCAATGTTGGTAAATGCGATATATGTCATCATTGGGCCAACGAATATTATCGTTGTTTAGCCAACGGTACGAAAATACACAAAGGCCCATTGTTGGGCATCTGTGCCACAGCGAATGTTGGTAAATGCGATGGTGGGCCAATACAAAATTAATGTTGGCTACGGAACGAACCTCATCCCAACGTTTTCCCTACCGTTGGCACCGTAGGCCCCAACGAAAATGCTACTAGGGAGGTCTACTACAATAAAATTAACGTGTAGGAGGTATGTTTGCTACCTATGTACGGAATTGAATACAAATTGCTAAACGAATTAATTTAGATATAACCATAATATATATGATAACACAAAAACAGGTTAACACATAGTTTTGTCACTTTTGTCCCAATCCTGGATATCATTGCTTTTATGAATCCCTTTCCTTCCTAATATATGTTATGAGCAGATTAAACGTCAACCAGAAGATTGGTATTATTAGCAACCGGGGAATAACGTGGATTTCATTGATTGTAGTGTGCGGATTTCTTTACTGAACCAGATTTTAATGAATCTGCGTTTAAGATTCCTATGCCTTGGCCACAAAACGCATGTTCCGAGCGTATGTTCTAAGGCCCCGTGGTTAATCAAAATACTGATCATAATCGTACCGTGTGCAGACATAATGAGTAGGCGTATTACGCACAATTACCCACCCGTGTGCAGCGAAAGAGAATTCACTATGTAGGTCCAAGCTTTAATTTCAATCGTCCTTAGACTTAATTATGTTGTTATCCTTTGTACCAGCCAGACTGATGGCCGGCTCAACGGCTCTAAAGAAGAGGGTTTGCGTGCTACAATAATTGGCGAGAAGTTTGTTCTCGTGCGTTGCTTTAAAACAGTTTAATTAGCAATATACTGGTTAAAAAAAAGAAAAGGTAATTAAAAAGTAGGTTTAGGTACCCGTTTAGTATAAGTCTTCAATTATGACTTGCTTATCTATAAATCGTTATACCTAATATTAAATTCAATTACGTTTACATAATAGCATATAAGGAGGTTGCAAATTCGCTCCGCAATGTAAGCGATATAGTAAATGAATCAATGTGTCGCCTATAGCAAACAATCAGATCCAATTTATCGGTACGCCGTCCACATAATAGTGCGCACGTCAAACCAATCAACGACCCAATTGAAGGGGTAACTAGGTGGACGTTACTCATCTCAATCTATCACGTGCCTCGATACGTCTCGTTTATTGAAGCCGACGTCGCGACAATAAAGTTAATTGGACAATATTAATGACGTCGTTAATAATAAAATAATAAACATGACGCACGGCCCCCCGTGTAGTAATTAGCGCCGCGGGATCGCCCGGAGGGGCTGGATGCTGTTACTGGGGGTTTCAGTTACGCTACCCGTTTTGTTTACGAACAACATCTATATTTTGACGGTAATTAAGCGGCTTGTATGAAAGTTTCGAATTCTCAAAAAATATATTGAGATTTCTTGTGTCTGTTGACACATTTCTTTACTTATATAAAAATTCTTCGAAACGCGTACTTAGCTATCGCAGTATCCTTTAGTTACATTAAAAGGTACTTAGAGAACGACGCGAAATTACTTACTTATTTTTCTTCCTACGGGTTTGAATTGCTTACGTTCGACTTTTTATACCTATGTACGTACCGCGGATTTCACTATAAAGCAGGTTAAGTGGATAGTTGATCAAATTGTGTGCTTTCGGCATATCCACGATGGACTTTTACTTACTTTTAACATTTTTCTTTGTTGTATTTAGGTGTCATCTTTCACTTAATGATTTAATTGTTAAACAAATCTCTGTCAGTATTGTTATCATAATCGGTTAACTAAAATATTAACCGTGACTTTGTATTAACTGTGACAATCGCTTCATGCCCATTTATCAGTCTATTATTCAATTATCAGAATTCTTGGTTCCCAAGACGGTTAGGAATTTTGAATGCCATGCCTTAAGCAAATCAATAATAGCCCTTCCTACCTCATCTAACTACTTATACTTGGGTAGTTGCGATAAAACCCGCTTTGTCGATAAAAAGAAAACATTGCGCGCTTAATTGCCGCATAACCAACGCTAATGTGTTTGAGGAAAAATGTGAACGTGCATAAGTATAGGTCGAATGTCTACAGGCTGATCAAGAAACTGGACTTGATTATATGAAGATGTGCATATACCTATAATGAATAAAATAGCTCGTAGAACATGCATCTTTGTACATATTATTTTGTTGTTTCGGATACAATAAAATGTAAGGTACCTATTTCGAGGCTGACGCGCGGTAATTTTTTTAACCGTACCTAATGCAAAACTTAGAGTAACGGTCGATATTTTATGCATGCACAGCTTTCTATGAGGACATGACTAAGTGATACCAAGTATTAGTTATGGATCATAAATCATAAGGTAACGGCGGCTATTAACGCGGGTATCAAAATCGACGTCTAACACCGCGGTGTTTACAAATACGCATTTTGCAAGCAAACAGATCTATTCCCTAAGAAATAAAGCATACACAAAACAAGCTCATTCATTGGTCTATCGTGCCCAATAGTGTGAATTTGTGTAAGTGTAACAAAAAACTCGCGATTCGTCAGTTTGTGCGACGGCGGCGCAAGAAGCGATTATTCCATACAGACGCGTGACGCCACAGGTAAGTGCACTCCAATCTTACTTAGTGTTTTACGTAATAGTTATGGCAAATAAACTAGTGCAATGCCTTTTAAGAGGTTGTGTATTGTTTTCTACACGATTTTGAATTACTTTTAACTTAGTTTATAACCGGTAAATACGTTTAAAATGGAAAATAAAATACAGCGGTGATAGGCGCCAATTACTTCTGTGGTAAGTAATTCCGTGGTATGCCACGGTAATAGAAAAAGTGGTAGTTTTGTTATTTACTCTTTAGTTTTGGTACAAATTATCAGTTTTATAATTTCTTTTATTTCTTCCAATCTTGATCTATTCACGCTATTAAAGAGCTATTTCCGTGGTATGGAAAGTATTCAACTAACCCTTAATTTTTAAGAAAAACTTCAGCACCGATTTCCTTGTTTCTATGGGAACCCTTAATCTGTCAACTTTTTTTTATTTTGAGATAAAACCTAAAATTTACTTGCCGGTTATGTGATTTTGTCTTTACAAGACTACTTTTGTCTATACGTGTTTGATTTGATTTGAAAAACCATCTGTGTTTTATTCTTTTTATGGGTCGGAATTAGGTTTAATCAAACTCCAAATTAAGCCTATTACCGATGGTATGATCAGATTACCCTCGGTGATAGAATGTATAGAAATCTATTACCGACCCAGAGGAATATCGAATGGGTCGGTAATAGGCTCTTAAAGAGTTATCTATTACCGAGTGACTGTTTGGTATTGTATTTTTGGTATTTTTAAACATACTCCTATAGTTTTATTTTTTATTTTTGTATCATTATTAAACTTAATGACACAAAAAGAATATACAGAACCCACGTCGTTATTATTGTTTTAACCCTCGGTATTAGGTTTCGAATTTTGAGTTTGGTTTCTATTAACGAGTGCAGAAAAATCATGCCAATTGTACCCTCGGTAATGAAAGCTCAATTCGCGATAATAGAATCACAGCCTGTCCCTTGCCACGGTAATAGAAGATTTGGTCATTTTGGCTTCAAAAAATATTTTAATACATATAATAACCGAAAATGAATCCAAAAACGTGTGAAACGGAAAGTTCATTAAATGCTCTGATGAAAAAAAAATATTCCTGGCTGTTAGACAGCATTGATACCCTTAATTTTTGGATCTCTTTTGAAAAGTTCCTTAACTACCACGGTAATAGGTGCCTTTACCTTAATTATTATTATGATACGACCGAAGTATGGTTTATCCTCTATAATAATAATCATTATCGCGTTACATGGACATTTTTTGTCTTGACAAGCTGCGGTTTCCCTCAACATTCTCAGAACCCGCGATCTGGTTTCCAGTTAAAAAGATCAGCGGACCATGTACTGAAAACTATACACTTAATATTGAGGTAACGCAGCTTATTTTTTTAAATATTTTACCGTATTTTCTCATTATCAATGAAAATTTCAAAGACCATTGTCATCAGAAATTGAGAATCCAGTCGTCAAGTGAACACCAAGAGTTGAATTGTTTCAGATGCGGTGCCACAGGTATCGGTCTCTAATTGACGCCATACGCTGCGTAGGTAGACCAACACCCAACACCTTATACATTATTATTTATTTTATTTAGACTTGTCACTAAACTGCCGTTCAATGCAACCAGCGCGATAGTCAACGGGACATTAAATCTCATAAATACACCTTTCCACACAACATGCTTAGCATCGTTAAACCACAATCGAAGCACTTCGCCGAAGAATGTTGCGACGGTTCGCGGTTGTTATGCCCATTCCAGGTGTAATGGCGTAATTATGGAGCCCGTTTAATGGCTGGATCGATATTATCGATGCAGAAGACCACAGATCGCATATAGCGCTAATGAAGAGACAGACAAACGTGATAAGTTGATAACTATTGGATTTTTTAGCGTCCTAGTGTCCCGCTTAAATTTACCAAAATATAAGGTCAGGTCAGCGGGCTGGATAATACGACAAGTTGAATTGGTGGCTACTTACATCTAGGAATATACTGTTACAAAATAATATAATTCACACATATTAATTCTGAGTGATTTACAGACACTATTCCGATTTTCGTCGGGTTTTTGATCGTTGATAAGGAATCTTGTCTATACGTACCTACGTATTAGATCTGTGATGCAGACGCGCTGAGTTTGCGCGAGCGCATCTTATAATGCGATGCTAGTTCGTGTTGCGTTTAATGCAAGTTTTTCCTATTCTCAGGAAGCAAACACTTAGCACGCGTTTCTTATCATTAGCTGCATTATTATATATGGACCGCGATGGCGACAAGCAAGCAAACGGCTCGCCTCCTGGAAAGCCAGATTATGAGGGCATGCAAAGGTATTTACAGGTGTACTACCTTTATAATGTGGTTACACTGAACAGCTTCAGGGTTATCGGGTTGTAACAGAGTGAACATACACTTACTCTTACGATACTACTCATAATACTAGTCTGTGTAGAAGTACCTATAGTATCAACTACATTTTCATACCCTTCATCAATAAATAAATAGTTGCGCTCGGCAACATTTGAAGAATATATGTTTTAAATCTCTAGGGCTTACCTTTAACGGTTCAGGTTCTGCATTTTCTATCCATATCTAAGTGATATCCGGGAAGTAAGTACAGAGCTCTGATTCAGAGAAGCCTCAATGCCACGGCCTTCAGCACAATGGTTTATATTCCAATATTATCTAGGTACCTACCTACTTATACATATATCGAATAAATACTTACCTTGTAATTTTATTCGCCATAGCGAAGAACCAATTACCTTCATACGGTAAACCAATAAAAGGTGAGTTAATATGTGGTCGGCACATAAATATCGGCTGGGGAAGCCGCTTCGTATTATTTTCGTTTTATTACCACGGGGCCGGGAATTTGATAGAGTCTTGGCTACCGAACTGCCCGGGCAGTACTAATTCAGCCAACACAGCCGGCCGGCGCCGTATTAAGGCGGCGAAATGAAAAGAAACCCGGAAATGGATGAAAAGTAATTTATTTTGGCGTGAGAGGAGCGACAATGGCGCGAGTATAATATTGCTATTTCGGCGCGGCGCTGCGGCGTATGCCAGTCAGAGAGGTGACTATCAGGGTAACATTCCATTTCTGACCGCAGATGGACTACTGGTACGAACGCGTTGGTGTTATTGTTAATTTCCATATAGTAAAATGGTAAAATGAATGGTAGTGCTGCTGTCGTTGGAAATGGACTGTCACCTTCCGGCGTATTCTGATTTTAATATCAAGGCACGAATTAGATTTTAAACAGTTATGGATCTGATCTGTCAGTGTCAAAAGTGACGTTTTTCATCGGGGAAATGTCACTTAGGGTCAAAAGTCAGTCAGCTTAACACACATGGTTTAGACAGCTTGGTAGAATTATAAGAACAACACATGTCAATTTGTCGGTTTTCATTGCATAATTCAGATTAATTGATTTTGAATTACAATTTTACAAAATATCAAAGCTAGTTCAGCCTGGCAGATACAATTAAGCTTCGTTGACTGGGATACGTTCCGCGATTTCTCGCGCCGCACTACTCTACCAACTTTAAATTAATTTTCTAATTTCCCGGCGAATTTGCTTCTAAACATGAGATCTAAATGGAATCTGTAATGGCCTTTTGTTCTGGTCCATTCTTGCTGAAACTGTTTGCCAGGCTGCTAGCGACGGACCTTTGCTCTTTTAGATTACTTACAGGGTTAATTAATCGTGACCTTTAAACCTGCTTTTATATTTTGAGGAAAATGAAAGTATATACCTACACCTGGTAGTTCAAATATGCATAATTTGTGAAGTTTCAGATTACTAAACCTTTGAAACTCCTCGGTTTTAAAGTCCACTAGGGAACCAACGGTACCCATAAAATTTCTTAAACGACATCTTCCGCTAATCTGACATTTAAAATGGCTGAACGTTGTTTATTATTTAAACCTCAAAAATAGCACCCTCCGTTTTAAGTGCTTCGGAAATCAGAATTCAAAAAGTATCCCATAAAATCTAGAATCGTATAAAAAAATTGTAATTGTTTTGGCTGTATAAATAACAAACATTAGATAGTAAGGTATTACAGATTTGCGAAATAGGTATCCACTTTGAAAAACATCGGAAACTTTTCATACTTTTGTATGGGAAAGAAAATTTTCCATTTCCAAAATGAATGTTTTCTTTGTTTCCTGTCTGACTTCCTCTCTGTCTGTCAATCTTTCGCAACTTGCCCTGCTCTGCTTGTTCTGTTTCCTTACTAGCTCTTATGAATCGACCAAGAGAAGTAAAGTGTAATTTGACAGACAGACAGACATGAATGACGATAGTATCTGCATACGTGCTCGCATTGCCATGAAACCATGCGTGTGCAAACATTCATCGTATTCAATTAAATCTCAGGAGCTTTATTATTTACCTTGTATTTGACGTCTGAAAATTATGTCATAATCATATTGGTTGCGCGCTCTCGTTCTTACTCTGAAGATCGCAGGATAACGAACGCCAGCGCCGTCCTGTGGGTCCCGTTTCCTCAAGACTAAGCTAAGCTATTGATTTTAACAATGTTTGCTTTCTGGTAAATAACAAAAAAAGTAAAAATAGTAAATACCTTACTGGTATTTATGCATTTCGATGCATTCGGCGTGACGCGCTATAAACACAGTGAGCTGCGAAATTGCATGGAGAAATTGTGAATGAATTCATTCATTAAGTCGCCATGCACTTTTACGGTTGATGGTACCCCACGCGTCGATTATTGGTCCCTATGACAGTTCATTTTTATATGGAGTAGCTGTTACGTATAATATTTGCATTTGTAGACATTTTTTTGAAGTGTATCATATTAATTTATTAAGAAATGTAACATTTAAGTACGCTAGAACACATTTCTTCAATTATTTCTTAAATTAAGCCAAACCTGGCCAAACCAAAAGAGGAACTGTCACATGGACCATCATTCGACGCGAGAGACCTAGCATTTAATTGCTGTTATTAAATTGGTATTAGTATTTGAATTAAATCGTTTCTGCATGCGGTCCATTATTGTAATGAACCGGCGTGACGGCCGCAATCGTTCTGTGCAATTTACAATCGTTCATTGCGTACTGCAATTAACTCGCTATCTCCGACATCTCCGTACCTGCATCTCGCTATTCTTGTAAATGTCATGCCAATTACCACATGACTCAAGATAACGCAAAGAGCGTGCTAAATGTGTCTTTTTAAATAGTTTCAGATTTTTCGTCGTCGTGTCTTAATGGCTTAATAAATTTCTGAGTTAAAAGTATTTTAGTTTTAAGGCATCCAGTACGGTGCATACATACTCTGTTTATGTAGGTCTTACTAAGCGCTGGTGGCCTAGCGGTAAGAGCGTGCGACTTTCAATCCGGAGGTCGCGGGTTCAAACCCCGGCTCGTACCAATGAGTTTTTCGGAACTTACGTACGAAATATCATTTGATATTTGTCAGTCGCTTTTCGGTGAAGGAAAACATCGTGAGGAAACCGGACTAATCCCAACAAGGCCTAGTTTCCCCTCTGGGTTGGAAGGTCAGATGGCAGTCGCTTTCGTAAAAACTAGTGCCTACGTCAAATCATGGGATTAGTTGTCAAGCGGACCCCAGGCTCCTATGAGCCGTGGCAAAAATGCCGGGATAACGCGAGGAAGAAAGAAAAAGAGCTAATCCAGATTCAGTATCTAAATGTAATCTTATAATCATCGCAATCTACGTCAAGACAGCAATGAATTATTTTTACAATTAAATTATACTATTCTCACGAAAGAGCACCGCGATTAACGCAAATTAAAAACGAAATCCGCGTCCAAATTCATTACGAAAACGTTATTTCGCGGCGAGTATTAAAGTGCGATACTAATGGATTCGTATAATGATTGCGGTTGCAGCTGCTCTACATCTACATATCGTGGGGCTGCTTGCTAAATGGGCTTAAGCGCAAACTTACAACTTTCCAAGTTTTCGTCCGAGCAACACTCAGGCCGATTGACAACATTTCATATTTCTGACTCTATAATTTTATTGGCTCTCTACATTTTAACTGAAACGAGGAATACGCTGATAGTTTTTTTTTTTCACTAGGGATTGTATTTCAGTTTTCCTTAATTTATCTTGGGTCTTAGGCCAGGGTTTTACAATGTGAGTATAAAATTACAATATAAAAACACTTACAAAACATTACAAAAATATATTAAACACAATATAAAAAAACATCACCTAGGGTGCCGCCGGCATCGGGGCAAGGCCTAAGCTGCCGGTGGTCAGGGCCGCAGAGTGAGGAACCGACGTACTATATTACGCGCCGTGTCCAAGATTACCGCCTTCTGCATCTGACCCGTGATCCGGCCACCCAGTATTTTAGTTATTATTAAAAATTTGAATGTGTACTTATTCTAAAATGTCGTAACTCCAGTTCTACAGTAGAAGCTAGTCTTGTCTCGATAAAAAAAAAACATTACTTAATCTGAATCTGATGTTGTCATTGTCAATGTTTTAAACTGGTCCGTTGTTGCAAAGAGAATAAAGTCTATAGAGACGGATTGTCAAAGTAAATTATGTAGCCACTGTAAATTTACTGCCATCTTTCGACAAAACATAAAACTGTTAGAACGCCATTTGACTTTGATCCTTATTCTTTCAGTGATATGTGTTAACTTATTAAAAATTAATATTCACGCCATCTACTCGACTATAGGCCAAAGGTATGGTTCCATGTTTTCGAGCGATGGCGCCACAACCTTCAGCCTATGCTCGAGTAGATGGCGTGAATATTAATATTTAAAAAGTTAACACGTATCAGTTAAAGAATAAGGTTCAAACAGGTTTAATCTTCTGTCGAAAGATGGCAGTAATTGAACTGTAGCTACATAATTTACCATGACAGTAACTTTCTTCTTCAAATCCTCTTTGGTTGTTGTTTTACAACTATTTTGATAAAATATTAGATTTCTACGACGATTTTATATTTTTTTTTGTGTAAGTATGTTTTCTGAATAAATAGTGACATTAAAACCTAAACATCGTATTTCAGACATAAGCCTCTTTAGCACGACGCCTCTATTAATAATTTATTTAGTTTTAGTCGTCGGTCACTTATTAAACAACGGGGCTGATTGCACTGTTGCGATATTCCATTATGCGGGCACTAATTAGATTTAACCAAATGCGGGCTTTGCATTAATAACGCATGTAAAAACTTAACGAGCAAGCCTGCTGCTAATGTTATTTAATTGCCGACACACAAAACATTTGCTAATTATTTCGTAACTAATTAGTTCCTATGCCGAAAACCGAAAAGCACTAATAATTAATGCGTACAGATGTAGGTAGTGCATAATTATTTTCCATCGTATTTTCACGGAAACATACGAACGTGTCTTGCTATTTCAGTCAGTGTCAGTACAAAAAGTACTAAAGTTGACTGAAAAAAACTTATGCACTACACGTACATACGTATTTCATTATTTGTTTGATTGAGGAACTTGAGAATTGCGGATTACTTGATTGCTTGAGAATTAACATTTACCTATTACTAGTTTGTATTTTAATTTTTAAATTTGTATGTTTCACAGCCCTATGAGCCATGTTGCTTGAATTAAATGTATTAATAATAATAATTACATCTTGAGAGACTCTCGCTAGGTGGTTGGATCAAGGGACAGATGCAGAAGGCGGTGATCTTGGACACGGCGCGGATAGTCCGCCGGTTCCTCTCTCTGCAGCTCTGACCACCGGTAGCTTGGGCCTTGCCCCGCTGCTGGCGGCACCCTAGGTTAGGTTTTTTATAATGTGTTTATATGTATTTTTTATTGTTTTGTAAGTGTTTTTATATTTTACTTTTATATTCATATTATAAAAACCTAGCCTAAGACGAATGATGAATAAAGAGATAATAATAATTACATTTCCTTTTTAACTAATTATTAAACAATATTATTGTGTATCTGCCTGCAATGTACCACTCCATTCTTCGTCAATATATAAGGCATCATAAAGCTAATTATGTATTTAGGGGCAGTGCGGGTTCTTTACGTAATGCCACACGTTAGAAAAAATATTAAATGGTAAAAAAAGGCTTCATGCGTCTGAAAATAATGTTCCAACATGTTGATTATAGAGCAAACGTAACGTCCAAGAGACCAATTCGAACGTACATTTCGATATCTAAATGATGTAATTTTTCTGTCATGCATTTCGCTTGTACTTGTTCGTACACGTATTGAAGCGAGCGAGAGGCACGGGCGAATTATAACAAAATGACATCATATTAACATCAAAATGTATCTTTGAATTTGCCTCCCGACCAATGCCATGACGTAGGTAAACACTATTGAAACGCAGTGAAATTGCAAGCATGTCATGGCATCGCGTTTTGGCAATGTAAGTACCTATATTCTGCCCTCTTAGTAGGGCAGTATTGTAGGAGGTATGGCAAATTTCAATACTGTGTTTTGAGTTTAATTGGTGTAAATCTGCAACAGAATACGGACCCCGCCCCCCTCCCACACGGCCCACCGTTCACATTTCTGTTATTAAAAAAGTACGAGACTTTGTCATCAGAGAAGTTAGTTTTTTTAATTAAAATTATCAAATTGATATTGCCTTTACGGCGGAGCTCGGCAACCTTGTAAAAGTTTAAATTAATTTTTGAACCAAGCCTAATAGCAGTGGTAAATAATTTCCAAGAAAGAGTTTTCTGTTTGAGCAAATATAAAATTTAATTTATCGGATGGCGCAAACCGTACTGATATTGGTTTCGATATCTGAAATGACGACGATCGTTATAATATATTAATTGCGGCTATTAATAAGATTTAATAAGATTATCGCCCGGATGCTGTGCCACGTCGTCACAAAGAACTAAGTAATTACTTACGCTATAAGTTATAACCACAGTAAACTGGGGTTACTTTGATGCGTGGAGTAAATTTGATCATCGATTTAACTATAAGGAGTTGGTTTCTTAACACTTTTATCATATTTCTGTTAAGGTCGTGAAACCACATAATACAATTCTTAAGTAAGCGTTCAAAAATCAACTATTCCTCAAAAATCTTTGATCCAGGTTACCCCACGAATCAAATAAGTAACCCCAGTTTACGGTACTTCATCTTAAAACAAGTAAGAAAATAATGACCTATACCTATAGGTACTTTGACAATGCTTCATATATTATAAAATTTAATTATTGATGAGTATTTAAATTTATGTCAAATATCAAATTCATTGTCACTTTTTGTTGTTATTTCCAAAAATTATCTGAACTTTTATAGCGCCAACCGTTTCTAGCTTAACTACTTAAAAAATACCGAGCCGAACTAAATTGAAATTGAAGGAACTGTAGTTATGGAGTCATAACTCGTAACTGCCAGGATTTTTATGACTCCAGAATCAATTGATTCGTCTAGCTTTCCAAATTGCGATATTGTTAGTTAGGTATAAGCTTAGGTATCGTTATATATTTATAAGTTAGTGTTTTCTGATCAGTGTTATGTTACCCAAAGTTCCCACTCCTACTTATGTTTAATTTGTATAGGTAACTAATTTGATTGCAGGAAGGTATTCAAATTTAAATAGATTAAGCACAATCACGCACATTTGTAGAGTTACCACCGTGCACCGTTTTTAACTTCAACTGTAAATGATGTAGGTAAGTTTAGTACCTACTAACCTATTTGACTTAAGAATGACTCACGCTAGACCGCGCCGGGGCCGGACCGGAGCTTCCGGCGCTTCGTTTTTTATGGTAAGCACCACTTGATCACCGATCAGCCGTCATAGAAAAAAATGACATGTCGGACTCCTCGGCCCTGGCGTGAGCCATTCTTTAGCTTTATTTATTTAGCTTACATTGCCACTGAATGTCTACCAACTGCTGCAGAAGATTTCAGTTTAAATGAGTTGCTTAGTGTCATTTCTCCTTTAGAATTATTGCAGTGGAAGTAAAGCACATCATTGTTTCTTAACGGCTGTCAAACTTGTAGAAAGTCGAGACAATCTGTGCTATAAATTATTTTCTCTCCGAAGACTCGGAGAGAAATTTAAGCCTAACATAAGTGGGCAATAAACTTCATCCAATTTGGAGATTCGCATCTGGAGGCTCTTATTAAAGCCCGAAAGTTAGTCCTTTTCATCCATCACTTGTAATACGTGTGTGAGTTATTGTATGAAAAATTGAAGAATAAATTGAGTCGCTGCAGCGGCGGCGAGACATAAATCCCAACTGAGCCCTCAATATTGTTTTAAAGGGGAAGTGGCCATAAATTTTATCAGGGCCGCCCAGAGCAGCGCGGAGCGCCGGCCGCCTCCGCGCACTCTTCCGACCCGCTTCCGCCACGTCGCCGCCGCCGCCGCACCGCGCCGTCTGCGACGAGTCTAAACAATTTTCCGCCACTGCTTGTGCTTATCCTACGGGTACTACGGGGTGCCCATGTGGATTCTGAATGTCATGCCTCTGAAAATTTAGTGAAATCGACCACTCGGATAATATGCACTAGTATTTGAAAAATCAGCAGACCGAGATAATAATAACATACCTACAATGTAAAAGAGTAATCAAAAGATTGTTTTCTATCGCGAAAGTTTAATACTTTTTCACTATCTATGACGCTGTAATTCACTCTCAAGCTCAATATCGTAGAATATTGGTTCACCACGTAGCGAGCAGCGTAAAATACGATTTGATTACGATAAGGACTCGCGCGACTGCGCGCTCCACTTGTTTCGAGCTGCGAGTAAATTTAACGCACTGCTCGGAGTAGCCGTAACGGTAGAAAAGTACACAAATCGCTAATAAAGCGAAATTGTGACATTAACCTAGAGCTATTAAAGTGTACCCTGCGATTACATTGTGGGGCACAATAAAAAATCGCTTATTTTTATCAATACAATCTGTATGTGTCCGACATACATTTCGCATAAATGTGATATTGCAATATCATTCGTCCCCTTTTTAATATCGCGCGGACGGTGCCGGGCGGTTTATGGCACAACCCTTCCTGCGTTTTATTCGCGACCTGTTTGTCCTAATATGAAGAATTGACGTCAGCAAAACGGAATTGTCGTTTTGCTTATGTATTTTATTTAACGCACAATATATTTTTTTTGTCAGTGTATCGATCAATTTTATTTGTATATGAATGTTATAGTTATGTTTTTCATTGTTTTATTTTAATTAATGATCTGTGTCTGTATTATGGTTATAATAATTTCGTACATAGACAGGAACCTAGTTGCTGCTGAGTGACGTTGATCGGTCCAGCAATTGAAGTTGGGGCAACCGGTTTTTAAGTCTGTGAGCCAACTAATTAGTAGCGTGCAAAACTACGTAAAGTATAGCTTGAATACTCACTGGGAGCACTGTCAGGCTTGTGCATGGCCGGGGGGTCGCGAATCATGGCGAGGCCGTCACTTCTGCATCACACAACTATATTAGATCTGAAACAAAAACACAACGTTTAAAAATCTATCTAAGACTGGCAAAATATACTACTTAAATACAGAGAAGGACCTCATTATTCATATAGGAGTTACTAACAGTTGTAGTGAACCCTGCAACCAAAGCCAACCTTTGCATTAGGTGTTTATTTCTTAAAACAAATTATGCTAGCTGCTTTGAGACGGGTGCTTGTATTTTTATACCTACTCAAAGCATTTTTACTGAGATGCAATACATGTGGGGATCGCTAAGAGCGGACGGCGCACGCGTCTCAGTGAAACCTCATTAGAATAAACGATATTCTCTCCTTACGTCCACTCCGCGCGAGACCTTATTACTCCGACAAACTGCTGTCAAACGGCACCAGCCAAGCTCTAGACCCCACTCTCTAAAATCAACTTTATTCACCACACAACAACGCTCCTTTTCCGGAGTTCCACAAACATCAACCGCCTCTTTATAATTTTCTATTCTGTGTCCAGGACATAGAGTTTATTCTCAAAGTAAGAGGGATAATAGACGCACAGTCAGACGGTATTTCTTCGCGAAGGTTTAGACGTCCATACAAAGCTGGAAATTGAAACTTTGGACATTAATAACTCTAAGCTTAATCCGCCTAGTAAATAAAGTAATGGTTATTAAAATAATTAGGTATAATAAATACAAAAGTTCACTGTGTTCTCATTTCATACTATATTACGATATCGTAAATCTGTAATAAATGTGGCTACATGGTCAATAAAAAACCGAACGCCTGTGCTATCACACTTAAACGAATCGGGTGAATGAAAAAAAACTTTTATACCCGCATCTAAATTCCCATCAGCACCTGTTACAAAGGCGGCTATCAAATTACCCGCGACATATCCGCGAGCGAGCGCGCCTCCAACCATAAATACGGTATTCGTTATGCATTTCTCATATTCATGAATCCGTTTTATTGGCCCCAATAAAATATGAACATCTCAGAATGGATATGAGAGAGCGGGCAAATCTAATATGGATTGCTGTGCGCCGGATTCGGTCCGATTGGCGGGTGGGGGCGGCCATCTGCGCCCCCGCCGCGGATCACGGTAATGGGCTCTGTGATCCACTCCACGCTTCATCTCATTTCAGAATACAAATTTAATCGCACACAAAAGAATGACTCGAGGACCGCACGGGCCCGCACTGTGTAATCCAAAATTGATGGCAATAAAAAGAGCAGTGCTGAAGATACTTAACTCCCATTGTGCGGTCATAAAAGAAGTCAAAGAGCGTACCCACACAATATATACTTACGTGATGTCATCGCCGTTGAGGAACAATCAGTCAGAGCGCGAGTCCCTACAATAATCCGTCGCCGCGACTCAGCGACGCCGACAAAGGAGTAATTGTCGCTCGCTTCACGCCCGTATAATACAAATTTAAAGGGCGCTGTCACACTAAACCAGCCACAGAAAAGGGCATCCTCGGTCGACGTGTCAAAAATTCAACAGAGACCCGGGATAAGTGGAATGGATGGCGACGTCGCAGGCCCGGATAAAATATTCTACGTCAAATCGTACGTCACTGGCTCTCGACTCGACTCTAAGAAAGTGCTTGGCACAAGTCTCTTATTTATTCGCTTTTACCTCAGTACAGCTCTTTTGTGCCCTACCTAGGGTTACCAGATACAAATTGGGGGGCTGGTGTAGTCCGATTGAACAAGATGTTTTACCTACATTGAGTAAAGATTTGTTAATTAATAATTACGAAGTTATTGATAAGTTGAGTGGATCTCATTTATTATTTTTTTACAATGTTTGTGGATTAATTTAAGTAAATAAAAAGGTAATTTATAACAAAAGTCTATCAATTCAAAAAAATCCTGACATTTTCGTGTTCCGTCCCCATTCCTGACAAAAGGCCAAAATTCCTGACATGTCAGGAAAATTCCTGTCATCTGGTAACCCTAGCCCTACCAGATTTACAAGGCACCATTAGGGTGTTTCGGTTTCTATATGAGGTCTTTCGAAAGATGCTTTTATAACACGATGTATTTTAGTTAGTACGCTTTATTTTTACTAAGATATAGTTAGTTTTAAAGTTGTGAGTTCTTAAGTAAATGTGCTGATGGGCTTGATCTCGTGCACGGGAAGCATTATCGATGTTACGTCCTGACCCGTCCCAGTGGGCAGCGGAGAGAGAGAAGAAGCCATTACAGGCACTTCCAGTAATTTGGGGTGCGCGGCGGAAACCCATTTGGGTATTATTGAGGTGGGGCCGCCGCGGCGACTATCCGTATCTCCATTATGATTGTGTTATCAACGCCATCAATTAAATAGCATTACGTTAAAATTCACCCCGACCGCCGGTTACCGGCTGGCTACAGTCGCTCCGCGAGCAAATCATGGACATGCCTTTGTAGATCCGTTGTCACTAACCTGAAAATAAGGATAAAGTATGTTGCTGGTGATAAGTGTAGTATTTATTTAATGTGGCTAATAACATACACGTGGAAAGTGAAGCTGAACAATTTGATCCATTAACGTCGTAATCTGTTAAACACTCCCTTCTGACTCCGCACTGATCGTATTCATTATTCACCGGCAGAGAGCAATTAAAGCTCCACTAATCAATCTCAAACTTCAGCCGGAGCTGAACTCTAATCAAGAAAACTCCTATTCCGTGAAAGCTCTCCGAACAAAATTTAACTTAATTAAAAATGTAAATTAAATTCCTAGGCGCCTCCACAAGCATCACGTCGCCGCGTCGGCCCGCGCCAGCGCTCGGGGCTTTTGATTGCAGCTAAAAGGTTTGGGATTAGTGCGCGAAAGAGCTTTCAGTGCATTTGTAGAGCTTTTAAGTGGGAAGCTTTCGCTTAAGACACTTACATACAATGTAAATTTTATGTAGCTCGGAGTAGTGGTGTAGTAGGTATCAATTATGAAACAAATGGTACGCAGAGCGGATGAGATGATGAACGTGCTACTTGTAGGTATTCAAGCCTGTCGTAGGAAGGGACTTCACGATAAGTTTAATTACACACTAAACTTGATTAAAAAGTGACGAAGTGTCAATATTTGTAAGTGATGAATGGGTTTGCGTTAACAATCAAAGGGGAAGGGGCGGTAGGCTGGGAGGGGGGTGAGATCTGACCAAGGAAGTTCGGTGTCCGGAAATAAACCGCCCGTAAAATTGTCAATTCCGAGGGCAAGCCGGCGCCTGGGCCTGACAATTTTGAGCCGGGCGATTTGAACGGCTTCTCTGAAAACGGCCTATCTGTGTCACCGTTTAAAAGTATAATACCAAAATACCAATGGCATGTTTTGGAAAAACAAAAAAACTAAAGTACTTTTTTAGAAACTTGTTTTGAGACCATTTTCTTGAACTACAAATACAGTACAACGATACGGATACTTCTTTCTATTGCGTGTCAGCAGAGCCGATTCCAACTGGGTGGGCGCCAAAACAATCACTGTTATTCACTATTTAACCCCTACAACGCATTACACGCCCAACATTCTATTTAATTACATTTCCATACTTACATTACACAGTAAATTGAGTAGACTCACCGAGTCCTAAAGAAAATTGGGTCGAGTATATCACACGCCGCATACGCTGATAACACACGCATCGCCCATCCAATCACAAGGAGCAGCGAGCAGAAAGCTTATTATCGGGACGCGGTACCGACACGCCGGTAATGAGGACGGCGGACGTCCCGGACGGGATCCGGACCGGACCCCACCAGCGGCTTACTCCGATTTTTACTGAGTCTCTACAAGCGTTGGTACCTACATATTTCACTCAATTGCTTGCGAGAATTTTTGACGTAGTGCTACAAGTGTGTGCGCGCGGCCAAATTTATTTACGTTTAAACTGGCGTTCTAAATTTAAATTAAATATAGGGTGTTTTTTTCACAGTATCTATACTCTGTCATACAAAATATATTTTATAGTTTTATAGTGTCGCTAAACTTCTTAATTCTATCGACCTTTTTCAGTCATATTACTTATATCAACAACAATTCTCTAATAACACCACGAACGACTAACTACGTCAGCTAAACATCAACAACTGAGATAATCTTCTCCAGTTTAGTACTGTTACTTATCCCGTGCCTGGACTCACTCAGCACAGGTCCACTGCATACGTGCGCTCCCTCGCTTTTTGAACTGCGATCATCGCCACACTCATCCGTGAAATTGATTCTCCAGAAAAGAAAAGACGAAAAGATAAATAAAAAGGAAATAGGAAAACACAGGCTAAGATTTGGCGTGAAATTGTTTTTCAGCGCCCACCCGCCGACTACGCCCGGGCCCGACGCGGGAATTTCCCAATTACAGGGTGTGAACGTATTTGATTATACGACGTATCCCTCAACCCGAAGCTAATAATGGTCATTTTTATCACATAAATCATTAAGATGCCTTTTTTGTAATCACAATCAGAAACATCTATCATATGAAGGACTATGAAAACAGCAACATCTTGATCTAGCTTTTGCGAAGTTCTTAATGAGTCAAATGTTAAATAGCTAATGTGGCCTATTAGGCCAATTCGAACGGGCCCCTGACATCAAACCGATGCTTGAATCATATCGGTTAGCTCGGAAACATAACAGTTGAACAAATAAACAATAGAATGTATTTTTGTTTTGATTATGCATTATGCAAGTTGAGATCAGTCTATATTTTACAGTAGCTATCAAGTATAGAACATAAAATTTCAGAATAAGGAACAAAAGACCCACTAGATTTTATCGATAATAATAAGACTAATATCGAATCTAAAAGGTCTACCTATCGGGCTGGAGATCAGTCGAATTGGGATAAGTTAAAACACTGTGACATCTCATCCACTACGTGATCCATTTGCCGAAGTAAGAAGCAATCTCATTCAATACCCCGCCGTCCCGGTTAGGGTTACCAGCCGGCCTTCTCAGAAATTTTCATTGTTGAAACTATAACCAGATATGTCAAGACATTTTGAATAGCGACTGAGATTTTTTAGTGATACTTTATAATTAAAATGAGGGTTGTGTTTAGTTGCATAAATTTGACAGTTATCCGTTTGCTGGGTTAGGTTTGGGTGCATATCAAGAACTATGTTTAAAAATCAAGACTCCTGAAATTTGTATCTGGCAGCCCTAGCAAACATTGTGCGCCCAGTATCACAGAACGCAATAAAACTTTACATTACTCTTTAACTACTTCCCCATAGTTATCAGCGTGTGATAGGAAATGGGGCATAAATATAGAATTGCTCGTTGTTTCATTTTA
Source organism: Cydia splendana (assembly GCF_910591565.1). Taxonomy (NCBI): domain Eukaryota; kingdom Metazoa; phylum Arthropoda; class Insecta; order Lepidoptera; family Tortricidae; genus Cydia; species Cydia splendana. The sequence continues at coordinate 19,902,156 of NC_085962.1, forward strand.
TAGTCACCGTATAACAATACCGCTGCTTTTATTGTGTAACCGTTGAATAGGATATTAAATGAAATACAGAAGCAATATCGCTCAGCATACTAAATGAATGTCTGCGCGCCGTCATTAAAATATTTAATTAAGTAAGAAATGAGGAAAAATGTTTACTAATGGAAAAACCGTACGTTAATTAAAATGTTTTGCCCTTATTTGAGTTTCATGTAAGCGGTGTTTGAATATGTTTAATATGGGGGTAAACATGTAATTGGCTATTTCGGATCAATGGTAATTAATTATACGAAACAAGTACACTCCCAAAAAATCACACATAAAAAATCATTTTGATCCGTTTTTGTATAGTTCAATAGGTATACTAGTAGAAGAACAAAATGACAACAAAAATAATTTTGACCTTATCTTTCGAATAGTTTATTAAAATGTGACGAAGTCGACAGCCCTAGTAAAGAACGGAGTATCGCTTTCCCCGATTGTATTAGATTCAGCTGCCCTTTTCATCTACATGTCGTTTTCTTACCGGCGCGGCGCTAGTCGCGAATCGTGGATACGCCGCCGATTATTTCCTCATCGCTCACTGTCACACCGCAATAATCACCCTGTGTAACACTCACCCAATTATTTACGCGAACAAATGAGATACGTCAACACGCTATCCAATATTAATAAATTGATTATTAAATCAAGAACCGCTTCATTATAATGCGTATATGTAAATATATTATAATTATTGCGTTAAAATATTTATACGACAGAAATCATGATTTATTTCAAAATCTCATTATTTATTTACAACGTATCTTATTTGGCAAAAAACTATGAATACGATTATCCACTCCATTCCAAAGGCTATCATCCAATAAAGCTAGTAGGTAGGTACAAAAGGTATCAAATCTTTTTCGTCCGTAGTGAAATTGAATATTTATCCGGGTAGTATCTCTATTCGGGAACAATTTTTATGTAGGGGGAATACAATCTCAAGATATTCCGGAGGGCCACTCGACGAGGATATTGGCAAATACCTTGCCTACATTACCTTTATTGCGTCGCAACTTCGCGTGCCTGGTTTGATTCTATCAGCGATTACTCGGAAATTATTCAATGCTCACAATATACTTAGACAAGTAATTCGATGGGAGCTTTCTATAAGTATTTGCGGCCCAGCAACCATGCTTCGATATTGCCGCTCGTGTCCATTAATAAACATAATGTTTAACACGATTTGCATTCAAAATGTTTATTATAAATTATGTTAATTAAATTATGCAATTTGAAATACTGGATCCATTGGGTCAAGCTGTGAAATCCTAAAAGGAGTGGTCAAATCTAAATGATATCACGTCGTTATCGACTAAAAGCTTATTAAATTTATTGAGTGTATTTTTAGTGGGATTTTGAGTTGCGAATTGCGATAATTGGGCGAGGCTATAAGGAAAGTTCACGAGAAACCGCGCGTGATTCAATGAGTTATGTAAAACGCTATCATGTAATATTATGTACCAACCTAATTACTTAGAATTAAGAATTATCAAAAATACATGCAACTAAGGGATAGATAATAATTTTTGATTCTTCTACCTAGCGGTTATTACGATATGGAGTGAATAAGGAGTAGGTAATAAGTCGCTGAGGTGATATTCTGTTTATACATATATTGTTATGATACAATCTTGACACGACTCGCAGTGCAATATCGCGCGCACTAATAACTGTGAGCGAGCGAGATGCCTAATGATAGGACTCGCTGTGCATTTCGCGCACACCAATCAGTGCGATCGAGATATCAATATCAAAACTTTAACAGAGTAGAAAATCGAAAAACCTACCTGGAGGTCAATTCGAACCTACGTTCCGCTGTAAAATGATATCATTTTGTTATCGTTCGTATATGTTTCGCGCTCGCGACGATACATGTACGAACAAGCGAAATGTACGCGTGAATAATAGCAAAATGATACAATTTTAATATCGTAATACCCAACCGCCCACGTCGCCACGCCACGTCGCGCCGTGCAACCAGTCTCGCCATAAACACAGCCAGGATAATTAGCAATTACCATTAATTTGACATGTACCGTAAGCTGAATGCTATAATCGCGTCGATAAAATTTTGTTAAACTTGTTCTTCAGACGGCTCTATTTATTCATAGGATTAAAACATAACTCTCTAACTGCTTCTCGTTATTATAATAACATCTGCATTTCTAACTTGCATAAAATTAATACATCAAATGAAACATGCACCTATAGAGTGATGTTATGTCTGACCATACTCTGAAGGGGAATATGTAGGTCATACTGAACAACTTTTACTATGGAGCCAACCCCGAAACCTCGAAAAAAATCGGTGGTTTCATAGAAAACGTTGACATGTGATTCGCTGAGAGTATGAGATGAGCCTTCTTATTTTTGTGTTGCGTTTCTGCGGGGTTGCCTCTATAGTTAATGCTGTTCAGTACATAACTAAATCACTGTATGTGTTTAGGTACAGAGTATATGTTTAGGTAAGTCCGCATAACAGATGCAACAGCCAATGAAAAACCAGTTCTAAATTAAAATTTGTTGCGTTAGTCTCACGCAATATTAAGCAAGTGGTTTTCCAATGTAATTTTTAATTTTATGTTTGGTATAATACACCCCTGTATTCTCTCCTGTATGTCTCCAAACCCCGGCCCGCGACGCGTTGCAATCCGGCCCGCCGACGGCGACGGTGGCCCGCGCGAAAGATTCTGAGGCGCATATGGCCCTCGGGTAAAAAAGTTTGGAAACCCCTGGTATAGTAGATACAGTGAAACAATTTTCATATACATAGTTGCATGTATATTTTGTACAACCAAATTTAAAAACATATTGTAAGTACCTAGTTAAGTAAACACTTTATTGTACGAAAAAAAAGGAATATTGATTACATTAGATAATACATAAATGTGTAGTACAAAGGCGAACTCATCTCAAAGAGCGATCTCTTCCAGTTAACCTATACCTAAAGGAGTAATTAAATAATATATAAATAAATATCTTTATGTAAATATGGAATGTCTGCATGTGAAAAATCAATTAACACTGTAACGGTTATTTTGTAACTTTATAGTATATTATATCTAGCAGGATATGCCTAATAACTGTCAATAATTACAGCCGAATGGTGCATAAAATTAGCCATTTAGCGAGAGCAGGTTGTCCGAATCAAGTTTAGTAAATACCCGAATGTTCGAGTCGCATTAACGCTACTTTTCAATGTATTTTTATTTTATTTACTAGAAATGCTAGAACGTTAATTTTGGATCCGATGACACATCTGCCTTATAAAGTAGGTATAACAACCGTATGTAACATTGAAAAACACATTATTTTATAGTACATAATTGGTACAAAGTATTCACACGCCATAAAGCACAGATTCGAATTCGAAACGGTGTTTCAGAGTAACATATGCGGTTGTTATGCGTTAGAGCAGATTTCAGGGTAAATATATTTTTTTAAATCAGCTTCTTAACAATACACAGAAGTAAAAAAAAAACCGGGCAAGTGCGAGTCGGACTCGCGCACGAAGGGTTCCGTACCATAATAAAAAAAAAAACGGAAAAAAAAAAAAAAAAAAAAAAACGGTCACCCATCCAAGTACTGACCACGCCCGACGTTGCTTAACTTTGGTCAAAAATCACGTTTGTTGTATGGGAGCCCCATTTAAATCTTTATTTTATTCTGTTTTTAGTATTTGTTGTTATAGCGGCAACAGAAATACATCATCTGTGAAAATTTCAACTGTCAACGGTTCGTGAGATACAGCCTGGTGACAGACAGACGGACGGACGGACGGACGGACGGACAGCGAAGTCTTAGTAATAGGGTCCCGTTTTACCTTTTGGGTACGGAACCCTGAAAACGAACTTGCCACCACTTGCCTAAAGTGGCACTGGGATGTAAAGCTCCTAATTACAGCCGATACACATTAATAAGTGTGGCAGCTAGGGCTTGCATTCCGGAATTCCGGAATTTCGAAATTCCGGAATCTCGGACAAATTTTCCGATATTACAATTCCGGAATTGATACCACTCAATATCGAAAATTCCGGAATTGGATTTAAGTACTTTTTGTAGGTTTTAATACCTTTATTATTAAAAATTGTTAAGAAACTACACTGTACGGGTGCTTTTTGTCGTTATTAAGTGCTTCTTAGTCATTCAGTGAGCTATAGTATAGGTATATTTTACTTTTCCGTTTGCTAAAGCAGTGGGACAAAATGGGCTGATAATAAAAACATAAAAAAACAATAAAGCAGAGCGATTTACTTGCGTAGAAGCACATCATATATGATATTCTGAATCATAATTAGGAACTAGGAAGGAAAAAGCCAAACTTAGACCTCCAACTTCTTAAACAACACCACTACCTACTAGGTTAGGAAGAGTAGGAAGCTATTATATTTAACTATTTTATAAAATTATGCATCGAATGGTTTGCTAGTAACTATAGTTTCCTCAAATAAATACCCCGTATTATTGAAGTGAATAAAAATAACCATTTTAATAAGGTGGTAAAAAAACGTACCTACTTAAAATTAAATTTCTGATAAACAATACTAATTTTAATAAACGTAAAGTTATGTGAATTTCACATTTTTTGTTGTTTTTTACTAAAAAATAGAATAAAAATATGATAAACCCTAATTCCGGAACCAGTTCCGGAATTCCGGAATTGGAATCCAATATCGAAAATCAGTTCCGGAATTGGAAACCATCCGATATTGCAAGCCCTAGTGGCAGCTAAGTGTTTTAATCAGTAGGTAGTTTAGATAGATAGCTTTCGCACAAGAATATACCTACTTTTAATACGCAATTCACGCATCGATCCTTTAATCGACTCGGCAACATCCTTAGTATTAATGTTGTCTTAATGCCATTATTTCCATTTTTTATTTATTTAACTTTTATAATATTAAAATTTATAATCTCAAAGCAACAATACATTTAATGTGAAGTATTTAATTCCGTTTTAATAGCAAATAATTTTATGCAAATGAATTGGACGTTCCTAATGAAATAGAAAGTTTATTCGCTCGAATTTAGATAACATCATTACACAAAAGTCATTATTTATTTTAATTAAGCTTTTGCGTTTTTATTAAAGGAAGTGAACTGTATTTATGACCAAACTTTTGTTTCCGGGTTTATTTCTTTGATTCTAGAAGAGGCAAAAGTCCCGACTGAGGTGAATCTTTAAAGATGTATGTAACAATTCAGAACCAACTGCCAGACGTACTTTGCCTCACTATGCATTTAAAAATTCAATTGTTTACCATTAAATTGTTTTTTCATGTAAACCATTAGTTTATACGTTTGCGAACCAAATCATATCTAAGCTGGTAAACATTTAGTACAGGCAGTTTTAATTACAAATTACCCCTTAATATCAAAAAAGATGTATATCAATATTGGTTGTATAAAAGACTAGTCGTTTTTGAAATGTTGCAAAATAGCGCACCGGCAGGACACGATCGCGTAATGAAATCGCAGCCGGTACACTAATGACTAACATGTAATGAATCACTAAATTAAACGTTGTATAAATACACCCCGACACCACACCAATTAAGTTTTGCGGTTAAAATATACATAGAATGTAATTGCAGCGTTAATTTTAGAAAGGTAATAATTGCTAACGCCGTATTTGGGTATTGGAGTCTTGATTTGCAGTAGGTATGTATAAAGTGATTGCCATTGCCTTTACTGTTCATCGCCCTTATTTCAGCAATACTTTCTGATGTTTTCAGTTACTACGCAAATAAAGATACCTTATATCTTTATACGTTGCTTGTTAGGCAGGAGTTTTGATGACATCGAGTCGTGTAAGATGAGAATAGAAAATAATAGACAACGCAACCATCTTGGCGTCGCATAAACCCGCCCTCGTCTTGTTATTGCCGGCGCTGCGTCAGATTTAGCGATAATGCAGCTTAATTAACGCTCAGATGCAACGATTAAACGTTCACTTAAACTGCAATAACTTCGACCTGACGCAGTAAATAAGCATTCGTGATCGTCCTCGACTAGCTATTTTAATGAGATTTAATAGCGGTGCGTCAACTCGTACCGCGAGTAACATTGTCGGCTCTTAAAACCTTAATTGGTTCCGAACATGTTTTAATCCGCTTAATGGTTGTTTTTATCTGGCAATATACTATCACGAATCCGGTCCCGATATCAATAACGCTGATTGATGAGAGGTTTTATAAGTTTTATTGTCAAAAGACAGTCTTCGCGCTTATGAATTTATAAAAAAAAGACATAAAATTCAGAATATAATATGTCCGGTTTATAGATATAGCAAGGATCCTAAGTGAAACTTATCGCGTCATTGTAGTCAAGGTGTGTTGCTGATGGAATTAATTTAAAGACAGTAAATTGTGGTATGGATGGCGGGTGAGCGGAAGGCGTATAAATTCGATGAGCGAGTGCCGTCTGACACCTGTGATTGCATTTACAATGCTAATTCACGGCGCAGCTTCGCCAGCCGCCACGATTCTCGTTTTCGCACCCACCCGATGTCACGCATCCTAACACCTATACTAATACCCTATCAAAATTTCCAACTAGCCCGATAAAAAAAAAATATACCGGTTCACATGTATAAAGTAACGAAATTATCCGACACCAATGCATGTAATATGAAAATGTAATATGAAATAACAAAGTTAACCAATCTGGAAAAAGTATCTAGAGTAGGCCGGCTGATCCCGAGTCCGGATGTTGACATAAGCCGCAAAATGATCGATGACAAATTTAAATTCATTATTAATAAGATAAACCGAGAGGGAACGGTCGTTACACAGCTAGATAGATACGTCGAGATAAGCTCGGATAAGCGGCCACGATCCATTATCGAGCAGTTAATTGATAATTACTTTCTTCCATTACGCCGGACGAAAAACGTGGTGATTAACTCTGAATCGCTTTAACGAGCACAATGGGTCGACGTTCAATTAAAAACCCTTGTCGAATGTCGACGGCTTCGCAGAAAAGCGGAATCGCCGCTGACTCAATCTCGTATACATGGAATAAGGAATTACTCGCGTGCGGAAAGTTTTTAATTAAATATTCACCCGTTTTGTAATTAAGACGCGATTCAACTGAGCACAATAGAGTTTTGTGAGGCGCTTTCGAAAGAAAATCTGAGACAGCTTTAACGTTTTCAATAACCTTAACGACAATGGGGATCCGACGGGCGATACGCGGGAATTATTTTTTTTTAATGTGCTCTCAATCAATTAAAATATTCGAGCTGAAAGTTACAGGCCAATTCGAACGTACACTGACATCAGACTGATATTTGAATCATGTTAAATTATTAGTGCTTCTCGCCGAGCCAATACACGTACGGTGAACAAGTACGAGCAAAATGCATGATATTTGAATGACATCACTAGATGTCATTCTTTATAATATCAGTGTACGTAGGAATTGGCGAGTTAGAGCAGGGAGCACCTTTTGACCTGAGGGCTACAGTCAGGTTTTCGCTGCCTTTTCGCGGCCGGATCGTACAGAATTAGGCGCTTTTTGCGGGCCCAATTTGCAAATATAAGATTGGATTAGAACCAGCCCGCGGGCCGTAGTTTGGAGACCGATGTGTTAGAGCACTTAGAGCAAGGTAGGTAGGTAGGTGTAATAAAGTTGCTGCGGCTGCAGCGTTATTTCTGCAGATATTCATTTATGCCAGCTGTGTAATTCTCGAATGAGCAATCATTATTAATTTAAATCGATTAGATTGAAAAGAACGAAGCTGGTTATATCATTACTTTACAGTAAAAGCTAATTTATCGCGAGTGCACATCGGGCGCGCGGAAGTGCCACATATGCCGCATTTGAGTGTAATTTAAATGCATACACATTACTTGCGTACTCATGGCCGGCGAAATAACCAAATTTTGTCGTAAAAAAATTTATTGCTCAGAAAATGGAATTCTATAATATATTATATACATATACCGCGATACGACATATAAAAATATGGGTATATCATATTTCGGTTTTAACAGACTTTAATAATTGATGAGGGTACAATACGAATACGTATCTTGTTACAATATTTATGGAATATGTAAAGGTTGGCTATTTTGGCAACAATAAGTTTCCATTAGTAGTAATTTGATCCCAAATAACAATAGGTTGTAGGTATATAATTATATATATCTTAGGTATATTAATATAGGTATACAATTGTATGTCATACGCTAATTTTGTGTAAATATATATAAATAAATACATATTCATATATTTATGTATAATATAGGTACACACTTTTTCTTTGTATTCCTTACAAGCGTAAGAAATAAAAATAACAACCTTAACCAAGCAATTCAACAATTTCATTAATTAATATTAATACACGAGGTCTTTGATGGGGGGTTTGGAGGCCTGAATAAGTCAAGAGGATATAATTAGGTATTAAAATGAAACTATTTCCCAAAATAAGCAATTGGTTTTCATATTTTAAAATAACTAAAAAAAGTATTAGTATGGAAGTACCAAATTCATTTGATCAAACGTTACGAAAGTCCACTTTAATAAACTAATAACAAATAGAATAGGTAGCAAAGCAATATTCTAGTTACTAGTACTTTAGGTAATTAATTAAATTATTTAGCTAATTAAGTTGAATTTATACTCACAAAAGTGACACCGAAATCAAATACTAATTAATTTGTATGAAAACAATACTGTACCCCTTCGTGTTTGTAAAATACTATAGGTTCTTCGTAATCTCGCACTTTTAATTGATAACCATGATATTAGTAACAGTTTATATGTACATATATATATATATATATTGTTTTTATTTAAATTAATTTCTAATAATATGTAATTTTTTTATATTTCAGTGAAGTCGATTGATAAAAACGTTAGGTTAGGCGTGTCAAATGCTACAAAATCTGTCGTATGTATGTCATTACATTATTTGCCATTTCTACAGAACTCCACTTTATAGCCTTGGTCCGCAATCGTATAAATTCCGAAAGAATCTTCGGCAGAATTCCAATATGGGCGTCGATGTCCAAAAATCGTGATATATCGGATCGTGATCGCCTCGTCTCGGCTGTTTATGAGATATTTCATAACTTGCATAATCCGCAATCCATTTATCACTTGACGCGATATTGATACCGAAAAGCACTTTATTCTACAGGCCAATCCCCTCTAAATATGTATATAATTTAAATAATTAAGTATACACAAGAAGATAATTTATTAAAAGATAACTTTGTAAATTTGAGTTGCGTAGGTGTATTTTTTTAAATCTAACTTAAGGCAAATAATAATAAAAAACAAGAGAAGCACGGGATTTTTTATTTCAGTTAATGAAAAGTAAAAAAAATAAAGTCGACTAATTTTTATCAATTTAAGTAAAAAATCTGGGGTTTAACTTGTGATACCTAGTACTTCTGTGCTTGTGATCATTTGACCAGAAGTGGTACCTATTTGCAACTTATTTATGTGCACTATTTTATTACCAATCAATTCTTATTTTTAATTAAATAGGTAGGTATGTATAAGTATGTATGTGGTAAACATAAATTATAGTCGATCTTTTGAAAACTAAACTTCAAAAATACAAAAAAATAAGTACCTGCCTACACTAATGTTCAGAACGGGTAAGTACCTCATAGTTAGTGCAACAAAAACAGTCTGAGTGTATTTTTTTTTACCTTCAAAACCACAGATCCTAAAATGGCCGTGTCTCCAACTAACACATTTTTTATAGTACGCTAATGGCTCATACCAAATTGGCATGGCGCTAATGAATATATTTTAGCTAAAAGCCAACATTGTTACTGACATTTCACATATAGGTGAAAATTTCTTTAAGTGGCGTCGGTATACATATAATATTATTATTATTAACGATAATTTGTCAGCATTCATAGTACAAACACCTGTCGTTTTGTATCCGGCCCATGTGAAGGTAAAGCATTAGGTATACATACCTATGTATAGTATGTAGGTACCTAAGTCTATGTAAGTCGTAGAAATAATATATCTATGCTTGTAAAAACACAAGTAATGCACATCAACTTAGGTGGTAAACCTCCTAGGCCTCTATTAGGGTTCCGTACCCAAAGGGTAAAACGGGACCCTATTACTAAGACTTCGTCCGTCCGTCCGACCGTCCGTCCGTCCGTCCGTCCGTCTGTCTGTCACCAGGCTGTATCTCACGAACCGTGATAGCTAGACAGTTGAAATTTTCACAGATGATGTATTTCTGTTGCCGCTATAACAACAAATACTAAAAACAGAATAAAATAAAGATTTAAGTGGGGCTCCCATACAACAAACGTGATTTTTGACCGAAGTTAAGCAACGTCGGGCGTGGTCAGTACTTGGATGGGTGACCGTTTTTTTTTGCATTTTTTTCCGTTTTTTTTTGCATTATGGTACGGAACCCTTGGTGCGCGAGTCCGACTCGCACTTGCCCGGTTTTTTAACCCTTTAACTACGGGCCCTTGAATCATTCCGTCACCGCCCAATACGGGCATGTTTTGGCGAGAGTCAGCGGTAAGGCATAATTTCACTTACTTGTAACTTTTGAAGTATTACAGCTACATACTTGAAACTTCACAAACACAATAAGTATAATGTGTTTAATCAATAAATAATCACTTGGAGTAATAATATTGACTATTTTTTCTGCTATCAAGCAATATATCAGTCACTAAGAAATTGAAGATTTTTAAGTTACTACTCGCGGATTTAACATTAGTTTATAGTATACTTAACACAAATAAACACTTAAATAACGATAATTATGAAAATAATGCATAAATATCAATCACTTAAAACGTTGCATAAAAACAATTTGCCACTTATGGAAAATAGCGATGTGCGTCTATCGACACATTTGTCGATATATCGATAACTTAGTAAATGTAAAATTGAAATTTAAGAAGTTATGATTTTGGTGAAATTATTATTAGGTACAATAGAACCTAATAATGATTTCATAACATGTTTAATTCCAATATTTGAACCAAAAACGGTAAAAAAACTAAAAATAACACTCTAAACACTCCCACGCCGTACTGTCATATCGACAACAAGTCGATGAAATTTAAAACAACACTATTGTCCGCCATATTGAGTTCAATTATTAGCACCTCTGCAGTACGGGTGTCAACCCCAGTTGCCAGCAAAATAGCGGTAATTCAGAGCCATCTACCGAAATATTATGTTTTTTTTTCTTTGTATCTATCCTAATCCCAGTGCATTTTGCATTTTGACCGCTATTACCAAGCACAAGGTCTCGTTTTGATTTAGAAAAATGTTTAACACAACCATTACTTCGATCAACTATAGTTGACACCCGTACTGCAGCGGTGTTGCCCTACTGGCAACTCTGGTTGACACCCGTAGATAAAGGGTTAATTCACATTGACCACACTCCCATAGAACAAATTTAACACGCAAAATTTCTGGGGCTTACTTTAGACTCCGCCCTCAAATGGGACCAACACATAGACAACCTTTGTAAGAAGCTTTCCGGTGCATGCTTTGCTTTGGGTAAGCTTGCTCACGTGCTACCTTATAAAGAACTACGATCAACCTACTTCTCACTCTTCCATTCTATAATGTGCTACGGCCTGGAACTATGGGGCACAGCGGCAGAGTGGCATCGAGTTTTTGTATTTCAGAAACGTGCCCTAAAAATAATAGCCAGAGCCCCACCAGGTACGTCAGCAAAACATCTATTCGCAGACATGAAGATACTCACATTACCCTCACAAGTAATGCAAACTGCATTACTTAATTTTTTTTTCCTTTTAACTATGGTATCTTACTCAGGACCTCCTGTGTTCAACGAAGTTTTTTTCATCAGTATCCCTAGCAATATGTATTATGTACTACATACATAGTTAGTATTAAGGTCTGTGCACACCGGCTTGCGTGTGCGTGACGTGTTACGTGCGCGTGCGCTAAAATGTTGGAGCCGCACACGCACACGTCACGTAAGCGGAGTGGCGTCTCTCATAAAGATCTGTATACTACAACGCCGCACGCGCACGTGCACGTCACGCACACGCAGCCGGTGTGCACAGGCCTTTATACTTATAGTACCAGATCGGTATGTGTGGCGGCGGCGGCCGAGCCTGTTGGCCGAGCCGCACGCTCGAACGCAACTCCTTCCCCAGGCCCCCTAACGCGCGAAATGCGGACCCTAAAATAATCGAGTAGCGATTGAGTTTGATTTGTCTTTTTGTTCTTTGAACAAGTTCACAAAAGCCACGCGTTATATGTATTGTCTTACTATAATTTGTAATAGTGTAAGTATGTTTTTTTTTGAGTCAAATTCCATACTGTCGAATTAGGATAGCCTGTAACGATGGTTGTGTGTATGTAATAAATAAATAAATAAAATAATAATTTAAGAGAAGACTCGTATAGGAGTGATTCTCAAGAAAGTGGCATCGACAGGTTAAAGATAATGAATTTTAATTTTTATTTTTATACTTTTAATAATGAAAAAATCTTTCAAAAGGGAACGGAAAATGAAGAAGTTATTTTCAAGACATATAATAACCTATACATTGAACATAGGTTAAAGTTAAGCAGGTTACGGTAAAAAATACATTCATTTTTATTTTTTCCCTTGAACGGATAATAATACGAAAGTCTCACTTTTAGCATAGATGAATAAACCTTCATACAATATTAAAATGATATTATTACATTAGGCCCCATACCAAATTCTTAAAATAATCGAGACAAGTTAAAGTTAACATTCCGTTACAAAACCCCAGATGTCTGCCTTTAACCACTTGTCTCTACGAAACTACGACACTTGGGTCATAATGGTACCTACCCTACGGTGGTTAGCTTGATACTTACCTAATATTTTGCCATAGTTGTGATCTAAATATTTTTTTCTGTGTATGAGTCAGATGCAATACCGCGCATGTACAGGTTGGTACACTTGGTACAGGTTAACAGAGAAAATATCCTTGGACAAACTTCGTGCGTGAATATTGTTGTAAAAAAAAATATATATAAGGCCTGTGCAAAGTACATTTTAAAAGGTATTGTTTATGTTACTATATAGCATGATATTTTATTTACATAAATTGGTGCTTATAAAATCTAAAGAACTAAAGCTGGAAGAGCGATGCTTTGACAAGACAGGTTACAGTAAAAAGTGCTACTCTTTATTTTTTATAAATATAAGTATTAAATTTAAATAAAAATAATGACTTGGCCTCGATAAACATTGTTTTAGTTTATCTAGATACATTTTTGTTTCATATGAAAAAGAACAAATAAACATACATTCAATTCAAAAACTCGAAGACAGGTTAAGATGCCACTATTTTGAAAATAACTCATATATCGTACCAATTTTTGCTTAGACCACAGAATAAATAATAGTACTTACTAGGTACAGAAGACTCACTCTCTAACAAAACGCGTCTGTGACGATCAGGCCCTGTAGACAACATGCCAATCGCTAACGCTCCGTAGCGAACGAAACGCAACTGTCACTGTCACCTAATATGGAAGAGTGATAGAGAGACACAAAGCGATTCGATGGCGAAGCGCAAGCGATTGTCACCTTGGCTAGGCGGGCAAGACAGATATAGCCGCTAGGTAGCGACAGCGCCACGCGCGGCTTATGGCTAGCCACCAAAATTGGTGTGGAACGGATATACTTTTAGCTACCTGTAGCAAAGCGACTAAATCAAGGAGTGAGCCACGCCTGCTTAAACGTAGATACTTAAAAAAAAATGTTGTTGGAGGTTAGTTAGGAGTTAGTCACAAATGTGTGAAGAAAATGGCTATATGTCAAATATAGTTATATCAAATTAAGTTGACATTTTAAAAGTTGAGAAGCGATTCAAGGAGTCGAATGAACATCGGTCTTACCGCCGCGCCGCCCGCGCCGGCGGTCTGCGCACTTGCTCCATAAACAGGCTTCCGTATTTTTCAATCAGGGACCTGTCAAAGCGTTCTGACACCCTCATCCCGTCGGCTCGCACTCGCCGAACACCGAAATTGGTTTTCTACATTCAATCCATACAAAGTTTAATGTTATTCGTTCGCGATATCACCGGGATGCCGCCGATGTTTACCGTCGCACCAAATCATATTGGATTTGCAAACTTTTGTTTGCGGACTTTATTTCATTTCGCTGTTAGCTCACGCCGGGAGAATGCAATTTTGGTTATTGTACTATCAGCTGCGCTTATCTAAATTACTTCATAATATTCTATCCGGTCGAGTGTTATTAAGGGAGAGTCGGGAAAAATAGGGTAGATACCTCGTTTACTTTTGCCTGGTCCTGATAAAACTGATTGCGTGTCATCTTGATCAAAAGTTTCTTTGACTCTATATGTAGTCAAATAAACTTTATAGTGTAGGTCATGTATAGTTGCTGTTCAACAAAAGCGCAGCTAATTTCGCCGCTTAGAAAGCTCGAGCTAATAACAGCTGCTTATTTATCGTAGTGCAAGTTACAAATTAACAGCGCCGGATATCTGAGCTCAGGAGAAGGCTGGAGCCGCAAGCGTTTATAAATTGAAGGGCTATACCTGCGGCTTAATACACCGCCGTTTCCGGTTCATTTCCGCGCGGCGCGCCCGGCGCCGGATATTGCCTTTAAGGTGGTGTTGCACGCCATCGCCCGCTATACTCGCATCATCCGCCAGCCGCACGCCACGCTGGAGCTCTGATCACACGCGTCTGACGCAATTTACAATCCTGCAACACGTTGCACGTTGTAATAATATAGTCGACACGGACATAACTACATTTTATTCCGATGACGATGATGCACATTTTCACGAGGCCTTTAGATTGTAGGTAGGAGGATAATGGGGTAAGCCTCTACATCAAGTATACCTATTTTGTATGACAGCAGGTTTGCTGAGGCTTTAAGTATAAGTATTTTTGTGTAATATAATGGTAATATAGTCTTTTTTTTCCGAAACCGCAGCATGTTTATAGCCTCACCCAAATAGGCTCATTGGTAAACTCCAGATGGGCTGAATTAAAGTAAGAAAAACCATTAAACAAAAGGAACCTATAGAGCTGAATGAGCAAGTTTGTAATAAACAAAATAAGAGAAACACGATCCCTTGGTGCGCTCCGGAAATTAAATTTTCCGTTAAGCTTAAAGTTTAATTAACTAACATCACGCGACTGCATAGTGACCAGTGTTGGGCGGAATAGTCTGGCTATTCATTCACGGGAGCGAGTCGTAGTTAATACAGTCAGCAATAGAAGTTGGTAATCGGCCGAGGTGTTCTAACTTAACACATCATACAACTAGGGAACTAATGATTTATGTTTTTCAAATCGTCTCACTACTATAAGGTATATTCCAGGCTCGGCCACTTGAAGGAAGAACTTAGTCACTTTTTGTTTACTGAGTACCTACCTATCTATTAACCATCCATCCATATATCCATCCATCCATCTATTATTATTAGGTCATTACCTATGAAATTGGCGTTTTGTTCGGAGAATTTCAACGAAACACGAATTTCCATACAATTAATTTTGCGGATATTTTTTTGATGGCTAATTCAAACCAAACAAAATTTTTCCAGTAATTTTTGAAACCTTTAAGGTATGTTTTCAATATCTCCATTTCTTGAAAATTGGTACCATTAGAAAAATATAAGTAATTTTAATACTCGAACCGACAGCACATGAAAAGACCTATTTTCAAGGCTTAATTCTGAACACTTAACAATAAAAAATAACAATTAATTGTATGTAAAATCGTTGTTTATTGAGTGCACTGTAGTTTTATTGTAATTGTGTATGTACTTTTGTAAAAAAAAAAACTAGGATCAGACTTATATCTATGAACAAAAACGCCAATTTCATAGGTAAGGACCTAATATTATTAAGAGAATAAGTCGCGGGTCATTTTGAACTTGTCATTTACATACTTGGATTAATCACGTAAATTAGTTTCTACACATGATTTCAAGCTAACAAACCTGACTAAGTATTAATATTCATAATAGGATATTTTCGTGAAAATGGTGCTTGCAACCGCGCAGAAATAAAGAGAACTAATAAAAATAAATATAGGTAAATGGTATTACAAATTCTTCAGTTGTAGAACGTAATAAAGTTATTCTGCTCTTTAATCTAATAGTTGAGCAGACAACGACTCTTTCATATGATAATCCTCTAATATCGCAACGTAATCTTGTGTTATGCATGTTTTAAAAATTAATAATTAGCATATGTTTCGTTACAGCGTGATATTAATGACAAAAAACGCTTAAACTGTCTGTTATAATCCTTATAATGATCCAGTCAATCAAATATAGTTCTTAGTGCAATGACTTACAGTTCTCTTCTTGAATAGTCCAGTGTTATAAGAAGTGTAAACCGACGGAGCATGCTGTTTCAATTAGCGCCACATTATGCGACTTTGGTATATAAGTGCGTCGAGGCCGATATATCAAAATTAACTCTAAAATGTATCATGTCGGCCTCGGTATATGTACCCCACCTTCATGTACGTTCATTTCTATTAAATTAAGGAATCGATTGTCTTAAATCACAAAAAGCCTGTGCCTGTGCACGCTTCACGGCACTTACATCTTTTTAACAAAAAGAGATGTTTTTTTGGAAAAAACTCAAAAAGAGCTCGACTGATTAGGTATAATGTTTAAAATATTTTTAGTGGAAAGTATTTATACTATTTTATACAGCAGGTTCAACAATTTTAGGTGGGGGGTGGGGGACACTTTATGTTTGCTTATTAGTTATTACACTATATTTATAAGTAAAATTTGACATAAACTTTCTTTAACCCTTCGTATGTATTTACGAATTGTTTACTACAATAGGTTTAAATTCGTTCGCACTGATCAGTGCTTAGACATACGAAGGGTCAAATAGGTGTTAAGTAGGATATACAATTAAGTACAACTTTCATTGTGAGCCTATCTATGCCTTATCATAACTTACCGGAGTTGAAAGTAGAGTGGACTACAGGTAAGTTTGTTATAAAAATGTATCGTCTGTATGGCATTAATTTAGGTACTTAAACATTTAATATCGTCGACGGAACGAAAGTTAAATAGCGTTCGTGCAATCGGCCTCCGAGATAAGCGGCTTTAGACTTCAGCCCAGCAATTAAACCAACAGTAACGTGATAGGCTTAATACACATTAATAATATTTTAATTGCCTTAGAAATATAGCGGTTCTAATCTCCACGGACCCTTTTATAAAACACTCTTATCGCTCTGATTCTGTTTAAATAGCTTCCATTACTTTGAGTAGATTTCGATGTAATGTCACATACGAGGGCGATAATATCGCAATTTATTCCATTACTACAGTTTAATGACCGAAGTTAATTACTTGCATTGGCTTCGTAACTTGGACACTAATAAGACCTTAATTGAAAAGAAATACACTTGAGATGTCGAAAATAAAAGAAAAACTAATTACAAATACAGGAACGGTTGCCACATGCCCTTTGTCCTGTGTTTTACAAAAAAATGAGAGAAAACTAAAATTATACCCAGACTAATAAAATATGCAATAGGTAAGCCATTATTTACATATAATTGTTGCATAAAGGTGCGTAGCGTATTCACTATAAACAATGTTTGTTTCTATTTCTGATGCAGATATTTACTTACACAAACAATGTTTCAGCTCACATAGTGTGGATGGTCTGATATGCAATGAACTTGGCTATAAGCAATAGTGTTTACCGCAACTGTTTCTGTGTTTCAGAAACACGAGGATTTCTGTTTCTGAAACCATGTTTCTAAACAAAATGTTTATAGTGAATACGCACCTTAACTGCAACATATATCAACAAGAAATCCCGTATGACACATGCACATTCGCACCTAAGTCTAGACAGGTTTTAAATTAAGTAAAATAAATTAAAACTTATTTATGTTATTTCCTTTAATTTGTCAAAATGTTGTAAGAAATTACGAGTTTGTTTGAAATATTAAAAGCCGACTTTCGGAGAGACAATTAAGATAATGCTTTTAATTCAGATGCTTTTTGTTGCTTTGAGGATTATCTAATCACACTGACGGATGTTTACAAAAACATTCAACATGTAAAATCTAATTAACAATATTTTTCCATTAACAAGTGTTAATATTATCAAATATCTTTATTTTGCTTAAAATATGGTACAAAAGATGGACTTAGCAATTAAGAAGCACATGCATATACTTCACCAGCAACTGGCATGCAAAAACACAAACCCTAGCTATGCTACCCTACTTAGTTACTTACTAACATTTTTTAACAAATCAAAAGGTTAAAATTATTAAACTGGTTAGTATCTTTTAATATGGTTATATTATTAACATATTATTCATATCTTGAACGATTGAAAACATTGTAAAAATACCTATCTATTTAATCTTTAGAACATTTACAGATTTTTAAATTATATTTTTAAGTTCAGTAATAAGTAAGTAGATATAAAGTAGATAAAAAGAAACCCAATAAATAATGGGTGTTGTGATTTAGTTATAAGAGCTTAAAGTACGCTTTCCGTCCAAAATAAACCCATGCTATCCCTTTTAATACGATAATATGCCTCTATCTTTCGTCTGCAGTCACACACGACCCTCGTGTGCTAATTGAATTTAAGGAATAAAATCCAATCGCCCCGATTCTTTATTATTCAAGATCCAATTTGGATAAGGTCTGATCGGTCCGCGGGGTGCGGGGCGCGGGCCAAGAGGGGCAGTCGAGAATGAAATTGGATTTGTCACTCAAAACATAAGGCTGCCTGAACTTTCATAAGAGAGAAGCAATAAGTACTTAAATGCATTTTTTCTATTTTTAGAGAGAATAAATTTGTGAATTAACACCTGTTCAACAAACACAGGTATAACTATAACATAGGTATATCTCTTGTTTTAACATAGGTATAACTAATATTAAATTTGCCTATCAAATTTGTATTTTTATTAAAACCTAACAAAGTACCTATTATAATATAAAGTGGAGTTTTATAGAAATGGCAAATCACGTGAACAAATATTACAGACTTCTTTAATATTTTCGTATACTTACCTACGTATTCTAAAGTAAAGTTTCTACGTCCCTTTCCACCACCTCCCTTGATTTCCGGATTTCCGGAATAAAAACTATCCTATGTCCCTTCCCGAGAGTCAAATTATCTCCATACCACATTTCATATACCTACTTTAATCGGTTCAGCAGTTTAAGGTTGAAGAGGTACTTTAGGATATTTACCTACTTTTAAGCAGTGTTGGGCATAATGCAATGAATTTTAATTGCATTACGCATTAAATTACATTTAATGCAATTACTTGTAATGCATTACGCTCGTAATTGAATTATATAAATTGAAAATTTGAATTACCTGGTAATTTTTAATTGAAATTACATTAATTCGTAATTGCATTTAAGCAATTACGTTGTGTTAACTATTTATTACTTACACAAACAGGCTCAAATTTACCCACGTGGAATGGTTAAGGAAAATATTCAGTCTAGTTGAAAACATTTAAAACTAAAACACGTACTCAAAAACTTACACAAAAATGTAAAAAAAAAATAGGAATAATTTTGAGGATAAGTTCCTTAAAATTGAGTTGCAAAATTAAAACACAAACCCACAAACAAGTATAGCATGCTATATAAAAACAATGAAAATGTTTTACTAAGTGAGTGTAATTTGTAATGCATGAAGTAGTAATGCATTACGAATTAAAATTACAAAATGTAATTTCTAATTGCATTGCCAATTACATTTTGTAATGCAGTGAAATTTTAATGCAATTAGAAATTACATTTCCGTAATTTCAATTCATAATTCAAATTACATTTTGTAATTGCAATTCATAATTCGTAATGCAATTACTTTTTGCCCAACACTGCTATTAAGTAGGGATTAAAGGCAATAGAACTTACTTATGCCTTAATTTCAATAACTATTGAACAGTAGCCATACATAAGGTTTTAAGCTTAGTTAAAGTTATTAGTGAGCAACGTCACTTTGCGATAAGCTTAATATAAGATTCTGTTTACAGATTTGCTGTGTGAAGGTGTTCTTATCTAGGGTCTCCGAGGTGCGAAGCGCGCTATCTTCAGTCGTGAAGTATTCAATGGCCAACCCGAGAATGCGTTGATGCCATAGCGTTGATCTCTATGAAAGCTTATTTGGTAAAGATTTCATTTTTGGTACTAGCTTTTACCGCTGACTGATGTAGTGACTGTACTTTTCTTTCCACAGGCAACTAATACTCATCGAGACAATTCTAATAACCCCAAACATCATTAATTTGCGATGTTTTATCACAGAGTTCCCATGGCCACCTCCTGTTTACACCATCAGATCAGCTCCATGTCATCATAATATTCCATTGTCATCCGATTTACATATTGTATGAAAAAATCTCAGTCGAAAATCGGGAAGGGGGTCAAATTTAGTATCCAAGATTTGACTCACACTAACAACATACTAACAGGGCATGTTAAATAAAAGCTTGTAAAAATAATACAGTAGGTATACATAGCTAAGTAAATACTAACGATCTAAAATACTACGATCTTTTACCAATTCCTATTCTAGCCAATCTGGATATTAACTATATGCTTCACAAACCTTATTACCATAAGAACAGGTTTTTAATGCATAACCCTTGCATCCCCTTTTGAAATGGCAACGTCAAGGGGTGAACCCGGCGACAATCCAACAGTAATGTTGGCTGCGTCCGAGCTGATCTAACGATAGCTTTAATGACATTGCTATCGCCACCGACCAGAAACACTCCCCACGATATTGTTATCCTTCATCACCCTTCTAAGAATCAACGTAACGCTGGCGACACATTAACCGGCCGTCCACAAACATTCGTGAAAGATCAACGCGAATATTCTCGGCATCCGATAGTGTAGACACAATGTTATAATAACTTTCGCTCGCTTGTCCCCCTGCAGTTTATCTGTTCAAGTCGTAAGTGCAATATAACGTAAAATGTGCTTACGTCAGTTTAAATTTGAGGTGTTTCTTAGCACACGACCCCGCCACACGTCATACCGACATTTAAATTGAATGTAAATATCATTGCGGGTTTAGGGTGCGTTATCTTAACTGATGCCGGTGGCAGCGGTACTAATGGGACGTGACGGAGATGGGGCGTAGTTTAATCAACGATATTACCGACTGTTGCACAATAGAGGCGAGTGTCATACAAATCCAAAGGTAAGTTGAAGCTGATTTATTTGAGATCTGTAGGATAATAAGGTACTTTAACTGTCTCAAATTACACAAGCACCTGTGTATTGCATTATACGGACACTCCGCTACTGCAAAACAGATTAAAATTGTTACCAGTAGACTTTACTTAATGACTTATGTGAAATTATCATACGGGCTTACCTTTTACTATTTATTCAGCAAGGTTGATACACAATCTGAAATAAAAGAAATTAAGTATTAGTTTGACTCGTAATTCACCTAAGAATAAGAAACTTGTTACGTCGCGTCATCGGTATAACTTCATATGTATCTTGCTTTACAACTGTTTATAGAAATAGCACAATTTCCGGATATCAGTCGCAAGTGGTACAGCCACCATTTAGGTGTAGGTATACACAATTTTAAAGAAGTTTACATTTTATTCTTAATTAAAAAGTTTCAATCAGAATCACATACCATACATAATCATATACACAGAAACACATAAGGTACGTATAAGGACATATCAGATTTAGAATTAACGTTTTCGACGACGAACGATAAAATACTGTGTGCAAGCTTTTTACTCAAACTACTTGTACTAAACTATCTGTATTTTGGAACTGCGAGTTGCATGTACACACAGGTGCAAAAGCGCATACACGCTTTATGAATGAAATGCATTCATAAAGTGGGTACACAGTTTTGCCTGTCGAGTGTTCTCGGTGAAGTTCACGAAGATAGAGTTCGCCCGACCTGCCCTAATGCGCCCCTTGCCAGCCAACACAAGCGATCCATCGGGCCCCTCTTACTTGAAATGCCACGAATAAGTGGTTCTTCCCGAATACCTATTCCCTTATATTCGGCCACGCTCTCGACTAAAGCGTATTTTGAGTCACGTGAATGTTTATTTATTATGTATTTGCTTAGCTAAAATTAACGTTTGTAGTTACTCTCTAGCAATCCTATGATAAAACTGTTTGCAATCAAAAAAATCAAATGATCAAAAAAACTATTGTCGAGAAAACAATATTATTGTAATGATTATGTGCACATACCCACTTTACTACTCCTCTGTTGCTAAAATGTCGGTCACAATTGTTGCGTAATAGTAGTTTATGTGACTGGTACATAATGAAAGGCATTAAAACTCGAGTGTGGGTTTATGAAACGAACGCAGTGAGTTTCATAATAGTATCACACGAGTGGTTTAATGCCTAATTATGTACAGTTACATACACTGCTTTATCTACACACATATTATAAATGTTTATATTTACTAACCTCATATTACAGCCGACATTAGGGTACTTCGCTTTCTGGTGGAACTCGCGGATATGAGGTGGCGTCTCCGAAATATCTTTATCGCTCATTTTACACTAAACTTTTGTTAGAGTTACTTTAAAAACAATAAAACAAATTATTTTTACTTACAAACTAATTAAAAGATAAACTGTACCTACGTCAAATGGCGGCAAATGAAAACTTTTTTCACGCACGTCACGCATCCGTAGTTTTTTTAAATTCAGACACAAACTAGAGTCGGGGTCGATTGCTATATCGCTCGATACCAACTAACATGCGAGATTTGTCAATATTGTATGCAATTGTCATTTGAATTCGAATAATACGTCATCTCGACTTATATTAGAATAGGGGTCAAATAAAATTTCTTTTTTTTTTTTCTTCTTCTTCTTCCTCGTTCCCTCAATGCTGAGGATCGCGACCACATGCAACATGTCCCCACTGATTGCGGTCATAAGCCAAGTGAACTGCACGGTGCAGGCTGCCGCCACTCGCCTTCTTCATGGCGTCAGACCATCTCTTACGAGCCCCACCCCGAGCGCGTTTACCATTCATTCGCCCCAAGATGATACACTTCTCCATATCATGCATTGATGATCTCATAATGTGTCCGAAAAATCTAAGGGTTCGTTCATGGCATGTTTCGGAGAGCCGTGTGGTAATACTGAGTTCTTCCAAAATAGAGATGTTAGTTCTTCTAGCTGTCCAAGGTATACGCAGCAGTCTTCGCCAACACCACATTTCAAAAGCGTCAATCTTAGCCACATCACAGCTTTTCAGGCTCCAAGTTTCGGCACCGTACATAAATATCGAGAAGACAAGAGCTCGAACCAATCGCACCTTAGTCGTACGTCGAATACCTCTGTTCCTCCAGATCTTGTCAAGGTTAGCCATAGCACTCTTAGCCATACCAGCTCTACGGCGTATTTCGTCAGTGCTGCCACCGTCGCAGGTTATTAACGACCCAAGATACACAAACTCGCTGACTTTTTCGTACTGGCGGAGTACGTCGGTAACTGGAAGTATATTTGCCCTATCCACTACCATTATTTTAGTTTTAGAATGGTTTATCTTAAGGCCCAGCTTAGCGCTCTCATCCTCAATTCGCTTCAAAAGAGCCGCCATTTCTACTTCACTAGACGCAACTACTGTAGTATCATCTGCATACCTGAGGTTACTGACCAATCGACCTCCAACTGCAACACCTCCTTCCCAGCCGTCAAGTGCCTTCCTCATAATGTATTCGCCGTACAGGTTAAAAAGCTTGGGTGACAGAATGCAGCCCTGACGGACGCCCCGTTCTGTGTGGAAATCACTTGATTTGTGATTCTCCAGCTTCACGAAGCATGAACCATGAAATTTTTTTTTTCAGAGAAGTTCGAAATTTGAATGCATTACCAAATCGAATTTGATATATGTATTTTGCCTCAATTTACTACAATGTATTAGTCAATTGATCGTTATCTCGTGTTAGCGCGTAATATGTAATTTTTCTCAAACATGCAATGAAATATTGATGTTATGTTCCTTATAATAGGCTGCGAAGTATGACGTTTCATGTGCGGCTAGGACAATAGGTCGTTAATGGAATTTCATACACATCTTGCAGGCCTAGGCCGGCAAAGTCCTCTTTTTTAATTTTCATTTCACAGATATTTGTGACACAGCATCGTGGCATTCATCCATTAAAAAAAACTAGAGGCTGTATTTGCTTTATGGTTCGTAATGACACTCTGCCACTACGCCTATAAAAAAAAAAACAAAAACAATGTTTGCTATAATTTGCAGTTTTATTTGTATAAAATCAACATGAACTTAATAAATAATACATTCAATAATTTTATAATTTTAAATTATAAATTTAACTACACAAATAATAGTACATTACTACAGAGGCCGGGACGAAAGGGGTTGCCGGCCGAAGACATATAGACGGCCGAGCGAAGCGAGGCCGGATAGGTCTGAGCTCGGGCAACCCCATTTCCCGCCGAGGTATGTATAGTGCTTTTCTCAAACATGCAATGAAATAAATAAAATAAAAAATCCACGAAACCCAAGTTTTATTTATAGAAAAAACTAAAAGTAAAATATGTACACCCAAAATATAACCAACACGTACCTATATCATTATCACGCGTATGTTTTACACGAGTCGTGTATTTTTACTACCCGTATATTTTCATGTATCTTTGATTTTTTTCGCCTTGTATCCGTCTGACTGTCGTTTTCGTCACATAAATCTACATAGTCTTTCATGTTGATATCATGTTTCACATACATCGTTGCTTTATGCATGGAGTAAATAAGTATAATTTCCACAGTGTTGACGAATTTGTAGTTACATTAATTTAAAATATGCCACAAAACTGTTTCTAATAAACTGTAAGCCATTTTTCTTAGTTTCTCAAATAATAAAATTACCATAAGCAACCATATACATACTTCGTCTTTGACTTGGCGGCAGAGGCAGTAAGTTATTAAAATCAATTCTGCTTACGCTGCCAATTCCAACACCTACGATTACAATTAATATTAATTTCATTATTTCGTCGGAACTCATATTAAAGTCAAAAAATCAACAACGCACCATAAATCCAATAAAACAGAATGAATATTTTTCAACTTTACCTCCATAACAATTTAAAAAATATAACTACGCGTGTTTGAGTAGACCTTTTTACCGCGAACGATGTATGTGAAACATGATATCAACATGAAAGGCTATGTAAACTTATGTGACGAAAACGACAGTCAGACGGATACAAGGCGAAAAAATCAAAGATACATGAAACTATACGGGTAGTAAAAATACACGACTCATGTAAAACATACGCGTGATAATGATATAGGTACGTGTTGGTTATATTTTGGGTGTAGTTTACTTTTAGTTTTTTCTATAAATAAAAACACGCTTTCCCGCTTTAGATGCGTTTTTGACGACGGACCACGTCAAAAACGAACCTTCTTAAACGTATTATACATAGTAGTGTGGCTACTTTAAATTAAATCAAAACATTTTATAAAAATAAATTGACATAAGGATGACTCACGCTAGAACGGCCCTGGTCCGGACCGAGGCAACCAACACTTCATTTTCAATGACAGGTGACCGGTGATTTTTTTATGATCCGGACCTGGGCCGTTTTCACGTGAGTCATCATTTATTCCTCAGTTATACAGTTAAACTGTTTCACAGGTAAAATGCCGCATCCATGATTAGCTCCGCTCCCTCGTCCGTCGTAATTGATACAGCGGTAAACGCGGCGCCGGTAAACCCGAATGCCAAAATATTTGCCGAATAAAGCTCAGTAGCGTAGCGGATTAGTTTCCTAGGCTCGTACCACGAAACTTGAACTATTTATAGGTAGTATAGGTCTGCCGTTTAACTGAGTTGATTAGTAAGAAGTTATTATGGTCAACTACGGATTTGTACTGTATTAAGTAAGTTAGTAGTTTTAACATTAACGACTCATTTACACATGTTTCTTATTAAATGTTTCAACTCCTAATACTAACCATGGTAAAAACTGGCAGAATCGATAG
Organism: Cydia splendana; assembly: GCF_910591565.1. NCBI lineage: Eukaryota > Metazoa > Arthropoda > Insecta > Lepidoptera > Tortricidae > Cydia > Cydia splendana. Next base: position 19,928,211 of record NC_085962.1, read on the forward strand.
GTATTTATTTGAATACAGAATGATCACAGAACCCGCGGAAATTAAATAGCCTCTCATATCCGTTCGGTGAGAAGTGTGTCGAAGAGACCCGCCTCCTCGCCCGCGAACTCGGCTCGTTGAGCCTTGTGGTTTGTATTTTGTATTCTTTACAAAGTGTTCCGAAATGCACAAGTCAACCGGGATCACATTGACAATGGACATCCATTCCACCCAACCCTGTAGTTTTGCCCTCCCTGCTTTTCGCCTACAAACTGTCATGCAGTTTGGCGAAGTTATTAAGAAAATATCGTATTTAAGGGTTTTGTGAAAATAAATTTAAAAAAGGTTACGATTGACTTTTGGGCGTTCACACATTCGCTCCCTATATTATTCGCCTCGCTTTGCACGAATGTGTATAAGTACCTATAGCAGGACTACAATATTTAGAATTAAATAATTCAGGGAGTTGAAACTCTAGGTAGGTACGTGGGGCCCCATCAGCCTCCCAGCGCGCACAAGTTGTTTGCAGAAATCGCGAAGCGTCTGGTTGACGTAACTGGTGACCGAAGAGCTGGCAGCTACCTCGCACTTACGTATCAGCATTGCGATACAGCGAGGAAATGCCGCTAGCATCCTTGGTACAATGCCTCAGGGGCCTATTTGAGATTTAAGCTAGTTATTAATTTCATTTAGTAGTACCACTGTATATATCATGTAAGTATGTAAATAAATGATTTTTTAATATTTCACTATTTTTACATATGTTTAGTATTTGTTACTTTTTGACATTGCGTAATATGCTTTTCTAGTAAGAACGAGCGTTATATCACGTTCTGCGCTAAACGAACATTAGGTATGCAGTATTTTGTAAGTTTTTATTGATAATGTGACTTTTATTGTTAAAAACACATATTTTACAAATAATTACGCCACAACCGTGGAATTGTATATTTCCTTAGTATAGTGATACTACATTCAACAAAAGGGATTTTAATTAGGTTGTCTTAATAAGCGGTTAAACGGCTATTGTTTCCGGACGACTTGAAATGCATTGTGCGCTGCGCACGCGGCGCAAACGTGACACAAAGTAACTAAACAACGGTTTAAATTACTCAATAATTACTTTTTCACCTCGGGAAGGACCGCACTCGAACAGAACTATGCTACTGGCCCCTGTAAAACTCGCGACCACAAAAAAAAACTGAATCGAAAAAAATCCTTATAGAATCTAATAAAATTTCATGAGAATTTGTTGAGAAATGCGGCATGTAAAGGAGAATAGTTGGATATAAAAGTATTGTTGCCCAAGCTGAAACGCAGAAGCTTCGCTCATGCTGTACTACTGTATCGATCTAAAAATCTCATCTTGTGATTCGGTCAAATTGTGTTTTTTGAAAAACTAATTATAGCCAGCCTTTTATGAATGTAGTATGATACCTTTGGGTATGGTGCTTTACGTACGCTAGCGTCCCCTTCCCTCCCCCTGCCGCAACCCCCCCTTTTTGCATGAAATATGTCCCGGTTCACAGTTTTTTTCATTTTTTGGGGAAAGTATACAATATAGGAAAAAAGTGTCAATGAAAGAAATAATCCCTATTAAATTCTTAACAAAAAAGGTTATATTATTGTTTTTTATATGACGCACCATATTCATGATATGGCTAGATGAACTTCGACAAAATTTAACCGTTGAAAAACTTGTTGAAGTTCAATATAACATAGTCCGTAATAGTACTGAAAGAAATCCTACACGGAGAATAACCTTGCAAACTTATTCTCCATATAAGATTTCTTTCAGTACTATCACGTACTATGTTATATTGAACTTCAACAAGTTAATACATGAATATGGTGAGTCATACCAAAAAGTTGTATATAACCTTTTTTGTTTAGAATTTATTAAGGATTATTTCTTCCCTTGACACTTTATTCCTTATTCTAATACTTTTCTCAAAAATTAATAAAAACCGTCAACCGGGACATATTTCATGCAAAAAGGGGGGGTTGCGGCAGGGGGAGGGAAGGGGACGCTAGCGTGGGTAAAGCACCATACCCAAAGGTATCATACTACATTCATAAAAGGCTGGCTATAATTTGTTTGTCTTCCCCATACATTAGAGCACAACTTAACCGAATCATTGATCTGGTATTGACTTGTACGAGATGCACTTATAAAAGGTGTTATTCCTAACTGGCAGACGTACAAGGAGTAGGTTATTTTACGCCCAAGGGTATATTTTTTTTGTTTACGTCACCTGTAAGTACATACTCGTACTTGTCACTGTACTGTTAATTCATGTCATTAATAAATATTGACACGGAACGTTTTCTCACAACCTGATTTCGCGTTATTATCATTAATTAATGAAAAAACTTATCACTTTACACAACCACACAGTGTGAATTTCAACATCTGCTATTGAACACAAACAGGGACGGGGCACAATTACAATTGATGAATGATCGCAATTACTGTCAACATAATTAATTTAATTAAAATTCTTAATTAGTCCAATTACTGAGTGACATAATTAGCTGCAATACAAACAATAATTTTGATAAGTTTATCTGTGCATTACGCAAAAGTTAGTCAATTAAAGTAATATACGGTACAATTATTATACACATTAGGCATATCAAATTTATGTAGGTAGGTACAATAAAGTCAGCAAAGTTATTAATAGCTTAACCAATTAACCTACTTTTTCATTGATACTTGTAGGTACTGACTATTGAGTAAGATATAATTTCATAATATAGTAAGATGAGTGGCGCTTCGCTTTTGGTTAGAGGGAGTCTGATAGTCTTGGCCAGGCTCGGTGGTAGAGTCGGACCAAAAATATAGTCTGCAGCGGATTTGATAGCCCGCGCAGTGAAAGTGTTATTTATACGTCATAATTTCATGGAAGTTTGACGTTTAAAATAACACGTGCACTGCGTGGGCTATCAAATCCGCTGCAGACTTTTCTCGGTCTGACTCTGGTACACTGGTGGTCGCACTGCCGAAGACCGAGGCCATGGTCCTCGGGCGAACGAGGGCGTGGGGGCAGCTGCCGGCGGGCACTGCAGTGAGGGTGGGGGGCGAAGCTGTCCAGGTCAGGGCCCACATCAAGTACTTGGGCCTTGTCCTGGACAGAAGATGGACATTCGAGGAGCACTTCGCGAGACAGGCTCCTCGTCTCATAGGTGCTGCCTCGGCTCTGGGCCGCCTACTGCCTAATCTGGGGGGGCCGAATGCCCCATGTAGGCGGCTATATGCGGGGATCGTCCGGAGCATGGCGCTCTACGGAGCGCCAATTTGGGCCGGACGACTGACGGGACGCGCGAGGGCATTGCTCCGTCGGCCACAGAGGGTGGTGGCCCAGAGGATGGTGAGGGCCTACCGCACCACCTCTCACGCAGCAGCATGCCTCCTTGCCGGCACCCCGCCTTGGGAGCTGGACGCGGGGGTGCTGGCGGACAGGTACCGGCTGAGGGCGGAAGCCAGGGGGCGTGGGGAGCTCCCAGACGCGGAGGAGGCCGAGAGGGTGATGCGGGGAGCCACGGAGCGCCTACGAGAGAGGTGGCGGGAGGCCTTGGAGGATAGCCACTATGGAACCCGAACCATAGGGGCTATTCTCCCGGTAATGGACGAGTGGGTGGATCGGGGCAGGGGGGCCCTGACCTTTAGGGTGACGCAGGTGGTGTCCGGACACGGCTGTTTCGGACACTACCTGCACAAAATACAGAGGGAGCCGGGGCCTCAGTGCCACGAATGTGGCGCGGCGGATGATACAGCTCAGCACACTCTGGAAGAGTGTAATCGCTGGGCCGTGGAAAGAGCTTCCCTCAGGGCAGCGACGGGGGTGGCGGACCTCTCGCTACACAGCATAATAGCGGTGATGCTGGGTAGCGAGAGGAAATGGGAAGCGGTGGCCTCCTTCTGCGAAGAAGTTATGTCGCAGAAGGAGGAGGCGGAGAGGGAGCGAGAAGCGGCTGCTGACGCGCTTCCTCTCCGACGCAGGCGGCAGGGTCGAAGGCGAGGAGCGTATGCTCGCCTCGAGCCCTAGTGGGGCCAGTGGGTACCGAACCCGCATCGCATCGCATCGGCCCCACACACGTCGTAGGGGTGGGGATCAAGCGTTTCTGATCCCCCCCTGCATTGTGAGGGTGCCCTGGCGATAAGCCGGGGCTGCCGGAGGGCGCCGTGGTGGAATGACCTCGATCCCAGTGCGCCCTCACGAACGGCAAAGAGGGTGAAACGCCGGAGTGGGTTTAGTGGGTAGGGCCAAATTCTCCCCCCCTCTCGCTAAGAGAGGGATAAGGAGCGGCGAGTCCCACACACTGTGCGTAAATGCATTCCCACTCCGTCAAAAAAAAAAAAAAAAAAAAGGCTCGGTGGTAGAGTCGGACCAAAAATATAGTCTGCAGCGGATTTGATAGCCCGCGCAGTGAAAGTGTTATTTATACGTCATAATTTCATGGAAGTTTGACGTTTAAAATAACACGTGCACTGCGTGGGCTATCAAATCCGCTGCAGACTTTTCTCGGTCTGACTCTGGTATTTAACTAATTTAGATAGGTATTTATTTTTGTGCATATCTGGTAGGCATCGTTAGGTGATATTGGACGAGTGTTGTTAATACATATTTTAATTTTGGCACTTTTTTTACAAAATGCATCAAGTCTCCCATCGAAGCAAGACTCGCGGCCTCGCCCTGCCTCATGTATTTCTTCCGTTTTGTACCGTAAATAAACTTGAAATATGAAACAAAATCTCCAAGATCGCTACGGCATTCGGCTGCCTGTCGCAAGCGATTTCGTCTAAAAGTGTTTCAGGTAGAAAAATCAATTTGGCACGAAGATGGGTTATAAATGGATGATTTCGTTTTAGTCCAGTAAAATGAAACGGTGACAAATAGATTGTCAGTGTGTCGACTAGGGTTATACGATGGATTAAATACCTAGCACATTGCATGGCGCCGCACTCGGAATTAGAACCAGTGTGAAAACTGACTTAAATAGTGACTCTTTTCGTTCATGTCTAGGCTTTGTCCGCAGTATGGCTTGTATAAAACAAGCTTTAATTTCAACTAGTAGGCACAATACAAGGAAACGCCTCACGTTCGTGATGTTATTCAGCGTTCGTGTACCTACTCTCATTAGCCCACTATTACCTTACAGCCATGTGGTTAAAATACTTTAACGATCAATTAACATGTTTAAAATACTTTAATGGGCAAGTTACCTCAGGGCCTTGGTATTTTTTTACTGGGGTAGGCACTGAATAGGTAGGTATATTAGCTGCGTACCTACATATTATACAGATGTAGTGCGTATTTTTTTTCCATCGTATTTTCACGAAACTTACGAACGTGTTTTGCTATTTCAGTCAGTCTCGGTACGAAAAGTACTGACGTTGACCGATGTAGCATGACAAATACGAACGTATCCGAGAAAATACGATGGAAAACAATTATGCACTACAACTGTAGATAGGTACCATTCTTGCCCGCCTGGTGTATAATGAGTGATCAGTTGATATTTACAGACTAATTATACATTTTTTCCTGAGGACTTTATATTACAATTAAACTTGTTTATTCCTTAAATTATCCCTAACTAATTATGCTTCCTACATACATACTTAAACAAACCTACAGAAACGAGTCGGATGAAAGAAGCGCCTGGCGTCCGTTGGCTCGTTGGGTGGATGACATTCGGAAAATCGCGGGGCACTTTTGGATGAGACTAGCCCAGGACCGGGATAAGTGGCGTACGCGAAGAGAGGCTTATGCTCAGCAGTGGGCGACTGAAGGCTAGAATGATGATGATGATGACAGAAACGAGTCACAACCATGATCAATATGATCATTTAATGTCATTTTCAGCTACTGCCATAGACAGTAGTCAAGATGGCGCCGGTCGCTGCTGCAAAGGCTGCGTTCAGCTTATGATAGGGCCGTGTCGTACGGCTGCGTTCGTGGCCCACAAATGGTCTCGCCGGAAGATCAGCGCTGGCTCTCGGGTCAGTATTATGCTGAGGCGAGCCCATTTCGTGGTAAACTTTAACGCTTTCCAACTTTATTAATATTTGTAGTTTTTAGTTATACTCTTGTATGTAATCTTAGTTTTAAGTTTATCACGAATAAAATGCTTGATTCTGATTCTGATTCTGATTTAAATGAGCTGTGGAGTCTCAATGTTTGAGTAAACTTCTACAATAGGGAATAGTAATTGGGCAGGTTTGTTTTTACACCAACCAATTAGTATTTCTGGGAACGCTAGGTACTCGTTAGTAAAATGTTATTCAGGAATACAAACAATAATTAAACATATGTGTACCTACTATGTACTAGACTATATTTACCGAAGCTCTCTGGCACAGGTACATCAGCGAGAAATGGATTTTGGAAATGAAATATGAACTGGGGTTGTTATACTTGTTATATTGTGTAAGACTTAATTTATTAGAAAAATAAAATCTCTGGCTAAACCTGACAAAGAGAGACAGAGAGCGCACGTCATGACAATGTAACAACCTCCCTCAAAGCGCAGGTCTAGAATGTGATGTAAGTAGTGCGTAATTTCTTTCCATCGTATTTTCTCGGAAACGTTCGTATTTGTCATGCTACTTCAGTTTAACCTCATTACTTTTTGTACCTTAGAGCAAAGTTTTGTATCTACTATCGAGAATGACAGAAATAGCAAGACACGTTCATACGTTTCCGTGAAAATACGATGGAAAATAATTATGCACTACTTCGTAAGCGTTGGCAGTCATTCTAGATGTGCTCTTACGTAATATTGTAATTATTTGTAATGTTACAAATGTGTCAGTGACTTTTAACTTCAATGGATTTGTCAAACTGTTTCTCCGTCCTTCATCTCTGTCCCTCTTAGAATATTATAGTTGATGTTCAAAGCCTAGAAGGTGTTGCTGAGCGTATCAATGGGATTCTAAACCTTGTTTACATAAATACCAATAAAATCTTAATGAATTGCGTGGAAGATGAAAACATTCTTGTTATTTTGTATTGACAATTCCCGTTTCTTTTCAGAATATATTTTGTCTATATTGCGTAATAAAATATGTAAGTATTTATTTTACAAAACAGTATTAACTGTAGGTACGCAATCAGTTCTAAGTGGGCCGAAAATCGATGGTCTCCTTTACGTGCCAGAAAATATAGTTGCCTTATACAGGGTGATTCAGGAGACGTGAGCAAGACTAACACTGCGCATTTCGTAAATTATAAGCAACTGCTTCGTATCAGTATTAGTAAGGTAAACGTTAATTTTGTAGTCGTGTTGAAAAAAAAAGTTATTAATTTATTTACGCCATCATGGTCACCCTAAAATTAGAATACTAAACTAGGTACCGATATTCTGTGTCAAATTGAATGTCATCACTGTCATCGTGGTCTGGTTACTTTTGAAAACTCGTATCTCACTCAAGTTTGACAGTTTATTTTCTTCGTAATCAAAATAACAGCATTTTACGTTTTACTTACGGTTAAAGAGGTTTTATGTTTATTAATTAGGTCTTGTAGGGTGACCATGATTATAAAGAATTAAATTTGCCCTCACCTAAAAGTTAAAAAATAGGAAAAAGTGTGGTTGTTTCATCTAAATACGACGGTGATCGAACAATTACCAGTTACTGAGTGTGCAGGATTAGTCCTGCTCACGTCTCATGAATCATCCTGTATAAGGCAACTATATTTTCTATTGTTAATTCACCCTGTCATTGTATATCATTGAGAATGTGCGTAGGTACCTACATGTTATAGTTTATGATGTAGGTAGGTATCTTCTTGTAGGTATTTTAGTAGAGGGTTTGAGTAGTTAGGAGTGGTAGCCTTACAGTGCAGTAATAAGTCATAGAGCACAAGTAGCGACGACGAGGTGTTCCAGACAAAAGCTCCCATACGCGGCGAGCCAATTAGAAGTGTTAGGCTGGAGCACCCGCCGCTGCAGGCCCGCGCCGCTCGCGGCTGTCCAATTAAACTGACGCCCGACGCCCGACGCCCGGGCTCGCCTTACACCCACCGGAACAGAGCACCTCCGTAATTGCGTAAACCACTTCTAAACAAACCTCCGGTTTTTGCGCGCTAACAATGGATTCGTGTCAGACGCCATAAGAACTCCCCCTTCGCTCCATTCTTCGACTGTGTAACTATATTGAGTTGATAATTAAATTCACACAATACGTATAACCAGCCATGCGCTCGCGTGCTTATCGCAACGGCGCACGGGCGACATTCGATCGCGCTCCGGCTTAGCCGTCGTCGATGTTGCTTCTTGTTTAATTACAACAATAGTGGCCCCTAATGAGAGTTTGCACTAATAAGCGCTGCAAAATGTAATCAACATGCCTCGTCGGTCTAATGAGCCGAGTTCCTGGCAAAAAGAAGCGAGACGTCGACATTTTACTAGAGATTAATTAGGCGTTCTAACAGGTATACGGCGACTGCGCCCCGGGCGAGCCGGAAGCCCGCTCACTCGTTATGTTACCGTGTTCCTTAGAAAGTACACATTAAATACGCATATTCCTAATTAACTATAGCTCGTACGTCGTTTAACAACATCGTGCTCCTTAATTAGTCCGGCTTTTTAATGCGAGATGAACAAAGAAACCACGTGACCACACTCGCCTACCGCTCCCCGTTTAATAAGTTCTATTGACGACAAAGTACACGAACGTTTAGGGAGTAAACGTCGTTAACTTAAATAAGTACATTTGATTACGTCGTAGCTACCCCATTAAAACTTAACGAGGGGCAACCCCGGGGAAAATAACTAACCCAATTTCCCTTTGCCGGGAAATCATTAAAAGTCTTAAAAGGGTCTTTTCATATATTTTTACCCCAGAGCGTATGTGCAAATAAACACATTTTTACATACTCGAACAAACAATTCCCCTAACGAGGCGGGCGCGTAACGAGCAAGTCTGGCTGTGTCCAGCCGGCGCGGCGGGCCGCCCGCGCTCGCTCCCGCGACCGCCTCCGCGCCCGCTCGCCTCTAATTGAAAGGATACGCTGGGAAATGTGTCTCGTTACATGCGCCTACCTGCCAGTTAGCGGCCCGCGCGCCTAACGACGCCGCTGATTTATTAGACCCCATACATCCAAATTGACAGCCGAAACCTAAACTAGGAGTACACGCGCCAGACGACTAACAACACCCATTACCACCCTGCGATCAAACGTGATAGTCACACTGACACTACTTACTGGACCTAACTAGCAATACTATCATGCTAGGCGACTTACTCATAAGCAACGGACATGGAGCGCTATTAGAAAATGTTGTTACTTATAATTTCCAATTAAAGTAGGTACAGAGTACCTATGTATGATATTTCGTTTCAAAGGCATGTTTATTTATATATAAATCTAAGCGGTTACGTATCTGCTTACCTAAATAATTAGGTAGCTATTGCTCGTAAATTTTACAATTAAGTATTCGCGGATAATTAATGGGTGTGTGCGGTATTAGCGTCAGATAGAATCAGATTCGAGTCTCGTTGGCAATTACCGACGACTACAAAATACGTCGAATTCCACGTAATTGCTGAGAATATTACGGCAGTGAGCTTAATTGTTCTCGACTTAATTAATTAAGCTTTTGTTTGAAACTAACAGCAAAGTGTAGAGTTGGCAATTCTAAATTGGATCTTGTAATTACCTTACCCTCCCTTTTGCTGAAACTGTCTACTTTCAATTATGGGCGAAGCTTTGTTAATGGAATCAATTATAATTGAGACACGATGTGAAGTCTATTCGCATCCGACAATCATTTTACAATGGCTTAATTAATTTATTGTTGTTACCCTAATTGGGTGCCGTACCTACACGGGCGCGGGGCCTGACAGTTACCTACCTACGTAGCCGAACATGGCGCTAATTTGTGCCAGTGCACTGGTGATGTTAGTGTACCAGCAAGCCAATACGAGTGATAAAGACCTGATCAACTCTTATCATTGAGGACACTCGAATACCAATTTGAGCTCTTAAATCTGTTATTGACATGTTAAGGTCAAAAGGACCGATGTTGGACGACGTATGATGCTGAAATGATAAAATTTCGAATCGTCTCTGCGGTGTAAATTGTGTCTCTCGCGTTCATCTTAAAATTGTCAATAGGTAAATTTTGTGTTTTTGTAACCCAATCACACAAAACATGGATGTGAATGAAATTTTCCACACAGATACGAGTATTTTATAACCTGGATTAAAAAACTGGTTGAAATCATCTCCAAAAAGAATGAAATAGGAGATGGAAATGTCAAAAATTTTTCACGGAATCACATTAAAAGTGTTTACTACAATCGAATTTAGTACATACTCTAACATGAAATAAATTTACGGTTTAGACTCACTTGTTTTTAGTCACTTGTTTTAGCACTGTTAGTGCTTGAGAAAGGAGACCTAAATATGTAGGCTCTCCGAAACATGTCGCGCGAGTGACTATAAACAAGTGAGTCTAAACCGTACAATTATTTAATGTTTAGGTACTACACTTGGTAGTTACAATAATAATACAATAACAAAATAAATGTAGTACAATAATAGTTGTCGGTTGTCGGTTCATTAAGGGACGATGGTTTAAACTTAGGAAGGTTGTCGCGTGGGCCGCGGAGATCATTAACGTAACCTCTAATGAGCAACTGTATTATATTCTTAATCGACGCCCTGCTCCGCGCCATCGAGCTACGAGTACATAGTACAGTCACCACACGGGATTGTTATGCCATTTAGGGTTTTTGATAAATTGGTAATTCTATAGCGTAAGTATTGAACAACCAATTTAGCTAGGACGCTAAATCGCGCTACAATCGCGGAGCATGATGGTACACATTAGGTACTGATAAAAAAGGAAGCACGCAAAGGCTTTTTAGAACAAGCTGGTATAATTGATTTGTTATTGTTATAATTAATTACTCCGATCATCAATTCGATGATCGATTGAATTACTCGGAGCGGGAGCGATCATTGTGGCACTCTTTGGGGGAAGCCTTTGTCCAGCAGTGGACGTCCTCTGGCTGATATGATGATGATGATCATAATTAATTACTCATTAATATACTTCTATTGACATTTAAATATAGTAAAAATGTCGTGCATAAACGGGCGTAGTCAAGAACTGTCAAACACTTTCAAGAGGAGGAGGATAAATATCTGCTGCGTACAAGAAATACGATGGAAGGGATCCAAATCCAGAGATTTAGGCCTAGGCTAACAACTCGTCTACCATGGGCAGGATAATAGGAAAAACGGAGTTGGCATAGTCGTGGACCCTCAATTCAAAAATAGAATTGTTCACATTGAAAGAAAGTTGGATCGTATTATTGCAATTAAGTTAGCTATGGATAACTCTGGATAATCAATCAATATTAAACGTCATATGCGCCTATGCACCACAAGTGGCTTGCAAAGATTTGGATAAAGAAGCCTTTTGGGAGACTTAGACGAGGTGATTATAAATATACCCGACAATGAAACCAAACTTCTTCTGGGCGATCTCAATGGTCACGAAGGTGCTTACAATAGTACGTACAGTAGTTTTCATGGTGGTTATGGATATGGCACCATAAACATGGAAGGGGAAAAGATTTTGGAATTTGTTTCAAGACACAATTTTTCTATCATAAATACCGCGTTTCAAAAGAAAGATACTCATCTCATTGCCTATAGCAGTAGAGGAAAGTCATCTCAGATAGATTACATACTTGCAGACAAAAAATTGAAGTGTGGTTTCAGAGATTGTAAGGTGATCCCGGGAGAGTCATTAACGTCACAACATAGGCTTCTAGTAGCGGTATTCAAGTTGCCAAAGCCCATTAAGATGCTAGTGGATAGAACTCCAAAAATAAAATGGAAAGAACTAACTGGTCCAAAAGGCGAGCTCCTCCTCAGTAAAATGCGCGACTACCTGGCGCAAGACATGGAAACACGGTACCAAAATGCTGACTTGATGTGGTCCAAATTCCAAGCCCATTGCACAAATGAAGCAAGAACCACACTGAGAGTTTCAAAAGGAGGCGTAAGCACGAACAAAGACCCCTCATGGTGGGATGATAGAGTAAAAGAAGCCCTTAGAAACAAAAATGATCTTTTTAAAATCTGGCAAAGCTCTCGATTGGAACGCGACTGAGATAAATACACGGAAGCAAAGAAGGATGCCAAAAGATGTGTGGCACAAACCAGGGCCGAATCACGGGGAGGATTTTACAGGGATCTTGAGAATGCCAAAACGGACGCAGATATCTTTAGGGTAGCTAAAAATAGAAACAGAGCTACATTAGACGTCAAATCCAATAAGTTTATTAAAAGTAAGAACAATACACTACTTACCTCTCATGAAGATATAAATGGCAGATGGTTCGAGTATTATAACGAACTACTAAATGAGGAGTTCCCGAGCCAGGAGTTTTTAATCCCTTACCACCAGTTCAAGGCCCAACCCAAGTAGCATGGAAGTGTCGGCAACATCAATATAGCAGCCAATTGAGAACTTAGAGTGATTTAAGGGACGTATAAGAGTGTCAGAAAAGATTTAAGCTGTATAAAAGGTACTTTACAGACATTATACAGCTCAAGCTGTATAAAATCATTATAAAGGTTTCTGCGGAAGCATGGGGTGCTTTATCAGAATATAAAAAATCTACTATAAAACTAAAAGAGTTTTGAGATACTACAAGCTAATTCTATCGTAAAAGCTGTATACAGGCTGTATTGTAGTAACATGGCACTTTTAGCTGTACAAAAGTATCTGTCAACTCCGTTTTAAAACATTAAGTGTTGTGAAACACTACAAGCTAATTTTATCGTAAAAGCTGTATACAGGCTTTATTGTAGTATCACTTGGCACTTGTAGCTGTACAAAATGTATCTGTCAACCCCGTTTTAAAGCTATTTCTTATGGCGTAATCTTACTCTCCTATAAGAATAGTAGTTGTATAACTTCTGTCTGTAAAGGTATTATAAAACCAAATGAATAAATGGCAGCTATAGTACAGCTTTTTTCTGTATTACTGATAGAGTCGCTTATAACAATCTTTTGGCGTAATTTTAAACTCGTATAAGTATAGTAGTGTAATGATTTCTGAAAATAAGTGTATTATAAAACTAAAGGAATATCATCATCATCATCATCCTGTCCTAGCCGGTTTCGGCCTCGGCGACTGGGTATTTACTGGCTAGTGAGAGCGACGATCGTGAGCTCTCAGGTGGCTGACGTAGCCTATTTTTGCGGTGAATGTACGTCCACACTCACCGCAGGTCAGCACCCCTCCGACAAAATTGTAATTTATGACCGCAGGTGGTCGGGCCTTTAACTCGTCACGCTTCGCGTCGAGTTCCACTCGCCTCTGCTCTTCAAAGGCTTGCACTTTTGTACTCACTGTATGCCTCCACTTCGGCCGATCTTGTGCCGAAGTCTCCCAGTGCGATGGTTCAATGTCACATCTCCGCATGTGACGCTTCAGCACATCTTTGTAGCGCAAAAGTTGGCCGCCCTGTTTCCGCTTGCCACTTTGCAACTCAGAGTAGAAGATGCGCTTAGCAACTCTGTCATTAGACATACGGGAGACGTGACCACACCATCGCAGCTGTCGCCGCATTAGATAGGCTTCAATGCCGCTGACATTAGCACGGCGTAGCACTTCGGTGTTCCTGACACGATCTGACCAAGAGATGTTCATAATGTCACGCAGGCATTTAAGGTGAAACCTATCCAATGTCCGAATGTGTTTTCGGTAGAGACACCACGTTTCGGAGGCATACAAGAGATTGGGCAGAACTATTGCCATATACACAGAGACCTTTGTCTGGAGCTTAATGTCATGTGAACGGAACATGACATGACAGTTACAGTACAGGTTTTTTATTTGTTATACGGATTTCTAAAGAGTATTATAACTTGTGTACGGAGAACCGAAATACAGCCAAACGAATATAAATATTCTATTATAAAGCTGTTTTAATTACAAAAGCTGTAAAAGACACTCCATTTATTACACAGCACAGCTACTAAGATTATAATGCTCTCCAACTATCCTGTAGGCGGTTTAAAAATTGTCGCCATTTTACAATAAAAAAAAAACGTAATTGTAAATATAATTAAAGAAATACTTGCAAATATTTAGCAGACTAACGCCGTGTTATGATTACCAGCTAAAATAAATTGTTTAGCCTTAGCATTAATATTTATAAATATTTTTGATACTCTAACCTTAAAAACAAACATTAACTTTACTGATTTTTGATATTTTCCTTATGGTTTCTCTTTGTTATTTTGCAGGCGCGTAAATATTTTGCCAGAAAAGATACACAGGTTCACAATAAATAATAATCCGCACTTACCAATAATGTAATATTCCATTCAAGTCCTGTATAATATTTACTTTTACTTTTACCATCCACTATACTTAACACTTTATTGTCGCCATTACTATATTATGAATGAACAAGATTAAGACATTTTAGTTTCTTAAATGATTATTATTCTCTTGTAATTCTTTCTTATAACTCATTCAACACCCCACTAAGCAACTTAATACCAAGCTCGCGAATATAAACGAACAGGAGAATCGCATTTTCATCTCGGAGTCCCTCACTTTTAAATCAAGGAAGCTGTTTCGTCAAGCAAGAGACTTCGCCGCAGAAAACCATTTCCGCTTCTGCTGGACCGCGCGCGGAGTGGTCTACCTGCGGCGCGATGAAGGCTCACCCGCGCATCGAATATCAGCTGAAACCGACTTCGCTGCAGTCAAAAATGCTACTAAATGACTAGGAACTGTTACTTATATTGTAAGTGTTAAAACTAATTATAATTACATATTAGTATTATTATTTAAGGATACAAAATATATATATAGGTTAAGATATTTACCCAAACAGGCTACAAAATGGCAATTTACACCACCTAATCACAGAAATATTCAAATTACACATATCTACACCTCGCGCAATCAATCTACAAAAACATACCTGCACCCCACATATCTCACAGTCTTACACTGTTACTCAAACCCGAAAGCAGTAACTCCTAAAATTCCTATACTGATCAAGGATTTTGCTCTGGCTCTACCCAGTTATAACATTCGATAGTCAAACTACATTAAATAATTTACATGATGATTTAGATAAACACGGCAGTCCTAACTGTTACAAACTGTGGGAGCCTGCAGATTATTCACAATTTGACAGGTTTGGTAATTTTACAGTGTTAACAGTAAATATACGTAGTTTAAACTGTAATTTAGATAAATTTCTGGTGTTTGTGTCGTGTTTTGATATTGCGATTGACGTTTTGGTCCTCACTGAATGCTGGACTAACGACTCACGTGCGCCACCCAATATTACAGATTACAACCTTTACTACACTAAAATTCATCTTAATAAAAACGATGGCGTCGTAGTCTATGTGCACAGCAAACATAGTGCACATTCACAAGAACCCGCGGTTAATGATGGTAATTGCTTGGTAGTAGAGGTTAATAAAGCCTACACATTAATCTGTTCCTATCGACCACCTTGCTACAGCAATCCAGATGCATACCTGAACTCCCTCGACTCAATCTTGCATAATATACATACACCAAACGTTATATTTGTGGGGGATATAAACATAAATATTTTATCAGGACAGATTGCGAGCCAAGGTGCAAACTACCTTACACTAATGCTGTATTATGGTCTCTTACAGGGGGTTGATAAGCCAACAGCGGGTCCTAACTCTTGTATTGACCATTTCATGGTAAAGAGTAATAATACTTGGTCCACATATATATTTGATCACCTTACCGATCACTGCCCTGTTTTACTAACCGTTTCCGACGGAGCTTGCACCAATGCTTCTAGAACTTACCGTAAAATTAAATATAATTATAAAGCTATTAGTGAAACACTTGCTCTTGAAAAATGGACACAGTACTGCAACATGACTAATGCTAACCTGGCCGCTGAATTATTAGTAAACAGAATAAAATCAGCTATTGATGTAAACTCCTGTGCACAAATCATACCAAAAAGGAGGAAACCACTGAAGCCGTGGATTACTGAAAGTGTAGTTCGATCTATACGTAAAAGAAATAAATTGCAGCGTAACTTCACTCGAGCACCTGACGATTCCAGATTAAAAAACCAATACTATAAATATAGGAATGTATGTAACAAGTTAATAAAATCTTTAAAAAAAGAATATTACGAGTCTCAACTACAAAAATATGAAGGAGATATAAAAAATACCTGGAAAGTTATCAAAGATGTATGTAATCTAAGCACAAATAGAAATCAAGCTGAAGAATTATTAGAAATAGAAAAAAATGTAACAGAGTCCTTAAACAAAGTTAATAGATATTTCACATCAATCGGTAAAACACTTGCTGACGCTACGCTTAATAACCTCAACACGACAGACACGCAACTGGCATCTAAAAGTTCAGATGTTAGTTCCGCAAACTCCAACTCGTTTTTTCTGTATCCTGCAGATGGTGCGGAAATTTCTGCTACTATACTAACACTAAAGTCTGGGAGTGCTCCTGGTGAGGATGGAATTACCTCAGATATGCTCAAACTATGTAGGCTGTCTCTACTGGAACCAATAACTTATCTATGCAA
This sequence comes from Cydia splendana, assembly GCF_910591565.1. NCBI lineage: Eukaryota > Metazoa > Arthropoda > Insecta > Lepidoptera > Tortricidae > Cydia > Cydia splendana. The sequence goes on from NC_085962.1 coordinate 19,944,797, forward strand.
TCTTTGCTTTTCGACGGGAGTATTCCCAGATCTATTCAAGCGAGCCAAAGTTACACCAGTATTCAAGAGTGGGAGCAAAAGTCTTCCTACTAATTACAGACCCATAGCGTTGATATCTACAATATCTAAAATAATTGAGAAACTGGTGAATAAACGTCTCAAGAGCTTTTTGGAGAGAAACTCCCTTCTAGGCAGCAACCAGTATGGGTTTCGAGCAAAAACCTCGACTGAAGATGCCGTACTCCATCTTACAAACTCTATTACGGAACATTTAGATAACGGGAAAAAATGCCTGGGGGTGTTTCTCGATTTACAAAAGGCTTTTGATACTGTATCAATCCCAATTCTATTAGCTCGATTAGAGAATATTGGCATAAGGGGTCTTGCACTTGATTTTTTCACAGATTATCTGACAGGGAGAATGCAATGTACATGCATCAACAGAATCAATAGTGAATGGATTCCTATTGAGTACGGCGTCCCACAGGGCAGTACCCTAGCTCCAACTCTTTTTCTTATTTACGTTAATGGCCTTTGCAAAAATAAAATAGCTGGTTGCGAAACCCTCATGTTTGCAGACGACACAGTGTTATTATTCCATGATAAGAGTTGGGGCGGAGTACGTGCGCTTGCAGAAAATGGCCTTAGACTAGTCACCTCTTGGTTGGAAGATTCTTTGCTCTCACTCAATATAACCAAAACAAATTACATTTGTTTTAGTAAAACAGCAGCCACTAAACCTGGGAAAGATTTTAAAGTGACTATACACACTTACCCATGCAACAGAAATATCTCCGTGGACTGCAACTGTGCACTATTGAAACGTACTGATCACCTCAAATACCTAGGAGTACAGATCGATGCGCATCTCAAATGGAATCATCACATTACTGTTGTTGCTTCTAGAGTTCGGAAACTTATATATGCTTTCAGAAACTTAAGAAGCGTGGCAAGCAAGCAACTGTTAATTAAAACATATAAAGCACTAGGTGAATGCATAGTGAGCTACTGTATTTGCTCTTGGGGTGCTGCTGCTAAGACTCATATGATTGAGGCAGAAAGAGCCCAGCGAGCTCTTTTAAAGGTCATGCTATACCTACCTTTCCGCTATCCCACTACCGAATTATATAACATGGCTATGGTTCCCACAGTTCGTAAATTGTATATCATGCAATGTCTAAAAAGATATCACCACAAAGTAGTCCCAACGTTATCGATATGCCACAAGCGTATTGAGCGCTGTCCTCTTCCGAAATGCAAAACTAAATTTGCCAGACGTAATATCAATTATAGCGCCCCCTTAATGTATAATAAAATAAAAATAGAACTTAAAACTATAAAAACATTATCTAATCATGCTTTTAAAAAGACAATTTGGACATGGTTGTGTAATATGAATTATGATGAGACTGAGAAACTATTAAGCCAGGGATTATTTGGGTGTTAGATTAGTACACACGCACGCGCACACATACACACTCACACTTAACACACACACACACACACACACACACACACACACACACACACACACACCAATGCATGCAAGTTTTTGAATAGCCTTTCCCGCTATATTGTTATTGTTTGTACCTAAACTAGATATTATATAAAAGAGTTTATTGTCCATACTTCTTATGTTACAATTTAAGTCAAATTGTTCTTTCAAATTCTAGCTGATTATGTAATACGGGCAACCACTGGGGCTGCAACACAGTGTAAACTAACGCAGTCCCCAGGGCTCCAACTTCATATATAGCATGTATGTGTTTTTTGAACAATAAAGATTTATTTATTATTATTATTATTGTATCTCCGTTACAAACTCTCGGGTTTTTAAGCCCGGTCATTTATAAGGCGTGCGTGGGGATATAGATCCAACACGTAGAGGCCGTTTGGAGAGCTTTGATGTCATGTAGAACGCCTGCTGGAACCCATTCACGGGTACATAAATAGATACCCGTAAACCGGTTTCAGCAGGCATTGGGAGCTATTATAGAAAAATGGAAAGAGTCCTGGTCTATGGTTTAAATTTGGGTGGAAAATAAGTCTGGGCTATTGCTAAGAGTTCCGGACACCTGCCATAACATTGTGTTATACAGTGTTATCGAGGCAGGCGGTGACTCATTATTATTATTATTATTTATTATTTAAAACTTATATTTTTATATCGTACTTATAAGAGATTATCTGTAGTGTTAAGGTTTCCTGTTACACCGAAATATAGCTGTAATGCAGCTATTATGCAGCTTATGTATTGCTTATACAGCTACTCTACAGCTCTAATAACGCCAAAGGCTGTATAATTTGGGCCCTTTTTTTACTTATAAGGGCTGTATAAGCGCTTATACAGCCTTTGTACAGCCTAACTGTACAGCTTATAGTATAAAATAAACTTTAATACAGCTTATATACAGCTTGCAATGCTACTTGGGAACTCACCAGGTTACTATACATGAAGTTAAGCAAGCCGTCAATAAAATGAAAAATCGAAAAGCGCTAGGTCCTGATGAAATTCCGGCCGATCTTTGGAAGGCTGTGGGACCATCGGCAATAGAGTGGCTCACTAAACTTTTTAATATAATACTGGAAAACAAATCTATTCCTGAGGCCTGGCGGCAAAGCTATCTTGTCCCATTTTACAATAACAAAGGGGACATAACTCACTGCTGCAACTACAGGGGGATAAAACTAACCTCACATAACGTAAGTACCCCTATTAACGAGGGGGTTAAGCAACTTTTCCAAAAAGAGCCAAAAATTAAGCATAAACCGGCGGTGTATGGACCAAGACATATTTTTAGGGTTCCGTACCCAAAGGGTAAAACGGGACCCTATTACTAAGACTCCGCTGTCCGTCCGTCCGTCCGTCCGTCTGTCACCAGGCTGTATCTCGTGATCTGTGATAGAAGATCTGAAATTTTCACAGATGATGTATTTCTGTTGCCGCTATAACAACAAATACTAAAAACAGAATAAAATAAAGATTTAAGTCGGGCTCCCATACAACAAACGTGATTTTTGACCGAAGTTAAGCAACGTCGGGTGGGGTCAGTACTTGGATGGGTGACCGTTTTTATAGATAATGGTACGGAACCCTTCGTGTGCGAGTCCGACTCGCACTTGGCCGGTTTTTTAGAACTTTCAAAACGATTTGCCAATATGGAATTTATATGAAACATTACATCGTGACGTCACGGTCAACTCACCTACTTTTTATATTTCTATCCGATTTATTAAATAGAACTTGTGTTTAAAAATAACTCCTATCTTTGTTTTTCTAATAATTATCTGGTGCTTTATTTCATGCATGGTGTAAAATAATTTATTTTAAATACAGTATAATACCATATTGTCTTTATAATTTTGTTCGTGTGAACAATACAGGTCCCACCTTGTATATACTAAGGCATTAAAATTATTACTTGTATTACCAAATTTATTGCTTATAAATTGTACGCGTTGTATTTTTGTAAATTGGTGTACAAGCTTGAAGGTCATCCATTTGTTTATTTATACGAGATATAATGCAATGGCCCAGTATATAAAAACATATAAGCATTTATACGGTAATGTCGACATTGTTACGAAGCAGCTATTTGAACCATACAAAATATTGGTGCCATTTGGTAAGTACCAGTACGTACTCGTACCAAACAAATGGACGCCCAAACTCTACGGGTAGGTTCACTTAATAGGAACAAGTTCGGGCTTATACTACTTACACATTTTAAGCGCTAATGAAAGGATAATTATTGAAAAAGAAGTTATTAAACTTATTAAAATACGACAATACAGTAATCAAAATTTATCATACGATCATGCAAATAATGTTTACAGATTATTGCTTCTATAACACACTCACTATTTATTTTCACTCACTATTTTTGCTACTTCGAGATAGAATATGTATAAGAAAACAGTAAGTACAGTCACCACAGGGGATAAATAGAGTTCTTGCTTAATTGGAAATTCTATAGCGTAAGTAATGAACAACCAATTTAGCTAGAACCCTAAATGGCGCAACAATCGCGGAGCGTGATGGTACCTAGCTGATACTTTCTTAGTTGGTTGGGATAATAGCTAATATATTATTTATAATATTATGGTAAACGTCCAAGTGTAGCACTGATAGCCATACGTTAGCGATTAGTGTAGTGAATCAGACTTAATTACTTAATTTTTGATCCGACCCCTACGGGGTTTTTAAAGACATTTCATTCACGTCATACATAAAAAAATACATTGTTAAAAATTGGGTAAGGTATGGAACCCTTGGAACGCGAGTCCGACTCGCACTTGACCGGTTTTTTATGTTAGTTTGTTAATTAAAGTTTATATTATTTTAGTTTCTGGCCTTGTTTTAGAAAATTATAAAGGAAAAAATAATTATCAAAACCAAAATGTAGTGTCCGACCGAAACATGTTTTTTGGCCGAAACCGAAACCGAAACCGAATGTTCGGCTTTGGCTCTAGTTTCGGCCGAAACCGAAACCGAAACCGAAACTTTTGTAGACTTGTTAAAATCGTTGAAAAAATGATATAAAACCGCTTTTACACACATATTATGGGGCTGTCAATACCCAAATGTCCTTGAGATTGATGTTACTTAAGCAGTTTTGTAAGAAAAATTACTTGAGTTAGACCAAGATAAATCTGTAACGATTTTGATAACACACGCAGTGCAAGTGTTATTTTAAACGTCAAAACTTCTATGAAATTATGACGTATAAATAACATTTGCACTAGTAGCACTGCGTATGCTATCAAAATCATTGCCGAATTTTCCCAGTCAAGCTAACATGTAGATACAGGGTCAACCATAAAACCAACCAAAAACGCGAGCGCAGCGAGCGCGAAATTTTTTGTTAACAATATCGTAAGGCCGGGTACCGATCTTCACCTGGGCCTAAATGTCCGAAGTGCCCCAGTGAGGCGAACTTTCATGCGAAGTCAAAGCCGTGCTTCAGGTTTCAGGATAAGTAGTTGAGCACAGTCTCCAACCAATGTCCATTGTATTAAAAAGCGAGACCGCAGGCCGAGCAAGGCGCAGCGAGGCCAAAGGCTAAGCTGAAGTAGAGGACATGTGGAACACAAACCAATGGTAAATTGAGGTAAAAAGTGAGGTTAAGGTCGAGTATTCGTATGAAAAACTGTACTGGGAACACTTTTAAGGGTTTTTTCTTCGTTTTAATCAATATTCAGCTGTTCAGCCTCGCAAAATATTAACTATTGAGAAAATCAACTTTGCGGCACTAGTTGAGCGTAGCCTTTAGCCTCGCTTAAAATTTGCCATTAGAGGTAGATAGGAAAATTACTGAATAAGTGAGCGAATAAGAGCGAAAAAGACATCGTTCGACTCGGGCCGAGCTGATACTCGGCCAACGCCTGAAGATTGAAATTAAAACGCAAACTTATTTCCCTGTACTGAACAACAGAACATGCTGTATGTAGAATTTGATATTTGATTACTATTTGCTTTTCGGTGAAGGAAAAACATCGTGAGGAAGCCGGACTAGTCCCGATAAGGCCTAGTTTACTCTCTGGGTTAGAAGGTCAGTCTGATGGCAGTCGCTTTCGTAACAACTAGTGCCTACACCAATTCTTGGGATTAGTTGTCTATTGGACCCCAGGCTCCCATTCCCATTGCCACGGCTCGGCAAAAATTCCGGGATTACGCGAGGAAGATGATGAGTTTCCTTTTTATTCTCTTGCCCAGGGCCCAGTAACATGCGACAGTGCTATCTCATTCACTCCGATACAATTAGACCGGGTGCGCGTTATAGGTATTGACAGTCTCCTAAGACTGCGTCGACCGTCCAGTGGCGCCCTCATTAGTGGAATTGTGTTTTATAATAAACCAATTAATTTCTGTACATATACATGAATCAGTATATGTAGGTATTAATATTGTTGTCCTACTTATTCCCCAACTTTTGGTCTTTGTTCGAAGTACCATTTCGTAAGTTTCGGCACGGCCGAAAGGTTCGGCCGTTTTTTGGCCGAAACCGAAACTACAGCCGAAACATGATTTTTTGGCCGAAACTGGCCGAAACCGAAACCGAAACCGAACCTTCGGTCGGACACTACCAAAATGTCGAAATCGCCTAATATTACCGTGGTAACCCAAGTAGCACATATAGCTCTATAACTACTCACTTTTAGTTCTATCTAACGCTCTGTGCGTATTAAGACACTTATAAGAGCACAGTCGTGGTCCTACAGCTGTATAATAGATCTCAGTGATATTTATATAGCTTAGGGCTGATTAAAAGCTGCATTACGGCTCTGAAAACTACCATTATTACGCAAAGAGTGATATAAAGGTATATTTGCTACGACCCTATACAGCTTTAAGGGTTATCAAATGCTTTAACCGTTATAAGGTCTGTTTAGTGGATAAAATTACGCCATGTGCTGTATAAGGAGGTAATTGTGGACTTTTATTACGTTGACTTATTAAGGGAGCACAAGTGAACTATTATGAAGCTAATAGATGTATAATGGAACACATGTGGCACATAATACAGCTTGTCGCTTAACATGTTTACCGCTAAGCAGCTTTTATTACACTGACTTTTAAGGGAGCACGAATGAACTAATATGAAGCCAATAGACGTATAATGGAACACATGTGGCGCATAATACAGCTTATCGCTGAACGTGTTTACCGCTAAGCAGCATTTATTACGCTGACTTTTTAAGGAAGCACGAATGAACTATTATGAAGCCAATAGACGTATAATGGAACACACGTGGCGCATAATACAGCTTATCGCTGAACATGTTTACCGCTAAGCAGCTTTTATTACGCTGACTTTTAAGGGAGCATTAGTGAACTAATATGAAGCCAATACACGTGTAAATGGAACACATGGGGCGCATAATACAGCTTATAGCTGAACATGTTTACCGCTAAGCAGCTTTTATTATTCTGACTTTTTGAGGAAGCACGAATAAACTATTATGAAGCCAATAGACGTATAATGGAACACATGGGGCGCATAATACAGCTTATCGCTGAACATGTTTACCGTTAAAGCAGCTTTTATTTCGCTGACTTATTATTAGGGAGAACGAGTGAACTATTATGAAACCAATATACGTATAATCGAACACATGTGGCGCATAATACGGCTTAGCGCTGAACATGTTTATCGCTAAGCAGCCTATTATACTACCATTGGGACTGTCTGCATAGCGGCTGTTCAAACGTTCACAAGATGCCTTATAACTGTTTAGAGGTTCACTAGTGTATCGAAATAACGACTTGGACTTTATAGTGGTTCACTTAAGTATCTTTATCAGATATATAACAGTCGTATGCTGCATATAAGAATGTTAACGGTTCACGTTGCTTTTTAACATTGACCGCCATTTTATTGTATATAACCTACAAAATTGAAATTGCTTTTCCAACTTTTAAGGGTAACAATAAGGCTTTGTGCCTGAGTTCTTAACCTAAATCATTAGTTTAATACTTCCTATAACGTATTATTAACTTTTTATCTCATAATTCTGTCCAAACCACTGAAATAGTTTTTACACATAGCTTATTTATATCATTAATTTAAATAAATACTGATTATTTTCGTGGCGCACAAAAATTTTCTTAGATAATGTATATATATAATGTCAATAAACTTGCATTCCCAAACATCTTTCTCGCATTAATATATAAAAGATTATGTACAAACATTTAACTAAACACTTTAACAAAATGACTTATGGTGTCGTTGCGCTTAACGTTTTTGCTTCAATATAAATATGTTCACCTCTGCGTTCGTCGTCACTATACTAAATATAATAGCTGATTTCTAAGGCAGAGGTGTAAAAGTATGTTATTAATTATCTTTTATTCAGCCCAACGTCAATCTTTCCCGGTATTAGGGCGCACATGTGACATATTAGCTGAATAAAAGGTAACTGGTGGTCCCTTACCCAGTCAATATACACCTCTTATAACTCCTGTTACCCCTTATAATTCCGTTAAATTGCTGCTACAACGCTCTTAGGTAGCTATGTGAACTTAAGGCTGCCTAATTTGTGCCCATTTAAGAGTTATAAAAGCTGAAAAGACGCTTATACAGCTCTTATGCAGCTTTTATATTCCAGCTTCAAGCGTATTCGTACTTCATTATGCGGCTGCTATACAGCTAATTTGTGCTACTTGGGAATGGACCACTGTTTCCCAAATACCGCGGATGTGGGTTCCTTTTTACGAGGGTAGATAACCCGTCGCATTTTTAGTTCCATAATTATGATAAATATTATTTATTTGACAATAATGGATAAAAAATGGTATATTAAATACCCACGCTTTTCATATTATAAGACTTAATTACCTAATGAATTTAAAATAAAAATAGTTGGTTCCTTTAACGCTATAATAAAAACATCGGAGGTTACCCTTTACGGGCAAATGTGATGCTTTCGAAATTCTTGTTTAATTTATTACCTATTCTCTTCTTTGCCTGTCTCTCTTCCCAGTTTATCTGGGGTCGGGTCTCCTTGTATGTCTGCGCTAGAGTGCTCTGTTCTGGCTTGTCTACGTACTCAGGTTCTCTTTCCGGATCTCTTTCTGCATGTCTGACCACCAGGTGTTGGGTGGTCTTCCCCTTCCTCGGGATTGGTTGGGTATATTTAGGGCCTTTTTAACAGAATGGTCATCATCACGTCTAAGGATTTGGCCATACCAGCGCAATCGACTTTCCTTTACTTTTTTTACTATAGGTGTTTAATTTATTACCTATGTACGTTAGATAGGTAGGTACCTACTTAATTATTTCAACCGCACGTGGAGGGCAAGTTGCGCCAAAACGTTCAAGCTATCACAATTATATTCTACACAATATACAAGATCTGTGTAAGTTAATGGTAAATGTTTGTGTCTATTTTATTATTAAAATAACATAAAATGTATTTTTCTACTCCAGCACTTCTATTTGTCGATGAAATGACTGCCAGTGATATCTAAACCAACTACATTTGAAGCGCGGTGCGTAGGGGGCCGTGTCCTTTGTCTATATGATCACAAATATCACAATAGCCAAGTGTTGTATTAAAACTAAAATTTATCGTCTGGACAAAGATCTAAAAGCCAATATTTACTTTGACTTTATATATCATTTTATGTTTGCTGCCTTAGAAAAAATATTGTGTGCAACGGTACATAATTAGGTCTGAAAATTCTCGGGAGACAGGCTTCGGTCCTTGAATTTTAAGAACCTATTAATTTCGAAGCCATGAAAGTTTTGAGTGGGTCTGTATTAGGTTCTCATACAGCTTATTACCGAGTGATGTCTTTTCTAACCATCGTTAAACGGTTCAATTCAAATAATTTGAAAATTCATTTACGACTAATAAAAATAAATAGTTATCTTGTATTTTATTAATACGATCAATATGGATGATTCAAAATATTACAAAACAATGGTTAAAATTAACTTTATGACCTTACTTCTGTTTTTATATCAATACTTGAACGAGTTTCTCACATAAGGGTTTCTAAGAAAACGTCTGAGAAGGTGTCTAAAATAGTAACCAAAATTAAGAATTATTGAATAGATTTCATACCACGTTAATAGCTCTTTAGTTTTATAGGTGGTTAAATATTTCAATAGCATCAAAAGTCAAGGAAATGTGCATTTATATATGAATATAAGATCGCTCGAATCTAAAATATCGTTTCCGTTATTACCGAGGTATACCTCGAAATTAGGTGCCACGCAAAGAAAATGGAACCTAACACCAACGTTTTTAATATCCTATTTTTTTCCTATTGGCAAGCAAATATCACAAATACCGGGTGTGGCCTGTAACATGAGCAAAAAATTAAACTGTAGGCTGTACTCCTCATACTGACCAAAAACTTGTGGTTTGATTTTTAATACACTTTAAAGTTTATTCTAAGACGCAATGTATTGCGAATTTTGTTATGTTTAAGGCGTGACAAGCAACGTCAATCACAATGATATGGCGTGGCGATGGCGTCCATTGAAGATAATATTTATTTTGTATGAAAAATAGGGAGTCTAAATACTTCATAATTTTTAAAAGTTGTTGAACAAAAGTGTCACGGTTTGAGGAGTACAATCTATGTTTTAATTCTTTGCTCGTGTTACAGGCCAAACCCGGTATAGTATTTGGGAATCATAAAGATAATAACGAAGAATCAATCTCAAGTCAAAGTCTTTCCACAATATTTACCATTATTACGCTAATCACTAAAGAGAATACGCGTTTACTTACTTGAGGTGTTGCGTGTTAGTATGGAGCAACCAAATCTTGCGCTCCTGATGCGCTAGTTTACGATTTTCGACTTTTTTGCGTGATGTTTTCGTAGTAGTGTTATTCGACAGTCAAAAGATAAGGCTTTATTTCTGTCTACTTAGATTCAAAGAAAGTTAATAAGCTTTCTTATTAAACGCTATTTTGTACATACCGCGGTAATGAATGCCAATTTTAATGGGCTCGTTAATAGGGGTACTTACTATATAACTCAAATAAGAGTACTTACTCTTAAACTGTGGGAGCGCATACTAAACAAACGCCTTATGGACATCTGCGTAATTACACCGAATCAATTTGGCTTCACCCCATCAAAATCGACCACAGACGCAATACAGACCATGAGAATACTGACGGAAAAACATCGCATAAATAAGGAGGACTTGCACTTTATATTTATAGACCTGGAAAAGGCGTTCGATCGGGTACCGAGAAGACTTGGCAATCAATGCGGGAACATCTAATACCCGAGGACTACATACGCTTGGTTCAGGACACATATTCCAACATCCGCACGAAAGTCAAAAGTCCCACCGGATTGAGTAAAGATTTCGCGATCGAAGTGGGAGTCCACCAGGGATCAGCGCTAAGCCCCCAATTATTTAATATAGTCATGGATTACATTACAAAACCCATTCAGCAGGAACTACCTTGGAACCCCACATATGCCGACGACATTGCGCTTGTTTCCAAATGTGCCAAAGACCTGCAAACAACTCTAACCAAATGGATCACTACTTTACAAAACGCGGGACTCCGAGTAAGTAGATCGAAAACAGAACATCTTGAATGCAACTATAGCAATGTGGTAAACAGATGCAATCTCTACTACCCGGATGGAACACAGTAAGTACCAAAAGTTAGTCAATTTAAATATCTAGGCTCGGTTATAACAAATGACGCGAATGTAGAAGTAGACGTTTCGCATAGAATCAATGTCGCATAGCAAAAATGGCGGACACTCACCGGAGTTCTTTGTGATCCACGAATGCCCATACGTACAAAGGGCAAGGTATACAAAACTGCAGTGAGACCAGCAATGCTGTATGGGGCTGAATGCTGGCCCGCTAAAGAAGCACACCAAAAAGTTACATGTGGCCGAAATGAAAATGCTTAGATGGTCTGGTGGAGTTACAAGAATAGATAAGATACGAAACGAACTTATTAGAGGCAGCTTCAAAGTCACTCCCGTCTCCGAAAAACTTACGGAAACCCGCCTAAGGTGGTACGGCCATGTTATGCGGAGAGACGACGGCCATGTCGTGCAAAAAGCACTAGCTCTGCCAGAAGGCACAAAAGGTAGAGGACGGCCCCCTCTGACGTGGTGGACGAGTATGGCCAAACTATTGGAAAAAACCCAACTACCCAACCCGACAACTCAAGACAGATCGTCTTGGCGCCGAAGGATAAGGAAAGCCAACCCCACCTAATGTGGGATAAGGCAAAGGAAAAGAAGAATACTACCTCATTTTTTCCGCCGGATGCGTCATAGCAGGAGCATTCCTAAAACTCTGGTACAAGATTAAATTGTGATCAATGTGACGGATTCATCGTTACTATTTTGTTTGCTTAATACTATAGTTTTGTACGTTTAAGCTCGACTGGTTAGATCATTTTCCCAAAATCATAATTTACCTGTAGCATAATTTCTATTCGCATTTTTTCCTATTCTTAATTTACACCAGACGCATTAATTCCTAACATGATTTTTCCATTCGCATATTTTTCCAATAGACAATTTAGCCACTAACAAATATTTCTTACGGCGTTTATTCTATAATCAAAAAATCGATTACCCCCCCCCCCCACTTTCTTTTCAAAAAACATTTAGCTCACAACTTAGCTAGACCGCGGGGCTCCTATTTCTGGGCGGTTTGCCCTTCGGGCATCTGAAGCTACCTAACGAACCTAACCTACCTAACCTATTAATTTAGTGTGACGTCCATGAAAACATTACACTTTGGGGAAAAAAGTGTAGGTAGGTTAGGTTCGTTAGGTAGCTTCAGATGCCCGAAGGGCAAACCGCCCAGAAATAGGAGCCCCGCGAAGCGGGGCTCCGTCTAGCTAAGTTGTAACCTAAATGTTTTTTTGAAAAGAAACAGTGCGGTGGGACCATGGTAATATTATCGCCTAAGAAATAAAAAGAATGCGAATAAAACGACTTGGAAAGTATTAATTATGAGAAAATTTTTACCTAGGAATTAATACGTCTGGTGTAAATTAAGAATAGGAAAAAATGCGAATAGAAATTATGCTACAGGAAATTATGATTTTGGGAAAATGATCTAACCAGTCTTAAGCTCGAGTAGATTTCTAAAAAATACGGTCTAAGACCTTTCATAGATGATTATATCGACAGTAATATTGCTAATAATTCATAAATTGGTAACGAAGTAGAAAAATTAAACCTGTCATTATAATTACAACGTTTTATAAATACAATATTGCATAAATGATGCTGTTTTGAATCGAAATTTTTATGATATGGTTATCGTCATTTGAATGGTTAGAATTGCATAAATGTTGTGTAAAAAAGAACTACACAACTTGTTCGCTTTCGGAACATGTGAAATAAACTAATGAAAGCTAATTATAATTATTTATAGCAGTATTGTTCGATTCCGATTATTCATTCAATACTTACCTATGAGTAATAAATAGCTTATTTATTAGTTTCCACATAAGAACAATACACATCATGTTTCAGTTTTTGTTGGGTAGAATCGCAACTGTTCCATCTATAATGGCATGTTGCAAAAACTACTGCATTGATTGAATTTTTCATTGAATATTTACTAGGTATTATGAATTAATTAATATTCGTTCTAGTTATAATTGTGTTTAATTAGTAGGTACCTACTTTAAGTTTTCTTTTGCGCGATAATGATTGAGTAGATGGTTAATTTACATCATAACATCAATTAAATTTGCTACTTTGCATATCTTAACGACTGGCCAAAGATTGCTCAAAACCGAGACGAATGGAAATCGAGGGGGGAGGCCTTTGCCCAGCAGTGGGAGACCGTATAGGCTTATATAATAAAAACTTTGCATGCAATGCTTGTTGTTGTTGTTTCTGGTTCAATCTTGTATACACCGTGGGCTGGTAAAACCCGACAGTTTTAACCACGCAAGCCTGAGGCCATAAGGAACAAAACACGTTAGGTGTAGGTTGCCTTTTGGTCAAATACTTACTACTTTTTTTTTTTTGCGTGTTTATCACACGACACGTTATTTCTTTTTACATATTGGCGAAAAAAGAACATTACAATGTATACGTTAAGTTTTTTATTTTATTAAAGATAAAAATTGCAGGTTTTCTTTAAAACTTTAATGTCTGTCAGTAGGTATGACTAAACCAAGTCAGAGATGACCAAACCAAGCCAAAAAGACGTTTTCACCAAGTTATTACAAATTTGCACAAGAATTATTGTCATTATCTCTAAAACAAGACCATTGTCAAAAAACATTGTAATGACATTTTTGTCTCTAAATGCAGTCAAGATATGTATCGGCATAAAATGTAAGTGATATTGTAATAGCTAGCTGCTATTTAAAAAGATAAAAATACCTAATCTACAAACAAATAACAACATAAATCTTTCCAACCAAACACAGGACAACACTAATTTATCTAGTTTGTCTATCTAATTTGAATTCTCCCCTTCTACTCAAAGGTTAGTTGGAATAGACTATCCCTTATAGGGACAAGTTCGCCTTTGTACCTCTATTTCTGTAATGTTTTATGTAAACCTGTGTTGACAATAAAGTGATTACTATTACTACCTACTACAACAGGCAACATTCGTCAAAAAAGCGTTAAATTGAATAAACATCCCAGCTCCGATGTAAAGCTCGTAATATTCGCGCAACTACCGAATCACGTCACGCTAACTAGCCCATTGTGTAGCGCGGTAAACGTGCCCGAGCCTACTTTAATTAAGACACAATAATTAAAATAACAAGCGGGCGTGGGGTCGCATACGCGCGGCTAATCCACCGGCCGTCATTACGCGTCGCGCCGCGTCGTGCTAGCCCTGCCGTTAACCTCGAGCCCATGTATTAACATGAAGAACATGATATGGCGGGACAACTCACAGATTTAACGAGACCTCATTATGCAACCGCTTAAAAATATATTCAATTAAAAAGACGCTCGAAAAGGGCGCACTTAATGGAAAATTATTTTCTATCGCAAAAGTAACGCCTATGTAAATGAAATAAAATATAATAAATAAGTAAATAGATTTACCTAGTCGGTACTTAAACCAAAGTTCTCTTTCGCAGTAAATAATATTAATATTAAGTGGTTTCCCTGTTACTTGTCACACATATATAGTAGTAATTCTAATTAAGTAGTTGTTTACTTAAATGTTTATCTATTAATGAGCACGGTATGGCACCACGCTGTATAGAATTATCGCTTGATAATAAAACTTAACTACACGTACCATCATCAAAAGTTAATGAGATAACTTCATTAAAAACATCTGTTTAAAAAGCAAATTATACTAGCTCGTTGTTTTAATTACTGGCATCAGCGCTACGTGCGTAGCACTTGTATCTTCCTCGATCTTGATTAATTTTAGCGCAAAAAAACACAAATGTTTAACAAATATCTATGAGTGAAGCGTAGAAATACCCTATTTGTATTAAAAGTTCGTATAAAAAATATTAATTAGTTCAATGTTGAACTCGAAAGCAAGTAATTCTAATAATAACGAGATACGGTAATTAGTTACTTTGTTACAGGTGGTTGTTACTTGGTTACAGATAAGAACATTACCTCTCACATAGTCACCAGCAAGCGTTAACAATGCCGCCTGATGTCAAGAGAGTGTTGAGGAGCTAATCTAAGACGGATCTCTTTTTGTTGCGGAGTCTACGAACCAAGTGCGCTACTTTTCCTAATTTCCCACAGCCAGGCCGCATATACGTACTAAGGAGATATCGGCAACATCATTTTAATTGTTTGTATTATGTTTAATGTGTTCATCTTAACTTCTACATAAATAAAAGAACCATAACATAAAGTACCTACCTCGATATTGCCTACCATAACCAAACATTGGCTTCTCTACCATTCTCTACCAAATGTCAAACCAGGCAATGTTAAGCAAGTTTATGATTTTAGACATCCCCGAGATGATCACTCGCGTTGTTTATCAGACGTTAGAACCTACGATAAACATTGACAATCCTGATTGAAGTGCAATTGATGCAATTTCAATCGATGCGTAAATTTTTGCTTCGATTCTTCTACGTCACAAAAATTGATGTATTAATATAAACATTATATAAAATTAATTGCAGACTTGCAGGAAACTAATAATTAACTTCTATGGCATTTACCTACCTACTACGAGTTACGAGATGTACCTAAGTACCTACCTAATTATAGTTTCCGTTTACATACCAACGTACCTACAGACGTACTATTAATTTACTGGTTTTAAACCTACATTTTACCTACATACCTACTTTATAAATTTAAATAGGTATTTTACTGCAATAGACTGCTTGTTGGTGACAACAATATGTAATAAATATCAAAGGAGATACACCTAATAATATTCTTGTCCTAGTGATGAACCCTGTTATCGTTATCACAAGTCGAGAGGTGACACGTTGTCCCAGTTTCCACTTACTAATTAGTTTAATAACTAAATTGACAGTTAACCACTGACAACAAAGGCGAGTAACTCGCCCAGCGGGTGTGCTTGCGCGGGGTTCATTTTCGCACGCCTTTTAGGAAAGGTTGACTTTATTTTCCCACACCCATTATTGGTTGCTATTGTAACCAGTTGTTTTCCTTATTTTATAACCTGTCGTACGAGTTTATTATTGTATGTGATTTCCGAGCGAGAACATTACAAGTAAATAACTAAGTAATACCTAGTAAGTAAATAAATTTGCTTGATACGAGATAACTTTCAAAATAAACAAATCTAGGGAATAATCTAAAAAGCGAAATGTTGTATTTTTTAATTATTATAATAGAACATGGTTAATAGTGGATCATTAAACGCCAAATTAAAATGACTTTATATGACATGTTTAATTGAAACTCCCATAAATCTATGTTCTGTACCAAATCATTAAGGCGCTTCTATTTTGTCAGTAGAGCTCTAGAGCTACTTATAACTTATAAAATTACAGTTATGTACCACTTATACAAACCTATAAAACAATATTATGTAAAAGCGTTAACATCCTGAAATTCAGGAGATTAAACGTCTTACCTTAAAAAACGGCTTTTCCTATAATTACGTTGAGAAGGAAATAAGTGAAGCACTTTAAGTAAACGGTCCTCTCTGAACTGGCTTCAACAATCCACAACAAACAATTTCACAGTCACGATAATGGAGCACTTATTTGTATTTGTCCACTCCAGTTGGCACTTTCAATAAGATTTATTGATACCGGTCTAATGAAACTCGGAAAATCCTTAATGGAACAAAGGGGTTGTGTGTCCGACGCACGGAGATCGATGGGGCGCGATGTATTAATATTTGGGATAGGATTGATAGGAGGTTGTTGATACCGGTGAGCGTCTCGTGTAAAGTTTACGGAGCAGAGGCCGCGATCAGACGTGTGTACTCTCGAGGAGGGTTCGCGGCGGAGTGAGCCGCGGGCCGGCGAGCGGCGCCGAGGGCGGGCGTCGGGCTCGGGGTGGATGGAACAACACTCTAATATAATGACGGAGTCGGAACGCTTTAATACTCTAATTGAAAAAGTATACTCTAACACAGCTTAACATCGTTGCAGCAGGGCTACATCAATGATCACAGACAACCCACTTATCGCGCTCACTTATCCATTAACCTACGTTTTAAAACGTAAGTGTATGTATGCATTGTGGAGTTTGTGGATTCGACGAGCCCTTTTAGCCGCAATCAAATGTGAGTGCGTGATCGGATGTAAAAGCGTCACGTCCCGCAACACTACATACATAGTTAAGTAATATCACTCCGCTAGTGGATTCGGGCCTAAATTCAATTCCACCCCTTTTCTCCGCACCCGCTCCACTAGGAAACCAATCTTCTTTACATTCCCTCGCCGACAAATTTATACTCCTCCATACGTTCTCGGTAATAGGAGTCGGCCGGGCGCGGTGGTCACCGCTGCGTGAATTATTAAGCAAGTGTCGGTCAGCGGTGGCGAAGAAGTAGCAGACGACCGGCCGGTGCGGCGACCGGTGTCCAGTTCCGTGCATCGGCGCTGAGAATTTAATTTCCACCGAGCGGCCGCCCTCACCATTGTCCGCCCAGTATTTCATTACGGCTCGAGCTTTTCTATTAATAAATCACTCTTCGCCTGTGCCGTTTAATTACGTCCCGGATCCGACCGCCGTCTGATTACACTTTCATCGAACATCTAATTAGGAGTACAGCCAAAGCGGGAACGTGAGCTGTATTCTTTGTTCGAGAGTTACATTCGCCCCATATTACACCGCGCACTGCCGGAGCTAAGTTTGAAATGAAGGAACTTTGATTAAAATCGACCGCTTGCATTGCCACTTTAAACTATATTATTGTAACTACATAATGGCAGTCATGTGTGCCAGTGTGGTTACTGCAACTCACGCTGGCATTTCAATGTGTTTATTTAACGTCCTTTGTATTTAAAATATTTCCACGGCCCTATCCTATTTAGCCAAACAAAACGCTACTTGTGCGAGCTCTAAACTTCGAATGCTAGTCCTGTCAGATGCTATTGCAACTAACCGTACCTATATATAATGTGAATTTGATAAGGCTTGTTAATAAATAATGATTAGTGATATGGCGAGTTCGTCAGTCGCGCGAGGAACGTCGCGCCGTAGCCGTGGCGTGGTGAGCAACGAGCAACCTTTTTAATTTCCTGAAGCGGCCGGCGCGGCGCGGCGCGGCGCGGGCAGCGGGCCCGGGCGGCCCGCCCGTTTAACTTATTGCCACGGTTAACGAGAATACGCCGCTGTGTGCCGGCGAAATTGAAGGATTTACTCTCGTCCCTCCTTTATTAAACGTATTGCACACTCGCCCCGTCCATGTGTGCGACGCGCAATGCCGAAATTACATTTCACATGAGTCGTAATAACAAGGGCGGGCGTAAATCAAGACCATTATTAGTTTCTTTTGTTGCCTACGTCGTTTGTCACGATGTATTGATTTACCAGAACGGAATTTGTCTAATTATTTGTTGGTATTAATGTTTACCACTCTGCCACTGCGACATATTCGTAAATCATTCATGTTAAGTAATTAATTGTTGGTCCAATGTAATGTAATTAAATTTCTTTTATTATAATTAATTCCACTTAAATTTACTGTTTGATTTGAAAAATATTTAATTTCTCTAATATGAATGCCAGGAAAAGCAAATAGGATCTGTGCGGAAAGAGAAGAGTCGTGAATGTATGGGCTACCCTAAATTTCACGACTCTTCTCTTTCCGCACAGACTCTACAACATGTGCTTCAGCGAGCTTTCTCATCATGAGATTCCTTCTTAAGCGCGGTGCACGCACGCCACCACTCAACAATAGCGGCGTATAAAGAGCTTAATAAGTTACAGACACCAGCAATAATATGTTACACAACAAATGCCGCAAAAAAACTGATACGATTATTTATAGCGCCATAAGAGTGTTACAATGTTTTGAGCCGGCCGTCACCGTCGTGTGCGCTCAGCCTAACCATCCTTGTAACCTCCTGCCCTGCCCAGGCGACGCCGGGCTCCGACGCAGTACTTCCTGTAAGCGTATTGCTCAAAGTTTCGCAATATACGCGCACCGAGCCAGTCCTTTATTAAAAACTATTCTCACATTTTTAATTAAAACTTGTTCCCCCACTAAAACTTTATTTAAGCAATAAAGGCGGCGCAATTAGCGGCGCTGTCCCCACCGGCGACTTCACCTACTTTCCTCTGCTTTAATGAGTGTTTTTTAATAAACGCCGGACTGCAGCAAGTTTATTAATTTAGCTTAACGCGTGTCACGACTCCGCCCAGACTTCGCCCTGCAGCTTGTTATTAAGGTTAGGTATAGCACTAAGTATACGTACAATCTCAAAGATAAAGATTACTTATTGTATCTTCAACAACTAACCAAATAAATATGATAGTGTCAACTTTCAACTTTCAAGTGCTAATCTAATAACAGGTGGAAACATTTTTATTATCGTAAATCGTAATTGATTATAGTAATTACCCACCTTGCTGATTTTTGATCACATGACCCTTCTTCAGGACATATTACCATATTACAAATTTAGAGTCTCCAATCTCCAATCGTACTTGTCTTAATCAATAAGTGAATTGAGTTAGACTTCACTTTATCTTCGTTAAATATTAAGAATTAATGCAAGTCAAACGACGCATTAATAAAATGTATACCTAATACGTCCAATCGGAGCCATCCGCTCTAAGTAAGTACTATAATTAAGGACCACTTAACGCTAACTTTAATCAATATTTATGTGTCATTAATTATCTCACGCTTCCATTAGAGCTGCTTCAGACGTTTATTTTTATCACCGATTAGAGTCGATATACGTTATGAATCCAAAGTAACAATCGTTGTCGAGGCTCAAACTAAAAGCCTGAATGACGCGGAGCCGTCCCCCCTGGCAAGTGTCCCGGCCGTAATTACATTCCCGTGTCTAACAAATGGAGAATCGGTGTTGATTTGTGTTTAGCCGAGTCCATGATCCGGCCCGCGACGGCTGTGTGAGTGCGCCTTTACAACAACTTTATCTCATGTTGTGGACACTACATTACTTACTTAAAATTACATCATTTTGATTTATCTTCGAGCTGTACTTTAACTTGTGTAGGGAAACATACACGCACGAACACAGTTTTTAACAGTTATTTTCAAATTCTGCTTCACCAATTATTTCAATAACATGAAGAGCTAAAACATGTTCTAAGGTACCTACCTAATCAATAACAGAATCTTGTTCAAAGGCACCTATATTTAATAAGTCTCGACATTGATTTTATTTTGAATAAAACTCATAAATATGTAAAACTCATACAGTAAATATGTTTCACAACATCGTAGAGATCGACTTGTCATCGACATTCTTCTAGTCCTAATACAGTTTCTTGTGTAAATAGGAGACCAATGAGACCAATTTTCGGAAAAGCTTACATTACCCTGACAACGCCCTTTTTTAAAACCTTCCACAAATTTAACGTGCAATACCTTACGCCGGTAAATTAGTTGAAAGCCTACCGCCACAGACCAAGAGCTAGCCCCGAAAAAGGGTTTGTGATAATGAGATCAACGAAACCTGTCACCTGTCTAATTAGGTAGGTACTAGTTTGCTATTAACCCAGTAAAATAGAAGGTGAAACCCAATGAGCTTTACAAACCATGATATTCGCGAACTGATTTCTGTGACTTTTGATCTTGAATAACTTTCGACTCGCACACGAGATTTTCTGTGACTTTTAAGGTAACTTTCAAACGTCATCATAATGAAGGTGTACTTATACGAATTTCCAGTTTATTATCTCTTATTCCCATTCCGAGATTATCAATTCCATTCCGATTCCGATATCTTCATTCTGATGTAGCCCCTTTTAATGTAACCTACCTCATAGGTATAAGTAACGAGTATAAGTGATGGTATAAGGGAATGAGTTTTGTTGCTCTCAATATCATATACTCTCTGTTCGGAAAGAGAAGAGTCGTGGAATGTATGGGGCCCAATACATTCCACGAACCTCTTTCCGCTCTACCATTTTCCAGGGCCAGCTCTCCGTCTACCAGTGCATTTCGTGCAAAGCTTAGGCCACTAATTGCGCGTATAACGACTACGTGAAAACGAAGCCGTAGTCAGCGGCCTAAAAGGTTCGGAAGATAGAATCAGCACACGGATTTTCCATTACGGACTGTAATGCGTGACGAGTTACGGAACACATTAACATTGCCTAAGGTTATAAGTGTCAAAGTTTTTTTTAGTCCACAAAATAAACAAAATAAATATAATATTTAATAACTGGTGCAAGAAAGTAGGAATAAGTAGGTACCTATATTAATTTGTATGAGGCGAGATTTTGTTTAATTTTATTACAACGAGAATAAATGTTAATTTAATTACTACGAGAAACATGACGTCAGAAATAAAATGCCGAAAACATTTGTTAATTCATGGTAAATCATCAGATATGTTTTTAGCGATACAAACATATTAAATAGGTAATTATTTACTTATTTCACTTAACTTCTTATTTTGCGTAATTTTACTGAAAGCAAATAAGAAATCAATAAATCGAGGGCGTTGCGGTTGAATTATTTGAATTAAGTACCTCCACATTTATTTTCTCCTACTTTATCTAAAAGGTCTTCGTCCGATCTCGATTGTATCTAAGTACCTACAAGTACCTATAAAGAGACAAGTCCATGAGGCGTAAGAAACCAATCTCATTAAAACCATGTATGTTTCAATGTTTGTTAGAGTGAATAGGGATCGTTTGCGTCCATTCGGAAGAGGTCGTTAGGCGAGTCGAGTCGTATATCCCGCGAATATTGGCCGCTAACAATGTGCGTCTTTATAAGTTTTTAACGAGCACGGACGGTATAAATTATGTGCGCCGGGCACTGGGTCTCGTTATCTGGCTAACGGCGCAGGAGCTTAATGTAGCGAACGCTTTATTGTAGCCACTTAGGAGTTGCAGCAACGACTTGTACAGCTTACCATTTTAGCGGAAAGTTTTTTTATTAAAGTTTTGTTTTGAGTAATGGATGTATTATGCCGACGCTGACTACTTTATACGTTTATTTAAAATGGTTGCACGAAATTGAGTCAAAGATGCAAGGTGTTGCGAAGAGTTTCATATGAAATAATAATAAAAATAGATCAAATTAAGGTCAGAAGGGTAGGGATCTAGGGATTTACAAACAGCAAAACCGAGAACCGAGTATTTACTTATATGGAAAAGTAAATAAAACTAAACCAATTGTAGTAAACTAAGTAGGTACGGTAAAAATAAATGGGCGTAACTATGTAAATATTTAACTAGTGGACAAATAAGACTTGTAGAGAAGAACAGCCAGACAGATATACGAATGCATTCTTCGATGCTTAAACAGCCGGCCTAGCCAAGGTTACAATCGCTATCGCTTCGACAACGAAAAGCATTATGTCTCTCTATCACTCTTCCATATTGGTGTGACAGTGACAGTTGCGTTTCGATCGCTACGGAGCGTAAGCGATTGGCATCTTGGCTACTTTCTCGGTCAAAGATCCTAACTTATTCCCTTTTCGCATACTAGTGATATTCGATAGCTAATTTATGCTGTAGAATATGTATAAGTCCAAAAATTTCCTGCTAGCAAAAATAATAACGAAAGCTTTTCGTTCCAACTTGCCCTGGCATGCGTCTAAGGGCTACGCTGTAAGTCCAATTTGGTTAATGTTAATGAGACTATTATTTCCACACTATGAGTACTTTACTATACGTTTTCTCTGAAATAGGGGCTGGTAGGTATAATAGTTAGGGCGTTAACGAGTTGTGGGACAAGAGTTAGTGCGCGTTTCCACTGGCTCGGTACGACACGATTAGTGATGTGCCGAGAGTAAAATACCATTACCGGTATTTTACCATTTGGGAATATTACCAGTAAATTACCATTCTTCCCGGTAATATTCCCAAAAGCGGGTAATATACTATAAAAACATGTAGAAATGGCTTAATTATGTCACTAAATAAATAAAGTAAATAAAATAAATAAAATAAATAAAATAAATAAAATAAATAAAATAAATAAAATAAATAAAATAAATAAAATAAATAAAATAAATAAAATAAATAAAATAAATAAAATAAATAAAATAAATAAAATAAATAAAATAAATAAAATAAATAAAATAAATAAAATAAATAAAATGAATAAAATGAATAAAATGAATAAAATGAATAAAATGAATAAAATGAATAAAATGAATAAAATGAATAAAATGAATAAAATGAATAAAATGAATAAAATGAATAAAATGAATAAAATGAATAAAATGAATAAAATGAATAAAGTGAATAAAATGAATAAAGTGAATAAAATGAATAAAATGAATAAAATGAATAAAATGAATAAAATGAATAAAATGAATAAAATGAATAAAATGAATAAAATGAATAAAATGAATAAAATGAATAAAATGAATAAAATGAATAAAATGAATAAAATGAATAAAATGAATAAAATGAATAAAATGAATAAAATGAATAAAATGAATAAAATGAATAAAATGAATAAAATGAATAAAATGAATAAAATGAATAAAATGAATAAAATGAATAAAATGAATAAAATGAATAAAATGAATAAAATGAATAAAATGAATAAAATGAATAAAATGAATAAAATGAATAAAATGAATAAAATGAATAAAATGAATAAAATGAATAAAATGAATAAAATGAATAAAATGAATAAAATGAATAAAATGAATAAAATGAATAAAATGAATAAAATGAATAAAATGAATAAAATGAATAAAATGAATAAAATGAATAAAATGAATAAAAATTAAAAAAGAAACAAATATACACGCTCAAAATAAGAATATAATTATATCAAATAAGCTATAAAAAAATAATGAATAAATAACGTATAAAAACAATGTCATTGAACTACACCTTACCTACTCATAAAAATGTGATGATTATTATTAAATCAATGTGATTTTTACATTTTCGTTTTAGTTTTACTAAAATTCTAGTATTATTCATTGAGTGGTTTTGACTGGAACTGGTTTTGACTATGCCCACTTGCCCAGACAAGGGGAATACTTCCTAGTAATATTGGTAAAATACCGAGTAACATTGGGAAAATTACCAGTAGTTTTGGGAATTTACTAGAAAAGTAAACCTATGTTGATTTTTTGCACTTCGTATGATGCATTTGTTGACAAGTAATGATTTAATGTAAAACAACTTATGTTGACATTTACTTAATTTGAATATTACCGTAAATTACTGATTCTGGGTAATATTACCGGTAACATTACTGGGTATTTTACCACCTTGGGTATTTTACCGGTAACGGCACATCACTAGACACGATCATTATATAACAAACAGTGTTTTGCAATGTGCATTAAATATTATTTCTTATTATACAATAAGCTACCGAATTGCATGAAGGAGCTTTAAATAAATTTAAAAGAAGGCTTGTCAGTTATTTATTAGATAAAAAATATTATTGTCTCAAGGATTTTCTCAGCTTTCTCTACGAAAATATTCATGAACAAATTGTTAAATGAAATTGTTATTAAGTATTTAAATTTGAATTTGTGTAAAATTTTGCATCCTATTATTATTATATACATATAGCAGAATAAGCAACAAATTGTCAAAATTACACCTGTGCCACTTCACCGTTCATCTTAGCTGTACAGCGAGCTGCAAAGCATGGACATTATGAATTAATTCAGAATTAATTCATTAATAAAGTGGCCATGCATTGATGCGGCTGTGTGTACACAAATATACAGAGTGTCTTGAAACTAATGGGCATGCTTCTAACCACACTTATAGCTTTTTAAGTAAAATTCCCATGGTTTTCTAGATAATCAAACTTTAAATGTTTTTTTACTCGGCACCTTATTTCACTTTAACGATCGTCTAGGCCACAAATTAAGAGATTTATTCATGATGTTTGGTTGGTAAATATTCTCTAATAGTAATGCGAATAGAACAGACATATAGGTATTCCAGCTATATGATGTCCTGCCCAATTTTTTATTTTAATTGAATACGTCTCTTTAAATATTTTCGGCGCTAGAACGGAGTGAGATTAGTTGCCAAGCGGACCCCAGGCTTCCATGAGCCGTGGCAAAATACCTGGACAACGCAAGGAATATGATCATGAACCCACTTTAAGAGCACGAGGAATAAAAAAAAAGACGTGATTCAATGGAGCCCCGAGCGCGCCCCTAACTGCGGACTTGTTATAAATAAGCGGTCTCTCGTAACGAGGCACGGCCGAGCTGCGCTCGCGTCCCTGCAGCACTGATTTACTACTACCCTTTATTTACTTCCCAATTACAATAATGTAGGTAAATATAGAAAATTTCGTACAAATTGACCTGTTTTCACTGCCTTATGTCGCTCTCAGTACGGATCAAAGTTGTCTCCAGTAAAGTTGTTATATGCTCTATTAGAAGATTAAGACGGAGAGGATCATACACCGCTCACTTAACCGCTCAGATGGTCATACGTTTTTATTCAATTACAACTGGAAATACTTGTTCGCCGTTACGTAATTTTTTTTCAATTCATCCTAAACGAAGGTTTCTCAGTAACCATCATAAATATGAAAGCTGAACATATGTACCTATATGATACTAAAATTAATATGTACGTAAAATAATAATATAATGTTGCAAGTACAAAATAAATAAATGATTAACATCCCCTCACTTGGCAACTTTCGCAGGTCTACCCAAAGTAATTATAAAGAAGTGCAAATTTCCAAAGCAGCAATCAGCTTAAGCCGTAATACGGAAACCATTAAGGGCGGCTGAAAGTTAATAAGTAATACGGTAATTGCCTGGCAGGGCCGCGCTCGGGCCTGCCCCGTCCTCGCTTCTTACGCGGCTGCGGCGAAGCCACGAATGGAGGGTTATGTATTTGTATATTATTGGTGCGTTCCACGGGGTGTCCCGTACAAACTCATTTTATTCCATGTATTCGTTTTTTTTTTTAGCTTTACAATATTTCTTTTCTGTGCTAATTTTAGGGTTCCGTGCCCAAAGGGTAAAACCGGCCAAGTTGTTTTATATTTTTTATTATATTTTAATATCTTATATATAATTAGGGGTGAACTGAAAACCAGCGCTGTGACAGCTAGTCTGTAACACAGCAAATGCTGAGTCCATCCCTATTGTCACACTATTGGTTGTTTATAAGTTATAACATAAGTAAGAACGAGTATATTAGACTTAAGAAATGAATGTCAAACTATGTTAATTTAATTGTTGCTAGTTCAACATGTATTTTTGTTTGTTTTACTTTTTTATCGTCTTTGTTTTCTTGTATGTGTGTGGCAATAAATAATTCTTATTCGTATTCTTATTCTTATTCTTAAGTGCGAGTCTTACTCGCGTTCCAAGGGTTACGTACATTACCAAATTTTTACGCGAAACGCGAGTGAATTGCCTTTAAAAAACCCGTAGGGGTCGGATCAAAACTAAGTAATTAATCCGACTCACACTTGACTGCATATTTCTAATAGGTTTTTCTGTCATCTATAGGTAAAGAACTATTTTTTAAATTTTATTCAAAATTTTGGACCCAGTAGTTTCGGAGATAAAGGGGTGAGGGGGAATGGTCATTTTTTGACTATTATCTTAAAGAACTTTTAAAGTATTTATTTTAAAATTACAAAAAAAAATATATTTGAGATTCTTAAAATGAGCTCTTTCATTTGATATGTAACACAATATAGTTTAAAAAACATTATTTTTTAATTTTCTCATTTACCCCCCGAAAGTGGCCTCCATGATTAAAATTAATTTGTTTACGTAAGATATCCGTCTTTGGGTCATGAATTTACATATGTGTACCAAATTTCAACTTAATTGGTCCTGTACTTTTGGAGAAAATGGGCTGTGACAGGCGGACAGACAGACAGACAGACGCACGAGTGATCCTATAAGGGTTCCATTTTTTCCTTTTGAGGTACGGAACCCTAAAAACGGGACCCTATTAATAAGACTCCACTGTCTGTCTGTCACCATGCTGTATCTCATGAACCGTGACAGCTACGCGTGACAGTTGAAATTTTCACAGATGATGTATTTCTGTTGCCGCTGTAACAACAAATACTAAAAACAAAATAACCCATACAACAAACGTGATTTTTTGCCGTTTTTTGCTTAATGGTACGGAATCCTTCGTGCGTGTTAGAATATTGTTATTCTATGTACAAATTGTATTACGTATGAAACTGACCTGTTTCTCTTTGACGTCCAATGTTGATAATATATTACACTATTTAAACACTTAACACAACATCACGTGAATTTTACAGAATTTGTTATTTATGTGGGTACGATACGAAACCAAGGTTGACAAGAGAAACAGTAAGTTAACCTACTACTAAGATTTGTAAACTACTTTGAAGTGATTATATTTCGTATTTAATATTACTGATTAATAATTATGTATGACGGAGTTTATTGAAAAGATGTTCTAATAGTTTTATTCTGCATAATTCGATAAATGGACGAGGTACATGAGAAACTACTTCTGTGACGTCACTTATCGAATGACAAGTGGCATGATCAACCAGTTGCCAGGTAGAAATGGGTATAAAAGGGACCGACCGATCCATTATTGATCATTCTGCTTTCTGCATTCTGCATTCTGCTTTGCCCTGCAGCACTGAGTTAATCATCGCCAAAGGAATATTGAAAGTTAAGTAAATACTATGTTGGTAATTATTGTAATAATTATGTACTTACTTGATTAATTAGATGGATTAATTAATTAATAATTAATTACATCATCTCTTACTGAATTATAAACTAATAGTGATTGTATTTATTAGTTGTTGATGATAAGGTGAATAAATTGGATTATTTAATTTAATTAAACAGTTTTATTTTCAATTACATCTGTTTATTATTATATTATGCGGGGATGAGTTGAGAGTGGGGCAATTTGGGTATGGGCAACGGAACCCTAGGGGTCAGAGGCTGGCCGACTTTCTGGAGAGAGAGGAACTCTTCATGATGAACTCTTTCTTCCAGAAGCCGCCTCACAGGAAATGGACCTGGATGAGTCCTGACGGTTCCACGAGAAACGAGATAGACTTCATCATGACCAACAAGAAACGGATATTCAGTGATGTCTCTGTGATCAACAGGGTAAAGACCGGTAGTGATCACCGAATCGTAAGAGGCACACTGAATATCAATATTAAACTTGAAAGGTCCAGCCTGATGAAGTCTACGCTCCGACCTACTCGAGCCTATGTTCAAAACCCCGAAAGCTTTCAACTCGAGCTCTCTAACCGCTTTGCTTGCCTAGAGAACTTGGCTTCAGTGGACGAAATCAACGACGGGCTAGTGGAAACTGTCCACACAGTAGGGTCTAAGTTTTTTAGATCCCGCCGTAAACATAGACCTCAGAAATTGACCGAGCAAACCTTAAACCTCATGGCTGAACGACGCTCGCTACAGTTGCAGTCTCCCGATGACGCGGAGTCATATAGGCAGCTCAATAGACGTATATCTAAGTCCTTGCGACATGATCTGCGTCTCTTTAATACTAACCGTATTAAAGAGACTATTGAGCGAAACCAAGGCTCCAAAGTGTTCGCAAAGGACAAGTCTATTGGGCAAAGCCAGCTGACAAAGCTGAAACGGGAAGATGGCAGCATAGCGTCGAGCAAAGCGGAGGTTTTAGGTGAGATCGAGAGGTTCTATGGACAGTTATACACTTCGATCGCAAAGCCCGTTGACAGCTTGGTAGGAGATCCAAGAGCCAAGCTGTCCCGACATTATACCGAAGATATCCCGGACATCAGTCTGTACGAGATTAGGATGGCCCTGAAGCAGCTTAAGAACAACAAGGCGCCGGGCAAAGACGGAATCACTTCAGAGCTTCTGAGAGCGGGTGGAACACCGGTACTTAAAATCCTCCAGAAGCTCTTTAATTCCGTCTTGTCCGAGGGCATAACGCCTGAAACATGGAATAGAGGCGAGGTGGTGCTGTTCTTCAAAAAAGGTGATAACAACCTATTGAAGAACTACAGACCCATCACGCTTCTGAGCCATGTCTATAAGCTGTTTTCAAGGGTCATCACGAACCGTCTCGAACACAGACTTGATGACTTCCAGCCTCCCGAACAAGCCGGTTTCCGAAAAGGCTATAGTACCATAGACCACATCCATACGCTGCGGCAAGTTATACAGAAGACCGAAGAGTATAACTTGCAATTATGCTTAGCGTTTGTGGACTATGAGAAAGCCTTCGATTCGGTGGAAACATGGGCGGTGCTTGAGTCTCTTCAGCGATGCCATATTGACTATCGGTACATCGAAGTGTTGAAGTGTTTGTATAGTAACGCCACCATGTCGGTCCGAGTACAGGAGCAGAGCACGAGGGCGATTCCATTGCGAAGAGGCGTAAGGCAGGGAGACGTTATCTCTCCGAAACTGTTTACTGCCGTAATGGAAGACGCCTTCAAGCTCCTGGAATGGGAAGGACTTGGCATCAACATCAATGGCGAATACATCACTCACCTTCGGTTTGCCGACGATATCGTAGTCATGGCAAAGTCGATGGAGGAACTCAGCATGATGCTCGATGACCTCAACCGAGTTTCACAACGGGTGGGCTTGAAAATGAACATGGACAAGACGAAACTTATGTCAAATGCCAATGTTGTGCCCATCCCAGTCTCTGTTGGGAACTCGGTACTCGAAGTTGTTGACTCGTACATCTACCTAGGACAAGTAGTCCAATTAGGTAGGTCCAACTTCGAGAAAGAGGTCAACCGCCGAATCCAACTCGGTTGGGCAGCGTTCGGGAAACTACGTAATGTCTTTTCGTCCGACATACCTCAGTGCCTCAAGACGAAAGTCTTTAATCAATGTGTGTTACCAGTGATGACTTACGGCTCCGAAACGTGGTCTTTCACTATCGGCCTCATCTCAAAACTTAAAGTCGCTCAACGAGCTATGGAGAGGGCTATGTCACCGACATAGCCCACCGGATTAGCAAGCTGAAGTGGCAATGGGCAGGCCACATTGCACGCAGAGAAGATGGCCGATGGGGTCGAAAAGTGCTCGAGTGGAGACCACGGACTAGCAAGCGCAGCGTAGGACGTCCACCCACAAGATGGACAGACGATCTTGTTAAGGTCGCCGGAAGACGCTGGATGCGGGTCGCTTCCAACCGGCACGTATGGAGGTCCAAGGGGGAGGCCTATGTTCAGCAGTGGACGTCTTATGGCTGAGATGATGATGATGATGATGATTATTTTATTTATCTTACTTATAACTTAAATAGTATCCAGTTATTGATTTAGCAGTTTTACATAATTATGAATCAAGATAAATAGATAACTTCCTGACAAGTTTTACCTTGAAAGTTATTATTGACTATTAATTGTGAGTTTTTAATATTTAATATTTTAAAAATTATTCATTTATCTAACATGCGCAAGTCTGACTCGCACTTGGCCAGTTTTTTTATCATTTGTTCGCGGTTATACGGGACAATAGTAGAAAATTTCGTGGAATGGAATATGACGTCGCATTCATTATATGGAACTAACGAAAACCAATAATAGAATACCCTTAGAATACCATAATAATTAATGATTTCGGAGAAATCATCGATTACCTAGATAGGTATATCTTTTTTGTAAACCGCGAAGCGAAGGGTTGTTCCTCTTTTGCAGGGGCTGGCCTACTACTGTCTTCAAATTCCATATCCAAAATATTGATTTACATATTCAGAAGGGTTGGTTTCTGAGTCCGACCCTGGCCCTCCCCGCGGTAACCTACCCTGCAATTAGTGTTCAATTGATGAAGAGCCCGTCTTCCATAAATAAAGAAATTGATCGTCGCTCCAGCAATGCACAATTCGATGTACATAGTAATGATGAACACTCTTATCAATCTTATCATTAACCCGTCTTTACGATTATTTTCTAGAACCTATTTTGCTGTTTGGATTATTGATAGTTGCGGTAGTAATACAGTCGGAAGTAATTTCGCGCTGCAATACTGCAGCAGGAATGCTAGTGTCCTAGTGTAGTCTGAATTCGAATGTTACCTTTTTATTTATGTAAGTGTTTCATGCTTCTACTCTAGACTATTTAAATACTAAGTGATCATCTAAATATTGATGTTCCTACCCTCCACTTTAAAAATACACACTGAACTTAAAAAGCGTTAGAAATAGTACACACGGTCTCACTCTTATGAGCCTTTACCAATGATAGAGATACCTTAATTTAAAATAGATAGGTAGCGTAGATTACGAGCTTTCTATTCGACTTCTATTCAAGCCGTTAATTAGGCTTTAAGCGGCTTAGAAAACCGTATCCGTCGATCGAGCAAATGACATGATCTGAGATCGTATAGAATAGGCACGTTTTGGACGGACGGACGGAAAATCCATAACCATGTTAAAAAATATTTTAGACCCTTTTGTGAGCATCATGCGGGCTACATGGAACGCTCTATAGGTCGACGACCATCTGGCCGACCCTAGTACCTAAGTACCGCTGAAGGATCCAGGTTGACCTACTGTGGGGGGGCGTCGCGGATAGAATGCCGTGCCGTAAGCGGTCCCATGACGCTCTCTAACGGCATAGAGGGTGACGCCGCAGGGGTTTTAGTGGGTATTCTCCTCCCCTCCCTCTGAATAGCAGAGGGAGTTACGGGAGGAGCGAGTCCCACATATCATCCCCCAATGGGCCTCCCCAGCCCGGGGGTGAGATGCGCAAATACATTTCCCCTGCGTCAAAAAAAAAAGGTTGACCTACTCGCCTTGAATGCAGAAAACTGGGGGAAAACCGCACAAGGCGGGCGCGCTGGCGCCGACTCGCATCGAAGGCCAAGAACACATTTCGGGTCATAAGCCAACCGTGTAAGTAAGTGCAACTGCGTGTGCAGATTATTTTGACCATCCCACTCGTTAACTAACTCCTACCTGATTCCTGCTCCTGCTGACTGCGCCAAGTATTCGCGCATAAATCTTAACACTCACACTTGTTGAAAATGCTACACAAAGTAAAGACATAGACGTGCCTAACGTTCTGAGATAATTTCGGACAATGGCACTGACTTTACCTAAACGTTCTATACAACGGTATCCATTTCACGACATAGATGAGTAAAGTTTACGCCCGAGTTACAACGCTATTTTCTACCATAAACGTATCTAATTACTGTTGAAAGGCGAAACTTAAATTAATCTCCGAGCTACCCTCGCATGTAGGTCGCAATTGAAATGTGGCGTGTTCGCGAATCACAATGGCGTACAGTGGGTTTCTTGTTAACTGATTAGAGCTCTGAGTGGTGTCATCTCGGAACGTTCCAATTACGTTCCAGGGGGGAGACCGGGGTGCGAATGATCCATTTCGAAAACTAATTTAGAGTTGGCAACTAAACAAAGAGCATTTCTCGCAGATAATAATTAACGCTTGCGGTAAAGTTCCACTTAGTCTGTGTTGGTTGAACCTCACTATTCAATCTACGGGGTTAATTAAAGGTTTTTCCGGTGACAGGTCGATCGTGGCATGCATAAACTGGTTTTCATTAGAAAAAAACCATTAAGACGGACTAAAGTATATCCCGACGGACGTCGATATACTTAGGTATTTCGTCGGGATATATTGAGACCGACGGATTATATAGGACTCAAAATGTCACCATGTATTTTTAATTCATTATACCTACGCGATATTATCCATTTTAATCGAAGACGATATATTATGGTTTTCATACGTTATCCTACTTTCTTATATTTATCTACTTATCATTAGAATGTAGGATGAACTCCGCAAGAAAATATAGGAAGGTTTATTGGGCGCTTTTTAAAGTAATTAAACTCCAGGAAGCACGATATCTTTTAAATAGTTATTGACTTTATAATTCTACCACATAAAGTGCCTGATTTAGAACCTCATGTTTTCTTTCTATAATTAAAAAAACCTTTAAAGTCAATATTTATTTTATGTAAGTAACTTAAAAAATAACACTCATTACATGTTATTTTACTCTAAATCTCACGAACTTAAACTATATTCGCCCATAACAAATTGTTTGCCTCATAACGACGCGTCGGATTTCCGCGCTCACTTCCAAACTTGGCTCTTATTTTAAAAGCAAACAATTCTTAAAGGGTTTTATTAGTGAAGAGGGCAAACGCAAACAAGTAAATTTTGCCCTAAATAGATAATGTGGGAGTGAGGTGGGTAAGGCTTGCGTTTTGTTAAAGTCTAAGTGAATGTCTCTGTTCTTTGGATGTTTGTGTTGCCATCCGGCCATGTCCAGATAAAAGCTTCTCCATTGCACGAAAAAGCACTCACTCCAAATATTGATTTGTTACTTCGCCTCTTCTAAAATAAGAGAGATATATGTATTGGTTTTTCTGAGTGCTGTATTTTTTAAACAATTGAAACGCGTGTAAATGTTTGTGTTTGTAAAACGTTAGTGATTTGAGTGTTAGATTAAGACTAAGTATTCAAATGGGCCCGACGGAAGACCAGCGCTGGCTTTATAGCTAGCATTATGCTGAGTTGGGTCCATTTCGTGATGCACACTTAATGATTTCTTCTTTTCTTGCTGTTGTTATCTCTACATGTTCGTACATGTTTTGTGCTCGTCACGTATAAATATCTTTTATCAAATAAAAATATATACCTTCTTGGATACCTATTACTTACTTGTGTATTACTTATTAATATTTCTACCTTAGTATCTTAGTTACTTTCAAATTATACTTATTAAGTAGATATAATTTGTACTGGCTTTGTTCACATATGTGGTTGTGATAGTGCGTAACCTTAGTATAAAGTAGTACCTGTTAGTTTAGTATTATGTTACTACCTGTGAGTTCCTATAATTGGCTTCCTGTATCTACTACAATTTTAGTGTCCTAGCATGTCATAGCTGTTGGATCTCCAAATGAATAAAATAAAATAATATGATATGACCCGCCATTGACGCAGAGTTGAAAAATGCTACTTATAATGATTCATTATGACATGGTTCTATAGTAGTCAATCCTATTGGTTGGTTGACTGTACCTAGGTATATAATATCTCGATTATCCGTAACTTCACCGTTTCTAAGTTAGTAGGTTAGGTAGGGTATTAAATCAAAACAGACATCATTTATTTTCAGGCAACTACTGATTTCATGTGATGTGTACGGTCGAGTTCACAAACATTACAAAAATATATTTACTCAATTTTTTTTTTTTGATGTTCCGTGGACCCTATCTTGTAGAATAAAGGCTTAGAGAACAATGTGCCATCTTTTGACTTCTTTAGCTACTAGGTTTCTTTATTAACAAAATTACTAAACTGTGCCTTTAATTGGGTTTTAAATTTGATAAATTTTTTGTATTCGCCTCTGAGACATGTCGCCAGGCCCTATATATGAAAGTATAACGCTTTACTTGTTTTATAGGGAATTAATGTCACTGAGGTTTGGCGAATGATGTCGGCTCGTATCAAATAACTACTGCCATTAGTCCTAAAATCGACATTTCATTTTATCGTTAACATGCTTGCCAACACCAATTAATTGCCCTTTTCACGGCATGGGATGGAAGCTTATGCGTATGTTATGGATAATACTTTGGAAACCGATTTTTATGGTATTAATTTTTTCTATAATGCCTTTAACAATTTCCACATGAAATACCATCTCCTGATTCCTGATCTCAGACCGAAAACATATTGTCAAGTTATCTTCCAATGACAATAGATATGACTCTGACGTTGGCTCAGTTGACATAGACATTCCTCAAGGATCAGCGCTTGGTAACACCTTATTTCTGTTTTTCGTCAACGATCTTCCACAGTCATTACGTCGGGTCTATCTGTGCTGTTTCCGAATGATTACCACAGTTTGTTATTAGTGCACCACCTTATGAAAATCTGAGCGTGAAAGTTAGAAAATGTTGTTCTTCCTCGCGTTATCCCGGCATTTTGCCACGGCTCATGGGAGCCTAAAGCGTGAAAGTTAGAAAATATTGTCATTATTTGACATATTCGTCTTGATCTTCGCTTGCTAGGTGGCGTGACTGTCCTGCACATAACGAATATGAATAACAATCAGCTTTATCACCTTCGATGATCCACCAAAGACAACCTTTTGAAATGGGGAATCAACCCGGGACAAAGTGATGTAGGTACTATGCGAATGTGGCGACCTACAAACTATAGACGCAACATATGATGCAGTGTTCCCTGTGTCCTACTACGTGTACTACAGAAGTCCTCATACGAGCTACCCCCCGGGGGATAGAGGTGGCAAGATATTGGCAAAATATTACTTAGTTATGATCCCTTCACACGATAAGAAGACGACCAGCTATGAACCCTATAAGGTCACGAATAATCGAAATCGAATTCATAAAAAGGCAAGCACTATTAAGACAGGACCGGAATTCTTGTTTGTTTTAGCACTCGGCGGCACTCAGAGATACAGTCCCCGCATTAAGTCGTCAACAATTAAGGCTCATTAAATTTCATAACAGCATCGCCGCGGACACTTAGACGGATAATCTCCAGCTGTCAGCCGCTAATGCGTTTTAGAGTACGTAATTTGAACCGTCGGATCGGCGGTAATTAACGGCCGCAATTAAGCTAAGTGATTGTTAGTAATGAGCGCAAGAGGTTAGTCAGGCGCGTAGAAAAACGCGCCATATACTAGAGACACCCCTAGAGTTGTTACGTTTCTCGTGTGAGAGATGCTCTGAAAGACTCTCTCTGGTACGAAATGCGCGTATTAAGTGCTTACATCTCATAAAATTAAAAGCTATAATAACACTAATTAATACTAAGCCCACTTGACTTAGATTGTATAACGCGTTACGTTATCTAAATAGTTTCTCAAAGCTCGCTAATGTATCTAATAAAAACACTTATAAATAAAACATGTTTGAAAATGCGTTTTATTTCAGACGT
The DNA here is from genome assembly GCF_910591565.1 of Cydia splendana. Classification (NCBI taxonomy): domain Eukaryota; kingdom Metazoa; phylum Arthropoda; class Insecta; order Lepidoptera; family Tortricidae; genus Cydia; species Cydia splendana. The sequence goes on from NC_085962.1 coordinate 19,980,739, forward strand.
TTCACATTACTCTTTTTTTATTTGAAGATTTAGGTACAATAAAATTCAATTTAAGTGAGGCATTCACGCGAGAGTTGAGTGAAGCCTTAACGTCACTTCCATTTTATGTTAAAAGTAAGTGTGTGCCAAGGAGGCAGGATAATGTATTCCCGCATATACATAAGTGAAAACATTTTAAGAAGCTCCACGGACCCACTGCAGCACCCCCGGGGTTAGGGCCTAAAAGCACTATCTCGGAGCCAAAGCCTTACAAGTCTTCTCAAATTCAACTTACTTTGCTCTCTCTGTGTGGAAATGCCCGCATGGATATTCTTATCGCCGCCGACCAAATCATCTTGATACTTATTTGCGTGATTTTTGGGCAATATTCGATTTTTTAAGCAAGCTTATGAAAGCAATTGGTTGTTATTACTATTAGCACATAGTTACATTTTATTTAATAAATATAAATATGAACAAATACACATTTCATAAATTTAAAAATCTAGTAGGTATAATCATAATCAACGGTGTCTGTGTTACATTATAACTCGTCTGCAATAGACGAAAAGGCCACTGAATGATGATATATATATACGACTGAAAAGCAGACTTTTCAAAATCACAATCCACATTTCAGAAACTTATCCGCATGTATCAAGACAGTCCAAGTGTACAAGACATGTGTAACAAACTCAAGTTTAGTGTCGCAAATGGTGCGACTTGAAGCTAAAGCTTTCTGTCGCTGCAGCAACGGACTGCGGCGCGCGGCGGGCCGCGCGGCTTCCCGTGCCGGGCCGCGGCCGGCGAGCACCGCCGCACCGCGCCGCCGACGACACGACACATCGGGTCGACATCACATCCGCTTTCCCTACATCACGGACCCGACCATGCTCGATTTCATATAAAATAAATTGAAAAGTTTTCGAGTTTAATTCCATCTCCAGCCCAGTTCGCGCTCGCGGCGGCGTGGCGGAAGCGAATCTCGATGTTTTGTAATGGAGCTTTTTAAAATGGAAGTCGAACTTTTGTCAGACACTTTTAGCCACGCCGGAGATACATTTAAGCTTTTTAACTTTTCCACTCCGGTAATGTATCCAGTCTTCCCCGCGTCTGTAGTGAAGGTGTCGTATAAGTTTTTTTTTATCAGAGTGGATGAAGTAAGAGGTGGGTGACTTTTTATTTGTGCGACTCGGCACGTCCCCGGTGGCTGGCAATAATCGTACCAAAGGGCACGCTCTATCCGGCTTCTCGGTTATATTTTTCATGTTCGACGACAGTGTAAACATTTTGCCTACGATCCATTAAGTAAATGCACTCAGGCCGCCACTCGGCACTGCATTAATATTGCATTTCTAACTCCCCTCTTTCCGGAAACTCCTCGATTCCTCCCCTCTTAAACGGACGTTGGTCCGGCAGCGGCAGGTTGTGAGAAGCATAAAGCTAATGGTCTGTGCATCGGCACTCGCGTGGGCGATCGTAGTGCTTCATTAATTAGTAAAACAGATTCTTAAGCTAATTTCGATTGCAACGTCCACCTGCTGCCCTATTTGATACTTAAATTTATCTTATACTTACTTACGTACAAGTAGACACTAAATTAAAGGCTTTATTGTGCTCTCGATTAGATTGCGCGTTGGCGTCGGGTTACAATGTAGATATGTTTTATCACGACTTTACAAACAACGTCTTTACAAATTATATCAATCTTATCCAAATCAATAAGAGTTTGTAGCTAATGTAAGCGCTTAACGAGCCGCGAGCGTCGTCCTGAGCGGATCGGCAAATGGAGTGGTTCATGCATAATGTAGCGCAGGCTGAGTGTTGTTTTGAAGAGCGTTCTGAATTTGTTATTTTCGTCACACCAGGTGATGTCCCGGGGACTCATGAAACATTTAACGACGTATCGATGCAATGCATGCCCGAAGAGTAACAGACGATTCGACAGACGCTAACCACCTTCTAAGTTAAGTTCGCCTTTGTACTAATAATTTGTGTTCTTCCATGTTTTATGTTTCTTTTTGTACAATAAAGTATTTTACTACTACTACTACTACTACTACTACTACTACTACCTTCTGACAACCTACCCCTACTATATCCAAAATACGAGTAGTGTATACTGTACTGCCTATCCAGTCGTGCTGGGCTCGCAGGCGCATCTGATCGCTTGGTCTAACGATCTATCTATCTGTGCCAAATCGAAGCCTTTTCCTTGTCTCAGACATTTGCATTGTTATTTTTTTGCGTCAGCAATCGTTTGATTTGTTCAATTTAACCAAGACGAGATAAAATACCAGAAAGAAAAGTATTATGGGTAACAAAACCAACTAGCCGTCGGTGTCATTCTTGAGATTCTTAGGCCTGTCGGACCGGGCGGGTCGTAGGAATTCGACCAACGTCTACCAAATTGGATTGTCTGTTACAACTATAATCCAGTATCCTCTCCGATAAGGAAGCGCTTAATGGACGCCGCATCAATACTTCCGTTTGTAGCTTTGAGAGTACATTAACGTCGTTATTCTGACGAGTCGCTTTCCAAAAGTTCCGCTCGCTCGTAGTGGAGGCGTATTCAAATTTTTAAAAACGCTACTTGATTTGTAGTTAATATGATCCGAATCTCGCAAGTAAAAGTTGGGATTGTTTAAATCTGAATATCGCTTGAGGACTCCGACAACATTTAAATGCTGCAGAAGTTACAATTTTCTGCACAATCTCGGAGTTAATAAGCGACTACCTACTTTCATTAATCCAGTTAATCATGGAAGCTTTAATTAAAGCCCTGAGAATCATAGCACAGTATAGCCAAATTTCTACATCCTTACACAGCTTTATTAAATGATAACAGGAGATAAGCGGCACCTCAGAATTAATTAATCCACTCAGAGATTGCATCTAGACGCCGCGAAAAGCCCACTGCCCTTCCCCCTCCCCCACTGCCAGGGTCGATCCGTTTCCAGCCACTTAAACTTCACGCGGAGCGCTCTAGCTTCCGTTTTAATTACAAAATTAATTCAAAATGTAATTAAAGTTAACAATAAGGCAGCAAACAATTGAAGTTATTTATGTTAGTTTATGCTTTATGGAGGCGCCTAGTTGGAAATGCGATTTACTTGAAAGCGGACTTGAATATCATATCTCGTATTAAACGATCATCACTTTTGTGTAAGCTAATATATTCGTAAATTATAGTCGTCAATTTATTATAACATCCATCCTGTTGTCGGAACTTTCTGCCAGCTTTCTGCTGAGAGGGATAGATAAATAACAGAAATATATATAAGGATCTACCCTTCCCTGTTCATTTCAGCCGAAAGTATCCAACGAAAAAGTAGATATAATAAGCGCTTGAAAACAGATGAGTGATTATTGCCTATATCGAGAATTTGAGAGTGAATTGAAAAAAAGTGTAATTAATAATCTTTAATTAGTCAATTGATTCCATTGTATTACGACAATAATCAGTTACATGCAAGAAAGTGTGTTGGCGGCGTATATATCCTGTAAATGTATATTTGCAAGAATTAAATTGAATAAATACTTACAATACAATTTACATGGTTAATTATGGTAACAGAACGGAATCAATCAACTTAAGATTAAATTAACAGGTCCTTCATTTAACTAGAACTACGTGTATTTTTTTGCAATTCACCTTTGATGCAACAAAGGTATTTTTAGTACCTACAATCTACATTGTGCAACGAGGGGGTAAGTGAAATATTGAAAACGAGGGTGTTAATTCACGACAGCCGCAGGCAGGAATTAAAGACCCGAGTTTGCAATAAAGTAAACTGTGTGACTTAATAGTGTCAAACTGACATTCGATAACGTCTTCGTAACTTACTTTCTATACATCTTGCTCGCACCAATATGCGAGTACGAGCGATATACATAGAAAGTACCTACCTAATTACTCACACGCTAGCGTATCTATATAATATCAGTGTGTGCAATGAAGTCACACTAAACACTGAACCGAAGTAGGTAGATAGGTGCTAACAAGGTCCTCGACTAGCATAAGAAAAGAAAAATTGTGTTACGTAAGAATAGTATTTTCAGTACCTACATTAGAATAAAGCTTTCTCGTTCTATCTATTATTCTTTATTTAATGTTTTGAGCAGAGAATCTTCTGAGTGGGCCTTAAGCGAATATAAAAGCCAACGCCAGATTTAAACTGCACTGCGGAAACTTTAAAGAGCCGTCATTTTTGGGGTTCCTTATCCAAAATGGCGATAAAATACCCTTACAATTTTGTCATCACCGTCTGTTTGTCTCTCTGTCCTTGTCTCCCAGCCAGTTTACTCAAATGATAGCTATACAATTTGGAAAGAAAGGTCACAAAGAAAAAGTCGTGTCCGCTAAAATGATATCGAAAATAATAAGCGGTACCTTTTTAGAATGACAGGGTTCCGAATCCAAAGGATGATGATGATGATCTGCTATTTTTAAGCCTCCTGTGTCTGTCCGTCTATTTGTCAGAAGGCTGCATCTCGAGAACTGTAAGTAATAACATATACATATTTGAAAGTTACACAAAGTGTGTATTTTCAATAAAAATTAACTAAATTTTTTGAAGTGAAGACTTCTTTAGCGGCGCTGAGCACTTTTTGAGGTGGGGAAAAAATGATAAACTCGAGACAGCGTAAGGCGTAACGCGTAAGGCGTCTCTCCTCTCTTTCTACCGCACGGCGAAAATGTATGCCTGAGCCTGCTGTTTCATGTAGGCGGCGTTGGGCGCTTGCGTGACGTTATGTTATGTGTGACGGACAATGTTATTCACCAAAGAACTTTAGTCATAACGTATCATAATCAGTACGGTTACTATGCGAGTGCGAGCGAGATGTATAGAAAGTAAATTACGTTCTCGACGGCGTTTATGTCAGTGACAAACTGATGGTAACCGTACTGGTCAATTATTTAAAACTGGACTTTTATATTAAGCAATAAAGCTCAATGTTCTAATCTTGTACGGGCTGAAATACGAGGATCTCACAGTTACATTCTAATTTTATATCACTCTAATATAATTCAATAAAGCTACATCTTGATGAAATCGCTACTAAAAGTGAACTCTAGTACTGGTGAATAAAACTCAAAATATCATGACCAAATATATTTAGATGCGAGGTCTGCAAGGTAACTTTACAATTTCCATTCGAATTTTAAACAATTAACGCTACAAATTTAAGCTCACTGGCCAGCAATTTCGGAACTAAAGTTTTTCAATAGAAAGGAGGATGGGTCAATTATACATAGTGCTGCAGACATTTTGGATTAGTCATTGAGTTTTCACTTCTGTCGGCACTCCCGGAGTGCAACCCGTTGTTTTTTTTATGTAGGTACTTATGTATGATAGTTAAACTTAACAACCTTTAACTCGGTATGATAACAAAAATATGTACCTACCTACTTCTTACAAAGAAAAAAACATGGGAAAAAAGAAAAAAAAAGTGATTTTACGGAACACAAGGAGCGGGAGTTCGACTCGCACTTTGCCAATTTAAGTTAATTACAATACATAAACCCAGTTCAAATCTGGGAATGATAGCCATGTCACTGCCTGTCACGTTCTCGAGTGTAAATTGGTCACAAGATCGTTAAAAAATTAACACGCCGGGCGCATAATGTCCCATCTGTCCTACTTAAATACAAAATAATAGATTACGTACGTAGATTTATTCTCCGTTTTATCTTTTTCAATCTCTATTTTTATTACATTATATTGAGTCAGTGAATAATGTTATTTTCTCAGAGCAATAGTAGTTTAGCCTCTAAAGCCTCTTACGCCTGGATTTCTACTACCTACCTATCTTTAGAACGTAATACTAATGGCACTATACGAAATTGGATTGAATGAAAATAGTGTCGCTGGATAATAACTTAGCGGTAGTTCAGCGAGGTGCATTAGTAAACGCGAGCTTGCGTGATTGGCAGTTTTATTTCAGACTCTAACTAGGTTTGCTACCATTTTGCTACTATACCTGGAGCTATCTACCTAATGATTTTTCTACGTGCTACCAATTTTCAAACCATATTTCAAGAGAGATGCAATCTAGAAAAAGACATTTATATTTAGGCGCACGTTGTTACCAGTCTTCTTTGTTATCCTACCTAAATCATAGATGTAGGAATTGTAGGATCCAATACCTAAGTATATACTGAAATTTTTATTCTCCCGGAATTAATGTAAACAAAGGTGTGGCCGGTGACAAAAAAACTTTTGCAGCATTCAAGGTACTTAAACTGTCCATTTTTTTCCATATTTATTAGAAATATTTTTATATTCTACTACAGAAATAATGACTATACTACAGAACCAAAGCCAGTGTAGGAACACCATTAAAGGATTTTCGATACATTGCACCATTTCATCGACCGATTGCATTCGTTGCACTACGTAGTCGGCAATGTATCAAAAGTCGCATGCGATTTGTTGCAACGTCTGTGGAGCACCCTGCACCAGTGTTCCACAGACCTGGCAAATCCTGCCAAAAATCCCTTGTATAAACTCGCAGCTTAGACTGAGTGTAGGTGAAACGCATCTATGCCGGTTCATTTCCTGGCCAAATTACGTTATTAGTGTTCCGTAACAAACTGAGTAAAGTATAGCTTTGTTATAGATGGTCAAGCAAATCTAGTCAGTAGAAAAAGGCGCGAAATTAAAATTTTCTATGAGACGATATCCCTTCGCGCCTACATTTTTCAAATTTGCTGCCTTTTTCTACTGACAAGATCTGCTTGATCAACTATACTTTGTAACGTAAGAACGAGAGCAGGTTATTTTAGACAAGCCATTGCTGACCCGCAACTTCGTGATTCTGCTTTATACCTGTCAAAATAGCATAATAGAATTTTACAGGTAAGTATATTAAAGTAAGCATTGGAACATTCAAAACTGTCTCATTTTCCTCAGAAAATCTTTACTTTTCCACCTTTAATAATAGCATAGGTAAACCATTCGCCTAATATAAGGTACCTATCTTTAGTACCAATGGACTGTGCCTATAAGTAGACTAACCATAAAAACGGCGATGAGATCGCGACACTCTAAAAGCTTTCATGACGAAGAGCGGGATGAAGCCGACCGTGTCACCGAACTGATAATAGTACTCGCAGTTCGATTCAGCGATTCTAAGCTAAGTGGGTTTCTAGATTAGGGTATATCACAGACGAGCCGACTTTTTTAGCTAAAGTTGGTCAAGCAGATCTTGTCAGTAGAAAAAGGCGGCAAATTTGAAAAATGTTGGCGCAAAGGGATATCGTCTCATAGAAAATTTTAATTTCGTGCCTTTTTCTACTGACAAGATTTGCATCTTTATCTTTATGGTAAATTAAAAAAATCTGATATTCCGTAACCATAGAGAATTTTCCATACAAAAAGTAGTGTCTGGGCTATAACCGCGACCATCTTTCTTTGTCATTCTTATTACGCCTTCATTGTAGTAAAAGAGAAAGATCCCCGCAATTTGCGAAGTTCGGTTTTCGCGGTAGCCCCTCTGACTGAAACCAATTTTTTTGCCAAAACTGAAAGTTTGGTTTAATGGTGGCCACTATCCCACTTTTACCCTACTATTTCCTGGGCCATTAGACATAAATATAGGCAAGAGCGAAATAACCGGAGAGTAATTTCAGGTCTATATTAAAATTAAAATAGGATTTTTAATTTGAATATCGCTCTCGCTCATCCACTCTCTACTTACAGGCAATAAAGCTCCGTTGAAAAGCACTTAGCAGGATTGATTTGATCCATTTTACCATTCTTTAAATAAACATACACATTTTCATTGCGATGAAATTAGAGTGGCACCAAGAATACTATGCACAGCTTTTGCAACTATTTTTGCAATGACAAAGTGGGGTATATCATTATTATGAAAATATGACGGTTATAATGCCGCTCTCTCCCTTTGTTCTATTCAAGTCGGGTCGGTGCAAAGTTAGTTTAGACGAGTGGTGCTACTATTTTCCGGAAATCGTTTTCTCCAAGTTGCGTTTTCAGCCATTTACAATTTTCACCACGTAAGCCCTCCACACCAGTAGAAAAAGGCGCGAAATTAAAATTTTCTATGGAAAGACAACCGCACGCACCTACATTTTTTAAATTTGCCGCTTTTTTCTACTGACGGATATGGCTTGACAGACTATAAACTCGCTCCACACTCGTGCGCGAATCGCGGCGCGAAAGTCGAGATCGCAGATTTGCGAATTCGACTCCACAGCCTGAGAGGGCTATAAATATAACGGATTATTTATGCTGGCAATCTTTGATGGAAACGTCAAGGTCAAGTGTCAAATCTGACGGCATCAAATATTTGCGCGCTCGCTTCGCTTTGCCTAAATTTCATAACATTTTTTTTGTTATTTGTTAAACAAGCATGCTTTTTTGTACGACTTGCCGGGTATTTTAGAAATAGTTGATGTTATTCACTTGGGTTTGTCTATAAGTGTTATTTCGTAAAGTATTCAGTTATAAAACATGCCAACTACTCGTAAAAAAGTAATCAAAACCGTTTACAAAGATGAGAACGATAGCGAGCCCGAGACAGGAGATTTTAGCGACTCGGGGTCCGATGCCAAAATAACTGACGTCTCCAGCTCCGAGGACGAAGAGCAAGCCGTGTCCTCAGGAGAAGAATTTGAAGACGAAGACCCAAAAAATAGTAAAACAAAGAAATCAGCACCGAGAAGAAAGCCTCAATTTGCGAAAAACTTCATTAAAAAGATTCGCGATGAACCTCAGGATGGTTCGGATGAAAATGCTCCTGCCATAAAAGCGTTTTCAGTGAAGGATTTAACTGATGCTGATAAGTTGCTGCCTTCGTTCCTCAACCTGTCAGAAAGTGGTGAGTTCACATATTTCACAAAACTCACCAGCTGTGTGGGCTCTAAGGCTGTTGAACTCGCTTATGTCATGGGCACCAGGATGTGATATGTTTGCAAGTTGATGGTTGGTTGTGTGTCAGATGTGTCTGGGTGGATTTCAAAATCCTGCGAAAACTTATAGTTCGGTCTTTATAAAAAAAACTAGTAGGTTGTGCGAGTTGCAACTTTTCATGTTCCTTCAATTACCATCTCCAATAACCTAATAGTTTTTTTATATAAAATGTTTTATGTGTCTAAAATCATCACCGTCTACCGGAAAAATCTGAACCTTTTTGTTTCCAGTGAAAATTATAGCATACCTATCGTACGATTGCGATTTTTCTTTTACTTATATCTTTTCATGTTGTTGTTTAACACATGACAAAATATGCAATAATTCCTTCACCGAGAAAGTACATTTAAAAATATTTAAAATTTTATCACGAATATTCGTCAACACCGTCATGGTAATGTCAATGTGAGCTTATCTCCGTGTATGAACAACGAAATACCGCTAAAGGTCCTTGCCCTATTTTTCACTTTAATATAGAATGCCAAAAATGATTTCACTATAAAGTCACATCATTGAATCGTGAGAAATATTACGAACAAATTTGTAAAACGTAGTTTGTCACAACAGAGCATCATCACCGTTATGCTTTGGTTTAAAAAAGTTACAAATGATATATTAGAAATAATTACTGAAATGAATGGCAAACTACATGAAGTTTATTGTGTAGCATAGACATTAACTACTATTATTCGTATTCTAGAAATAAAAACAAGAAACTCTCAAATCGTCAACACCATACCCATCATCACCGGAAAAAAATGACGACCGGTGATGATTTCATGTGTATGGTGATGACGGTTCTCAGAAACTTTTCTAGTTATTTTGCTATAATTCATTATGAAATTAAGCTGTATGTTTGAAAAACGTTCTCTATGTCTTCTAACACTATATAATGTCTACCTTATAAATGTAGAATAAATGTAGAAGAAGATATAACTATTTCTTTCACACTAGAGGATGGTTAGTTTTTAAATAACATTTTGACTGAAGTAGGCAACACTTAGGTCACTTAGAACTTAGAACATACAAATGTTTTTTTTATAATCTAATAATGTAAATCGTGCAACTTAGAGTCTGTAATTGCATGTTAGTCGTGTTAAAACAAAGTATTAAAGTATTAAAGTTTTAAGCGACCATAGGCTACGGTACTTGCTCACTATCGTGATGGCCTTATGTTTTTTGATAATATTATATTAATTGATGTATATAATTACAGCAATTAATAATTATACCATTGGGTAGTCACCGGACCCAATACCTAACATTTTGTAACTTATGACATGCATTACAAGTAGGGGTCTTGCAACTTATAAAACACTGATTATATATTAATGTTTAGCTATTAAACAACATATATATGGATTTAAATCATTATAGCTATTTTTAAAGTTAATTTATAAAACAACAAAAATACAAAATTATGCAATGAATCAAATTATCAAAAAAAAAGTAATATATCATAACAATTAAGCTCATTGGTATTTAAGCCAGCAATTTTATAATATGATATAAATACCAAGTTATGCAGTAGATAAAAGAAGATGCGAGTTTAAACTGATAATAAGAGTACAATATTGTTAATATGATTTAACATTGAAAAAACCCAAAAAAATAAATGAATACATAAATTGCCTGTTTCGGAATATAAATTATTTAAAATTTACAATAAAAATACTTGTTATATATTTATTTATATGAATAAAATGTATTTTTTATAATTTTCTAAAAATAATTTATGTAGCTAGTCTTATGTTCAAAAACATGTTATTTGTAATGTTTATTAAAGTTCTAAAGCCTTACAATTAAAAAAGTTTTTGTTTTATTAATACGTTTTAAATACATATATAAATTAGTTCCCAAATCGTCATTACCGTACATGCAGTGTCATTACCGTCTATAAAAGAGTCATTACCATACCATGGTTGTCATCACCATCTTGCGTTTTTATTTTCCGAAAGCGATAACTTCAAATATAAGCCACAAATGATTGTATAAATACCATAAATATCCTCAATATACAGCCCCCTATTACTTTACCCAGCTAGAATCGTGTTAAATTAAACATTAAAAAAAAAAATTTTTTGTATGGTGAAATTTTTTGTGATGAAATCCACCCGTCTGCGGTACTGTGAGATGATGGACGAAAGTTGATTGTGATCTGATTTTCCTAAATTGTGTAACTAAATTACGAATTCTGTAATCTGATGTGTACAGTGATTTGGTTTCCATTGTAATGTTGCATATTAAGTTTTCAAATAAAATAAATAAAAATATTTGAGCATCAGTGAAAGTTTTTGATTCAGCTTGGACAAATGCTTTTGTATGTCCAGATGTTCTCATTTACAGGTTGCACTTCACGACCAATTCTCATGAAACTTTGGGAGTAGATTCAAACATTTTTTTTTTTGTTGAATTGTGAGGTCTACAGATTACTGAGTGACTAGTTTAAGGTTTTCTCCTTTTCTTAAATGACTAATTTTTGTCCTAACATTCTCAAATCCAAGTTTTACTATTAGTAAGGAATATTTTCTTAAATCATTTGCAATTACATTTACTCTCAGAAAGCATAATGTTTAGATCCAATCAGATATATAACAATCAAATCTGGATTTCCCTAATTTCATACATAATTTCAGATATTGTGGCAGCAGTATAGTAGCTTTGCTTAGTTTGGGGCTAGGTCAACCTGTGTAAGATGTCCCCTATTAAACAAGAATGTATTTAACAAAGCCATTAATTTATTTACAGACAGTAGTGATGATGAATCTCCCAGAAAACCACCGAGTTTACCTGCCAACACCACCTTCTCTTCAGTTAATGATGCAGACAGTGACCATGAAACTAAAATGGAGTATCAAGATGTGAGCATTACTTACATAAAGTGTCATTCAATGGAACTTGCTAACTATGTAAACAAAAGTCACTAGTAAATTCATCATTCAGAGACTATTTCAATATGGCAGTTTGTTTACATAGTTAGCAAGTTAGTTAGTGGAGTGAGCACTCTTGTCTTACTATATTTCTTTATGGTAGTGTGCATGTGCAATAATAACAGTCAATAAGAGAATGAAAATTAGGGAAAAACTTTGACTTTAAATTTTATATTGTATGTTTTCTAGTGTCCGACCGAAACATGTTCTTTTGCCGAAACCGAAACCGAAACCGAATGTTCGGCTTTGGCTCTAGTTTCGGCCGAAACCGAAACCGAAACTTTTGTAGACTTGTTAAAATCGTTGAAAAAATGAGATAAAACCGCTTTTACACACATATTATGGGGCTGTCAACACCCAATGTCCTTGAAATTTATGTTAATTAAGCAGTTTTTTAAGAAAATTACTAGAGCTAGACCAAGATAATTCTGCAACGATTTTGATAACACACGCAGTGCAAGTGTTATTTTAAACGTCAAATCTTCTATGAAATTATGACGTAAGTATAAATAACATTTCCACTAGTAGCACTGCATATGCTATCAAAATCATTGCAGAATTTTCTTGGTCTAACTCTATTCATTCACCAGTCAAGCTAATATGTAGATACAGGGTCAACCAAAAAACCTATCAATAACGCGAGCGCAGCGAGCGCGAAATTTTTTGTTAACAATATCGCAAGGCCGGGTACCGATCTTCACCTGGACCTAAAAGTCCGAAGTGCCCCAGTTAGGCGAACTTTCATGCGAAGTCAAAGCCGTGCTTCAGGCTTCAGGATAAGTAGTTGAGCACAGACTCCAACCAATGTCCATTTTATTAAAAAGCGACACCGCAGGCCGAGCATGGCGCAGCGAGGCCAAAGGCAAAGCTGAAGTAGAGGACATGTGGAACACAAACCAATGGTAAATTGAGGTAAAAAGTGAGGCTACGGTCGAGCATTCGTATGAAAAACTGTACTGGGGGCGCTTTTAAGGGTTTTTTCTTCGTTTTAATCAATATTTAGCTGTTCAGCCTCGCAAAATATTAACTATTGAGAAAATCAACTTTGCGGCACTAGTTGAGAGTAGCCTTTAGCCTCGCTTAAAATTTGCCATTAGAGGTATAGCTGGTCAAACCAATTTGTCAGTCAGTAAGAACCAGGAAAACTATACTCATCCTTTTCTTTTGGGTGCTAGTACTAGTCTAAGACAAAGATAGTATGATTCTCTCTGTATATGATTGAAATGAGACAGTCTTTTGACAAACTATAGATAGGAAAATGACTGAATAAGTGAGTGCATGAATAAGAGCGAAAAAGACATCGGTCGACTCGGGCCGAGCTGATACTCGGCCAACGGCAACGTACGACAGTGCTATCTCATTCACTCCAATACAATTTAGACAGTGTGCGCGTTATAGGTATTGACAGCCTCTTAAGACTGCGTCGACCGTCCAGTGACGCCCTCATTAGTGGAATTGTGTTTTATAATAAACCAATTGATTACTGTACCTATAAATTAATCACTATATGTAGGTATATGGTGTATATTGTTGTCCTATTTATTCCCCAACTTTTGGTCTTTGTCCGAAGTACCATTTCGTAAGTTTCGGCCCGGCCGAAAGGTTAGGCCGTTTTTTGGCCGTAACCGAAACTACAGCCGAAACATGATTTTTTGGCCGAAACTGGCCGAAACCGAAACCGAAACCGAACCTTCGGTCGGACACTAATGTTTTCTATTATACCTCTACATTACTTAACATTATTTCAAAATTAACTGTAACCTTTACTTAAATAATATTGGAAGTCTTTTTCCTCGCGTTATCCCGGCATTTTGCCACGGCTCTTGGGAGCCTGGTGTCCGCTTCACAACTAATCCCAAGAATTGACGTAGGCACTAGTTTTTACGAAAGCGACTGCCATCTGACCTTCCAACCCAGAGGGGATCCCTTATTGGGATTAGTCCGGTTTCCTCACGATGTTTTCCTTCACCGAAAAGCAACTGGTAAATATCAAATGATATTTCATACATAAGTTCCGAAAAACTCTTGGTACGAGCCGGGGTTTGAACCCGCAACCTCCGGATTGCAAGTCGCACGCTCTTACCGCTAGGCCACCAGTGCTTTAAATAATATTGGAAGTAAAAAATAATAATCATGGAAACCGGGGGTTTAACTAACTCGCGGAAATTGTTAATAATAATGAAAGCCCTGTGAAAAAAATGCAATTGTGTACAATTATTGTAATTTAGTATCTTGCCTATTATGGGAACATTGCAGTTGCACACCAACATTGCACTTGGCGTGCAGTTCCCATACAAGTTGCAGTCAGGTTGCAGTCTGTCTGTACCAGCCCTTAGTGAATAATCTGGCTGGCTGGTTACTAATCAATGAATATTTTTTTCTAGGTATGGTCTAAAAACATACCTGACAACAGTGAGGAGATTGCACAAAAAACTTTCAAAGAATTGGAAATCCACAAAACAAAGGTTGAAGAGACAAAAGCTTCAATCCTCAATTACACAGCCAAGAGCTCCTCCCAGGCCTTTGATGTGAAGGATCTGTTGGCTCAAGGAGAGGATGTGCTACCTGAGCCCACAAAAGTAAAGAAAAGTAAAAAAAAGAAGAAACAAAATGACAGTGACTCAGAAATGGAGGACTGGGAAGAGGTGAAAGGTAATTGTAATTGCCTATTAATTTGTTTAGATTAATTAATTTAGATTTGTTTTGTAGATTAGCGCCATTTAAATAAGTGGCTAAGGTGTTGAAATGAACAAGCAACAAACACCATCTAGCTCTTTGAGAGTAGTATTGTACAAGTTTATGTTGTAAGTAGGTGTAAGATAATAAATATATTAAATCATACAAGATACTTAAAAAGATACTTGAAGTAGGCATGTTATGGATGCAATCGCCCTCCCATACCCACAAAAAAAAAATGCTACCAAATAACTTATAAACATGTAACAATTTTACACTAAATCTCAATACTCTTATTCCTAAATACTGATTTTGCAATAAGCAAATTTTAAAATTTTCAGAGTCAAAAGCACTACCAGCTTCCGGATTGCAGGTGGTCGTAGACTTCCCTGACGCCGCCCACAGGAAATCTAAAAAGATAGACCTTGAAATGATGATGAAAAGAAAAATGAACAGAGTCAAAAAAGAGTATCAAGTGTACATGCATAAAGTTCATGTTCTGTGCTGGTTAGGGCACGGGAATTATGTAAGCTCAATTCTAAATGATCAGGAAATAATGAGTGCCGTGTTATCGTTATTTCCTTCAAAAGAATGCTACCCAGGTGAACGAGTTGATGTGAAGTATGTTGAACAGATAACAAAATGGTTTAAGAACAAAATAACTTTAATACAAGATAGGCATGAAAACAAGTTCAAACCTAAAGCACCGCCTCTTAAAGATATCCTATTAAAAGAGATTAAAAACAAGACGGTTTCAACAAAGAAGTTCATGTTCTTTATTTTTGTCAGTATGTTAAGGGCGCTCGGCCTCCAGTGTCGAGTCATGTTCAACTTTGTGACATTGCCAATCAGACCGCCCAGTTCCGAACTTTGTTCTCTTTCTACCAAACCAAAAGACGAAAAGAAGAATGTGGAGCCTAAAAAAGAAGATACAAAGAAATCGGCTCAAAAAAAAGGATGCAAATCTAAAACAAAATCAAAACAGAGCATTGCACAAGTTGATGGAAACTATGATAGTGACATGGATGTGGATGATAAATATTATAGTGACACGAACATTATGCAAATTGATGGGAATGATGATGGTAATATTGAAACCGCAAAAGGTCGTAAAACTAGGCGAAGTAAAGCGGCTATAGCCTTGGAACTCACAGAAAAGGCGGAGGATGTTTCACCACCTAAAAGAGCAAGAAGAAGTGTCACCTCAAAGTCTGACCCATTGAAAAGTGTATCCGAGGATAAAACTTTACCAAAGCGAAGAATCAGAAAAGCCAGTGAAGATAAAGCTAAGGCCCAAGAGACAAAATCAGTTGAAGTAGACTCTAGTAATAAAGCTTCACCAACTCCTAAGACACTCTCTTTAAATAGACGTGGCAAAGCTATTAAAGAAACTAAAACTGAGACGAAAGAAAGCCAAAATGTTATCACAAAATCTCAAGAAAAGTCGAGTAAAAAGACTACCCTAACTCTAAAACAACCTGATCCTCCAAAAAATATTGTTAGTAACGAGAATAACAAGGCAGTTAGTAGCACATTCTTTGAAAGTACTAGCAATACTACCACTAAATCTACAACACGGAGCCGATCAAAAACTGCCGACGTAAAAAAGGTGCATGATTCTAAAGATTCTGTTAATAAAGACACTAAATCCAGATCAAAGAGTGCAGGCACTCCTGAAACTAGTAAATATTTCAAAAACAGTGAAAAAACAACAACTAAAAGAACAAAAAAGGCAGCTAAAGATCCAGACGATGAGTTAAGAGTGAGTCACAGGGATCTCGTGCCGAAGACAAAGACATCTAAGAATGAGGTGACTTCTACACTGATTGCAATCATGAAAGACAGAATGGAAGAGTCCATGAATAATGCTAAGGTGGTTAAGAAAACGAAAACTGTAAAAGGTTAGTTTTATAGGTACCTAACTGTTTTTTTTTTAAGATATTAGGATTATTTTAGATTTATTGATTTTAGGCGCGGAAGGTTGAATGCTTCATAGGTACTTTTATTTAATTTGCCGCCCTTTTATATGTTTTTTTAATGACGAAAATGTATTGCGAATGGTGAGAATGGTTACCAAAGCATCTGAGAATGGTAAAGTCGTCTACACACAATGCTCGTATAAATGGTTCCCAACTCGCATAGGACAGCTCTGCACGCAGGCGTCCAGAGGCTGCGATGTCCGCTTACCATTAGCCGGCCTGTTTGCCATTTATAAAAACGATAATCACTTTTATAAACTCCTAACATATTCGTTTTTTCTTCACGATTCTGGGTGCCTACCGCGAACCACGTTCGACGTGTTGGCTCCCTGTCACACTTACGTACGAATTTACAAGTGCGACAGAGAGGCAACACGTCGAACGTGGTTCGCGGTAGGCCCTCTGTCTCCTAAAGTTCGTAGTACCTACTGACACAACCTATAGTGTAAATAACATTATTTGCGGTATTTGACGTCTGTCACTCACAACAGCAATACTACGTAAAATGTTTTGCACATCGAAATCACAAAGGAAAACAACTGCACTGCGAACGTTTACGTTCTACGTCTTTTTTTATTTATTTTAGGGTTGGCCGGACACCACCGTTATGAATCGGTAGTCGTCTAAGTAAATCGATATGAATTTTTCATTTTTCTTTTAATAAAAATACGGAAAAGGTGGATAATTAACTGTAAATATGGATATATTTATCGTCACTTAACAGACAACAAATTTGACACAGAAATAACATAAATAAACTTTAAAATAGATCCCCAGTTAGTTTCAATTTTGACAATGGGTGCGACCTACTCGGTCGGTGTATTAAATACACCGACCGACCGGTAGCTTGCCGGAAAACCATATAATTCTAGCTTTATTTAAATCTCAAATAAAAAATCATTATACGTCACAATTCGATACCTCAGTCTACGTGCCATCCAATCGTAATCGCTTGTTGTGACAATCGATTGCGTTAGTTACATCTCTATATACGTCAGTCATAATGTGTCAAATACCGCAAATAATGTTATTTACACTATAGCCGAACTGCTAATTTTAAAAGTGTAAAATTTACATTATTTTAACAGGAAAATCAAAGATAAACAACGGCGACAGTGACTACGAACCCGAAGCAGTGAGCGACGACGATTTCAAACCGACCAAGATCAGTCCGAAGCCAAGTACGAGTCGCAAGATCGACCGTCGAGTGCTATCGACGGACGACGAGGCGCCGAGAGACAAGACGGACGTGTGGTGCGAGGTGTTCGTCGAGGAGCTCGAGCAGTGGATAGCTGTCGATGTGGTGAAGGGGCTGGTTCACTGCACAAATGAGATTTACGTAAGTTTCACCAGGCGTGGCTCACTCCGTAGCTACAAGTACATCCGTTCTACACCAATTTTGGTGGCTAGCTATAAGCCGCGCGTGGCGCTGTCGCCACCTAGCGGCCATATCTGTCCTGATCGTAATAGACGCGTTTTGTTAGAGAGTGAGTCTTCTGTACCTTGTACTATTATTTATTCTGTGGTTTCGCTGGGCGATGACAATCGTACGATCGCCAACACTGTTAACTGTACATCGGTGGACCTTATGCCTTTTGTAATAAGGTCCACCGATGTACAGTTAGAAGTGTTGCTGTTTGTACATGGACAAACGCCAAAAGAACAAATGGGATATAACACTTTAAGGTGGTTCGATTTTCATACAAAATTCAATCGCATTGCGTTAAGTCACTACACACTATTAGTACATAAATATTTCCGCATTTATCTACTTTCGAATATTCGTTTGCGCGAAATTAATAGGAAAACAATTATGGTATACGGGGGTTGTTTAGGGGATGAAGTAACGGAACACGGTGTTGTTCATACGGCGTTTATTACAGAACTGATTTTTGGATTACCTACCCACGTAACATTTACATACCTAGTTGCGTCTACCCCCAAGTACATATATCACACCCTTACACTTAAATTATGCTATACTTACCTATTAAATACTTAACTTATTTAACCCTTTACCGCATAGTAAGTAAGCCATAGGTATATGGCGGATATGATATTTAATTATTTAGACCGCTATTAAAGTTCGAATTTAAATGGATATATTTTTTTTTATTACATGCCGTAAGGGGTTAACAGTTATTTAACTTATGTAATACAATCGATAAGAAAGAATACAAAAATACATAAATAGTGGCAGTCCACTAATATAAAAGAGGATCACCATAGTGATCAACCGGCGGTACATTCCGACGAGGCCTCTGCACTGACGACGGCACGGGTGGCATCGGTGGTAGCTGGGTGATTCCAGGATGATCCATCGGACCAGGCCACGCCAACGCGGAAACTGGTGATCGCGCTCTAACTTGATCTACATGCCTCTTAAACCTAGTTGATAAATCGTTTTCCTTTACCACTAACACAGTCCTAGAACCTATCAAGCTATCCACCTTCCCTTTAAGCCATTTCTCCCCCGAGCTGTAATCCCTAAACCACACAAGGTCTCCTATCCGGAACGCCCTATCTGTACCCCCCGCCTGCTGCACCTGCCTTTCTTGTGCCGCCTCCACACGCTGCTCGAGCCCGCGACCGGGCCGTAACATGTCCAGACGGCAACGCAATGCCCGCCTTTGGAGAAGCATGGCCGGTGTTTGTCCTGTGGTGCTGTGGGGAGTATTCCTATACGCCATCAAATATTCCTGAAGAGCCTCTTCCACGTCTACTTGATCTCTAACTGCCTTTTTGAGCGCCCTTTTGCACAACTTAACAGCTGTCTCGGCGGCCCCATTTGATGCCGGGTGGTATGCGGGTGTAAAAGTATGAGTAATACCATAATATCGCATGAAGGTATCCACCTCCCTGCTAGTAAATGGAGGCCCGTTGTCCGAAACTACCTGTTTAGGAACGCCAAAACGTGCAAATATCTCTCTTAGCACTTTTAGTACCGCCGCTCCTGTAGTGGTTGTCATTAAGAAAGCCTCTATCCACTTAGAAGACGCATCTATTAAAATCAAAAAAGTTTTTCCATGCCACGGACCCAAAAAATCGAGATGCACCCGCGTCCATACCTCCCCGGGGTACTCCCACGGCTTAACCGGCGCGCGCGGCGGCGCCGGTGCCTCCACTGCGCACGTGTGACAACCCGCGCAGCACGCCTCGATGTCGGCATCAATACCGGGCCACCACACGTAGCTTCGGGCAACGGCCTTCATTTTTACTATTCCTAGGTGTCCTACATGTAGTTCCTGAAGGATTTGTTCCCTAAGTCCCGGCGGAATAATAATCCTATAACCCCACATAACGCAACCAGAGTCTAAGTATAACTCGTTCTTCCTTATGAAATAGGGTTGTAGATCGGCGTGCGAGTTGTGAGAGGGCCACCCTGACTGTAAGTATAAAACGATTTTACTCAATAATATATCTTTTTTTACCTCCTCACAAACCTGTTTGTGAGTGATAGGTAAAAAATCATTAACAAAATTAATGTAAGTGCACTCCGGTTGTTTTTCCCCAACGTCCCCCTTGTGCGGCAACCTCGACAATGCATCGGCGCCATTTTGACTGGTATTAACGTACTGTATATCATAGTCATAACCCGAAAGTATCACTGCCCACCTTTGCATCCTCGAAGCCGCCATCACGGGTATACCCGACTTTGGGCCAAAAATAGCAACGAGAGGCTTATGATCTGTTTTAAGGAGGAACTTGCGACCATACAAATATTGATGGAATTTCTTCACACTAAAAATTATAGCTAAAGCCTCTCGATCTATTTGGGAATATCCGCGTTCGGCTGCGTTAAGTACCCGCGAAGCGTATGCAATTGGTCTTTCCTTTCCGTCTGGCATCAAATGGGAAATGACCCCGGCTACCCCCACGCTACTCGCATCCGTGGTTAGTACCACCGGTAACCCCGGGGAATAGTGCACTAATACGGTACTACTTGCCAATAATTTTTTTACCTCGCAAAATGCTTCCCTGCATTGTTCGGACCACTCAAATTTTACTCCCTTTCTTAGTAACGCATACAGAGGTGCCAACGTGGAACTTATATTTTTAACGAATTTCGCGTAATACATGACCATACCTAAAAACGCTCGCAACTCTGTTGCGCCAGTAGGAGCAGGTACCTGCTCGATAGCTTTTATTTTGTCCGGATTTGTATGGATGCCCTCTTTATCCACTACATAACCTAAATAAGTGACCGACGTGGCGAAAAATTTGCATTTTTCTTTTTTAATTTTTAAGCCAAACTTCTGCAACCTATCTACACTTTATGCAATGTTTCTATGTGCTCTTGGTCGTTCGTTCCCGTCAAAATAACGTCATCTAAGAACACTCCTACTCTGGGAAGATCGGCAAACATCTGTTCCAGTTTTCGCTGGAAAATGCCAGGACTCGAGGACAACCCGTAAATTAACCTATTATACCTATACAACCCTCGGTGTGTGTTGATAACTGTATAAGGTCTAGAGCGCTCATCCAGGACAAACTGGGCATATGCCTGGGACAAGTCAATTTTGGTAAACTTTTCCCCTCCATTTAGCTTGGTTAACAAATCCTCTACTCTAGGTAATGGAAAACGATCTACCTCCAGGCATTTATTAAGCGTAGACTTAAAATCTCCACATACCCTAATGGTTCCGTCCGTCTTGACGACGGGTACGATCGGTGTGGCCCAGTCCGACGAGTCTACCGGCGTGATGACGCCGTCGCGCTCCAGCTGATCCAGCGCGCGCTCCACCGGCTCGCGCAGCGCGTACGCCAGCGGTCGCGCGCGCAGGAACACGGGCCTCGCGCCCTCGCGCACCCGCAGACTCACCTCGCCACCCGTGTACCGCCCGAGCCCCTCCGCAAATACTTCACGGTATCTGGAATTAAGTTCATTCAAATCAAATCGTGCAGTGACCTCGACGTCATGACATGACAACTCTTCCAATTTGAACCCTAACTCACGTAGCCATCTCCTCCCTAATAACGGTCCTTTGCCTTGATCTACTACATACAAGTCCAATGGTTTGCATACATTTTTAAACGTGACATTTACTACAATTTTCCCTAACGGTTGCCTTTTCTCACGGGTATAATAACACATAACAATATCACTATTATGCAATGGCAAATGGGAAAACAATTTTAAGTACAAGTCCCCATTTATACAAGAAATGGCACATCCTGTATCAGCTTCCATTTCGACTAATTTTCCCTCTAATTTAATTGGCAACATGAACGGTTTACATTGGTAAATATCATTTACATTAAAAACATTGCAATGTACCTCATCGCTGAAATCGCTGTTTGCTTCGCCTTGTATGTCATTCTTGTGTGTACTAACGCTCATCTGTAACCTAGGACACATCTTCTTCAAATGCCCCGGCTGATTACACACGCGACAAACATAATTTGCAAATCTACAACTCGATGAGTCATGCGGCCGACCACAAACACTACATTCCGGCCCCGATGAAGTGCGTGGTGTTGTTTGTTCGGTACGGCGCCAATCTCGAGGTGCCTGGTCCTGGCGCCTGGACCCCAAAGGTTGTGCCGCGCTGTTACCAGGCGGCCGCGTCTCCTTGTTGTTGGTCGCTCGGTATGACGTCATCGCTCTCCTGCCGCGCCATGATTGCGCTGATACCGCATGACAACCACTCGACGTACTCGGGCTGCCTTCCAAGCCTTTTGCCCGACCCTCCACTACTGCCGCTGCGTTTGTCTGCGCTGCCTCCATCGCTACCGCCACTTGTAATGCCCGGTCAAACGCAATATTATCTTCGGTAAACAACCGCTGCCGTATTGTTTCATCACAAAGCCCACACACTAGCTGATCCCTTAAATTTTCTGTCAGCTGGGTCCCAAAGACGCAATGCTTTGCTAACTTTTTGAGATCTGCAACAAAATCCGCCACCGATTCACCCGTCTTTTGTTTCCTGTTACGAAACCGGTATCGCTCTGCTAACAAACTCGGTTTCGGTTGCAAATGGCCGCTCATCACTTTCACTAAATCCGCGAATTTTTTACTTGCCGGTTTATCGGGTGTACACAGGGTTACTAATAGTTCGTAGGCTTGATTTCCCATAACCGTTATCAACGTCGGCACTTTGTGTTCTTCCTTTGTTTCGTTGACAACGAAATATTGTTCCAACCGTTCCACGTAAGTCGACCAGCTGTCCGACTCAACATTAAACACTTCTAATTTACTGATGGCCATATTTAGGTACTTGTAAATGACACTGTTAAACTTCGCGTAGACTCGAAATCGTCGCCAATATGGTATACGGGGGTTGTTTAGGGGATGAAGTAACGGAACACGGTGTTGTTCATACGGCGTTTATTACAGAACTGATTTTTGGATTACCTACCCACGTAACATTTACATACCTAGTTGCGTCTACCCCCAAGTACATATATCACAACAATGTTTCATACAGAAATCATGCAATAATCATAGTTAACTTTCATCAATTTTACGTATGTGTGTGTCACAAATGTGTACAGATACAATTGCGACGTTGCCATACCATTTCCGACGTTGCCGGACTGACCACGGCGCGAATTTGGAGTGCCGTCATGTTTAGTGCAATTTTGTTAACAGGTACTTAATTGACCGAAGCGAGAATAAGTACCCGAAGTTCGTCAGCTTAGCTAAGAACTATCATGGTGTGTTTTGCAAACAGTCGCTTTTTTGCTTTCAAACGGAAAGTTCCCGGTTCGATCCCCAGCATTGTATGCTGGGACATAACTTTTTGTATTTTTTTTACACCTAAATTTGGTATTGTTTTTTTTTATATTTTTATTTAATTTTTCTTATTTTCAAAAAGCGAATGATTAAGTATGGGCTACGCGTATTCGTTTATTTTTTACAAAGATAATTAGAAATTATACTCTACCTAATCTCTTTGATTTTTACAATCAGGACATCCTCACTGCAATAAAAAAGAAATGTATAATATTTCCTGTGGTTGAAAATGATGGATTACAGTTACTACCAGGTAAGTAAATTATAACTTGATTATAACTTTATTAGAATCCATATTGTTGCATCATCTTTCTTCCTATTACATCAGAGATTTTTTCCTATCATGATTCATGCTATTATATTTCTTTCAGGTACAGGGACTACTACGGATAACAAATATGAAAAAAATGTACTGGGGGCCGATTTTTGAATTTGCATCGCTCGATTTCGTCACTCGAAAATCGGTGAAAAACGGCGAATGCTAATTTTTGAAATACGAACGATCGAAATTTGGAATCTAGTGGTATTTACCACTCGACTTCAATTCTAATAGTAGAATTTGAATGCCTAGTAGTGGAGATACTATTGAACGAAATACTCGAAATCGAGCGGTCGAAATTAAAAAATCAGCCCCCTGTACTTGAATTCAAAATAAAAATAAATAAATAAAGGTTTTCATTTTATTTTAGGAAAGGGATTGCTTTACTTGTAGAACAAACTATTAGCGCTTTAAATAAAACCGGCCAAGTGCGAGTCGGACTCGCAAACGAAGGGTTCCGTACCATTATCTATAAAAACGGTCACCCATCCAAGTACTGACCCCGCCCAACGTTGCTTAACTTCGGTCAAAAATCACGTTTGTTGTATGGGAGCCCCACTTAAATCTTTATTTTATTCTGTTTTTAGTATTTGTTGTTATAGCGGCAACAGAAATACATCATCTGGGAAAATTTCAACTGTCTAGCTATCACGGTTCGTGAGATACAGCCTGGTGACAGACAGACGGACGGACGGACGGACGGACGGACAGCGGAGTCTTAGTAATAGGGCCCCGTTTTACCCTTTGGGTACGGAACCCTAAAAACTGATACCTGCAGGTATCAGTGACACTTACAAACCTGGACTTCATTTGGCTCATTCTACTAAGAATCGTCAGTAGGTATTCTCCATCCTAGCATAAAAAGATAATTATCCTAAAATGTCGGTTCCATCACGTCAGGTTTTAGTATCAAAAATGTTTCCCAGCCTGCGTGACGTAGCGGAAACTAAAACATCTATACAAATATTTGGGACATAGTTTTTATATAAGCAGCAGGATTCAACAAGAATGACCAACATGATGAGAATGAGGATGAGATTTTTTTAAAACGTTGATAAAGTAATTTATTGATAGAGTCTGTGCGGAAAGAGAAGAGTCTTGAAATGTAGGGGAGCCCATACATTCTACGACTCTTCTCTTTCCGCACAGACCCTAATACTGAATATCTGGGGGAGCGGTGGTGGCCTAGCGGAAAGCGCGTGCGACTTGCAATCCGGAGGTCGCGGGTTCTAACCCCAGCTCGTACCAATGATATGTGGGAATTTTTGTACGAAATATCATTTGATACCTATTTACCGAAACCTATTTATATACCGATACCTATTTTTCGGTGAAAGAAAACAATGTGAGGAAACTGGACTAATCCCAATAAGTTTACTCTCTGGGTTGGAAGGCTTTCGTAAAAACTAGTGCCCATGCCAATTTTGGGATTAGTTGCCAAGCGGACCCCACGCGAGGAAGAAGAGATTGAATATCTGGGAGACGGACCAAAGCTTAGAAAACATAAAAACTCAAAAATGCGCGTTTTCTCACAGATCAGACCTAGCTAAGAGATCAAACCCCTTATAGCAAATTTCATCGAAATCGTTAGAGCCGTTTCTGATATCATCCAAATATATATATATATATATATATATATATATATACATATATATATATATAATAATTGCTCGTTTAAAGGTAAGATAACACAAAAAGGACAAAAATAAACAAAAAGAAATTACCTCCTCTTGCACGTATTTCCACGAACATACCGCAACGCCATTGCAGCATACTTACGTTGTGTGAAATTGTCTACTACAAGAATCACGGAAACACTGTTCGCATGTGTGAGTAATAGTAGGAAAAAGCGTGACAGCAACACTCCGTCGACGTAAAAGGGTGGTTTTTGCACAATGAAGTATTCAATGTTTATTTTAATAGTTCAATATTTACTTAAAGAGTGCGCTAAACATACTTTTAAGTATACAAATACCAAGACCATTCCACAAAAAAATAAAACCTGTAATTTTGCGAAAGTGGCGCCATCTAGCGAGAGTTAAGCTTTGAGTAACCTAGTCGAACCACCTTAAACTCTCGCGTTTTGTACACATTTAATTACATCGAGGTAGACCTGTTTGTGTAATTAAATATGTGAACAAATGGGATGTCTAATGCTATGAAAAGTGTGACTATTTACATAGATTAGTTAAGTTTCGTCAAGCTTTTTCTATCAAACGATTCTTATCTTGGCTAGGCCCCCTGCCGGCCTAGCCAAGGTGTCAATCGCTATCGCTTCGACAACGAAACGCTTTGTGTCTCTCTATCAATCTGCCATATTAGTGCGACAGTGATAGTTGCGTTTCGTTAGCTACGAAGCGTAAGCGATTGGCATGTTGGTTACGCAGTCTGTATGATCTAATTTCTTCTGCTCTTTCACTTAGTCCATCCTATACTTTCAGAATGTATGAAGTTTTATGAGAGTTTGACTCTTAATAAGACAAGGAAAGCAAAGTGGTATACATTCAAAATGTGATTTCACCGCAGAGCCGAGCAACCCACCCCGTCTGCTACGTCGTCGGATGGGACAACAACAACTACCTCAAAGACCTCACGCGGCGCTACGTGCCTCACTGGAACACCGTCACCCGCAAGCAACGCGCCGAGCCCTCGTGGTGGGACACGGCTATTGTCCCGTGGAAGGGACCCAGGACGGCTCGGGACAGGGAGGAGGACGAAGCTTTGGACAGGATGCAGTTAGATGCCCCGCTCCCTAAGAGTATTGCTGAGTGAGTTATGTTTGTTATTTCTGGATTCAAAACTTACAAGTAAACAACAGCTGAGTCCGTATGGTGGGACACGGCTATTGTCCCGTGGAACCCAGGATGGCTCGAAACAGGGAGGAGGACGAAGCTTTGGACAGGATGCAGTTAGATGCCCCGCTCCCTAAGAGTATTGCTGAGTGAGTTATGTTTGTTATTTCTGGATTCAAAACTTACAAGTAAACAACAGCTGAGTCCGTGTGGTGGGACACGGCTACTGTCCCGTGGAACCCAGGATGGCTCGGGACAGGGAGGAGGACGAAGCTTTGGATAGGATGCAGTTAGATGCTCCGCTGCCTAAAAGCATTGCCGAGTTATGTATAGTATTATGTGCTAGATTCAAAGCTCACAATCATAACAAGTAAACAACAGCTAAGCCCGTAAGGTGGGACATCGTCGTTGTCCTGTGGAAGGAACCCAGGACGGCTCGGGACAGGGAGGAGGATGAAGCTTTGGATATGATGCAGTTAAATAGATGCTCCGCTACACAAAAGCATTGCTGAGTGAGTTATGTATAGTATTATGTGCTAGATTCAAAGCTAACAGTCATAACAAGTAAACAACAGCTAAGCCCGTAAGGTGGGACATCGCCGCTGTCCTGTGGAAGGAACCCAGGACGGCCCGGGACAGGAAGGAGGACATAGCTTTGGATAGGATGCAGTTAGATGCTCCGCTGCCTAAAAGCATTTCTGAGTGAGTTATGTATAGTATTATGTGCTAGATTTAAAGCTAACAGTCAACATGTAAACAACAGTTTAGCCCGTATGGTGGGACACGGCTATTGTCCCGTGGACAGGGAGGATGACGAAGTTTTGGACAGGATGCAGTTAAAGGCTCCGCTGCCTAAAAACATTGCTGAGTGAGCTATGTTTAGTATTACTGGATTCAAAGCTAACAATCATAACAAGTAGATAACAGCTAGGCCCGTATGGTGGGACATCGCTGATGTCCCGTGAAAGGGACCTAGGACGTCTCGGAACAGCGAGGAATGCTGTATATAAAATAAATATTAAATGTTTGCAGATACAAAAACCACCCCCTGTACGCGTTAAAGCGGCACCTGCTGAAGTACGAGGCGCTGTACCCGGCGGACGCGGCCACGCTGGGGTTCGTGCGCGGCGAGGCGGTGTACGCGCGGTCCTGCGTGCACGTGTGCCGCTCGCGGGACACCTGGCTCAAGGACGCCAAGGTGGTGAGGCTGGGGGAAAAGCCGTATAAGATCGTCAAAGCACGCCCCAAGTGGGACAAGGTGGGTTATATGGCGATTTAAACTAAATAAAGCCGCTCAACACGACGTTTTTCGTCCGCCTGTTCCTATCTCTATCGCTCGCACAGTGCCATTGACCGCCAGCATCATGGGCGGGACAGCAATATAATTACACGCGTGCGATAGAGATAGGAACAGGCGGGTCAATGTACGAAATTCCCCGCGCTAAGCGTCTTTTCTTTAACACGATATTCACTCATAATTTTAAAACTGAAACGTCGACAGTACAACCAGAAGGACAGGGGAATCTATATTATACTACAGTAAAACCTGGATAATTGCAATCTCAAGGGACCGGCGATTTTTTGTCAATTAACCAGGTTTTTCATTTAAGCAGGTCGTGCCAATTAACGAGGTTCAAAAAATTGTTGTGTCAATTGTAGAGGTTCTCATTAATAGAGGTTGCGTTCCGACAAATTTCTTTTATGGAGGTGCAAATAACCATTGTATGTAGATTTACAAGCTTACGTTCTGGGTTTCTGGTCTCTGGTGGATATATACTTATTATGTAACTTGCACTTTTACACTACCTACATTAATTACTACTTTATTTTCTTATTAAACAATTGTATGGGCTTAAAAAATCCCTAGAATTGTAGAAGAAAGTTTTATTGGAATGTAAAAAGCATATTATGTTTTTGATTTAATCAAAACTATTTCACCTACTACATGCTGTGATAGATACCCAATATAATGGTAAGATTTAAAATAAAATGATGAAATCTATTAAAATATTGCTTAGTCTGCTCTCTACAACTACATTATTCCAATTACAGAGGTAATCAATAAGACTGGTTTCAATAATAGAGGTAATGAAAAGAGCTAAAATAACGGATTTTTTTAGCACAGTGTCAATTATAGAGGTCTCAGTTGCGATGTGGTCAATTACAGAGGCAAAATTACGAAAAGCACTAAAATCTAAATTGCAATTATAGAGGTTCCAAAATTTCAATTACAGAGGCCTTTTGGTCTCAAGGGACCGGGACCGGACCTTTGGTTGCAATTATTGAGGTTTTCCATTTATCCAGGTGCCAATTAACCAGGTTTCACTGTATTATCTCGACGTTTCCAGCTATCCAACAAGCTGATAACGGACAAGCCGCTGGAAATATTCGGGCCGTGGCAGGTTCAGGAGTACGAGCCGCCCGTGGCCGAGAACGGCGTCGTGCCGCGCAACGCCTACGGCAACGTCGAGCTGTTCAAGGCCTGCATGTTGCCTAAAGGCACCGTACATATCAAACGTGAGTATATCTAATTAAATCAACACAATTTACCAAAAACAATTTACGGAATATGTATATATCATCTACTTTAAAATACAGGCTCTAATTGGCTCAAATGAAACTTAGACTTGTAGGTCGACGTGCAGTATTTACTTCGATACTAGCTACTTTGCTCTGTCTGCAGCAATGGGCTGAGAATGTGAAAACCGTCAAGTTTCTGACTAAAGCGGTAGAGATAAGCGACGTTAATTTTTTTTTCTATTTAAGTACAGAATTAACTTTTCACATCACCTATTCGGAAAAGGGGTTTTTCTTCCCTGCTAGGAGGGATCAAAGTGGCACTTTTCTTCCCTGCTAGGAGGGATCAAAGTAACAATTTTCTGTTCTAGCACACTATTTTTACATTTTTTTGCACATTATTTTTTTAGCTTAAATAATCTGTTTAAGCATCAGATTGTGTCAACACTAAGATTTTTTTATTTTCCTCATAGTTGATGTGAAAAGCAGTATGTATCACACGGTATCAAAATTATTTAGTCTTGGGCGTTAACACTTGAATCCCTCATTACGCTCAGGATTCTATTGTAGAATCCATCGCTTCATTCAGGATTCAATGTGCGCCCTTGACGGAAATATATCATTTTGATCCCTTGTAACACAAACTACTATTTTAATTTCAGTACCGAGCCTGAACAAAGTAGCCAAGAAGCTGAACATAGACTGCGCCCCAGCCATGACTGGCTTCGACTTCAACGGTGGCTGGTCGCACCCGGTGTACGACGGGTTCGTCGTGTGCCAGGAGTTCGAGGAGGTCGTCACGCAGGCCTGGCTCGAGGTATCATTCGCTTGAACCATCCTACAGTAGTCAGCGAACACGGCGGCTGGTCGCACCCGGTGTGCGAAGGGTTCGTCGTGTGCCAGGAGTTCGGGGCGGTCGTCACGCAGGCCTGGCTCGAGGTATCATTCGCTTGAACCATCCTACAGTATGCGAACACGGCGGCTGGTCGCACCCGGTGTACGACGGGTTCGTCATGTGCCAGGAGTTCGGGGAGGTCGTCACGCAGGCCTGGCTCGAGGTATTACTCGCTTGAACCATCCTACAGTAGTCTGCAAACACGGCGGCTGGTCGCACCCGGTGTATGACGGGTTCGTCATGTGCCAGGAGTTCGAGGAGGTCGTCACGCAGGCCTGGCTCGAGGTATCACTCGCTTGAACCATCCTACAGTAGTCTGCGAACACGGCGGCTGGTCGCACCCGGTTTAATCGGTTTAATCCTTGTAAGGGCATTTATTGGTGTGTTCATCCACAGTTATATAATTTGTTCCTTTTATATGTATTTATATATATCTATGTAAGGGCAAAGTCGATGTTTAGGTCGAACCATAATACTCTCATTCGATAGGTAATAACAACACTAGAGAAATAAGGATAGACATATGTAAAAAACACTTAGGTTGAAAAGAGATAGCGCTATACGAATAAAGAACACTTCCAAGATGTCGTTGTTTCATTAAACTAGCCTTACATGGCGCTGCGTCAAATTAATTAAAAATAATGGTTTAAAGTTATTAAAAACGTGAAATAATTGTAAATTAATAGACCTCATAGTGAAAGTCATGTAATAAAGTAAAAATAAGTATATAAACGTTAGTAAAAACACGGATGTAGCCGGATTGCGAATCCTACGTTAAAGGAACTAGCTCGCAACACGTTTCGTTGCGGTACCACGTTTCGGTACGCCGGCAAGTTTTCTCTTTTTTCAGCTTTCAGGTCAAAAGTAACTAAAATCATAAATAATGGAAGGAACAGAAGAAGAAGATTTTCAAACTGTTACGGTAGCACAGTTACGGGAAGAATTGACATTACGTTATTTGCCAGTAAGTGGCCTAAAACATGATTTAATCAAAAGAATTATCGACGACAACAAAGCTAAAATACAGGATGGTACAATGGAAGCATTGAAGCAAGAAAAGGTACGTCGTACATCTCAAATTTTGGAAATGGAGTCTATGAGACAGCAAATTCGGGAACTACAAGCAAGTCGAGCACAGGTAGTAAACGAAGGTATGTCCACGGAAGGTACGAATGCGACCTTAACCGAAGTTTTAACTCAATTGGCACAGACTCAAGAAATAATTGCACAAAAAATGTCTCCTACTTTTCAAGTCTTTTCAACCAGTGACACTAGTAACGCTATTCCCCTTTTCGGTGGTAATCGCACTGAAAATGCAACAGAATGGGTTAGGCAAGTAGAACGTATAGCCGCACTAGCTACTTGGTCAGATAACTTGACAATGGTAAACGCATCCATGCGATTAAGAGGCCCAGCTTATAATTGGAATACTGTTTGTGGAAAAAAAATAGAATCATGGTCAGAATGGAAAAAGCAACTCGTAGATAGGTTTAAAATAAGAATGTCATTTGCCGAATTCATACAATACCAAAGTAAAAGGATACTTCGCTCGAATGAAACCATTACTGAGTACATTTATGTCAAAAATGCGATGCTTGAAAAGTCACCTAGTTTAATTCCAGAGCCCGATCGAGTATCTCTGATACTGGAAGGAATCCAAGACATGCGGTGGTCAACGCCTTTGGCAACGCATTGCTGTAAGAATGTGGAGGAGCTCATCAATCATGCAACAGCAATTGACAACATCAGGAAGGTACAGCGTAAGATGACCGAGCAGCAAGAATCAGTAAGTAAACAAACATTTGACAAATCAAAAAGCAATTTCATACCGAAATATAACCCCAGTGTAGACAAAATTGATGAAGTAACTTGTTTCCGATGCAAAAAGAAAGGCCATGTTTCATACAATTGTGAAATGCAGTCACAGCAATCCAATGTACAGTCACCCAAGGAAAAAGTAGCTACAAAACCATACTCTAATCAATTGAATAACCCAAGCACGTCGACAGGTATTAAAAATAATCAAAATAAAGAAAAACAAGTTAATTGCATACAGTTTGATGAACCAAGTGTAATATTAATACCAATTATACTTAACAGCAACATACAACTGTCAGCACTCCCAGATTCAGGATCGGTGGTAACCATGGTGGATAAGAAGCTACTCCCAAGTGACCTGCAAGTGTACCCATGGCAGAAAGGCTCATACAAGGTAGCAGGGAGCATGATCACACCCGTTGGATGGATTACAGCGAGGTTACAGGTGGGAAAAATTGACTATATTATGCCTCAGATAGCAATCAGTGAAAACTTACCAGTAGATATGATAATAGGAAAAGATTGGCAAAATGCGGTATATGCAAGAATTATACATGGACCAGATGGCAAAGTATGTATCATTACGCCTACGCATACAGAGTATTTTGACAATTTGACACAGGATAATACCTTAACTGCATGTTGTATGAAACCCATAAGCACTAGTAAACAGGAAATTTTAATTACACAAGATGACCAAGAAAAAGTTGCAAATTTAGTTGACAAGTATTCAGATATTTTTAAAAGTGACAAGAATGATATAGGAGAATTTCAGGATGTAGAACTAGAAATAAAGCTAAAACATAACATTCCCATTAAATGTAAACCGTATAGACTGCCACAACCAGAACGAGAATTTCTAAGAAAAACAATAGATGAATGGATTGAGCAAAAGATATGTAGACATTCAGATTCCCCATATGCTGCACCAATGTTTGTTGTAGAACAGCCATTTCATAGTACAACCCCTTTCAGACCAGTTGTAGATTATTCAAAGACTATAAACCCTATTACAGAAAACAATGTTCAACCTATAGACCGAATGGAGGACATAATAAATGTAATATCTCAGTTTGTATACAAATTTAAACTTGACATTTACCATGCATATCACAATATTAGAATTAAAGAAGAAGATATTTATAAGACAGCGGTAATAACACAGGATCATCATGTAGAATTCATGCGAGTCATGTTTGGCATGGTCGGAGGACCATCGATTATGTCAAAAGTAATCAATTTAACATATGGACACTTATATGATCAAGGAGTACGCTTGTATTATGATGACATTTCAGGAGGAGCACATAATATTGAACAATTATTGTCAGTTTTGGAACAGGTATTTATTGCAACACAGAAAAAAAAATTGAAATTAAACAAAGAAAAGTGTGTATTTTTAGCAACAGAACTACCACTATTTGGAAGAATAATTGGGCACAATGAAGAAAAACCAGATCCACAAAGAACAGCTGCAGTGAGTAGATACGAAACTTTGACATCAATTTCTGAAATTCGATCATTTTTAGGTTTCACAAATACATTTAGAAAATACATACAAAATTATGCATCTATTGTAAAACCACTAACAGATATGTTGAAACGAAACGCAAATTTGCCCATAGAAAAAAAACAAGAGTTTAAAAAGAAACAAGTGACTTTGACAGAAACACAACAAAACGCATTTCAATCAGTAAAAACATTAATAACGTCGTCACCAATATTAGCATATTTTCGCCAAGACGCAGCAGAAACCATAGTAGAAACTGACAGCTCATACAGTGGAATAGGATCGTGTTTGCTTCAGGTTCAAAATGGACAGAAAAAAGTGATTGAGTATGCCAGCAGATCATTGAAGGATACAGAAACAAGATATCACATCAATGAACTCGAGGTAACGGCAGTTCATTGGGCTATTACACAAAAATTTAGAGTTTACTTGCTTGGCACAAAGTTTACACTTATCACGGACAGTTACACGACAGCGTACGTTATAAATAAATCAAAAATGAACAGAAAATTCGCCAGATATGTTGTAGATTTAGCTCCATTTGATTTCATACCAGTGCACAGACCCGGCAAACAAAATTGTATCGCAGATCATTTGTCAAGATATCCCTTAGAAGATTTATGTATGATGATAGTCACAAGTAATGAAGAAAAATTAAAACAAGCTCAGAATAAGGACAATTTCATTAAATTAATATGTACAAAATTAAATCAAGACCCCACAACACACCATTTGCAACAAATTAGACAACAATATAAAATAGAAAACGGTATTCTCATACATGTCAATGAACAAGAGCCTTACAATAAAGAGAAAATTGTAGTACCACAAAGTTTAAGATCTTCAATATTAAAGTTAGCACACGATGACAGTGGACACATGGACATGAAATCAACATTGGCACGCATCAAGCAAAAATATTGGTGGAAATCAATGCACAAGGACATTAAAGCTTACACAAATGCCTGCATTGTTTGTGCAAGTACCAATCGAAGAACAAAATTGGCTTATGGATTAATGGGTACAAGACCGATACCACACACACCCATGGAGGTAATATCAGCTGACCATATAGTAGCATTGCCACAGACCACTTCAGGCAACATATACATGTTGGTACATATAGACCATGCTACTAGGTACATAATGGCTAAGCCCACAAGCTCGTTGTCAGCAAGTGATGTCATAGACACAATAGAAAAGGATATTATTTACGTATATGGTCCACCATTGACATACATTTCAGACAAAGCCCCATGTTTTATGAGTCAATCAACTCAATGTTTCTTCACAAAATATGGAATACAACATCTGCCCACAACACCATACACGGCTCAGAGCAACGGATTAATTGAAAGAGCAAATGCCACGATTATTGCAACTCTGACTAAAATGGCATTGGAAAATAGTACAGAGTGGGACAAGTTATTGCCTAATACCTTATTAGCAATAAATACATCAAGACAGAAGACAACAGAATATTCCCCATTTTATTTATTACACGGATATCATCCTAGAATACCACCCAATGAAATTCACATAGGAACTATTCAAGAAAATATGGACCGGACACATCAGTTAGATTTATTATCCGAAGCAAGAACCATAGCAAACAAAAAAATAGAAGAGCAACATTGTAGAAATAAAATCAGATTTGACCTCAGAAAATTAGAACATAACTTCAAGGAAGGTGAATATGTATTATATGCATGGCCCCAACCACAAGATCATAAGTTGACTCCAAAATACAAGGGACCATACAAAATAGTAAAGAAAGTAGGATCAGTATGCTATGAGATACAGAATGTCAGACAACCCACAAAGAAGAAGATAGTCCATGTACAGTTTTTGAAACCCTTAACACCACCTCCCTCTTTAGATTCTTTTTCAGCTTTTTCAGATACACAAAACGATGACCATATTAATAGTGACCAGTACAAGGATGATGACAGCGATGATGTAAACTCCCATAATGACCAGATACCGGAGGATCATCAGACCACGGACGTGACCCATACCCTGGAGTGTGATGGAACCAGTCATACAGGAGGACGAAGACAGTATGTAACCAACAGAGGACGCATCACTGAGAAACCATACAAGTATGATATTTAACCGGATTTGACAATATAAATATATGTATTTCTTTTATATTCCATGATAGTATACAATCTATGTACCTACCTAAGAGTCTTAGATATCAATTTTGTTTTCCAATATATAGTAATTTCAGTAATATTTTGCATAATTAATTTAAAGGTAAACAGTAAAGTAATTACATAATAATTTCTTTTTACCGTAACTCAGTTTAAAGTGTGGAAAAAAAAAGTAAAGGAATGGAAAGTCAGTTTGCGAAGCGTAAATAAAAAGAATTTGCTATAAATATGTACATATCTAGCTTTAAGTGTATATAGGCGTGTATAGTAGGGTAACGGTTGTAGTATTGTGCGTACAGAGAGGAATAAACAAAAAACAAACAAATTTGTGTATAATGTTATATTGCATGCTTTGTAAATAATTACTTAACTTAATGAGCTTAACCTAATAAACTTAACCTAGTGCCGAATAAAATAAATTTGTAAATAATGACTGAGATGTATTTGTATGATATGATATGTAGTGTAATTTATTTAGATATTAGTGTATATAACGAGTCTAACATAAGACATTAATTCGTTTGGTAAATTGCTGTATATAGGTCGCTTCAAAAAAAAAAACATTAGATTTAAAAACAAAAAACATTTAAAAAGAAGAAAAGTTACAAAAAAAGATGTGCTGTATATATATATTGCTTATAATAGTTAAAGGTAATAAGTTTTGACAAATTAAGGTCAGATGGAAATAAAAATGTTTGGAAATGTATGAAACAAATTTAATATATAGTAATGATGATTTCAACAAAGAAGTGTAACAATAAAGTAAAATAACATGATTCTCATTTATAAGTTTATAACAGTTGTAATTTCAAGTTTGACAATATTAAAGTTTCAGTAAATTTAGTTGTATAATGTTGGTAATGTATAAGTAGTTTCAGCTTCAGGCCCGCCCAAATTAAATGGAAGTAAATTAACTTATGTAATAATAAAATGTTTTTCTAAATTTAAAGTTATAGTTTTGAAATAATGGCATGTAAGGGTAAGATAAATGTGAAATTTAAAATTAAAACAATACAAATATTCTTTTCAATTTAAATTTCAAAGGGCATGTAAGGGCAAAGTCGATGTTTACGTCGAACCATAATACTCTCATTCGATAGGTAATAACAACACTAGAGAAATAAGGATAGACATATGTAAAAAACACTTAGGTTGAAAAGAGATAGCGCTATACGAATAAAGAACACTTCCAAGATGTCGTTGTTTCATTAAACTAGCCTTACATCTATCTATTATACTTATAAAACCTTACGGCCTGGCCACGACATTGGTCTAAGGCGATCGGCGGCGGCGACCGGCGGTAAGTCGCAAAAACAATAACCCGGCGACGCATAATGCATGCCACGAGCCTTGTCGCCGAGCGGCAACGCGCGCGGCGTGCACCGGGCGACCGGCGGCGGCGGCGAGCGGGGCGGCGCGCGACTCGAACATTTGTATCGGGCAGCGCGGGCGATGCCACAACTTTAGAGCGGCGCGACCGGCCTAGGCGGCGAGACGGATCGAGCGGTGGCGTGCGAAACAAAACATTTTGTTTTTTTTTCGAGCGACATGGATACGGAAGCGTTTATTACTGAAATTTTGAATGTACTTTCGCGTATTTAATTATGTTGTAACGTCTCCACACTCATTCTTGTGTACTCGTTTTTTTTGGGTGCTTTCTATACACAATATATAAAATACTAAACTAGATGTAAATAAATTTGTCGTCCTGTATTTAGCCCATGCACCCATTGACAAACAATTAAATATATTCTAGGCACTGAAGTGCCACTTTTGAAAAAAAAAACATGTTTTAAATACGTCGACGTCCCAGCCGCTCCTAGTCGCTGCCGCCGCTACTGAAAGTACGTGGCATGCCTGGCGGTCGCTCGCGTTTGCCGCGCCGCCAGCCGCCCCGCCAGTCGCCTTAGACTAATGTCGTGGCCAGGCCGTTAATGAGCTTACTCTGGGGCTAGGTCGATTTGTGTAAGATTTGTCCCATAATATCATTTTTTTAATTTACAGGATCAAGAAGAGATGGAGAGGCGCGAAAGAGAAAAAACCGAAGCAAGAGTCTATGGCTACTGGAAACGGCTGATCAAGGGCCTCATGATCAAGGAGCGGCTCAAACTCAAGTACGGGTTCGAGGAGCCCAGCACTTCGGACAAGGCTAAGAATTCTAAAGGGCCACGATTTGTGACAAAGAAAAAGAAGTAAGGTTCGAAACTGAATTGAATACTTACTGCAGATGGCGCCACAATCTTAGTCCAATCGATGCGGGTATATAGACATCAGGATGGGGTCCCTTTGTTTCCCATAAAGTTTTAAGTCATAATGTATTGTTTGTCATATTATCGTCAGTCATAAAACTGAAACCGTTAACTTTTCAGGATTTTCGTAAGGTATAGAATATAGATAGGTTAGGTTAGGTTTGTTTTATGGCAATCCTGAAAAGTTACGCGTTCCTGAGAAAAACCAATTATGACTAACGTAAATTCGGACAAACAATACATTATGACTTAAAACTATTTGGGAAACAATAGAGACCTCATCAGGATATATACATAGTTCGGCAGGAATCACTTGTCATGCAGAGAGAATCATACTATCTTTTTCTTATGCTAGTATTATAACCCCAAAAAAAAGGGATGAGAATAGTTATATTATCCTACTGTTACTCACAAAAGTGGTTAGTCGTGTTTTCAAAGTTTTTTTTTAATGATCTACATGGAAAAAGCATGCATTAGGATTGTAGAGGTCTAACCTCATGTTAATGATAGACTTGATTATGTTTAGTTTCTAAATACTTTATACTGGGGAATGAAGAATCATACTGTCTTTTTCTTATGCTAGTATTATAACCCCAAAAAAGGGATGAGTATAGTTATATTATTCTACTGATACTCACAAAAGTGGTTGGTCGTGTTTTTTAAAGTTTTTTTTAATGATCTACATGAAAAAGCATGCATTAGGATTGTAGAGGTTTAACCCCATGTTAATGATAGACTTGATTAAGTTTAATTTCTAAATACTTTATACTGGGGAATGAAGACGTTTATCGATTTGGCAATACATAGTCGCAATGGGAACTATGATAATTTATTGGAAAAACAGTGTCAATTCAGTACCATCGATATTTAATTATTATTATGTCACCACAAAAAAAATGTGTATTTCAAGAGATTAGATCAGTGAAATCTTACCGCCTATATATACTTTAATTATGGTAATTATGTACTAACATCTCAAATATAGTTATTAGTACCTATAGTTAAAGTTAAGTCACTGTTTTGTTAATTGTTTTAAGTTTTTTGCTACGGGTATTATTTGCTAGTGTTAAATTAATTGTTAAGGTTCATTTGTTGCCATTTAAATGTTGAAATGCTTGCAATTGATTATGTTATGCGTGTTTTTTATTTTTAACATTAATATAATGATAATTATTACTATTAATTAAAAGTTTTAAAATTACATAGTTGGTTTCTATTACTAATACGTGATAAGCTTAAGATTTTTTTTTGAATAAATTTATAGTTATACATATTCAAGGACGTGGTGTGATTTTTCTTTCACGGCCTTCTAACTTAGTCCGCTTAGTCGGTAATGAGTAGGCACCCTGCCTACAAAGCAGGAGGTTTCAGGTTCGAATCCTGGTAAGGGCATTTATTTGTGTGTTTATCACAAATATTTGTTCCTGAGTTATAGATGTTTTCCATGTATTTGTATATAAAGGCCCCTGTAAACAATGGGCCAGCGCCGGCCAGTCCAAGGGACGCAGCCATGCGGTAGAAGGAGATAGTAATATCACTTGCTCCCTCTAACGCATAAATGCGTCCCCCAGACTGGCCCACGCTGGCCCATTGTGTACAGGGGCCTTAAGTATTTATATATTTATTGAGCGTACTGTAAAATTCGGTCTATGTGTGTAAAAATTGTCCTATTTTTTTCTCTTATGGCTTAATGTATAATACTTACTTCACTTAATTTTTTTGTCTCTTGATATCCTAGATCACGCCATTCAACTATTTATTTTAGCATACCAATGCCGTCGATATCGTATCATTAGGTGCAATGTGTAATTAAAACAATTCGATTTTTTGATTTCATTTTATTAAAAAAAATGATAACCTAGACAATGCTCTGTCAAAAATGGTCATATAAATAATGCAATAAGCTGTCTTATTTTAAATCTTGTCAATTTTTGTGTGCATGTTATACAGCAGAAGCCTAAAAGCGTAAGTGTAAATGTTAGAATTTCCCCTAGCACAGCTTATTGTTACTTGAGATATATCAAAATTATAGCTATTAGAAATATGTACAAAAATCTTTGGTGTGTAAGATTACCTAGGTGAATGACGCTTCAGATCTTTTCTAAAACTAAAATCTGGTCGGTCGAAACGATTACATTTATTTGTAATCTTTTCTTGCGTTTACAGGATAGTCCCTCACCCTCACATCAGTGTGAAGGTTTTGAGGTGTATGAATCACAATGCCGTTGTTCCTTTTTTTTTGCTTTTTACATTTTTTATTCATCCATAACTTATTCTTCCTTAAAGCTACATTAGATCTATGCGTCTTACTAAATAAAAGAGTTACAATATTTTATGACAAATTTATAAACTAAGGGCCCAAGCACATTCATCACACACTTTGTACATAATATGAAAGGAATGTAACCTTTAATTTATACCTTTCTATCATAAAATATATGCACTTAATTATCCGTTTAAAAATATATCATTATTCACTTAATTAGTCTCATCGGATAGATCAACCATTATTAAAGCCAGTTTAATGAAAGGTATGATCGAGGGTAGCATTAGGCAATAGATTAGATTCCTTTCATGCTACCATTCGCACTATTAAATGATCCTATAAAGTCCAGCTCTATAGTTCAACTAAGCCATGGTTAATGTGCCTGCGCCCATACCGAAACCTACACCTTTGGGTCCATAGTTACGACCGTAGCAGCCGCGGCAGTATATCTCGCCGTTGGGGCCGTCATTCAAATTGGTGGAATCCTGAAATAAACATAGGCCATTATAATCTTATAATATAGATGCTTTAAATACTTACTAGTGACCTATTTCTATCTATCACTATGATTCGACATTATTGAGAATACAAACAATGGCCTTAGGGTAATAAGTTCCCCTCCGAACGGTTCAAGCTATATTTTTCATTCTGTCATAATAAGTTTCTTAACCTGTATACCAGTTACTCAAATAGAGCAACACGTCAGATTGAAGTCAACTGTCAAATAAATGTCATGGCGGTGTCAGCAACTAGGTAGAGAATAAAATTAGCGAGTTATTTTATTAAATTAATCATGTTTACATTACATTTTTCGTCTGTACTAATCCCAATGGCACTCCTTGCCATTCAGGGAAGCTATGCAGAATTTTCGACGGAAGACTGTGCGTCTCTTGGCTTTGTAAAAGCCAATCTACTGTGTTCTTCCTGTGATCAGCTAAAAGACTTTAATTTGGAGCCTCTAATCGAGCATTGTAAGGAGTGTTGTCATGCTGACGACTCAGCACCGAAAGAAAAGAAATATGCGCGTGCCGTTCTAGAAGTTTGTACTTGTAAATTCCCGGCATACCCTCAAATTCAAGCATTCTGCAAAGGCGACAAGCCTGCCAAGTTCCCGAACTTGCAAATCAAGTACGTGCGCGGTTTAGACCCGATCATCAAGTTGTTCGACAAGGATGGAATCGTGAAGGAGACGGTGGCCATTGAAAAGTGGGACACGGACACAGTGGAGGAGTTCTTGCGGGGACATCTCATTAGAGACGATGAAGATGACAAGTCATATTTGAAAACTAACCAAATATAAGCTTTAATAAAGTAAGTGATTTTTACATTAATGTTTTTCAATAACAAATCCTGTAACCTTACAATTTTAGGGCAAATATGGTGTTGGCAAACTAATGACGTCTTGCACAGGAATGGTATTAGTTAGGTCCAATTCCAGAAAGATTTATTTTCTCTGTGATATCTCTGTCAATATAATAATAAATATTTTGTGGTAATGTTAAAAGAATCTGGTACTTACAAGAGATCTGTGGCAATCTGCACATGAGAAGCACCGCCTGTGCCATGTGCCATTCTTGGAGTGCATCTGCTCTGCCGCGTATACAGGGAAGCCGCAACGCGGGCAACCCTGGCCTTTAGCTGCCTTTTGCCCGGTGAAGGGTAGCTGTTCTGTGCTGTAAAGAAAATTGATATTTTTAGGAATAAAGCCAGGAGTTTCTGATATTGCTAATTGTCCAAAATCATTGTCAATTATTATTATTAAATTGGTCTTTAAATAGGTCAAAGAAGTAAAAAAAGGGTTCAATAAGCATTTTACTAGAAATTACTACATTCACTACAGGCAGGGGTGCGAAACTCCTGATTTCGGCCAAACTCGGCTCTGCTTGGCTGAGCATTGCTTTGAGCAATTATTAGGGTTGGCACCACTTGACTTCCTTTTGCGTGCACGACCACAGATAAGTTAATCAGTTGAATTTTGACAACCCTAAATAGCCGAAAGGGATAGTGCCATATATTAGAAAGGGATAGCATGATTCAACCCTGAACCGCTGTCAAACTTCGGTTTTGTAGGAAGTTTCCTTTCTGTACGGCAGTACTATTATTTATTCTGTGCTACAGGGTGGAGTCGAAAAAAATGTGCAAGCAAACTGCAAAGTATGCGTAATTACGAGTTATACTAATTGCTGCAGTGAGGGTTTCATGCTTTTTCAATCATGTATTTAAATAAACATTCCAGAATTACAAAATAGTTTTCAAACTATTGTCAGATTTACAGACCCTTATTTTGGATATCAATAATTCAATACAGTTAGCCATTTACTGCAATTTTTTTTAATTCATGGCCTCACTAAATTTAGCAAGGTGGATTCTGCTAATGTCAAGGTGTAGACTTTTGACTTGTGAGATGAGAATGTTCAATTAAATTTAGATTTTTGTGAAACGGCTCATATCAATAGTTTTTTGGAACCTTTACATATCATGAACAGGTCAATATGGACCTGTTGCTCTTTTCTAAAGAAAAACATTTTGAGGAATCTTGAACACATGATTGCAAGGGTGCCCAGTAGCGGAATGTATAACTGTAACTTACTAAGAGGGGGTTGGCTCGGCGTCGGCGTTGGAAACGAGGGTGGGGGTGTGGCCGTAACCGAATCCCTTGGGCCCGAAGAGCTTAGCGTAGCAGGAGCGGCAGTGGATCTCCTTGTCGGGCCCATCGCATGCCAACATGGAGTCCAGCGGTCGGTGGCACTCTGCACAGTTGAAGCACTTCTTGTGCCACATCTGAAATTGCATTATGATTACGACATTATTATTTTTAAATGTTATGTCATGGGAACCTGAAAAATAGGGAATTAAAAAACAACAAACAAAGCGATTGTTGTTTTGTCGATTAAAAACTCGATATTGTCAGTAAAGTGATAACTTAAGATCGAGACTTTTAATAGGTAGCTCTTACTTTTGTCACAGAATAATTAATAGTACTACCGTACAGAAAGGAAACTTCCTACAAAAACGAAGTTTGACAGCGGTTCAGGGTCGAATCATGCTGGCCCTTTCTAATATATGACACTATCCCTTTCGGCTATTTAGGGTTGTCAGGTAGGGTTGTTGTACAAAAATTTCACCCACTTGCGCGATCATACGCCGTCAGTTGGATAGACTGGGGTCAATTCAATCAGTTTTACTTTAACACCGTGTGGTGAAGTATTTTATACTTACAGAATTAACATACTATTCGCCTATTAAAATAAAGGTAATATAGCTACGTTAGCTGAATTGGAATACGCGATGTAATGAAATCACAGTAAAGAAGGTGATCATAAGCAACTGTGTAGGTACAGTACCTTCTATGATTGTAACATTTGCAACCCATTTTAATTACGACAAAGTACGCACCGTTCCCTTAGCCAGCTGTTGTTCAGCAGCGAAGACCATGCCGCCGCAGCGAGGACAACCCTGTCCCTTGGAAGCCATGATGGACGTAGTGTCCGGGTTGTAGAACGGGCGGCTTTTGGAGATCTCCTCCTCGCTGAAATTATACAAAAACCTGTTGAACTGACAAATAGGTTGAAGGGCCGGTCGCAGACCGTCTGTCAACGTCATCTTCTGCTGCCGCGCGATATTTAACGTTGATCAGTTCGTTGTTTGTACATAATGCAAAACACACAAAGTTTAACGGGAGCACTAAACAGCAGGTGAAATGAGATGTTTGATACCTATCAACATATTAATATACCTAATTACCTACGCATTACGCAATCGCTCAATGTGTCTAAATGATTGGGGAGATTTAAACGACACGTCAATGCTATAATACGTCAGATAGGTAGTTAAACTTAGAGTGCGCCAAGGAAATATAACGGTAAGTACAGGGTCCCTTTGTTTCACATAAAGTTTTAAGTTAATGTATTGTTTGTCATATTATCATTAGTCATAAAACTGGAACCGTTAACTTTTCAGGATTTGCGTAAGGTTATCCTATAAATAGGTTAGGTTTGTTTATGGCAATCCTGAAAATTACGGGTTTCTGAATAAACAAATTATGACTAACGAAAATGCGGACAAACAATACATTATGACTTAAAACTTTTTGGGAAACAAAAGAGACCTCGGTAAGTACCTACACTCAAATAACTTTGTCCTTCTGGGGCTGCCAAGTTAATCTTCTTAGGCCTATTTACCTATATTTTTTTAGGTTGATATTTATGATAGGTTCAAAGTAGGTACTCTATCTCGATCTAATCTAATTAGGTACTTAAACCTACGAGTTATCCTATACATATATACTTACGATAGGCCATCAGTTTGAAGGAAGCCGTATCCGCAAGCGAACCCATATCCGTGGGGTCCCCACTTCTTGCCGTAGCAGGTCTTGCAGTACACCTC
This sequence comes from Cydia splendana, assembly GCF_910591565.1. NCBI lineage: Eukaryota > Metazoa > Arthropoda > Insecta > Lepidoptera > Tortricidae > Cydia > Cydia splendana. The sequence continues at coordinate 20,024,886 of NC_085962.1, forward strand.
GCCGTCGGGCCCGTCGCACGCGATGATCGAGTCCAGGGTCTTGGTGCAGTCGCGGCACTTGAAGCACTTGCGATGCCACTCGCGACCCTTGGCCAGGACCTGCTCGGCGGCGAACACCACGCCGCCGCACCGCGGGCACCCCTTGCCGGGCGGCGCCATGATCGAGGTCGTGTCGATCAATGTGGTCTTGGGTGCTTGGTCGCTGGTGCACAAATTGAATATTAGAAGACATGAATATAGGCTTTAGAATGGTTAGGTTAAAAGCATGGCATATAAGATTGGGGAGTCTGTTCGTAATTTCGGACAACAGGAGCACAAAAACCGTTAAAAATGGTTGGAAGCTTAATTGTGTTAAGTAGGTACGTCTGGATCGTAAATATTTCCAGATGTAGGAAAATAAGCTTTGAACAAGCTATTAAAGGAACATTACTTTTCAGCCTTATTTGCTTCTAAAGCTATCAAAAACGTTTACTAAATACAAAAAATCTTTCTCCCCGATATAATCGAAATAATCATGTTCAAAATGTTTAATAATTAAAAGCTTCAAAAACTAAAAACAAAACTTTTAACTGGAATTATAAGTTGATTAATTACAACTTAATTTACCGAAACTTCAATTAAATCGGGGCGTTTTTATGTCCTTAATTTTAATATAGATTAGATGGAACTATCCTAAATAACATAAATGTGAATAGGAAACAAGACAGATGAGAATATGAAACGAAAGTCATCAAATGCAGGTATAGAGTTACGCAACTTAGGTAACAGCGCTGCGCGAGAGTGCGGATGCTCCCGATGCGATGTCCCATTAAGATGGAATTTATGTAAGGGATCTTGCAGCAGATTACGTGTTGTAAGCTCAAAACTGCGGCGTCTCGCCGATATGAAACGTGTAAAATTAGTTCGTTCGAGAGCGCGCGTTCTATTTTCACATTGGCACGCTGCCATCTCTTGTTTGTATTATAAGCTGATTTTATGAAAGTGACTATGCGATGGAAATAACCTCAACCTGTAGGTATTGTAATATGAGAAGTTTAACATAACATGTTGTTACTAAGGAGTATGAAGGCGTTCGTGCGGTTAATCTGAGGTCAGTAAAATAAAGTGATAAGTAGGTAAAATGAGGGTAAACCACAGGTGCCATAAACTACGTGTTATACATATTACTAATGAAAAAACATTTGCTAAAGCGTCTATAAGCAAATATATGTAGTGTTAGATTTCTGTGTTATTTATCTTGGAGAACTCAAAGACTTGCAGTCCTATAGACTACGTCCATTCAGGGTCTCGGTGACACACTATACATGTACCTTTGCCACTCCAAGTCCTTTAAATCACACATGAGACCGAGGGTCGACATTCCCCCGTGGCCAATACCTCTAGGACCAAATCTTTGTGCGTAGCATCCTACAGCGAAAGCAAATAAAAAATTAATACATGTCATTTGATGAGACCACAGCGTATTTACACTTATTTAGACTACGTTACACCAAAAAAGCTGTAAGCTCGCCAAATGACTCGCGTAGTTTTTCTGATGTCTTACCCATTGGCGTAACAGTCGCTCTGCAAAACACCGGCTCCCTTTCCGTACCCATATCCCTTAGGACCAAACTTCTTCCCATAACATACTATAGAGAAAAACATTGAATTAGAAACGGACAAATCACAAATTGCGTGCTATGATCAATGTAAAATCAGATGCAGTTCAAGATGTGTAACTTTAGTCATATTTGCAATAAGTATGTAAAACAAAAACTTTTGAAATCGTTTAAGAAAGCTAACCAATGTACACTGGCATCCAGCCTCCGGTTATGTCGGTAGACCTAGTGGTCTAGTGCCAGGATGCCAGAGTACATACAGCAGCTATTGGGAAGTTAATAGAAAGTGCTGGAAGAACAAACCTTTGCAGTAAATGTCTTTGTCTGGGCCCTCGCAACAGTTAACAGAGTCCAGCCGTTTAGCGCAGTCGCCGCATTTGAAACACTCCCTGTGCCACGCCTGGACATACAGCGAACATTTGAAGATCACAGAACATGCAGGGGCTCACTTTACAGGTGCAAGCTATTATAACAAATGTGGTGTGGTGTTACCGCACAGGTGGGCGCGTGGGACAACAATCTGATACCTCGACAATATATTTCTCTATCCGGGCCATCACAATGCATGGTTGAGTCAAGTGTTCTGTTGCAACTTATGCATTTGAAGCACCGTCTGTGATAACCCTACGGTATAACAAGTATTATTTCTTCACTTGAAATCGAAAAACAATCATCGTCATCAGGTCTGTCTGTCTGAGATATTGTTTAAATTCGAGCAAGTTTTCTAATTTACGTAATAAAATTAGCCACGTTTTTTTTTTGAGTTTAGACATTTAAACGAAATTGTATGTAATATACCAAGTAATATTTCAGCAATTTAAAGCTTATGTAAAAGGCAACTTTACAGCTGATGAATGAATGTACCCAGCAGGTATGACTGACCTTTCCGCGAGCGAGCATCTGCTCCGCAGCGTAGACGTAGCCGCCGCAGCGAGGACAGCCCTCGCCGGGCGGCGCCTTGGCGATGACGCGCGGCTCCAGGCACGCTCCGTTGGTCCTCACGCCCTCTGCACTGCATACACACAACAAGTTATCATCTGCATCACAATATACTGCGTGCAACAAACGCTGACAGAAGAGTTGTTAAAAGCTTGCCGCCGGACGCAAAATCGGTCCGGGTTCCGCTACACTAATATCGTCCACACCGCGGCGAAGCAGTTGATACCGACGGCGCACCTCCGCCGTAATGGGAGAAGGTAAGGGCTCCCGGCCGCCCGCTCCGCGTTGGCCCAAGTACAGCCTCGCTACAGCACTATACACATCAACAAAGAGGGCGCTTTCCTTATCCCATCACATATATCAGCTTAAGTTAGAGCCGAGAAGAAGCGTTAAGTGAAGGTTAGAGAGAGTGTCAGTAGCGGGGAAAATTACAAGACAAGAGGGTTGTTAGCAGGCAGCGCATGCAATCTAAGTATTGTGCGTTGCTGGAGCATTGCGAAGCCGTGCTGAGGCAGAACAGATTGGTTTCTCACCGTTGCTCCGCAGTTTGGTCGCCCGGTCGGAAGGGGGGAAAGGATCTAAGGTAAGGAGCGCGCTCGAGCTCGCGTCTTGTTCTGCCACGCGAGGCTCGACCGCGCTCCAGTGTCAACTCAACTAAGTCACGTTTGATGGTCGACTCTTTTATTGCTGTTTTTTTTTTATAAATAGTAAATAATAGACCGATAAACAAAATAATTTAAGCGATAGCGATAAATAACCCTAACTATAAAGAACAGATTGGCGTGCGGCCGTGAGTCCGCTGGGTGGCCGGGGTGTGCTGGCGACTCGCTAGCGCTGCATCAGGGCGACGGCTGCGCTCAATTCCTGTTTCGACATAAAGACTGGTCATGCACGTGTCAGGCGCGTAATGTACAGCCGAGCGCGCGCTTTCTACTTGTATGAGTTTTATATACACGCTGTTAATATTGTTACGCACGGGCCCAAAGGCCGGTCATCAATGCGACCTTAGATAAGGAAAGACCCTCAGTGGCGCGGGCGGCGGGAGTGAGAACTGGATAGCTACTTACGCGGGCTCCTTGAACTGATCGCCGGCGTCCATCGATAGGCACCCGGCGCCACCGCCGAAGCCGTAGCCCTTGGGTCCGTATTTGCGGCCGTGGCAGTTTTTGCAGTACAGTTCAGACTCGTGTTCTGCGCAGTTGGTGGAGTCCAAGCTCTTGTTGCACATACCTGAGTGGCAAACATTGATTACAGGGTGCATAGAGACAGCGTATAACGTAAACACTAACGTAGGTACACTGTACCATGGCAGCTTAAATCTCATATCGGCTAATGGCAAACTCTAGTTTTCGAGACTTTAGAGTTTTGAACTTCTTTGAGTACCTAGGTATCGTCAAATTCTGTTCTGATACTGAACTGAACTGAGACCAAAAGTTTTCTTGGTTAGCTTATTCAAGGACTATGTAATATTATGTTTCCCCAAATTTACTTTAGATTTCTGGTTTGTGGTGTAGGGTTTGGGTAGCTTACCGCATTTGAAGCAGGTCTTGTGGAATTTGTATCCGCCAGCGACGCGCTCTTCGGCCGCGTACACGGACTTGCCACACTTCGGGCATTTCGGGTTATCTGCAGGTTTGAAAGGCATTGTGCTCGCTTAACTTATCCTGAAACAAAACGCAATCAAGTTCAAACCGGGCCGTCCATCGAGCTCGGACCGCAGTCGTTGAGGGTAGGCGACTTAAATTAGGCGCGACTAAGCAACTTCTAGTCGCGTTAAACTGCAGCATAGAATGGTAGTTATCCTTTCACAAAGCTTGTTAAGATTTTTATCACTTGTATTATTTTTAAGCACAAACACTACCACTGAAAAATAATTATCAAATCAAATTCGTTAGTAGAATTTGCTCTAGATAATGTGTAGTTCTTTGGCCGTAATCCAAGTCGCCTGCACCACATCAACCGCATCCAAACTGTCACTTATTGCTCAACAAACACAAGTACCAAAGGAGTATTAACTATGCGGCTTCCACCAAAATGCGGGCGCGATTCGCGTAAAGACCGTTCCGGTAGAGCGAAGGCGGGCCCGAGCGGCCGCGCGCCTAATTTGGGCCCTTCAGGTAAAGTTACGCTGGAGCACGGTTTGCATCTCTAATAATAGTTGCACTGGTAGAAGCCGCGTAAACACTCGCGCGCGGTTGCGTTATGTTATGACAGCGAGTTCGTTGTCACTTTCACTGTAACGGACCTGTTCGTCGATTCGCTACGAGAGTCTAACTCCCGAACGCGTGTACAGTTCAGGGCGGTGTTGCCGAGACTGGTGCGCGGAGGTCGAATGATGCGCGAGGGCAGCGCGCCACCGTAGTCTATGCGCGACTTGCACACGGCCCCAGTGGTGGGGCGGGCGCCGCCCTCGCGCGTACCTCCACCGCCAGCACCCCCAACCGCCCAACTCTTCGTCCTTCAACACGTGGCCCGCCGCTACCACTAACATAATATCACTCAATCATTAATTATTCTATCAATTGAAAACAACTTCAATCTGCCCACACAACTGGTCGATGAAGTAGTTAACGTTGCCAAGTTTGAAACCTAGTTATAAGTATTGGTAGAATATTGACCCCGTCCAACCCTACTGTCATAAACAAGGAAGTAGGAAAATTATATCAAGTTTTGAGTAGAACTTAAAATACAACACGTCACAGTACATTACATATAAATTATAAGTAGGTATACTTAGGTAGGTACTTATTTACTTAGTTAAAAAACTGTCAAAGTTTAAGAAAATTATAGATTGCATAACTTTCAATGTTTATTGTCTTTCTCTTGCTATGGTGTCATCGTATGCAGTTTGTTGTGTTCAATACTGGCGTATCAAGGCGTGTCTCGTCAGTGTCCCATATCTCGGACAGCATGAAGGAGAGGTTTTGGCTCTCGTTGACCCACTCGCACTCTGACTTCAGTGCTGTGTTCGGACATGACCTACGATAGGCTATGTTAAATCGTCGTTACCCCGGGATCCACTGAAGGGGGAGCTTGTTATATTATGACAATACCTCCATTAGTCGTTCGTGGTATTCGTGTATATGTTTTGATGTAACTATGTGGCTTTTTAGATCCATTAGGACTGCCCTACTGTCGGAGAGTATGCGGATTATTGCGGATGGAGGATCCTACCTACTTTCCTTACAGTGATGGCAGCCTCCGCATTGATGATGCCCATGCTTTCAGCTTGGAATACTGAGTTATGGGCGCCTAGCGGAGTGGTGATGGACATATTCAGGTCTTCTGAGAAAGTTCCAGAGCCCAACCTGATGTCTGTTTTGGACAAATCAGTGAAGATTCTCAGCACACGGGGTCCGCAGTCCAGTCCTTGACTGCCGTCCGTCCCTTATAATTTTGTATTTAGTACCTTTTATCGAAGATAGCTTATTTATGAATCTGATCCGTGCCTGCCTTGAGCACTGGATATTCTTCGTATATCTTTTCCAGGCATGTGGTGTGCCTGGAGCGTCTTGACAAGGCGCGCTTTCATGTGAAACCATAGAGGCGTGCGGTCTCCGGTCTCGCTCTTGACTATTGGTTCGTGTCCAAGCTCTGCTCTCCTGCAGCTCAGGCTAGCTCTGCAGAGCTAGGCAGGGCTATTACCCACTAGGCCAGACCGGTCGTCAGGGCCGTCTTAAACTACGCTGGGGCTGGGGCCCTTGGGCACATAAGAATTTGGGGCCCTTTTGGAAAGTAAAGAAAGCAAATTGAACTAACATTTTTCTACTATGATCTTCTATTTATTATGGGTAATCAAATATACTGTTACTGCCTGTTCTTCGGGGCCCCTTGAGAATGGGGGCCCTGGGCACGGTACGGTTATGGTAAAGACGGTACTGCCGGTCGTCAAACATTGGTTCGCCTGTGTTCGCCTTCAGAGGTGGAGAGGAGAGCTTAGCTCGCTTGGAAGGACTCGCATGAAAGGTGTCACTGGAACTAAAATTAATGTAAAGAGAACATATGCAAGCTTTATCAGCTACTCTGACAAAAGTTAGGTCTCGGTGCGTAACTTATTATCAAGTTATCTACTGCTTTCATTTTGTGTAAATACCTACTACTCGCTACATATTTATTTCTGCCTTCAAATTAATTGCGCGTTCTCAAAACATTGCAAAAAGAACGTCGAACATCTCAAGACAAGCATCTCAACTGTCAACTGCTCGTCAATTATAAAAAGTAACTTTGTCTCACCTGTGATTCATAATTTTAATAATAAAACTAAACTTGCTGGCAGTTGCCATATGAGGTTACATTCCAAAATCAGTACAACAAATACGGCAAAAATAAATAAGGAACCTGTTTGAGTCATTAATTTGGCAAGCAAGTCATGTCCATACGAATGGATCCGAAATGACAAACGATATGACGCTTGTGTGTGAGCTAGGTGGCGACAGATGGGCCAGTCTCAGAGTCTGCTATGCGGTCACCGGCGTAAGTCACCCGGCCAGGAATAAACGACAAAATTATTCTTTATTATGTTGACAATTAGTCCACCGTTTCATATCACGACATGCTCTGCCAGCGTACCCGCACCTGTCGGCTTATTAATATTTTTCTAAAAATAGACCTGCGCGAATATGTCTAGATTATGATTATATATTTATTCTCGTACACAATCTTTACATTGTAAATCTGGGCATTCGAAATATGGATATTAAATATAACAGCTGTATATTTTTGGGCTTAGCTAATGTCATTCGTAGCCTACTGATCTTGTTTACGGAAATGAGGGTCTTCCAATCCGTAAGGGCTTTTATTTCTTTCATAAGTACAGAATGTTTATTTCATCGTCTCGTAGTTATACACAACACAAGACTTATTGAGTACCTACCATACTAGGTCAATGTGGTTAAGGTGTAGTAGGTTCAGAAAGCAGAGTGTTTATAAAGTTGTAGCTTTTTTTTGGATCACAATACAGCTGCCATAAATTTAATTAGCAATCTTGAGGCCTTTCTCGAGAGACTGTATCCATTTGAATCCTGTTATTGACTTTAAGTAAAGGTAATAATGTGGCTAATTATGAATTAAAACATCATCTTATCACACATCAAACTTTTCACTCCTAGTCGCCTGTGTCTCTTTATTTATCGTTTAAAGTTTAAGTTGCATACAAATACATTCCTCATTCATCTCTGTTCCCATTCTAAGTACCTGTTTTTGGAAGAATTCTAATTCTGTTTTTATGCCGGCCATTATTATTTTACGCATTGTTTTTAGTATTGTTTTATTTCTTATTTTATAAGTTCGATCAAGGGTCCACTGAAAATCAGCGTCGTTGCACTAAGTGCTCCGACACATGCTGAGTGGTATCCTCTTTGGAACGACCAATTACATAACCTAGGTTACATGTTTGTCTGTATTAATTTTAAGATACGATAAGATAACATGTGTTGTTTCAAATAAATTCTATTCTATTCTATTCTACTTTCGCTCGATAGAAAAAAATCGCGAACATAGGTCTGAAATACACTTTAAAAATTTGTAGGTAACAAAATTATGCACAAAAGCTAGAAATATGAAAATTGCTTAATTTATTATTTAAATAATAATTATAGGTACCTTATTTAGTATCTGCCTAAATATCAAATTGTGATTCATTAAGGGCCAGTTGCACCAACAACAATTGACGAACTGATCAACATGCAGTGAACTATGAATTTTTCCATACAATAGAATTTAGCGAACGCTTTTACGGTGACAGACAGTTTGGCACAACCGACCCTAGGTACCTACCTACAATATGACCGTGGATGTAATCTTCCAACATACATTTTTCGTAGTAAATAGTAATGAAACCATTAATTAATATCGTGTAGTAGGGCTGTCTTTTTGAACAATTTTGCATAGGAACCGAAGCCAGTTTCCCGACATTTTATATTTAAAATATGTTAAGAAGTAGGTAAGTTATTAAAATCTATTTTGGTGCCTCGCAATAACGTTGGCGGCAAGATAAAGGTCGCTACTTTATCTTGCCTGCCAGGTTACTAAAGCATGACAAATGCACTAAAAAAGGTAAGACTGCACTCCTTATAAGGCGCTAAAATTTCTGTACCAGCGAACACCTTTTATGGACCCTTAGATCATCGTAAACATTGAAACCATATGTTGCACTTGGTTTCGTTTTGGTATGATCAAGTATGATTTAAAATTAAAATAATTGCTTGCTTCAAATGACAAACAATGATTTATTTGAAGGAGCAAGGCTTGATGTGTTGCCATCAGTGCTGTCCCAGCATTCAGAATCAGATTCTGTTAGTGTTTATTAGGTATGCAATGATATAGGTAATTACCTTCGTTTCAAGCTTTGATTAAAAAGCCGACCAAGAGCATTATGTCAGTCCATGCTCATTGTAGGATTCCGAAGTTATCCGTCCCTCACAGTAGGTCGTCTTAAACGGGGGCTATTCGTAAGTATCATGTAGGTACATTATAATCGATAGGAATTGCTCAGGAATACTTTTAGCATATCTCAAAAACAGCTTAAAAGTTTGAGGGGAAGGACACATATTTTTTTCTTTCGGAGCGATTATTTAATTCCAAAAATATTCTCGTAAGTAATCAAAAAGACTTCGCTAAAGAAAGACCCCTATTTGTTTTGAAATACCTATCCAATGACATCACACACCGTAGGGTAGAAGAAAAAAAATCATCCCCACTTCACGTGTTAGGGCAAGATAGATTTTTACCACCATGCAAAATTGCAGCTTTTTATCACTATCACGAAGCAAAACCTCGGACGGACAGACAGAAATGGGTCAATTTTTGAAGAGGATGTTTTTTCGACATTTGTATGGCAATTTTTTATTTTTGGAAAATCTGATTTATAATCATAGTTTCAGGAAGGGTTCATAACAACAAAAAATATACTGTATGAGGCACCACTCTACTTTTTATAGTTAGTTAGCTATAGACGTTTAAAGATTGACATTTGTATGGCACTATTTAGCCATTTTTAAGGCACTTTTGACATGTATATGAAAGTTTTTCGACATTGTATGGCAGTATCTAATGTTTTATGGCACTATTTATTATTTTTGTGGCATTTATAAGACCCTAGCGACATTTGTATGGCACTATGTCGACATTTGTATGCCACAATCGACATTTGTGCGGTGAAAATAGCCGTATAAATGTCGCCATACAAATGTCGGTAATAATATTTTTTTGCGAAATTTCCTACACAATACAACCGATTCACTTATTTATTTTACTATATATTTTAACACTATATTAGCAACAATTATTATAAAATACACATTTTTCATTCGACTGTGTACCAACATATTAAGCGTCCATACAAATGTCATTGTAGTCGTACCAAAATATATCGAAAGAGATTCTTACCTGTTTATATATAAATTAAACAGTTTCCGCGTCCACACTCGATGTCAATCGATGCCCAACTAACCGCACTATTGCGTCATAATTTTAATCTAACCGTTATTCAATAGACAAAGAAGATTTTGGGGGGTACCTATCTTTAAGTCTTAACAAAACAAGTGCCGCGCGGGACAACGATACAAAGGCTTCCCGTGTTTTATTAAATAACGCATTAATTTATCGAAAGGATTAAATCAGTTCTCTAGAAAATGCTCTTTATAAAAATACTAAGTTATTCATAATACATTGCGTACATCCAAAGTTATGATTTTTTTAATTGGGCTATGCCGCCACTGGGACACGCGAAAAACGGCAAATTTAGCCATTTTTGGAACTTTAAATGCGATTTTGTCAGAAACAAATAATATTTAAGTAAGCTACAGTTTTACATTTTTTTTAAAGCTTATAATACATTGAATGAAAATATATACATACCCAGTCTTTTAGTCCTAGGGTCTTCGGGTTTTAGCCGTGGGACAGCAAAAAATGCCAATTTGAAAATTGACCCATACGGACATGGCGAAACTATAAGGGTTCCTAATTGACTACGGAAAACTAAAAAGGAGGAGGAAGGATTCTACGTAAAGTTATGACAACTGAGTGAGCAGCTAAATCAGAAACAACAAGTTTTAAAGAAAGTAGGTACAAATTATGTAGTGGCACTGTAAGACCTACAATTCCCACCTACTGCAAATCCTTTAGCCAAAGTCTAGCTAGTCTTTAGCTAGGTACGTAAATCTTGCAAGGCAACACTATAGGTAAGTATTTGGTGATTATTGAAATTTGGGTGCTAACCGACGACATAGAAAAGAAAACTAGTTATATCCTATCCCCAGTATCCCCTTAATGATCATGAATACCTATTCATGTCATGAATGTTTTAATGGCAAGAATTCTCAAAACGAAACGTGTTTTTCCCGACAACATGCTTCCCGCAGGAGTATACCGTTACCAACGCAACTTCTGAGAACATCGCTATTTCTGTACCTACCGAACTTTAATATAACACATAACATTAATTTTATGGCAGACAAACGCTCTCCGAAAAACGTCTTTCTTAACATTTTCCCTGGCACCCTTTCAAACAAGTCCATATCTCGATCTCATTCCTTTGTAACCACCTGTTCGGAAAGACAATCACCCACGGTCACTTTTACGTTACTTTTACTGTGTTTTGGTAAAAATATAGCTGGCAATGAGTGAAAAACAAACTAAAGGCCAGTCCAGACGGGATGATCAAATCGACCGATTTGATCTGGAAACAAATTGACGTCAATCTCATCTAGCGTCTACACAATTTAATCGCCAATTTTAGATTTATGCCTACTTATTCGAGGGCTCGTAATTTAATAAAATCTACCCCACATGCGCATACTATCTTCGAAAATTGGTATTCTTGCTTCCGCACCTCCATTTAATCGGTCATAACTTACAATCGAATAAAGTGGCATCGGCGAGCCAATTTAATTTTTACATCCACACCACCTGATTTGATCAGACAATTTAATTTAATCAGATTGGCGGAAAATTGTTCCCGTCTGGAGTGGCCTTAATTTATTTACCGGAAAAATTGTGTGGTTCAGAATTTAAGAACTTAATGTACTTTGTAACTTTTGGGACAGTGAAGTGCTTTTAAGCACTGTGTCATTGGCATATCATAACTCATAATCTCCTGCAGAGCTTGTGTAAGTATGTGACCTTAAATCATAATACCTATACATCGGTCATGATCGGTCACCGAAACGATAAACTCAAATGATATAGGTATTATTAATTATATAGGCGTAATAATAATTATGCAGATAATATAAACTCATTTACTAATGATTATATAAGTAAATAACTTTAAATTAGTTCGAAATGTAAACGTAGTTACTAGTTTTCATTGACTTCTGGTATAATATAAAATTTGATGCTAGGCCAATCAAATTAGCTTTCAAAAATCGTTTTTAGGAATTAATTCCCAGCAAGTAAGAAACCGTTTTAATACCTTCATTTGGTCCTAAATGCGGGTAATTCGATTTTGCGCAATCCCAGGAGGTGTGCTTAAATTTTGGCAGCCTTGAGAGATACATTTTTCCTTGGATTGCCAAACCACACTCGATGTACATATAAAGAACCCACCATGAATTACAATGGCACTACCAACAGCAATTGGGGGATACTCGTGAAAAGGCGTTTTCGGATTTTCGTCATGAATCATTATTATCATCATTATCACTCATGATTAGAGCAAATTTCGGACTTGGTCGGACTTACCGTTTACGAGCTACAAGCAAAAAACTGAAAATAAGCAAACATTTTTCCACACCTGGGATTGCGCAAACTCGGATTACACGCATTTAGTACCAAATGAAGATATTAAAACGATTTCCAGCTTGCTGGAAATTAAATCCTCGAAAAAATCTAATTTGATTGGCCTAGATAACATGTGATAAGATTGAATTACAGCGGAAATTTTGACGTTTAAAAGTTTTATCAAATACTCATTTTCCTATAAAGGAAGACGCCTATGATAACAATCGATTGCAATTTTATAACAACGCATAGTGGATTCGGTATTGAATAACATTCAGGTGTTTACGACTCGGTCTGCAGGTGTGGTAGCTCTTCATGGATACGCGTGGGCCGGGGCTAAAATAACATGAAAACGGCGACGCAGGCCGGTTAGTCAGCGGACTCCTCTGGCCAGCATTACTCACTCGCCGCCGTGGGTAGTCTCACTCCCACGCCATATCAAAATTTCATACACCACTTTTAGATGTAGGTACGCACCTTCTAGTAAAGATGTCAATTGTTCACAATGCACTCACACAAATTGTGTGAAGCGGGAATTGACAACTCCTGAAAACTTTGTGACATACCTAATAGTTACCTCAGTAAACACCTACTAATGCTTAAATTGTCTTTTTTGTCAGTTAAAAATCTATTTAGTAGGTCTTGAACAACTGGACAACCATACCAATATTTATGTACGTAGATACCAATTGATTTTATTATTTATCTGTCAACGTTCAGTTCAGTGAAATAATATTAAGTAATTATAAGTCGCCTTTCACGTTTTTCTTTTATCTCAGATTTCATTGTTATTAACGTCACTTATTTGTAGTAGTAGTAGTAGTAGTAAAGTAGTAGTAGTAGTGTTATGGGTTAGAATGTAATGTCAGCAAAGAGGTTGAGGATATCAGTGTAGACTGGGCTTATAAATCCCGATCCAGGCTCCGTAGACAACATGCCAATCGCTAAAGTGTAAATAACATTATTTGCGGTATTTGACACATTATGACTGACGTATATAGAGATGTAACTAACGCAAATCGATTGTCACAGCAAGCGATTACGATTGGATGGCACGTAGACTGAGGTATCGAATTGTGACGTATAATGAATTTTTATTTGAGATTTAAATATAGCTAGAATTATATGGTTTTCCCGCAAGCTACCGGTCGGTCGGTGTATTTAAGACACCGACCGAGTAGGTCGCACCCATTGTCAAAATTGAAACTAACTTGTGATCTATTTTAAAGTTTATTTATGTTATTTCTGTGTCAAATTTGTTGTCTGTTAAGTGACGATAAATATATCCATATTTACAGTTAATTATCCACCTTTTCCTTATTTTTATTAAAAGAGAAATGAAAAATTCATATCGATTTACTTAGACGACTACCGATTCATAACGGTGGTGTCCGGCCAACCCTAAAATTAAAAAAAAAAAGACGTAGAACGTAAACGTTCGCAGTGCAGTTGTTTTCCTTTGTGATTTCGATGTGCAAAACATTTTACGTAGTATTGCTGTTGTGAGTGACAGACGTCAAATACCGCAAATAATGTTATTTACACTATAACGCTCCGTACTCTCTGTAGCGAACGAAACGCAACCTACACTGTCACACTAATATGGAAGAGTGATAGAGAGACAAAGCGATTCGCTGGCGAAGTGCAAGCGATTGTCACCTTGGCTTGGCCGCCAGATGCTCGGCCACCCTCGGCGATCTGCGGGATGCAGTAATGATTTACAGGAACCAAGCCTTATATCAATCTTGTTCCATTTTATAACTGCGTCTAAACACAAATCATTTCCTATCCGAACTAAAGTGTGAATAATAAATATTTTTAAAAATAACCAGTCACGAGGGCAACCGACGTAAAAAATATACGATCTTGATGTTGAAACTAACCGCGACCTCAAGCGCGACACATTTCCATAGGCAAATATATTGGGTGATCTCAATACTTTGGGAATGAACGAGGATCGCCGGAAAGTTGGCACAGGCTTACTAAACAGAAGTGAGAAAACTATATCAATTAATCCGTAAGTACTTTTTCCCTGGGTAAATTCCATCAATATTGTAAACAAACAGACAGACGTATTGATGAGACGCCGGCTTTTGTGTTCAGGAATGCAGTAGGCAAAGCCGCACCCATTTCAGAAGCAAAACGTGCTGAAACCAGATAGTAGGTATTGCTGCTCATTCCAAACCAAAATAGAAGCATTTTAACAATTTGATTTCCTGTTTCTGGTATTCTGGTCTTCTGTTGCGTAAGGGGCCCCACTGATTAACAGTCCGCCGGATGGTATCTGCCTGTCAGTTGTTCGGAACTGTCAACTTTTTGTTCTAACTGACAGGCCGATTCCTTAACGCGCCGCTGTCATAACATTAAATATCTTATTCAGTTTATAGTTATAACCGGCTTCGGCAGACGTTTTGGTAGACGCTGCTTTGTAAGTTACCTACCTTATCCTTAATTTTGGGGATTATGAAGGTATTATATTATAGGTAGGTATGTCAATGTGAAATGATTCATTGATGCAATTGCATACGTTATAAGACACCTTTATTTTAGGCAGGGTCGGTGTGTAACTTAAAGCTGACGATGAAGAAGCAAAGGTGACTTAAAAAGTATAAAACATTAATAAGCTAGAGCAATAAAAGTTATTATTCCAAATTGATTTGGTACCTACTTATAGGTAGATTCAAAGAGGATAACACGTTTTAAAGAAATTAGGTACTTAACAATGTCGGGAAAACTAAGTAAATTAAGAATGAACTGAAAGTAAAAATAGAGTAAAAATACAATATAGTTTAGTATTTAGGTACATCAGTAACAGGATTAAATAATACGATGTTATTTACGATTTGTTTTATGAGTTTTCCCAGTTATCACCAACCAATAAAAATGAAAATGACGCAGCTACCTATCTAATTATAGATACACGTACTGGTATATTTTTTATATTTCAACTCGAAATACGCCAAAGTCAAACAAATATTTATAAAGATACTTTCAGAGATTCGGTTACGTTCTCAGTTTAGTTAAGTACTTAATTGAATCTCTCCAGCTATAAATTATATATACCGAATGTATTGATCTCATGTGAAATTACACTTTTTACCTAATAAGATACCTATACCTATGCCCAAATGCCCTGATATCAAAGGAAACCAATCAAATTATTAATATTTATTGTTATATACCTACTTAGGTAATTTATGCTGCATTTATTTGTAGTGTAGGTAACTATATTAGTTTAGTATATATATGTTTTTGTTGCATTTTTACCGTTGATGATTTAATTATTAGGTTAATATTTTGATCTTGTTTAATTTTAAGTAAAGACCGCCTACTATAGGACCAACTGATATATAACATAGGTACATATGTAGTTACATATACGTAGGAACCTTAGTCACTTTTTCTATCGAACATAACATCTAGGTATTACCATATCAGAAGGAAGACAATGTCTAAAGGTATAGTCATGGGCTTACGGGGTTATAAATGTTATAATATACATTCTTTAAGATGTCCGAATTAGGTATAGGAAAAACTCTTGGAATTCGTGTTTAAGAAATCTCAATTAAATGAAAGAGTAATAAAATGTATACCTAGTCTTCGCAAGTTTTTGTACCCTGTTAGTTTTTTGAGCTTCTTGTGAAAATTACAATTTAACAACCTGACAACAGAGTGTTTGTAGGTAAGGTGGGCAGACGCATGAAAATAGCACCAACTCGCGGAATACTGACGCTATTTTTAAATAAACTGCTCATAACTCAGACTCTTCAGTCTTAAACATTTAACCAATTGATCTAGATATCGTACCTAGGTAGGTCGTTCTTTGTTTTTTTATTTATTATGGAATGAAAATATTTGAAATGAAAATATTTATTTCAGACACCAGGTATCCATATTTTTGTCTACAAGACTATTAGTAGGTAACAAATAAAAATCGAAATAAACCCTATACCTTACCTATATATACCATACCTTACACCTTAACTGCATGTTTTAACTGCAGGCATAACTTAAGTAACATAAATAAGTATGAAATGCATACTTTCAGAATTCAGACATACTTAAGTCGATTCATTAGTCTCTCAATTAAACCACAGTCATTATTGATCATCATTTCTACGGTGTATTTTTATTTTTTTAAACTAAATGAAATAAACAAATACCAACATAATAAAACTTATTATTAAACTTATTATTATATAATTAATAAATACCTAGGTACTCGAAGTACCGAAGTACATAATGGCGCATTACAATAGTACTATGCAACTGCGATTGCATAACTGGCAATCCATTTCTGCATTGAAAAACAAAGTACTAACGAATCCAATAATACCCGTTCTATTTCGATTCGTCTCATTACTGGCGCGGGAAACGGAAAGGAAAATAAAACAAGAAAGAAAGCGGGGTTCCTGCGCGAGCGCCGGTAGGGTGATTCCCAGTAGTTGCTACAGTGATATTATCTTGGTACAGTCAGCATCAAAAGTATAATTCTCTAAAAAATAGATATGGCTCAAGTAAGAAAATAAAAACTTAAAGATATTAAAAATTAAATGATAATACAAAAAAATTGACGAATGCAAAAATAAACTTAAAAATACTTAGGTGTGTAATATGTAGAATGATTAGAATGTAAATACTTTTGAACGAGACTGTAAAGATTTTTCTCTTTTTAAAAAAGTATTAGAGGTCGTTTCTGCATTGAAAAACAAAATACTAACGAATCCAATAATACCCGTTCTATTTCGATTCGTCTCATTACTGGCGCGGCAAACGGAATAGGAAAATAAAATAAGAAAGAAAGCGGGGTTCCTGCGCCAGCGCCGGTAGGGTGATTCCCAGTAGTTGCCACAGTCTTATTATCTTGGTAAAGTCAGCATAAAAAGTATCATTCTCTAAAAAATAGATATGGCTCAAGTAAGAAAATAAAAACTTAACGATATTAAAAATTAAATGATAATACAAAAAATTAGACGAATGAAAAAATAAACTTAAAAATACTTAGGTATGTAATATATAGAATGATTAGAATGTAAATACTTTTGAACGAGAACTGTAAAGATTTTTCTCTATTTAAAAAAGTATTAGAGGTCGACAGATACTTTTAGCGCGTTATTATTGATGCTGACTGTACTTATCCAGACTTAAAGTCAGAGATTAAAATGGTAGGTATACTTGGTCAAGCAAATCTTGTCAGTAGCAAAAGGCGCGAAATTCAAATTTTCTATGGGACGATAACCCTTCGCACCTACATTTTTTAAATTTGCCGCCTTTTTCTACTGACAAGATTTGTATGACCATCTATAAAACAGTAGGGCGACCCATACTATTTTACAAATTAACTAGTATTTAATTTCAGTACTTATTACGGTTCTTAATACCTATATATTTTTCATTTTATTTAGCTAATTAATCTGATCACTGCCCACTAAATAGCACTTTTGAACATCAAAGATATTTGCAACAGGGCAATCTTTTGATTTATAGAGTAAACTGTCAATACCTGAGGTCAGTACAGATGTAACGTAGTGCAAAATTAATTATTTTTCATCTTATTTTCACGGAAACGTACGAATGTGTCTTGCTATTTCAGTCGGTCTCGGTACAAAAAGTATTGAGGTTGACTGAATGAGCATGACAAATATAAAACGTTTCAGATACGATCAGATCAAATACGATGGAAAACAATTATGGACTAAATCTCTAGTAATGTTTGTTTTGTTAAAGTCTAGGCAAAGTTGTAAACAAAGGCATAGTTGACATTCATAAATTTATTTATTATATTTTATTTGGCCTACGGCCTACGCCATGTTGCGAATTATCAGTGTAATTTATTTTATTGGCAAGGAGACTCTTCAACAACAGGGTGCGTAGCCAACGTGCCAATCGTTAACGCTCCTTTATTAGCCTATCGTTAGTCATCTCTCTATATCACTCTTCCACAATAGTGCGACAGTGACAGTTGCGTTTCGTTCGCTACGGAGCGTTAACGATTGCACGTTGGCTACGCACCCTAACGTTAATGTCATCAAATGTCAATATAACCGAAGTAAACAAGAAGAAAAGATGTTGCAACTTGCAATCATAAAAGATTTATAAAAAGTGCCAAATAAAATGCGAAAATTGCAGGAAAAAATATTTTAAATACCCACAACTAAACATTTACATCAATAAAAGTACGATGGATTGCGGAGCATTCCAATAAACAATGTATTGAAATTAGTCGTTGTCATGACGGGTACCTACGGACATTATTTTAATTTGACTATATGACTAATATAATACATGACATGACGTACATTATAAGGTACATAATAAGGTTGTGTATGACATTTATTATTAGTGTAAATCCGAGGTGTAAATAATAGTTAGTAATAATTTGTATTTTATTTTTAATTGAATTTCTATTTTATTTTATGTAATTTTTATTAATTATAATTTTAATGTACTTAGTTATTATGTTGATTTGGACTTTGTCTGAAATAAAAGAATTTTATTTATTTATTATTTATTTATTGCCATATGTACATACCTATGCTGCTTATAATAGCGACTTTTATCTCAAGTCCAAATGGATTTGTATCAGCAGGAATTAGTCTAGGTATAGGTGTACCATTCATCAATAGATTTTCTCTATTGATAACGGGATGTTCTCATCAAGATCATTTTGTTGTTTATTAACATCTCCCACATAGGATACGTAACTCGACTCCACTCTTTATATATCGCTCGCTTTAGCATCAATAAATAAACGTAAGAGAGTTGCACTGAGATCATACTATAATATCAATATCAAATCAAAAACAGGTTTTTAAAGTCTCAATTTCAGCTCCACTTATCTTCAGACTATTCAAAATATAAAACATCGCTCACAACCAGGTCGATTAACCGCTATTCATTCATTCAGCGCTAATCACAACACTTTGTTTTGCCTACGAGCATTATCGCTACATACCGGCTACGACTTAGCACCACTTGCACCAGCCGGGGCTAAGCGGTTAAACCGTTAAAACCGAGTATCAAATTGTACTGGTAACCATTGTAACTCCAGGTTTAACCGGTTAACCCCGGGTTAGTGGGATGGTGCAAGTGGCCCATTGCCGGGACCACACTAACGGGAAACGCCGTGGATTATCGCGATAATTGACACATTTCATACGGCCACACTGGGATTATTGCGATAATTAACGGCATTTCTCGGCGTTTTCCGTTATGTGGTCCCGGCATTAGTGACACAGAGTTCAATTGAAACGATTTGACACATTCGTCAATCCGTCAGAATTGAATTTTACGCAATTGGAACAAGAGTAGAATATATCGAGATGGTAACTCATAATTGTTCAGTCACCAGTGAACTCTATTCCATTGGTTTAAGGGTGGGAATAGTAAATGCTGGGAATGACCCGCCGGACATGCGTTCACATGTGCCGGGCTATTTTGGACGCCGACACGGCACTGGAATAGGTATCTGCACTGGCTGGAGTTTTCGGGCCACCCAGTATCCCAGATGACATCTGTGTTATCCGGTAACAAGTAAGACGTTTGAAAACCTATGACAAAATAACTACGTATTTTCGTACATAACCTACTCTTTTTTAGGGTTCCGTACCCAAAAGGTAAAAACGGGACCCTATTACTAAGACACCACTGTCCGTCTGTCCGTCTGTCTCTCACCAGGCTTTAGCTCATGAACCGTGATGGCTAGACAGTTGAAGTTTTGACAGGTTATGTATTTCTGTTGCCGCTATAACAAATACTAAGAAGTACGGAACCCTCGGTGAACGAGTCCGACTCGCTCTTGTCCGGTTATTTTTAAAGTCAGTTGAAATAGGCATTTAATGAAGGGTTAGCTGACTGGATAGACACGTCATTCATCAAAATCGGCCCAGTTGTTTTGACGCTACGGTGGAACATGCAACATATTGCACATCTTTGTATTAAAACCTCTTATCTTAAGGGAATCAAAATCATAGGGTTCCAAGAACTATAAAATTTGGCAACTAAAGTCTTTTGCTACAAATATACGAAAAAATCGGAAAACAATATTATTATAATAAAAATAGGTATTTAATTTAATTTGCAAGTACCTAAACTTCAGTGGGCGAGTCCGATTCGCACTTGTCCGGTATTTAATTAATACTAGTCAGCTAGATGTAATGTACCTAGGTATTTTTTCCAGTTTATTCAAAAGTCAGACTACCATCACAAAAATCAAAACATCTACAATACAATTCCTTACCACGATTTAAAAATAACAACTATTATTATGAGTTTCTTTCAATAACAACTGCATATATCTTTCCGCTACCTATAAATAAAAAATATACCTATGTAAACACTGCATCTATTACTATAAATATCACTGAATGATAATTCAGCGATATTTGAATTTCGAGCGCTCGATTTCGTGTGGCTCCCTTCTATTATATCTCCACTGCTGGGCATTTAAATTCTACTAAGTGGTCAATTCAATACCAATACCACTAGATTCCCAATTTCTATCGCTCGTATTTAAAAAGTAGCATTTCGCCGTTTTTCACCGATTTTCGAGTGACGAAATCGTGCGCTTGAAATTCAAAAATCGCCTCAATTTAAATTATATTAAATTTATTATTATGCAAGTTTTATAGTTGTAATGATATAGCCATAACGTAGGCGGATCATTAATAATCATAAGTCCGTTATTTGCTAGGCAATGATATCCGTCACTCAAGCCATCAAAATATGATTTAATTTCAGCAGAGTGCACTTCTGAAGGTTTTCCGTGAAGATAAATTATTGAAAAGCTAGAATTACTGAAGTCTTAAAGGTTTAAGGTTTTTTTGAGAGATGTAGCTAGGAAAAAAATATCCTTCTAATATAATAATACAATATTGTATTGTAATATAAGTATGCTAATATACTCCTTAAATACCTTGGGCCTATCCCACGAAACTTTACAGGTGTACAATTCGACAATATTGTTCAATTATAAACAAAAATACGTACCACAATAAAAAATATCGAATGACAATCAACCAACCACGGACTTAATAATCAATCAATCAGTAAAATTGTCAACCTATAAGCTCTATAAGTAAGTAATAACAAATGCGCTTACAGACAGACAACGCACAGTCTATCTATACCATTAAAGATAGTAGGTATGCCTACTTCAAATAATATTTATCAAATATTATTTATATTATTAGAACTGCTGGGGAGGAAAATGCATGTTTAGTATGTAAGTTAGTTTTTAATAGGATCTTATGTACATTTTACTCTGTTGTTCTCCTAATAAATAAAATAAAAAATAAAATAAAATTATAGAATTCCATCCACTTTTTCTGAACGCAACCTAAATAAAAAAAAGAAAAAAAGGAAAGAAAAAAAAGAAAGAAAAGGAAAGGAAGGAAGGAAGGAAAGGGTAGAAGGTTTCAACAACATCGACGCTAAAATAAAATATTTTATCTTAATTTTGCCTCATTAATTTGCTTTGCGTAGATTTTATCCAGACTATGTACGTAAATACCGAACTACGCACGTTGATAAAATATATTATAATCCTTAAGACAAATAACCCATATTATGAAGAACATAACATTAATAAAATTAAGGTCGAAATCGAAAAGAATTTGGCTACAAACTGCAACGCCCTCGCGCGGCGGGCGACGCTCCACGACCGTCGCTAAAATTAACATCGGCAATTAGTTATCTACATCGAAATGTTCTAAGAAACCAACCAAATTAGAATACCATGTACTACAGGAAACGTCCTGAGTCCAGACAATGAATTTTAACTATTAACTGAACCGTTGATATAATACCTAGATCTATAAACTGGGCTATGCGGCCTTTGCGCGTATTGGAGAGCGTAAGTGAAACATAATCCTGTTAAAAATAATAAGATTATTGAATTAATTTACGTGAGAGACATGGAGTTGGAGACTCCTTAGCTTAGGTAGTTACATGTTTTTACAATAGCCTTTTAACTTAAAATAAAATGTTTTAAAAGTTAGCACTCACCGTTTGCCTTTAATTGAAGAACGAACTACAATTAGTTATTTAACCGTTTGTACTTACATTTTTATTGCCCATAACTCCATCTGTCGGCAAGGGTTCAAAACGAGTCCTTTTTATTACAGCTCCATCTTACGGAAGCGAGAATATTTAAAAGTATTCTAGTAACACACATTTGCGCCATCTCTGCGAGAAAGTGCGGAGGTGCGTGTGGGTTGGCTGCCTCAGTTCAATTGAACCATCAACGTCGAGCCTCTATCAAATCTAAAAGTAAAACAAGCCTAAGGTTTACGCGGCATCTGAAGGTTATTTGCGGAACATGAACTTGCCATCAAGTATGCCCACAGTGACGCTAGCTGGTGGCTATTTCGGGCATTACTATGTAAGCATGTAAGGTGATCAGGTTTCAGAGTGCACACAAAAGATGGCGGGTGCGTCCTGTTTCCGAACATGCAATTTGGTGTAGCTCAAAAATTCGATTAACTATAGACGGTCAAGCAAATCTTGTCAGTAAAAAAAGGCGTGAAATTCAAATTTTCTATGGGACGATATCCTTTCGCGCCTACATTTTTCAAATTTGCCGCCTTTTTCTACTGACAAGATCTGCTTGACCAAGTATATTTTGTGATGTCGATAACTATTTTAAATACCTACTTCAAAATGATATCGAATAGTGTGTGTGTGTGTTTTTTTGAGTGCATAAAGGCTGTTTCTCATATAAGTAGCGCCACCTGTCAAAATAAGTTATGGTCGAACATTTGTTGCACTAAAAATGTAAAATTTTACTCTTGTCGAAAATTCGCCACTCATTGCGAATTTACTATTTTTCGCACTTGTATCGTAAATAACTATTTCATAAATTTCGACGACTGGTCTGGCCTAGTCTGTAGCCAAAGAGAATAGAGTGTAGGTATATAGAGTTATTGTCGTAGTAAATTTTGTAGTCACAGTAAATTTACTGCCATCGTTCGACAGATGATTAAAACTTTTAGAACGCTATTTAACTTTGATCCTTATTCTTTCGCAAATATCAAGGATCAAAGTCAAATGGCGTTCTAAAGGTTTTAATCATGTGTCGTGAGATGGCAGTAAATTTACTGTGACTACAAAATTTGAATGAGGAGGCACACTAAAAGGTTAGGACAGATGTCGCCCCAGCAACCCGACATTGTTTACGATTTGTGACAAGTGTATGATTGCGAATTTTTTTACTAATACTTGCGATCTTCGAGCAACACGGAAGGGAGGCGGCATTCGCACTATTTCCCCTCTGCCGAGGTACAAGATTAGCGCGTCAATCTAATCTAGCGCGAGTAATAAAACTAGTTGCACTTGGATTTTTCACTAGACCGAGTCCAGACGCGCACGTGAACACTGCTGCACAAAAATGCCGGTTTGCTCGGTTTTTTGTTATAAAAAGAGGTCGGGGACATCAAATTTACAAAAAGAAAGTGTTACATTTCACATGTAATATTTTTTTTACATATCATACGTTTAATTACATTCAAACACAATTATTATATTTTAGTGTCATGTAAAAATAAAATAAAAATAAAAAAATAAAAAAGCCCATTTATTCCATAACCAAAGATTAAATTTACATAACAAAAAGGTAATTAAAATCTTTTTTTTAATATATTTTGTACACTTAAACTATTTTTTTTTTGTAACTATAATTATATACTTTGGTTAGGACCCCTCACGGGTAAAGGCCTCCTCCAGCTCTTGCCATCTTTTTCTGTCTTGTGCAGTATTGGGCCAGTCCTTATCTATGTCACGGAGTTCATCTGACCACCTGGCGTTTGGTTTGCCGTGTCTTCTTTTGCCGTCTGGCCCTTTCCACAGCGTGGCCACTTTAGTCCATCTTTTGGCGTGCATTCTAGCAACATGGCCGGCCCATTTCCATTTGGACTTTAGACTGTATTCTAACGCATCTATTATTTTTGTCTTTGCTCTAATATCACTGTGTCTTATCTTATCCTTTAGTTTTATTTTCAGAATATTTCGTTCGATAGCCCTTTGGCAGCTTCTAATTTTGTTTTTGGCTTCTTCGGTGTATTTCCATGTTTGACTGCCGTATGTCATAGTTGGGAGTAGGCAAGAGTCTATTACTACCTTTTTCAATTTAAGTGGGAGACTGCTTTTTAGAACTTCTTTCTTACTCCAAAACATATTCCAAGTTTTCTTGATTCTTCGATCTATCTCTTCTAAGTTGTTTGTTGCGTTAAAAGATATTTGTTTACCTAAGTACACGAAGCTTTTTACGTATTCAATTTCTGAGTTTTCTATGATAATGGGTGTTTCCTTGAAGTTTGTCATCAATTTTGTTTTTTGTACATTAAGTTCCAGGCCAATTTGTTTGCTAGCTGTACTTAGTGATGAGATCATGTACTGCAGATTTCTCGCTGTTTCGGCAACTAGCACGATGTCGTCAGCGAAGCAGAGATGTGTAAGTTCCTGTAGTGACATTCTTATGCCTCTGTTATTCCAATTTAAGCTTTTAGTCGTTTGTTCTAGGACGATTATAAATAGGGTCGGAGATAGCGGGTCACCCTGCCGTACTCCTCTCTCTATTTTTATTTCAGGACCGGTATTTTCAAGCTTGACTCTACTTTTGCAATTTTCATAGATGTTATTAATAATTTCTATGTATGTAGGGTGAATTTTTGCTGCAGTCATAGAGTTCCATATTACTTCGTGGTCGATAGAGTCAAAAGCTTTTTGATAATCAATAAACCCAAGGTAGAGTGGTCTCCTGAATTCTGAGTATTTTTCTATAAGTTGCTCTACTACCTGCAGGTGGTCGATTGTACTGAAACCTTTTCTGAAACCTGCCTGCTCTACACCAACATAGGCCTCTACTTGTGGTGTTATTCTTGACTGTACTCCTGCTGAAAAAAGTTTATAGAGACTGGACATTAAGCTTATTGGGCGATAATTAGAAATTTCAGTAGGGTCTCCTTTTTTGTAGATAATAGTTATGTTTGATTCAGTGCATTCATGTGGTACTTTTTTTGTATGTAGTATCTTATTAAAAAGCATAGTTAGGGGTGTGAGTATGAATGGACAGCTAGCCTTTAATAAATCATTTCAACATCAGTGTCATGTAATTGTTTGATTTATCGATTTTGCTCGCTCAGTACAAATTGCGGATCGGTCGAGCCACAAATCCGACTTCTCATCTCTCAGAATACAATAACATACTTCAACGAAAATGTGTTAGTGTGCGTGTTGTGACACTTGTCACTCGTCCGTACACAAAAAGAGATCGAGGTTTGCAAGATTTGTCTTTGACGTGTGTAATTTTCTATGTATTTGTGTCGTCATTACAGATTGGATTTTGTATGTAAGTGTGTGAGAAGTGCGACTGTGTGCACCTTTCCCCCCGCGAAAAATGGCAGAAAGATTTGTACGGTGAGATATCGCTTGGGCCCCTCCCTTCCGATGTGTCGGAAGCCGGTGTTGCTCGAAGGAAAAAATGTACATATATGATTTGACAGTGACAGCCGACGATAATGGCGGTGCCACTGGCGGGATAAAATGTCAGTTTTCCTCCTCATTCTCTAAATTCTCTTTGCTGTGGCTACAAAAATTACTTTGACAATCCATTCTCTTTTCATCACACTTGCTCGAAAAAGATCTTATTTCATGCAGGTGTTCTGAAGGGTAAAGGCCTATATTGTTCCCGCGGGAGTTATAGCTAGTCTTTTTTTAATTATGTCACTAATTCATACGTTCCAAGTAGGTTAAAATCCTATATTGTACGCCCTAGCGGGGTATCATGTACCTACTTGCCAAATGGAAGACCAAAATGGACAAATGAACATGATTACAATGGAATAAATGATATGATGTGATATATATGAAGTAAAATACTTTGTTTAAAGTCAAGGTATAATGGAGTATGAAGGTAAAAATACTTTACAGTACATATTATGGTCCTATTTTCCCGCACTAGTGCGTAAAATAGCACTTTTCGTGCGATATTAAAAGTTTAAAGGGCCATATGTACTGTAAAACGTTGCACGATACACGTGCGAATAGGTAATTCGCAACTTGTGTCGATTTAAAACACTCCCTTCGGTCGTGTTTTAATTTATCGCCACTCGTTTCGAATTTCCTCTTTTCCGCACTTGTATCGTAAATAACTATTTCATTTCTCATGCTCTGAGAGAGGGTCATTGTTGTTCTAAAAGGTGTGCAGAAAATGATACGTTTCTGCACTAGAGCATTTTAGGTTCCAAGTACGATTTAATTTTTTTTTTTATGATAAGCAGTTGAAATTTGAGTATAAATGGATTTATTATACAATTTCCATTCTGATTCCATAAATTCATGACTCCCCATTCCATAAATAACGATACTTTTACCTAAATTGTTAATTGAAAGTACCCTCAAAAAATACTAAAAAAATGTATACTTAGCCATGTTTAAAAAAAAACACATGCATTTTACTTTCCTCGTATTCGAAATGAAAAGTCTACTTTTCATTTCGAATACGTGTTTAACGCGGGAAAAAGGGCATCATTTCAGCCTCGGTCTATTGACGCTCTCACTGCGTTCGAGCGCCACACTACCTCGGCAGAGATGAGTGCCTTTCATCCCTTAAAAACCTTAAAAATTACTCATCTAGGGCCAAAATCCAGAGAGGAAAATGTCGAGAACGTTTGTATGGAAAAATTACCACTTATGTATCCTCTTAAGTTGCGTTGTTTTATCACAGAGTTCCTATATCCACCTTCTGTGTCCATCATCAGATCAGCTCGATGGTACCATGGTTGGTTGCGTTGTCACTCAACTTAGGTACCTACATACACACATACAAACTTGTAAATAAAATAGACCGGCGAACACCCCTTGTAGTTTTTCGTTTGTAATCCATATTCTACTGTTATATTTGGGCGGGGCTAAAAGATCTGCTGGTAGAGTTAAACCAAGAAAAGTCTGCAGCGATTTTGCTAGCCCACGCAGTGCAAGTGTTATTTTTACGTCATAATTTTGTCATAGAAGTTTGACGTTTAAAATAACACTTGCACTGCGTGGGCTATCAAAATCGCTGCAGAATTTTCTTGGTCTAACTCTAGAAACTTCCTTTGAAGCCTTACTTCGAAATTAAAAGCCCGTTCGGGATCGAAGTAGCCGTAGTATGAAGGGATTAGTACGTGGAATTGAATACCAGTTGTACAGTCGCATCAAATAGTTGGTGACATCCAAAGTCCAAAGGCCCAATATTTTACATTTGAACCCGCCGATGTTTCCATACAGGTATAAGAACGAGTAGTGCGCACATAGCGATATATTTGGCCCCTCTGGTTGTCACCAATTCCTTTCATGCTGAGTGTACACTTTGATTCCAAACAGACATTGACTTCTTGCGGCTCTTTGGAGGTACGATTGCAGCTCTACTGGTCACAAAAATGTAAAACACTACCTATTTTATAAGCGGTTCTTTAAGAATCGTCGTTTCTACTGCGGTTGGTTCTAAGGCCACTGTATTTCTGTATGAAGTATGATCGTAAAATTTTCTGTTTGTGGATTGTAACATCCATGATCAGTTTGCTTGTGAACTAAACTTTCTATTTACTACTTGGGCACCAAATCTCAAAAAAGCGAAGTATGTGTGTTTGAGTTTAGTGAGTTTACCGTTAGCATAGGTAATTATGATATGAGGTAGAAGTATTGATAGGTAAAGGTACCTAAGGTAAACGTACTGGTGCTCGACGCGGACCCAGTACATGTCATCTTGAAACTTATGTCATTGTCAATAGAGGTGACAGCATGGTGTCATCTATTGGGCATTAGCATGTCGAGCACTAGTACGTTTACCTTATATGATTGTAGGTATAAAATCAAAATTTTCACTATACAAGATACAAGAGATTCTGGGTTCATTTAGTGTGTAATCAATTTTTTTATTCTGTATCTAATAATTCGTTTAGTAGTACCACTGTATATATATTGTATGTAAATAAATGATTACGCATAATTAGTTGGGTTAGTTTGACGTAGTTTGGGTGAAGTAAGAACATGCTCAAGTTCTCATTTTTTAATACAAAATAAATAATAAAATGGAAATAAATAACTAATTAATACAAAGGTAGGTACTTATGCTAACCACTTAGGCATGTAATACATAAATATTTTTGGTTCTGGAACGAATATTTATGGTTTCAGTAGCATTATAGTTTTTGTATAAAAGGCAAAAACCCTGCTACAATTTCAAGGGATTACACACACACAATAGCGTCCTAAAATACACTTATCTTTGTACGAGATTGCTTATGAATAATATCACTTGGTCCTTCGAATGATGGCGTTCACTTGCCGAGGAGGATCTTGCGGCCAGCGCCCATGTTCGATCCGGCCTGGGTGGCACCCTTGTTGGAGCCCGCCTGCAGGCCCACGATGGTCTGACCGGCGTTCAGGACCTCGTCGGAGAACTCGCGCTTGCACTCATCAGAGGGCTTGGGGCCTAGGTTGGGGCCGGTCCACTCGGGGTGCCTGTAGGTCTGTAAACAATGTATTATTAGACCGGCGCCGACTCAAAATGCGGTCAAGACTTTATATCACTTTCACAAGTCTTAAACGATCCCCACTTGGCTTCCACGCAACCACGTGACCTTGGGTATTTATGAAAACTGAGGTAACGTTTCAAGAAACTCGTAAATTTTTAAATTGGCAATGTCCCAACTTGAGATCTAACCGTATCTTACGATAAACAATCTGTAAACGAGTAGGTAACTCGTTTCGTTGCGATACACTTTTCTATTTTGGGAAGAACATGTTTACGAGATTATGGATTACTGAGTAATAAACTTGGATATTTACAAAGTCGTAAAGTGCGCAGTCGAATTAACCGTCGAGTTGGTCTCACGCTGAGTATTTAAATAGATTCAGGGTGATATTATCGGATCATGCCTCTACGGATGACGTCACAGGAAGATTTGAGGTTTTCCATGCTCACCTCGCGGCCAAGGGCGAACAGTGTGCTGACGACTTGCGCGATGTCCTTCTTCTCCCAGAGGTCGACGGTCTGGAACACGTCAATGTCGGGGACACCGTACGCTTTGATGGCCGCCTGGAAGCTAAACAATAAATACAGATTAGAGAAAAAAAATCTCAATACCATATCGAGCTTATAGTCTTAGATTAACTAGCAGTATTCAAAAACTTTTCGTCATTAAGATTTTATTCCAATGTAATAATACACTGGTGAGACTAGGGTCAACTGGTGAATTTCTAATTGCAAAAAAAAAGATCATCGAACAAGTTTTAGGTAGAATGTTGGGAAAGTGCACGTCATAAAATAATTGACTTACTTGGTGATGTTCTCCATCATCTTGAACTGTCCGCCGGAGGTGTTGATCTTGGGGACGGAGCCAGGCTTCAGCTTGTTGATGAGCTGGCACAGGACGGTGCCGTCCTTGAGCACATCTTCGAACCCATCGTTGGGAGGGAATTTGGCGCCCAGGACGGTTTCAATCCAGGACTGTGCCTCCTTCTCACGTTCAGGGTCACGCTTGGCAAGGAGCTGCAATGTTTAAGATTTTGCTGATAAATAAATAGTTAAGGGTATAACACCAGTTTGCCCCAACCCGTTGCTATTCCTTAGATTGTCTGTCTGTCTGATCAAAGTTAGCCAAATAGAAATCCAATAGGAGTTAACTGGTAAGTAGATACTATAATAAATAATAAGAATACGGTGAGATCAAATCTAAAAGTAACTAAAAATTATATCTTGTGAGAAAAAGTAGTATTTTTTTTCAAATAGCCACTTTGATGATGACATTGATTTATTTCTTCGTCGTTGACATTATGTGTTCTAAAATAAGTGGACTAATCATTTTCGAGGTAATAAAAACAATTTGTTTTTATAATTTTTTTGCGACTATGAGTGTTTTTATGAATATAATGACATTTGCTGACCTTAGCGCGGACTTGGCGTTCCAGAGACATGTTGTGTGGTTGTGTGTGTGGTGCTGAGAGGTAGCGAGTCGTTGGCAATCTCCGCTAAACTAAACTCCTGTAAGCCGAGTCAACGTATTTATAGTGCGCACAGGCTACGTTTCTTCTGGAAAACTCCCGCGCCGCCCAACCCGATCGAACGAAATAAACTTCTGACTCAACAACCTTATTAGTATCACACATACAACACATTATTTTACTTTTTGGAATGTAATTATTTTAACCCCGAAGAATATTTAGACTGCAGATTTATTTTGAGGTGTTTGTTTATAAAAATAGTTTAACGGTAGGAAATTAGAAACCTATGTATCACTCACGCTAGTAAACGCTTTTTACAGTACATATGGTGCTACTTTACCGCCTTAGGGCGGGATTAAGGACAATACGTGCCTATGTCAAATATTTCAAGGTCCATATGTACTGTAAAACGTTGTACAATACACGTGCAAATTCCTACTTTTCGCACTTGTATCGTAATGTAGGTAATATTTCATCGTTACTGCTTACTTTATAATTTCCGACTTGTTGTGCGAAAAGTGTCGATGTCACTTTTCGAGGCAAACAGTTCAAGTCAGTCATGTCATCTTGAAACATAAGTCATTGTCAATAAAGGTGACAGCAAGGTGTCTTCTATTGGGCATTAGCATGTCGAGCACTAGTACGTTTACCTTATCAAATCAAATCGAGTTTAAATTATGAACGGGAAATGCACGTAGGTAAAGCTCTAGTTGTTGGAGTAGCACTGTAACTTTGCACTGCTCATGCACGTGTTGAGTGTTTATTTAGCAAAACCACGAAGGCTAAGGCCGTTTAGTTTTAACTGCGACCTTCATTCATCTGTCAGCGCGTCGTAACGAAGTCTCGGATGCGCTAAAGTGCTGGAACCTTCAGCGCGGTCAGTTTGAAGCCAATTCAACACCTAGAGTTAGACCAAGACAAGTCTGCAACGATTTTGATAGCACACGCACTGCAAGTGTTATTTATACGTCATCATTTCATAGAAGTTTGACGTTTGAATTAACACTTGCACTGCGTCAAAATTGTTGCAGACTTGTCTTGGTCTAACGATTCGTAGTCCAGGGTATTGACATCCCTCTTCTTCTTAATCGTAATAAAATGATATCACAAGATAGTCTAGCTAGAAGACTATCTATCTCTGTGTATATCTATGTCTATGTCTATCTTGTGATATAATTTTATTACGATCACGTTATTTTCAGTCAATGATATTTAAACGTTTGTAGCCTGTAGGCTAATTGAAATTATATTAAAATAAGTATCAAATTTTGAACTTAGGCTGTTTAGTTAAATAAAAATACATGTATTAAACCTACCGACTACAAAGCCATTCAATATTTTTTTAATTAATTTTGTCGAAAAACTTAATAATTTTACCATTCGTATTTTCATTTCCGATGAATTTGTAACTTACAACCGAATTCCGTTTTTTGCCTTTGAGCCGATTTTAATTTAATGCCTGTTTGTATTGCTGTGTGAATATTGTTTTTTTTTTTGCGCCGTTTGTACATTAGTCTCCAATTCTCCCTCGATTGCTCAAAGGTTAACTGGAAGAGAGGGATAAGTTGAAGGCCTGAAGGCCATTATCTCGATGAAGGAGTTTTTTGAAGGCTCTTTAGTGAAAAAGAACATCGTAAAGATAAATCCTAATAAGGTAGATTTTCCCATCTGAAGCAGTCGCGTTCGTAACCTGGTGCCTATGGAAGTTTTTAGGATAAGGTTGCCGAGAATACCGCAGAATACTTTTGGTTGCATCCAGAAAAGCGCTAATATGAGGACATTATAAATAGGCCGTGATACCTACACAGTAGATTTTCCGTCACCTAACTTATACGGTAATACGTTCAGCGCTGACAGCTCCAAAGCTCTACCTACACGTGTCCAACTCGATGATTTGTCATTGTGTCACATTGCCTACGCGTCTGCGTGCTTACCATGAGCCACGGGTATATAAAAATACCTATCGCCTTGAATGTTTTCATGACGTTGCTGTGATTCTACCTATTAGTCACAGTTTTTAAGTAAATAGCAGAATTAATGAGTCACAGAAATATTTTTTCAAGGAGAAAGAAATTCTTTTTTGTCTCCGGCCCTCAGTTCGTTATTATTTTTTTTAGTTATAATTCTTTGATGTCTGACATAATACATATTTATTTTACTTTTCTGCGTCTTATTATGCAGTTGTAAATAATTTTGATTCACGAGTTGAACCGTTTTTTGGAATAATTAAGGTCTACGTTTAAAAAAATATACTACTTTCAAACGCAAAGCATTAAGAGGGGGTGCGACTTGCCCTTCATTAAAAAGTGAAAATTTCAATATAAAAACTTTAATATTGCAAAAAACTTCCTCTTTTTATTGACCGAGCGTTAGTGAAAGTCTCCGTTTCAGCTTGGGCAAAAATGCTTATGTTTTTTTCAGTATGGCCTACACCTCTCAGAGTATAGTCAGACATAACACGACGACCGGTCTAGCCTAGTGGGTAGTGAAGCCTATGGAGCCGATGGTCCCGGGTTTGAATCCCGGTAAGGGCATTTATTTGTGTGATGACACAGATATTTGTTCCTGGGTCATAGTTGTTTTTTATGTATTTAAGTTTTTATATATTATATAGGTATATCGTTGTCTAAGTACCCACAACACAAGTCTTCATGAGCTTACCGTGGGGCTTAGTCAATTCGTGTAAAGATGTCCTATAATATTTATTTTATTTATTTAAAACAAATACCTGTATGTAAATACGGGATATTTAACGGGGTTAATAGTATTTACAGTGTATAAGATTGTACGTAAGAAGTATAGTAGATCTTTTTAGTAAATATTGAATAATGTGTTTGAATAAATAGTACTCTGATAGTACTAGAATGCATAGAACGCGCTAAACCTTATGTATTACGGCCCCGACACTATCATGAATACTGACATTACTTTGAAGGAATGACGGCAAGTAATGAAGTTTATTTTAATAATTTCCGTCAGTATTGGAGTTATAATAATAATAATAATAACCCCGCGGGGGCAGCTTGTGGCGAGCTGACGGTGAGTGGCGACACCGCGGACCCCTATTCCAGAGGGCCCTGTCATCTGGCCCTCGCCTCTGTGCTTGCCTTGATTGGCCGGCCAGAGTGGAGTCGCAAGAGCGGGACCTATGCTCCAGGTTGGAAGTGTAAAATGTCATAACGCCGGCGGCCTGCTGAACGGATTACCGGGATCCGGCTACCGCAGACTCACCTCTCGACAACCTCACAGCCACTCCAAAGTGTTGCCCTGTTGTCGCACTGTGCGTGCGGCCATTGCGGGGCCCACTCAATGAGTTGGCGAGTCACCACAAAAACAACTTGTCATTTACAATTTCGAGACTGATTGTCACGGCAGGTGTCCGCTAGTCTCTCCCATAGCCCATTATCCAGTCCATCCAACTTACAATTCCATAGCCCATGACCTTAGTTCCCATCGCAGCACAAAAGTGCTGCCTGCAATAGTCTTTGCACCTGGCGGGGACCATCTCCGGATGTATCACATTGTGCGTTCGGGGATGGTATCCGCCACATGTATCCCTTGCTTTTAGATTAAAGTGTCTTAAGAGCCAACAGGAGTGGTCATTCCTCCATACAAACGTAGTCCTCGTTTTCCTCCGTGGTTTTTGAAGCTAGAGCAATGATTTTTTCAACACAGATTAATATTGTCAATATCTGTGTCGGACCGTTTTGCTTTTTTTGATATTTTTGTTTTTTAAGGCGCTAGAGCCCTTCAAAAACGGCCAAAATGGCCTAATAGACTATGCCGCAATGAGAGGCGTGGTATTCAAAACTGATATCAATTAGCCAAAAAAGCAAAACGGTCCGACACAGATAATTTCATAATCATTTAGATTTCCAAATTTGGTTACGATTGGTTAAGTTTTGGGGGAGGAAAAAGAGGACTACGAAACCTCGATTTTTGTCATTTTTACGCAGGATTTTTCGCCTCAGCTGCAGTTGTCCCTATCGCACTAATTTTAGGGGCGGAGTCAAGTTTCTAAATACGTACACAGCCAGAAAAGTGATGGGCAATAGTCGACATTTAATGTCGATAATCTAGTGATGTAAGAAGTTATCGATAAACCGTCTTGTGTGAAAATATCTAGATCCTAAGATACAAGGGGTTTTGGGTTGAGAGTAGGGAACACATTTTTGTAGTTATGATATACAATCTATTATGAACTTTTTGATTCTAATATTTCAAATTAGAAATCAAAATCAAAAATATTTTGTTGCATGGTTAAAATGGGTTAACACAATTTTTAGGTACCTACAGGCACGCTTCGTAATTGTCGAGCAATTTAGGGTCCTAGCTGAATTGGTTGTTCCATACTTACTCGTGCTCTATGGAATGTCCAATTTAGCTAGAACCCTAAATGGCTCAACAATCACGGAGCGTGACAGTACAAATGATTCATGTTCTGTATATCCTGCCCTACAATGGCGTTAATATTTGGTTGTCATGTCTATACTTAGTTTTTAAGCATTATTGAAAAAAAAAAAAGTAAATACTAATATTAACCACTAAGTACATAACTATTACAAAAAAAGCTAAATAATTATACGATTGCATGCTTAAAAAAGACACGTCACCTTCACTCTAATGCTAAACAAACGAAGAATAAGAACTAACAGCGATAAGACCGCCTGTTGCTACCTTTATCTACATTGTAAATCGGTTTTAGGGTTCCGTACCCAAAGGGTAAAACACGGGACCCTATTACTAAGATTCCGCTGTCCGTCCGTCCGTCTGTCACCAGGCTGTATCTAGACAGTTGAAATTTTCACAGATGATTTATTTCTGTTGCCGCTATAACAACAAATACTAAAAACAGGATAAAATAAAAATTTTAGTGGGGCCTCCCATACAACAAACGTGATTTTTGACCGAAGTTAAGCAACGTCGGGCGGGGTCAGTACTTGGATGGGTGACCGTTTTTATAAATAATGGTACGGAACCCTTCGTGTGCGAGTCCGACTTGCACTTCGCCGGTTTTTTTTTAATTTGTTTTTATGTTTGTGGTGTAATAAAGAATATTTTAGAGTCAGACCAAGAAAAGTCTACAGCAATTTTGATAGCACACGCAGTGCAAGTGTTATTTATATGTCATAATTTCATAGAAGCGACGTTTGAAATAATACTTGCACTGCGTGTTCTATCAAAATCGCTATAGATTTTTCTTGGCCTAACTATACTTTAAATTACAAAGTAAGGCCTAAATTATAAAATAAGGCCCATCAATGTTTTTTTTTTGTGTTTATTAAACTTGATATTTTGTCTATAGTATTAGCGGACATGGCCTCAAAATTTAAACCCGCTTAAGAATCGGGCCTTATTTCGTGCATTATATACAATACTACCCATTTTTGTGTAGTCATTATTTATACTATAGAAGCATTGTTTGAGTAGCCAATTATTTAAACAGTATTTTTTTAAAGGGCAACGGTGGCAATATTTTAAGGTCTGGATAATAAGATACAGATCTTAATAAGGATATCAATGTAAGTGAATGTTACCATGACTACCAAACAAACAAATGTGATAGAATTTGCCAGCTGGCATTGTAACATTCAGACAGTTACCTATGTACCTAATCTGAAATATGAATAAATTAGTAATATTTTAAACAGGAAAGTAAACCGAATTTTGGCCTTTTGCTGGACACAATCACAATAGTAATTTGTTTTACAAGAGGGCAAAGTTTATCGCCACCGGTTGATGCATTTGCAGCACCAATGGTAGAAAATGCAAGCTCATCATCAACTGCATAATCGACGTTTGATATGACTATTGAATTCGTTTTTTTGCATTAAGGTAACAGATTTTGACATGTCTTATTAAAAATTACCATTGAAAAATAAGTCATAGCAAATATGTTAGAATTATAAATCATATTAATCATATTAATGAGCAAGAGCACCCTAAACCGGCGAGCGTGTATGAGGAATTTTATGAATGTGAAGGAAGCGAAAGTGGTATGTCAGGAATGTCAGGATCGTAGCAAGTGGAAATCCGTGGTCTCTGCCTACCCCTCCGGGAAATAGGCGTGATTGTATCATGATTGTTTACCTTCTTTCTAATGCAAAAAAATAACGAACTATAATAACCGGGCCTTATTTGGTACAGAACCTTGATTTGATAGGTACATCGGATATTCTGGGCCCCTGAGTTTGTTACGTAAAGGACAAAATGGTGACATGTGGTTAGAGCTGATACTGTTAAACTAGTGGTTCTGTGCGCTAAGTATAAAAAATAAGCTTCAGCGAACTCATTAAGCCTAGAAAAAACCCTACACCCTACTGCCACTTAAGTCAGTCTTGAGTCTTTGAATCAATTTCCGTAGTAGTACTACTACTACTAAGGTACTAGGAGGTAATAAGGCCTATAGTAGGTATAATAAGGCCTACCTGAAAAATAATGTTCTTACAACAGTGTAACCGTGTTAGTTATTTGAGTAACATATATGTAAAGTGATACAATTAAAAGCTAACAGCAAACCAGTACATAAATTATATCTTATGTACTTCTTATGAATTACACTCTTATAAAGGTTTCGGCTAATTACGCATATGTGCATCACGCAATAAAATCTATAAGTAGGTACCTTCTAAAGTAATGAATACTCGTATTCTTAAAATAATGTTTCGTATAATAATAATACCCTCAGGTACCTTTATAGTATAATACTTAGAGGTTAAGTTCGTTGAAATTTAGATACTTAAATAAATTACTTTCAATCGGAATAGAGATGTTTTAGTGCCTTAAATTTTCAAATAAAATAAAACTAATATGATACTGGCAAATATTGGTCATATTTCTTGAGTACCTGGGCCTTATGAGAATACAGTAGGTATATGGTGCTTATAAGAATTATGTGCTTCATAAATCGAAGTAGGTTTATATAAACGTACATAGGCATTTTACATTAAATTTTTTTTATGAAATCTGTTTTTAATTCACAAAAAATAATACTATTACACGTTCTTAACCTAGTTATAATCTTTAATATTTAAGATTTTAGTAACTAGGATGAGGGGGACATATTAAATTTATTCCCTAATCTTAAGTTCTAATATATTTATTACTTATCATTATAAATACATAATGTATATTTATGTGTAGGTATATGTATTATATTTATGTGCTTACTTAACTAATAATTATTCTTGTACTATGGTATTCAGTTCTTTTTTTATTATATACTTAATCTTATTAGGCTTATTACTTATTTCTAGTAAAACTCTATTAGGAAAGTTGTTTAGAATAGTAGGTAAGTATGAATTCCAAACTCTATTGCCATATTCATTAAATATTATGTGTGTAACTAATACACACGATTTACCTATATGTATGTAGGTACCTACCTATACTTCGGCAAGTCATCTTTGACATTAGAAAAATGCAGCAAACTTAAAAAAAATGTAATCGACAATGATCGACCTCCCATTATAAATTAAATTTAGTGCCTTTTTCTAATGTTAAAGTTGGCTGTTGAGTGTAAGAGTATATATAAGTAAGTACACGATTTATTTTCCCTACCCTTTTGACTCATTATTTGACGTTATCATGAATTCTTTATAAGTAAGTATCATAAGTAGGTACCCTACGTACAACACAAATGTCATAATTATTGTAATATTATAACCAGAAGTTTTGTAAACAACACGTAGGTATAACAAAAGGTATAGGTATACTTGAATAAAGGTAGATGAATTGCGTGCGGTCCAATAGGTAACCACAACTCACGGAGTCCAAAACAATAAGCTGATCAGCAAAGTCAAGTAAACAAAGCCAAGTCACAGTAGTAGAAAGATTATCGAGTTCCGTAAACGTAAGCCGGGTCAAAAAATTCAATCGCAACACAGTAAGTAATAAGTGAACGCCTCGTGGCAGTAACGCACGAAAAATGACATTGCAAATTGTCGGCAATGAGGCGCGCGCGGGTGCAAGCGTACGCATCTGTGTGCGTGCATTACACACACAAATACAGTTTCTCACGCCCCGTCAGAGCGACGGGTATATTCAGCTTGAAATCTCAAAATTGACTTTTAGCTCAGCTCCCGTT
This sequence comes from Cydia splendana, assembly GCF_910591565.1. Lineage (NCBI taxonomy): Eukaryota > Metazoa > Arthropoda > Insecta > Lepidoptera > Tortricidae > Cydia > Cydia splendana. The sequence continues at coordinate 20,063,211 of NC_085962.1, forward strand.
TCGTCTTAAAGGGCCTCTGCGCTGTTGGCTTCGGCCCCACGTACGCCTCCCAAAGGTCCGGGACCCCATGGTCCCGAGATATGGAAAAGACATACAAATAATAATAATAAATATTCTTTATTGTGCACCATACAGTTAAAAATACACAGAAAATTAAATGTACATTAAAAGCTAGGTAACAACAGGCGGTCTTATCGCTAAGAAGCGATCTCTTCCAGACAACCTTATAAGTTATGTCAAAGTAATGATACTAGAAATGACATTAATACTGACAGTGAATTGATTAGAATGATGGAATCAGAAATGACAGAAAGAATGATGGACGATAATGAAGTTATTAAACATTTTTAATATTTTTGAAGTAATGTCAGAATAATGACATTATACTGATAGTGAGTGGAGCGCATATGAGTCATAAATCTGCCTATCAACGACGCGTCAGACTTTTCAGCGCCCGTCATGAATGCTTTCCGCTCGCGGGTGGAAAATATCTTTTTACACAAGTTCCGAAAAAAATGTAGGCACAATTTATTGAAAACGTAGGGCAATTTGGCAATATGGAGCAGTAGGTATATTTCGATTGCAGTCTAGTTAGGAATCTAGTTAGGTTGTTATAATCCCAAAGAATGTCTACATTTAATTTAACCATTATGTTTAAAGTTTTATAAGCAAAGAAAGTGAATAAGGCTAGGATTTAATAAATTTATCTCAAAACGTTTATTCAAGGAAATTTGGACTTCAGTAACTTAAATGGCGGCCTCTTACTACATGGAGGCGATTGGATGCGAATAGGCTGGCTCAACTGGACTCGGCTGGAAAGAGCTGAATGTAGTCGCTTAGGATCGTGACAAATGGAGTCCCGTATGATTACATGAGGGATTAGTAAGGGAGGAATAATAAGGGATTACAACATCATCATCATAAACTGAAATGAATAATGAATAAATGTGCCTACAGCCTGTAGCAGGTGTTTCGTGAACGAGGTGTTCAAAATACCCTGAGCCAACTTTATTGTTAAGACTTAAGACCGTAGATTTCTAAACTGTGAACCAGAACAACAAAAAACATATTTGCTAGGAAAATTAAACGCTGTCGTATTCAAGGGCAGACATTTTCTATGATTGGCATTTCCTTTTCATAATTAAGACGTTTCTTTAAACCTCCTACAAGTTTTTAAATACGATTAATAGTCGTAGCAAAAAATATGGTGTAGGTACTAAACAGCCGTGCTGAACTCGTGCACTAATTTTAAAACAGTTTTATGATGTAAACTAATAATAAAAGTGATCAAACCCTCCAGAGGCCGAGATCGGCCTCAAACCGGCGTCTTCACCTTTCGTGGCTAACGCTATTATCTCCATGCTATCCAGTTGATTAGCAAAACGCGTGCCAATTTCAGCCATGAATACATATTTATTTCAGTTTAATGATCCCCAAGATTTATAAATACCGGGTGTGTTGGGATACGACCAAAAAATTAAACTGTAGGCTGTACACCTCAAACTGACCAACATTTGTTCAGCGACTTTAGACTTCGTATTTTTCATGAAAATTAAATATTATTTTCAATTTAGGTACTGTCATCAGTGTGATTGACGTTGCTTGTCACGCTTTAAACATAACAAAATTCACAATACATTCCGTCTTAGCATAAACTTTAAAGTGTGCTAAAAATCAAAATACCTACCTACAAGTTATTTTTAAAGTCGTTGAACAAATGTTGGTCAGTTTGAGTTCTACAGCCTACAGTTTTAATTTTTTGCTCGTAGTACAGGACACACCCGGTATAATACTCGTAATATAGTAGTGTGATTATCTACTTAGATATTAAATAGGTACCTATTACTAAATCGCTACTAATCTTATTTCGTTGAAAGAAGTGTTACAAATGGTTAGTTATCAATCTGTTTACTTTCAGTAGGAAATATAATTGGCTACGAACAAGATTAACATATTATCAATATTATCCTATCCAATTTTATTTACCAACCATTTTCCTGAAAAAGGCTGCACTAATTTTACGGACTAGTATGAACATATGTTTTTTTAAGCGTTCCTTGTGAGGTTCCAGTATTTCCTGCAGGATTTCTCAACATTCCCGTTTTATTTCGGGGTTCTGTCTTTAGCACCGTAATCTGGAGATTATGACGATGAAGCGCATTTCAATCAAATACGCTCCAGTTTTTTCTGGGCCCAAGTCGACGGTCTCCTGTACATACATTTTTATTGTCCCAAATTGGGGTTTCGTTCCAACCAGAATGAGGAGCTCTTTAAACTTACCATTTTTTATCAAAATCGGACAAAAAAATAAAATGGCCCATATAATAAAAATATGACTGAAAATAAAAAAATTACATTTTCCAATTTGACTCTCTTTATTAAAACACCCTCCACAAATTCATCAAATATTACATACACTCCGGCAATCCATATGATTACACAACAATTGTTTATTTTTAAATCATCATGGTTCTTGTTACTTTCTGTATTTACACATTTAATTACACCATCCTTATATATAAGAACAATATTTACATTCTCAACATTTTACCACTTCAGTCAATTTAATATTTTTACAGATTTACTAATCAGATCTCCACCAAGCTTAGATCTCATGCCTCCCCTGGATCTCCTAGACTAGTAAATTTATGCCCATCTATTCTAGCAAAGACTAGAGAATAATTACAGAAACTGCAAATATTCTTATCTTAATCTGAGAATAGTCAAATTACCCATTTATGTTCAATATAAAACTGTCATTAATTTAGTGAGGTGAAAATTATTCATGACATTCATGTACTGTGTGATCTGATAAGTACATTGCTGGTCCAACAAGTAAATATTGACGCTTTGTACTTATCAACGTTATTTACCAACGCAGAAACGTACCTACACTGTGGATATGGACCACCGCTTCTACATACAGGCATAGTCCCTATTTTCCTCTATTTTTATACAATTTATTGGTAAATTAACCATCGTTTGACTTTTTCTGATTTTTTTATTATTAAAGGGGCGAAAAACAATTTCCATACAAACTTTCGTCTCAAGTTGGTGAAACATGCGCTAGACTGGTAAATTCCGCCAAAGGTCATCCAGGAGAGTGAGGAACACGAGATCGCAGCTAAAGGAGGGAAATCGCCCACAATCGACCCCAATCGACTTCCGCAAATTGGTACATTTTTGATAATTAACTGATTACTGACAAAACTTTACCCAATTTGTCTCTACACAGTGTTTTAATAATTAGCTGGAGGAAATTGTCTTCGTTGGCCATAGTTTTGTAATTGTAAATTGATGTAAATAATTTTTTATTGTTACAATTTTAATTCATATGAAATCTAGATTTTTAATTCAGGTTTTTACCAAAAAAAAGCATGTGTAACAAAGTGTTTCCAACGTCAACTGTCACTTTACTCCAGCCCTTAAAAGTACGCATAATAATTATTTCAATTGTGTAAAATAAATATACTTAATATACTACGGAAAACGAATATATCTATAGTACAGGTTTTGTGCCTTTGCTTACAAATTCAAGATGATCTGACTAGATTTGTCGGTGACTAGAATAAAACAATTAAATTGCAGTACACTACCGGTATTGAATATTTTACAAAATATGACCAAGTTTTCCTAACGCTTTGCTCTTGCTGCTAACATCGCATTTTTAGTATCAAGGAGCGATTTTAATATTGCGTCTCTAACTCGATGCTTATAACTCTATTTTGGCACTTTTTTACCAAATGGATAGGTAATACAGGTACTTAACAAAAAATCACATTAAAACACAACATCCATAATCTTTAATTTCTCTTATACAATACAAATGGTATACTTCACAAACGTATACATTGTTTTGCGATTGGAATGTTTATTTACAGTCATTATCACATAAAATTGTATTATTCTAACGTTAGCTACTTACCCTATTTACATGTCTAAATCTGTAATATCATACATCCTTGTACATGTACATGCAACAGTACTTGCCATCTTACGATAAATAAATCTAAAATTCGTTTTATAAGTTTATTATTGCAATACAATTTAATGGACACGAACTTTTGGCACTTGATATTGTTTTCACTTCGAGTTTCGTCACAAGTCACAAATCGTTTGATTCTAATTTTCACTTCTAATATTGGAAGAGTGTCATATCACGTGGAATGTTAGTAGGAATGTGGGTTAGTGTGCAGCGCGGCTAGGTCGCGGGCGGCGCCGGGGCAACGCTACGGCCATTAGAAAAGATGATTGTTCGTTTTGGCTAGCGGGCCGAGGTGGTCGGAGAGCAGGTAGTTCGGCGGCGCCACGCTGAGCAGCGGGAAGCCCGAGGGCTGGCGCAGCAGCCCGCAGCCGCCGGACCACTTGCCGCCGCCCGCCGCCACGCCGCCCCCGCCCCCTCCGATACCGTTCAGCTCTTCGCATAATTTGTTTGCTGTAATACAGAAACATACATTATAACAATAGGGTATTATACTGTATTTAAAATAAATTATTTTACACCATGCATGAAATAAAGCACCAGATAATTATTAAAAAACACAGATAGGAGTTATTTTTAAACACAAGTTCTATTTAATAAATCGGATAGAAATATAAAAAGTAGGTGAGTTGACCGTGACGTTACGATGTAATGTTTCATATATTCCATATTAGATTAAATCGTTTTGACAGTTCTTTAAAAGTAACTGATTTGACTAGTAGGAAAATACCCTATTGTGTAAGTGTCAATGCATGTCAAAGGTGGACGCAAGTAGTGGCAAGTATGTGACGATCTGTGGCAATGCAAGACACAATAAAATTAGCGTTTATATAATAAATAGGGAATCTTACTCGTATGCTCGCGAATATTTTATGTTAACTTTCTGATTTGCTAAGAATAATTTATGGGAATAATTTATGGGCGCATTTGAATAAGTACTGCTCTAATTTTAATCCCAGAAAGGAGTCGCAAGTACCTGTACATATTCAGTTACTTACTACATATGTAACAAAACAATAAAAATTTTTGAACTTTTAAATATTCATAATCATAATTTCAAATGCAATGGTACTCGCATCAGCATAACTTAGCCAAATCGCAACATCACAAACTCATACAAAATCTGTTCGAATATGAAATCAGACTGCAGCCGTCGGGCGAACATGAAATAATCGCGGTAACCCAATTAAGCACTAATCACCTAATCCTTGCGCGCGGCTCCGTTGTTTATTCAGGCCTGAGTGACAATCGCGCGCACAATTAGCGCAAATGAGCCGAAGTGAAAATCTGGCGCGGGCGGTGGGTGGCCCTAATGTGATTAATGTGGCCGCAAGTCCGCCATTACCGCGCGGCACCAGCCCATAAAGCCTGATACGATGGCCACGCAAAAACCATGCACTCGGCCGCAGTCGCTAAACAAAACTATTAATATTTATGTACGTTAGTGGCAGAGAATTATATTTAGCAATTTATATGCCTTGAAAATCCTAGGGATGATCCCACCACCGCCAAATTTTGGACACAATGGTATATAGAAGTACCTAAGTATTTAATCATCATAGCTAAATGTTCTTGATTCTTGAATTGTTACCAAATATGTAGTATCATTGGCAAAAAGGTATTTGTTAGTAGTTGCGACCGCGTGTATTAAAAGAGTTCTAAAAAGGATAAACATAGGTAAACAATCTGCCCTAAAAGTAAGATTTATGCGTTCCATTCACAACGTATGTACCTACCTACTTATTAAACAACGAAACAAGAACTACCTAACACTTTTATTACTTTTTCATATCTCATGCTCTGAAAGTGGATCGTTGTTGTTCTAAAAGGTGCGCAGAAAGTGATACGTTTATGCTCTAGCGCAGAAAAGTGGTGTACTCCTCTGCGTCCCCGTCCCACGAACAACTGGGTGGAAACAAAATGGAAAAATAGTGTCTTTATTTCCTCGCCTGGAACAATTGGTAATTGTTTAATTTTACTAATCTCACGTTGATCCTTTTTTTATATAAAAAATGATGTAAGTAAATTGTTAAAAACAAATTATTCTTGATTTCTTTCGTTGAATTCTATTTACTCGATTTCATAAGGCGAGAACCAAAAGGAATACACCAAAAAAACTTATTTAAACCTTACACTTGCGTAAATGAGCAAAGGCAGAATCTTATACAGCCACAGTTAAACGTTTGTACGATATTAAATTGGTTTTTAAAGTTATTTAGCAAAAAAAATATGAGATAAAAAATTCTTATATTATTAATTAAATTGTTATTTAATACTTAAAATACTTTTATTATGTTATTACGTGGTGCGGCGCACCAAGGTCGCGGTGCGGTCCGGTAGTCTATTGCGGCTTTTAGAACGAAAAAGTATAAAATTAAAAAGTAAGAGGCAATCCCGATTTTCATACTATAATGAACAAATAATTTAAAAATTACTGCAGTTTGTTAAAAAATGTGTGTTTTCGTAAATATTGCAATCTAATTGATTTTCGCTAGGGGTTATTAATCTTCACACATGTAAAGTCTCCGATAGCAAGTAAGTCCTAAGGAAAAAAATCAAGGCCGTAGGTCTATTAGGTACTTCAATTACTGATTTTGCGAAATTGCGTTGTCTTGTTTGGTTTCCTCGCATTCGATATGAAAAGTAGAGTGTTTAACTCGGGTGAAAGGCACCATTTCCGTCTCGGACTATTGGCGCTCTCACTGCGTTCGAGCGCCAAACTACCTCGACAGGAATGGGTACCTTTCAACCCTTGGTTAACAATCTACTATACTTGGTCAAGCAGATCTTGTCAGTAGAAAAAGGCGGCAAATTTGAAAAATGTAGGCGCGAAGGGATATCGTCCCATAGAAAATTTTAATTACGCGCCTTTTTTTACTGATAAGATTTGCTTGACCAGCTATATTTATAGTAGTTACCTATATTTTTAGAATGCGTGCTCCCGTGATTTTTTTTATTTCCTATTTCTTTTTTTAGTCAGTTATAATAGATTCAGTAATAAAATTATAATATAGGTAGGTGAATTCAATAGGTACCTACGCAGAAATTTCTCTAGTAAAATATTCTGAAGTCGAGTAAAGCACGGTCATGGGCATTTTCACAATTGACCCAGATTTCTTTGTCACAACAAAAACAGGTTAATAATTCTATTTATAAGCCGCTTATTAGAATTAAACATGACGCGTGTATTTGTCGAAAGCAGCCTTGTTATGGCCGCCCACGCAGCCTGCGACTCCCCAAAATAGCACACTTCGTGATCGCGACGGGAATGTAAGAATGACTCAGTATGCTATAATTTCGATCAATGCAACATTTGAGAGATTTCAGTTGTTGGTACAGAAATACATGGGGCCGCTGGCCAATATTGTTATTACAACAGCATGTTTATAACGTTTTATCCTTAGAATGTTGCGGGTTTCGTAATACACCACACCTACATACATTATTCAGATAGTATCAAATAACTCTTCATGTATTTTAGTTATGATAAAAGGCAAAGACATATTTAATAGGTGCAGAACTGTTGTAATACATAAATCATAATCCTATTTAAAACAAATATATTAAGGTGGATGGTGTCTTCAAGAAATCCATGCAACTTAATCACTGTGTACTTAGGTATACATACTTTAATTATTAATTTAATATTTATACTAACACACAAAAACCTTCAAAATATTCAAAACCTAAAGTCCAACTTGAAATAGTTGTAAAGGGTCACACGAACCCGCCACTAAAAAAAAATAGGTTGCACTCCGGGAGTGCGGGCAGAAGTGAAAACTCAATGACATTGTAACAGTTTTTCGATCAGGTCACGTGTCCGTCTTACGTCTTACGAATCTTACGGTCACGTGACTCGTCTCGAGTGAGACAAAAAGTGCACAGCGCCGCTAAAGAAGTTTTCACTTAAAAAATCTAACATGCAATCGAAGTTAAGCTCTCACTATAAAACGACATGCTTAAATTACATGAAACTTGACATGAACATTATGTAACATATATCTATGTCTAATACAGCGAAAGAATTTAATTTCAGAACCATTTCGTAAGTTGTCACATAGATAATCAATATGAAAGTCGCTAGGGAAGGGACCTCATACTATTGTAACTGTGACAAACAGGCCTATTCGGATTTCGAGATAATCACAAGATCTTGAGACGATTTGGAGATCAACTAGATCTACATTAGATATCGACTAGATGTGACTTGGATATCTAAGTCATAACTTGTCGAAATCGTTCAAGAGGACCTCCAGAATCGCGGAAACGTCAAATTTGACATATCTATCTTTAAATTATCCGTATCGTAACTTGTTGAAGTCTAGTAGAAATCTAATTAATTTTCCGAATCGAGCCGAAGGTACGACTGGTACTGAAAATAAATTCCTGGGTTAATAGAAGTAAAATAGAGCAAGTAGAAGTTTTGCTTGTAAAGCTTCTACCTATTCGCTCTAACTCAAAATCGAATCGAATGGTCATAGTCATAGTCATACTCATACTCATTTAATTATAATATTTTAAATATTACATGTCAAGTTATTAGGCAATATGTATTCAGTTTTTATATAACATGTTCACGTCAAATTTCATGTTATTTCAGAATATCGTTTAAAATGCGAGCGTGATTTCGATTGTATGGCTGCGGCTACGTTTGTGTGACTTTTATCATATTTCCGTACAATATATCGCCACATCGTAAATTTCAAAGCTTTCACATTAATTCTAAATTCTAGAATTGTTGAATAGTTAATGTTCAAAATACTTTAGGTTTAATAAAAGTTTTAAAGTGTAAGTCGTATTTTAACCAAATTATTTTTCGTGGCATTTTATGTTAAAAGAAAACTATTAATTGGACATCGTGTTTTCTTCAACAACAACATTTATAATGATTTCACAATAACAATTGAAAAAAAGCGGCCAAGTGCGAGTCGGGCTCGCTCATGAAGGGTTCCGTAGCAGCAAGTAACATAATAAAATTGCGGTTTACGACTTATGACGTATTAAAAAAAACTACTTACTAGATGTCGTTCAAACCATTTTTCGGTGGAAGTTAGCATGGTAATGTACATCATATATTTGTTTTAGTTTTATCATCCTCTTATTTTAGAAGTTACAGGGGGAGAGACACACATTTTACCACTTTAGAAGTGTCTCTCGCGCAAACTATTCAGTTTAGAAAAAAATGATATTAGAAACCTCAATATCATTTTTGAAGACCTATCCTAGATACCCCACACGTATGGGTTTGATGAAAAAAAAAATTATAAGTTTCAGTTCTAAGTATGGGGAACCCCCAAAATTTTTTTTTTTTTTTCTATTTTTGTGTGAAAATCTTAATGCGGTTCACAGAATACATCTACTTACCAAGTTTCAACAGTATAGTTCTTATAGTTGCGGAAAAAGTGGCTGTGACATACGGGCGGACAGACAGACAGACAGACAGACAGACAGACAGACAGACAGACAGACAGACATGACGAATCAATAAGGGTTCCGTTTTTTGCCATTTGGCTACGGAACCCTAAAAATATGATTTTAGAAGTCTACGAGTGTGTAATTACTTTGGTTTCTTTGCGTTGTATGTTCCACTGTAGTATCAACACTATTGAGCCGATTTTAATACACACAGATATCAATAGATTTGTTTTCATAGACCGGATGACGTATTAAGTTACCTTTTATTAGACTAATAATGTATTCCAATTTAAAATGGAGCTATAGTAATATTCATAATAAAAAAAATCGATCCAACGAAGTTCCAAAGTTCCAAAATCAACTTTGTATGAAAACCCAACTCACCCCAAATACGAGGGACTACGGGGTGAGGTGGGGAAATGGAACTAACCAACATAAAATAAAAACTAAAATACAAACGTCCGGAACAGTTATTATATACAATGCTATCGAGGTTGAATGTCAGTTTTGCGCCTACTCACCCCATTTTATGGTACTAATTGTTTTTCCTATTACATTATTCGTAGGTAATAAATGCTCAATTTAAACTACGTGCATGGCGCGAAGAAGATAACTCGACATATAAAATTGAAGAAATTTGAACTTAAAATAAAATGATATGAGGTTCAATTTTCTTCAATTTTATATCTCGAGTTATCAACTTCTTCCCGCCGTGTTACCGAATTATTGTTCACTTGTTTTTCTAGTGATCTGGTTACGAATGGAACATGGGAGGTTGAAATGCGCACGGATATATTTTCAAATGTTGACAGATTGGTACAAATTCCGCGTCTGCTCTTAAAAAAACAAGTTATAATTAAGTGTGTAACCACTTTACACACAGAAGAAAGAGAATAATTAATCACTAGTATTTTAGTGAAAACTATATACATGGAGGGTGGAGGGCAAACCTTATTCCTAGATTCTAGCGCCTAATACTAAGAATAAAAAGTTTGAGTTAGACCAAGAAAAGTCTGCAACGATTTTGATAGCACACGCATTGCAAGCTTTATTTTAAACGTCAAACTTCTATGAAATTATGACGTATAAATAACACTTGCACTGCGTCTGTTATCAAAATCGTTGCAGACTTGTCTTGGTCTAACTCTATGTATCCTGTAGGCAGCAGCTTAGTTTAGCAGTTGTTCTAAATATCAAGTTATAATTTTTACCGGGCCTATCGCGTTTTATTTTATTACCTTTATTCCCAACGTTGCGATGCAGATTGCACTGGTATTGTTCGTGGATAACTTCCCAGCCAAATGTCAAAACTGACATTTATGTAACTATCCAACGAAAAGTCTATGAAAAAGTTGAGAGTAGACATCACAAATTAAAACCACCCACCACACGTACCTATATTAAAAATTCGCGATATATTTTCAAAAATTAACAAGTAAAAAATGCTGATCTCATAACGCGACGTAAGACGTTGTTTACAAACAGCTAATGAACGAAATTGTTCAGGAAATTTCAGGAACGAAATTTGGCTGGAGTAGGGTGAAGAGGTGATGAGAGACGAGGACGGCGGCGGAGATTAGCGGCGTTTTTGTATTATCCCTGCAAGCCGCAATGGCTCCCTCTCATGTTTATAACTATGTATGTCGCGTGAAAAAGTGAATGAATATGTCAGCCGGGTTTTAAGACTTTTAATATTTTATATGCGTCCAACTCTCTGAAACCTACACGAGAAACCTTTGTTATAATTCAGATTCAATAAGGAACGAGTGTCTCGGGCTAGGCATATCGTATAAATCAAATGGAAGAATGGAACTTCACTTACATGTACGGTCCTTTAATTTTGTAATTAAAATGGCTAATTTGAACTTACGTTGACATAACATTTTCTACTTGTCATACCGCCTAGAATAAATATATGTGGTAAAAGTTGGTATAGTTAGCTCACAGTATTTATAATTAGGGCCATGCTCACAACAATTTATTGTTGGCAAGTCTCTCCGCGCGAGTGGTGTTACGAAAAGCTCTTCGATATTAAAAAATACACATTTTTCATCGTGCCATCGCACCAACGCCAAGATTATCTTGTAAAAATAAATGTTAGGTCACCATGACGTACGCAATATGGCTACATACCTAAACACATTAAACTATCACCACATTCTGTACTTGGAACGTTCCAGTTCCAGAGCTGCTGATGTTAATACCTAGATTGCCTAGGCACCCTGCCTAAACGACTGCTAAACGACCAAAATCCGATTAATAGATATGAAAGGTACATCAGTAGTCAGCATCAATACAAGCGAATGAGAATACTCGTCAAAAGTATATATCATTCTCAAATATGTACTTACATAGAAACCAAATGTCTCTATAAATAGACCAATAAGACTGTGGTCGATACTTTTGAATATTAACTGTAGGGATATGAGTAAGCTCTATTTGTAAAGCTCTCTATTTGTATATTGTGGCATATAATAATATATTTGGCGCGATTTTGTGTAGGTACGATAGTTCGATGCTGGCTGTACTCTATTATGAATGCGAAAGTAAATAGACATTTACCTAATAGACCGGGACAGCCATGTAGACAGGTAGAAACCTACCTGTCACTTTTTACACTAAGGTTACTGAAATTATTTTTATTAAATTTAGCATGTAGAAAGCTTAGCCTTCGAGATAGATGCTAATGCGATACTTTATTTTTGAAATACATTAAAATGAGAGAAAACGGCGGAGAGGAGGGGATGATACAGGAACCGGCCGAATCCTACGTGGCACAGGTAGTCAACAAATAAATTCAATTTTTGAAGTGAAAACTTCTTTAGCGGCGCTGAGCACTTTTTGAGGTGGGGAAAAAATGATAAACTCGAGACAGCGTAACGCGTAACGCGCTGACGTCATGTGTGACGGACAATGTTATTCACCAAAGAACTTTAGTCATAACGTATCATAATCAGGTCAATTATTTAAAACTGGACTTTTACATTAAGCAATAAAACTCAATGTTCTAATCTTGTACGGGCTGAAATACGAGGATCTCACAGTTACATAACTTCATATCACTCCAATATAATTCAATAAAGCTACATATCTTGATGAAATCGCTAATAAAAGTGAACTCTAGTACTGGTGAATGAAACTCAAAATATCATGACCAAATATATTTATTGTAGATGCGAGGTCTGCAAGGTAACTTTACAATTTCTATTCGAATTTTAAACAATTAACGCTACAAATTTAAGCTCACTGGCGAGCAATTTCGGAACTAAAGTTTTTCAATAGAAAGGAGGATGGGTCAATACATAGTGCTGCAGACATTTTGGACTAGTCATTGAGTTTTCACTTCTGTCGGCACTCCCGGAGTGCAACCCGTTGTTTTTTTTTGCGATGTTACTGCCGCGAACTGAAGTCTTTTCAACCGAAGTTCTAGAATATTAATTGGGTCAAAAACATTCTGTGTTCGCGTCTTTCCTGTAGACATACACAAGAGTTAAGGGCTATAAAAGTTAATTTTCTTATTTAACCCTTATCCACGTGAAAAGGTCCTCCTTTTATTCAGAGGACTGTGATAAAATCATTACTTACATGCCCACAAGCTGTTAACTATTGCCCACAGAAGAGAAAAATGTACAGTTCGCGCGAACACGCTAGTTTTCTCTTATTGTTAAATAAGAAAATTAACCTTTATAGCCCTTAACTCTTGTGTATGTCTACAGGAAAGACGCGAACACAGAATGTTTTTGACCCAATTCCTTTGTTCATGCTAAGATGGTGGCAAACAAACTTACAACCCGACCATGGGGATGTTTGTATGAAGAAAGGCCCGTCCACTATCTATCCTTTTAAAGGTTACGGTTATCATAATCTTAAACAGCCTCACAAAATTATACAAAACACAGTAAGCACAAATCATTTCTATGGCATATCCCTCTGCGAGAGCTAGGAAGTTCCCAGCACAGGCTATAGGTACAGTATGTAACTGAACGAAAAGCAATTACTCAAACCCGTTAATGTTTAGGTCATACTAAGCAACTTTTACTATATGACCAACCCCGAAATCGCGAAAAAAAATTGACTCTCCCATAGGAAATTTCAACATCAGACCAGCAAACTGTATGAAACATCCAATTATTTTTCCGCGTTTTCGGGGTTGGTCCCATAGTAAAAGTTGCTCAGTATGACCTAAACACTAACGGGTTTGAGTAATTGCTTTTCGTTCAGTTACACACTGTAGACTAACGTAGTCTACAAGACGCTAAGTAAGTAATATTTATTAATTATTATTATGAAGTAATTTGTTTGACACGTACAAAAATATTTACCTGCTGACGTGATAGGCTTGAGGTCGGGCGGGGAGAGGTGCGGCAGGGCATGGTGTGCAGGCTGCGGCGCGGGCGCCGGCGGCGGGTGCGGCGACACGGCCGGCGACGCCGGCTTGTCTCGCTTCCCCTCCGCCTTCACTGGAGCCTCGCCTGCTTTTTGCTGTGCTAACCGCTCCTGCTTACGGAACTTCGCTCGCCGGTTCTGGAACCACACCTGAAAACGAAAGTGGCACTGTTATTCTTCAGAAGACAATTGAATGAGCTTTGCATCGTTTGTGTAACATGAATGTCAACGATTTACAAGGCAAGAATAAATACGAGATGTTTGACCTCGGTCACCTTTTATATTTTCACGTTTTTTGTTTCGTGTGTGTGGGCCAGGCGTCTGTCTTGACGATAGGTTAATTTAGTTTAAAAAAATTACTTTTCTAAGAGCTAACAAAACCTTTAACCATCTTGAATTATATCGATACACCACGGCTACTAAAATTGTTAGTATCATTTATGATAATAATACCTATATAGGGGGAAGCGGGGCAGCTTAGTACACCTTTTTTTGAAATTAATTTTAGGCCGCAAAATGAACTCACAATACTTACATTATTTTTGTACTTAATAGATGACAAATTTACTAAGGTACACAAAGTATATCTTTTTTTGTTAAATTTATGGCCAGTAAAAGAGATATATGGATTTTAACAAAAAAAGGGATTTGTTCAATTGTGCCCCACTTGCAGGGCACTTTGATATATTACATGGGACACTTTGATACATCATTTTGGGGTACTTTGGTACGTGAATCAAAGTGCCCCGCAAGTGTTTCAAACTGCCCCGCAGAGCACACGTTACAGATCAACTCAGTTAGCTGACCACTAGTATACTTTTTAAACATTATAAAACGTCTATTAAGTGCGGTGCTATTAGAACATACTACAGTTATTAAGCAGGTGTACTAAAACAACAAAAAAAAGCTTTTAATGATATCAGTGTCATTTTTTGATAAAAAGCTACTTGAGTTGTTTTAACTTTTCTTTGTCAATTTTCTTTCTTCTTGTACGTTCGCCTTGTATTCACTAAAAAAATAGTTGTAATTTTTTTCTTAACATAAAAACTGGCAGGGGCACTTAGATACACTAGAGGGGCACTTTGATATGTTCAAAGCTGCCCCAAACTTTATTGTACCAAAGTACCCCAATGGTCAAATAAATTAAAAATATATTTTTTTAATATACTATTAAGTATTTCTTTAAAATAATAAGTTAACTTTATTACTGAATAAACGTACTTAGCGCTCATTATAATGTTCATCCTGTAAAGTCTAAAATTTCGCACCACAACTCGATAAAAAAATCATAATTTATTTACTACGCAACCGCGGAAAAACGTTTTCACGCACCAAGCCACAACGGCTGGCAGGAGAGATGTGCCGTAGCTGGTACCTCACTCACACATACAAAGCCACGTTTTAGCATTGTAGAAGGTCAACATAAGTTTTTAGTTAAGGAATTAGTGTGGGTGTTCAAAACTGCCCCTTGTGCCTATCTACCCCGCTTCCCCCTATAGATAGACATAAATCCACAGCGGCAACACCCTTCCCATACTTAAGTACTTCCTTAAAACAAAAACACAACTCTACATTAAGAATTACAGTTTCAAATCAAATTACTAGAAAGGAATGTTAGATTTATTAAGGGTTAATGTAAATAGAGCTTTTAATTTAATTATACCTAGAAAAAAAAACATAATTAAATAACTAACCTACAAAACTTAAAAACTAAATCTAAAAATAAATAAAACTAAACTTAAAATAAATAATTACAAAATATCCCCCTGCGGAATGGTGCCGTAGATTATAGTTATGTATATAAAGTTTTTAATAATAAATTAAATGTCAATAAATAAAAATAATAATAATATGTACAATTTAAAATTATAATTCGGTACCTATGTGATACTGATATATCATAGTAGCATGTCATTCCTTATAATATGATATCAAACCTAGTGCTCCACGTACACATGTGTTAATTTAGCCTGCAGTGAATCTAAAGCCGCACGTATCGATTAGTAATTGATTGTTCTCAAACACGTTGATTACCTGACTGAACGTCGATGACGTAAAAGAAACATAAACAAAACGGGAAACAAAAAAGTAATAAAAACGTCCGGAACGTACGTGGGTTCGGATAAACAAACAAACTCGACCCGACTAATGGGAACGCATCCCATGCATCGCGCGCCAAATTTTAATGCAAACCGTTTTATATTCGTTCGAATTCGAGCCAATCCGAATTGATCATAATTCGATTTGGTGCCAGAGATAATTGCAACTGCCACGGGCGCTGATTGGGCCGTGATAAAAACTGGGCGCCGAGAGAGCACAATCATACGCGCCCTATTTGTTCATCTCCTCGCTGATGATGTTTGCTCGCCTTTATACTCATTTCTTCAGTTAACGTCGGTCTAAAATATGGGAAAATACAGAGCTCTTCATTCCTATTTAAGCAGTACTGACTCAATAAAACTCGTTGATTTAGCAGAATGCCTTAAATTTTCTCCAGCTTCCAGTTTAGGTATCCAATTCCACCCAAATTCGTTAAACTGCTTTGATCAACAAACATATACATCTCCAGACATTTATAATATTAATTCATTAAGAATGCTTTCTTTGACTTCATTGACACTCCCTTTAAGAAAATATCCTTTTCCTATTGTTACCTACAAATTGTGTCAATAATGAAAATTGTTTCGCATAGTTTCGCACATTACCTAACTGGTCGTTAAAGATCAAAAGGAATGAAATATTACCAGATACTTCATAGTACCACCCACTTGCCTGACGTAGGTACATTACCCTTGGCAGTGATCGCGACAACGTTAATGACCTACTCGGAATACATTCTAGAAACCACTTACACACTTAGGTATACAAGGTACCTATAGGTATGTACATAGATAATGAAGGTTTGTAAAAATTACAGCTAACACTCAAGGTTGTTACAGATTTGTAATGGTAAACAAACAGGTCTGATGATAGATAAAATACCTTCGTCAGTTTTTTTATCTGGTTTGGTACATAGGCCGGTCTCCTAAAATACTTCGAGTTAAACCCAGAAATTTCTATAAATAATAATGACTGTCTCATATAAATCTTTAATCAGTATTTTTTTGCGGTTTTGGGGGTCGGTCGGAGTATAGTTAGCTATATGGCTAGAACGTGCCCTTGCGAAACATAGAGGTGAAGCATTAACATTGAATCATACTTAATGGAATTATAAGAGTTATTGGTCCAGTTTAGGTTCCGTGCCAGTGCCACGTCAGTCTGACAGACAGGTGCACCATGTGGAGACGCGCTAGATCAAGTTCTGTCACTTTAAAGGAGAAGAAGGAGCTAACGAATGTTTGTGTCGCCGATGTTCTTTAGCTTTTCTGTCGACCCAGCAGCACCGCTGAAGGGCACTGCACTACGCCGCCCGCGCTACTCTAGATTATAGGTACTTATACTTATGACTGCAATTTGTCGCTAGTCCAATGGAATATGTCTCTTCAGATATTAGTGTCATAAACGAAATGATTTATAAGCATTGTGTAATAATTATAATGAGACTAATTTAGTACTTAAGGATTAGACTCATTCCTATACTTGAACAGTATATCGTCGTTGGTGAATACAATTATAGAAAGCCACAACACTGCAGTGTAAGTAAATACCGCTGAAAAATATTTGCAGAACATTTGTTCAGCAAATGAACTCGAAGATGGTCGAGGTTGATTATATCGTCGAATCCGTCTAAGAGAAAATCAGTGCTACGAAGTGGAAAGGTCCCACGTACGTGCCAGGGTTAACAAGCGAGTCGCCGCGCGGCTAACGAACATACCGCGCCTGATTGGCTCCGATCCTGCATGCCGGCCAATCGCTCCGGGTGCCCCGACATTATTTCCGAATCGGAAAAAATCAAAGCTCTCGCTACCCATGTGGCATCCGCAAACAAACAAATAATACAGGAGCTACCGCCAATACAAATGAGTACCGATACGATGGCAGTCGGAATGCCAAGGAGTCAAGCCGAGCGCGGCCCGGGGCAAATACACGTCCGCCGATGTGTTTGTTTACCGAGATGTTTATCGAATACGATGCGTGCTCCTTGAATAAATATTTATTGCGTAAATTTCATTTATGTTTTCCCTAATTCCATCCACATAAAAAAAATATGTACGCGTTCATTTCATTTGCTAAAAATGTTCACCAATACTGTAACTACCAACCTATTATTGATTAACGATTTATTTTAGTGGAGTAGTAAAATACGTAAATGAATGGCGACCAATAAATACGAGTAAATATACAAGCAAATGTCAATAATAAATAACGGGCGGGCAATTAAGCGCGGGTCGGAACAATCGAGCGAAGCATCGAAATGCACTTTGCAAATGAACCGAGCGGCGCGGCGTGGTGCGGGGCGACGAGTAATGTAATTAAACGCGAGATGCACACGCCTGCAGATGCCGTCTCACTGCACATTAACTGATAAGGCCCATCAAATTATGATTAAAGTGTTATGATGGACTCTTATTGCCTCATTCACTAGAGCCCATCAACGTGGTATTCAAGTGGCTATATTTGATAGAGATAAAGCCGAGTCGAGTGCCCAATTCAACACTTGAAACATTAAAGTACTTTTTTTTAGATATTATATTTCAAGCTTATTTCTAACTGCGAAAATCAATGCGATCAGTTATATTGAGTTACCTACATATTTGTCGTCGTCCAGTCGGGAAGGTGGGACGACGACATAAGACAGGTCGCAGGAACAACTTGGGGTAGAGTGGCCATAGAAAGGCCAGAATGGAGAAGATTGGAGGCAGTGCCGGATTAACCAATAAGCAAAACAAGCACGTGCTTAGGGCACCACGTTCAGGGGGGGGCACCAAAATGCCAGGTTGAAAAAGGTGAACAAATTTTAAAATTAGGGACAGACATATCGTTTTTACCACACGATTTTTTTTAGCTATCCAAAAGCTAATTTGCAAAACTAATGGCGCGTAATTATTTGGGAAACAATCGGTAATTCACAACGCTTACTAACCACCCGTCTCGATTTGACCTTACGCGGAGGCCCTGAATGTCATGGAAAAAAATCTTGCTTTCGGCCTTGCGGCCAGCCGAGTTTTTCGACATAGGTTACCGATTTTATAGCGAATTTTGCTCTCTTGCACGCCAGATTTGTCGGCCAAGCCGAGTTGCTCCTTAGCCGCGATTCTGAGACCTAACTGTCAAAGTATAAGGGGCCCCGTGAAAGCCGAAAACTTAAAGCATCCTATCAAGTAGCGCTTTCGAGTGAAGCCAAAGAGCGAGCAATAGAAGAGTCGTGATTACATGCATAGATTCGATTTCAAGCCACTCTTTTGCAGTGTGGCGTAAGGTCTTATGCGAGGTCTTCTGCCTTATGGCAAAGTTGATCAACTGCTTTAGGTAATTACACTTGGGCGTGGATCCAAATCTAAGCTTTCCTCTTTCGCAGCTGGGCCTTCTGCCTTGCTCACACTTCACATTCACTTGGTCAATTCCAAGCTCTGCTTTCTTGCATATTTTCTGTATGAAAACAACCAAGCCCTATGCGAAGCTAGGCCGATAGAAAACTGTCCCATCCCTCCTCTGTATGAAATCCTGGATTCGCGCCTGGTTGGAACTAAAAGTAAAAATGTACAACTGTCTATCAAATTGCGTTTTTTATATCGAAAAAATTTCGCGCTCGCTTCGCTCGCGTTTACAATAACATTATAAGATATGATAAAGGTGACATTCGGGTGGCGACTGCAGTAGCATTACTCTGTTGTAAGGTTACTGCTGCAGCACTGTAAATTTTCATGATAAAATGATGTGACTGATTTCCATACTAAAAGTAAAAATGTTCAACTGTCTATCAAATTGCGTTTATATATCGAAAAATTTTCGCGCACGCTTCGCTCGCGTTTTCAATAACTTTCTAAGATATGATAAAGGTGACATTCGGGTGGCGACTGCAGCAGCATTACTCTGTTGCAACGTTACTGCTGCAGCACTGTCAATTTTCGTGATAAAATGATGTGACTGATTTCCATTCTCAGCTGCAATGCGGCAATGAACGTCACTCAACTTACCAAAAAATTCAATGTAATCTCAATGACCCTACGGAGAGGGGGCACCATGGTCTAGTAATGCTTAGGGCATCAAAATATCTTTATCCGGCACTGATTGGAGGATGCCTTTGCCACCTGGCAAACGGACACACAGAAATGGAAAAAAATGTCTGAATTTTATGAATGAAAGAATGAATCCTTTGTAAAATTTAAGTTACCTAATATGTTATAACCGGATAAATTATGCCCGAATTAACCCAAAACAATTAATCAAATTAAGGTCAGAAGTGCAATTTTACAATAAGTGTTATGGACAGCTCGTGACCATTACCTACAGTTGTCTTAATAACGTAATTATTCACCGAAAAACAGTAGAATATTTTCGCAAAAACAAATGAAAGATCTACGCTCGTACCGTTTATCTAGCAACCACCTCTCACAAACCCGCAAGGGGTAGTTTAATACAGTTCCCTCGGCAAACAGACGAGCGACAATGGCTGAGTATTAAAATAAACACGGTCCTGCGCCATGTGGCGCTGTCGTGGCGAGCAAACACCAAACAACAGCTAATATATTCAGCAGCTCGGCTTTGCTCCGCCAGGACCGCGGCCAGGCCACTCGCAAACTTATACTGACAACTTCGTCTTTGATTTTCTAATAAATGTTCTAAAACTAAAACATCCAGTGCGCTCGCGACGTCCCCGCCTTATTTATCTTTCAGCAAACTACCCCACAAATTCCTACATACGCCGAATAATAAAATTGGAAAATCATTTCTCGCAGATCATTTGTCATTGAATTAGGCGAGCAGGGGAGCGTCATGTTGTTCGGCATACTATTTGGCTCGTGGATGTAAAAAATGCTTCGAGTGTGCCAAACGCAGCGGAAATAATTAGGGAAGACATTACTTGAAGCGTCATGGTCGCATTTACATGATCAGCCATTATGCTAGTTGCTTGTCATATTTCATCTAGGAATATACATAATACAGTAGATAATTTATTTAGAGGGTAAATAAACGTTTCTTATCCATCGGCAAGAATATACAGTGTGTGTCTGACCATGGGCCTTTAATTCCAGGGCTTGATTTTACTCGCTAAACTGAGCTACTTTTACTATGGGACCAACCCTAAAATCGGGGAAAATTTTTTGGCTTTTCCATAGAAAACGTCGACATCTGATCAGCCAATATGTATGAAAAAGTAAAATAAAATTTCGGGATTTCGGGGTTGGTGTCATAATAAAAGTACCTCAGTTTAGCGAGTAGAATCGAGCCCTGGATTTAAAGCCTCATGGTCAGTAACAGCCTGTATAGCGACTACAAAGTGTTGGCAGTCGAAAAAATACTTGACTAGATGAGAAATGGGCCGGAACATCAAAGGAAAGTGTTAGCCAAAGCTTGGAAAGCAAACATTAGGCCACCCGGTAAAATTGCCTGCTCGAGAGTTTCGGATATCGGTAAAAATCTGCTGTGAAAATTGGACAACTTGATAATCGTTAAAAGCTCGCTATAATACAATTTATTAGAATCAACGGATTCTAGATAACAATTATTTAAGACTGATAACTCCGTACCGGGAGTACGGTTAGTATTCCAATGATAATCAGCAGGCGTATTATGGATGGTTTTATCCACGTGATAAAATAACTCTCACTTTTTAACACCGCGGGATAAAAAGTGACGGACACCGTTTTATCACGCTGTTACGTAGACAAGAACGACCATCATATCCGTACAGGTGTGAACTTGAATTAAATTTGTCAAGTTTATAAACGACATTAATTTACTGAAAATCCCGACTATCCGTCACGCCAGGGTGCTCTAATTAGATAACACTAGAATTTTCCACCATACGCCGCGTAACAGGTTGGCGATGTTTGCGATGCCAACTAGTGCTATGTGCAGAGGCTCGTCTTGACACGTTGGGGGCGCTCGGAGGCCGGGAGGCCGCGCGGAATGATCTAATTGTATTCATTAGCCCGGCCCGGGCTCGCAAATATTGACTGAAGCCCCGGGCCCGGCCTCTGTGCCGCAGAAAATATTATATCAAACAAATGCGAATGGTAAAACGTGTCAATTCGCACTCCTGAAATATTATTTTCTAAAATGTTATAGTAGGTTTAACATAGAACATAGTCATTGCCAGCGACCCGCTAGGCGGGTTCTCTATTCGTTAACACTTTTCACAACAAAGCAGAAAACAAGTGATATCGGCTACGCTCGTAGCACGTAGCTCGCGCTGGCAGTGGAATTTTAACACATACAATAAAATATTGATGTATTTTCAACGAGTAGCGAAAAATTAAATCGACGAAAGTTTTAAATCGACTCGAGCTGCGAATACGAACCTATTCGCACATGTATCGTACAATATTTTACAGGCCCTTTAAATTTTCGAATTGAAACATGTTATATACATATAACTTTATATAACATGTTTCATTTTAATATTTTTAATTACTTAAGATCAGTCGCCATTTATAAAAGCAAGCAGTTGCCTAACAAGTAGGTAGTCCATGAGCAGATTTATATTTTTGTGCAGACTTATAAAACAAAGATCACAGAGACAACGCGTCAATCAGATTATACCTAAATTGTTCAAAATATAAACGTTTCAATTTCCCAGAAATTTCCGTCAAACTTACGGTAACCGAATTATCCGATGTTCATGGACACCTATCCAAAAGTAAATCAATCGCGCAGCGGTCGAGCGCTCAAACACGAACACACCCCCCTGTTTATACTTAGCGGATGAAAAGGCAACACCGAACGCCCCGGAATAATATTAGCTACCCTCGATAATCCATCCAATTCCACCACCTTAACGTCACATTGTTAAACGAACCCTATTTACGCAACGCTACAGCTCATTTTAGCTTGTACCATCGGTTAAACTTAAGTCGTTCCGAAGTCGCTTGGCTTTTTTTACTAACTGGTAACATGTGTTAACATTTGCTGATAATCCAGGATTAACACATCATAATAAAGAGATGAATGCGCGTTTATTCAGGCCGTATGGCGGCTATTCGACGGCGTTTAGCGACAGGTGCGTTGGCGCAACTCATCTACTTTAATTGAGTTTTGTTTATTAATAAACAAGGATCATCTGGTTAGTTATTTATTAACAAATATGTATTATACTTTGGAGTAGTTATGAATATTATTTCCTCGTTATACCTACTTAGTGTTCGCAGTATTCCATATTTAATTTATGCTTTAAAAGTAAACGTTCAATTGTTTCACATCCTCTATCTGGCTTAATAACGCAAAACGTAAGTAAGTATACAATACATACATATAAGTACCTACTCAAGTTCACGTAGTTTGAGATGTTGGTATCATTCAATAAATATATTATTTAAATATCCACTCGGTAGTAGATGTTGCTACGAGTAATTTGAATTCATAAACAATACGAAAATATGGTAGGTTAAGATTTTTATATTCTTCCTTTTTTATAAAAAATAGGTTTTTACCGATGTTGTGCATAATTGTTATCCATCGTATTTTCTCGAAAACGTTTGTATTTGTCATGCTTGTTCAATAAATGTCAGTACTTTTTGTACCGAGACTGACTGAAATAGCAAGACACGCTCGTAAGCTTCCATGAAAATTCAATGGAAAATAATTATGCACTACATCTGTATGTACGTTTTTCCTGATGCGCAATAAAGTTACAACCTCGAGTTAGTTACGATTTGAACAATTAAAGTTTATCGAACCTTCGAGTTCTAGTCACATTCAAGTCCATCTGTCAACCTGTATATTTTCAACTAGAAATGATTTATGATATATATTTTTTGAGCGTCAATGAATATAATAGTGTCAGTAGAAGCAAGTGGCCACCGGAGCACCCTCGACAGATGCGCGCGCGCTCACGCGCCATTACCCCGCCACCCCCCACTTCCATAAATAAACACCAGTTGAGCTAAACTAATGATGAATCTCATAAATTACTTAATAATACACTGCACATTTTGAGCCTCACTATTATTTTCAAATAATTTAAACAATATTATAAAGAGGGTAACTATCACAAAGCATAAAAATTGCCATATGGTTAGATGATAATAATTTTCATAATCAATTAAAAGTAAATACCTTTCGTCACCACTTTTTCTTTAAAAGCCTAATCGGAATACTTTTTAAACAGAGTTCCCAAAAAATAATTAAATGCGTTTATTCATAAACGCGATACAAAGCTACTAGCCTGAATTAGGTATTAGGTAATCGTTTATATTTTCACTTATATACCTATTAAAGGGATAAAACATAAATTACTAATTGAGGCTTCTTACTTTTTATTAATAAGGGTTAAATATTTCAAAGTTTCTTTACCTATTAGATTAGTTTTTACTAAACCTTTAGCTTACGAATAACAAATTCGGCTACCACGTGACAGGCATAGCCGAGTGTGGGGCCACAGGACATTGATAATTGTTAATAAGGCTTTTTCTGTTAAATAAATATTCTTTATTCTTTTATTTTAAGCAGGTACAGTACACGGTAGAAAAATAATTTACTCCTATATAACATCAGAGACAGGTACGTAAAGGTGGAATTTCACTTACAAGTACTTACTTATACGCACTACCCAAGTAGCATGGAAGTGTCGGCAACATCAATATAGCAGCCAATTAAGAACTTAGAGTGATTTAAGGGACGTATAAGAGTGTCAGAAAAGATTTAAGCTGTATAAAAGGTACTTTACAGACATTATACAGCTCAAGCTGTATAAAATCATTATAAAGGATTCTGCGGAAGCATGGGGTGCTTTATCAGAATATAAAAAATCTACTATAAAACTAAAAGTGTTGTGAGAGACTACAAGCTAATTCTATCGTAAAAGCTGTATACAGGCTGTATTGTACTTGCACTTGGCACTTTTAGCTGTACAAAAGTATCTGTCAACTCCGTTTTAAAACATTAAGTGTTATGAAACACTACAAGCTAATTTTATCGTAAAAGCTGTATACAGGCTGTATTGTAGTATCACTTGGCACTTGTAGCTGTACAAATGTATCTGTCAACCCCATTTTAAAGCTATTTCTTATGGCGTAATCTTACTCTCCTATAAGAATAGTAGTTGTATAACTTCTGTCTGTAAGGGTATTATAAAACCAAATGAATAAATGGCAGCTTTTTTCTGTATTACCGATAGAGTCGCTTATAACAATCTTTTGGCGTAATTTTACACTCGTATAAGTATAGTAGTGTAATGATTTCTGAAAATAAGTGTATTATAAAACTAAAGGAATATATGACAGTTACAGTCTTCTTCTTCCTCGCGTTATCCCGGCATTTCGCCACGGCTCATGAGAGCCTGGGGTCCGCTTGACAACTAATCCCATGATTTGACGTAGGCACTAGTTTTAGTTTTTTAGTTTTTACGAATGTTTTTAATGAATGACAGTTACAGTACAGGTTTTTTATTTGTTATACGGATCTCTAAAGAGAATTATAACTTATGTACGGAGAACCGAAATACAGCCAAACGAATACAAATATTCTATTATAAAGCTGTTTTAATTACAAAAGCTGTAAAAGACACTCTATTTATTACACAGCACAGCTACTAAGATTATAATGCTCTCCAACTATCCTGTAGGCTGTTTAAAAATTGTCGCCATTTTACAAGAAATAAAAAAACGTATTTGTAAATATAATTAAAGAAATACTTGCAAATATTTAGCAGACTAACGCCGTGTTATGATTACCAGCTAAAATAAATTGTTTAGCCTTAGAATTAATATTTATAAATATTTTTGATACTCTAACCTTAAAAACAAACAGTAACTTTACCGATTTTTGATATTTTCCTTATGGTTTCTCTTTGTTATTTTGCAGGCGCGTAAATATTTTGCCAGAAAAGATACACAGGTTCACAATAAATAATAATCCGCACTTACCAATAATGTAAAATTCCATTCAAGGCCTGTATAATATTTACTTTTACTTTTACCATCCACTATAACACTTTATTGTCGCTATTACTATATTACGAATGAACAAGATTAAGACATTTTAGTTTCTTAAATGATTATTATTCTCTTGTAATTCTTTCTTATAACTAATTTAAAACTTATATTCTTATATCGTACTTATAAGAGATTATCTGTAGTGTTAAGGTTTCCTGTTACACCGAAATATAGCTGTAATGCAGCTATTATGCAGCTTATGTATTGCTTATACAGCTACTCTACAGCTCTAATAACGCCAAAGGCTGTATAATTTGGGCCCTTTTTTTACTTATAAGGGCTGTATAAGCGCTTATACAGCCTTTGTACAGCCTAACTGTACAGCTTATAGTATACAAATAAACTTTAATACAGCTTATATACAGCTTGCAATGCTACTTGGGTACCTATAGTACCTCTATAATTTAGATCCTGTAACGTTACAGTAGGTATAACTTTAACAGAAGTTGTTTTTTTAGATATTTATTATTCTTACTTATTAGTACCTACCTACAACTTACAGCATAATGTCATATATATATATATATACATATATAGCTAACCGATAAAACTTATCGATAACCTACAACGCCAAAACAATGAGCTCATAAATAACAATTCGATCTAAAACCGCAACAATTAATCACCCGTGGCCGATACAACTGCCGCTTCCTCGTTGAGGCCTTTTCAATTAAAAATGGTTCGGATTTGAATCGATGTGACGCATCACCGTGATTAGCGACATCCGACAATGTCGCAATCAGACGATCGCTGCGGCACGCGACCCGACAAATAAGTGATAGCGATCGGCAGATGTTTCAATCGAATCAGGCGGGAGCATTGTCCACTTAGCTAGATGGCGATTTTGTCATTTTAGACTAGAAATCAAGATAGTACAGATGAAGTGCATAATTGTTTTCCATCGTATTTTCTCGGAAACGTTCGTATTTGCCATGCTACTTCAGTCAACCTCAGTACTCAAGACACTTTCGTACGTTTTCTTGAAAATTCGATAATAATTATGCACTACATCTGTAATTCTGTAGCAAAGTTACAGAACATTACAAATACGAGTAATAAATAGGTAATACTGTGACAATTTTAATTGGCCAATTTTGTTTATGGAAACGACCCGAAAAATCACACAAGCGGCCTAGTTTAGAATAAACAGTTGAAATTGAAAATATAAATATGTAATTTTTCTGTAACAAAGCATAGGAGAAATCATGTAATAATCTAATAATACCTCAAACAAAACAATCACTGAGCTAAAACGTGGTTTACAAGCCATTCATGTTACCAATCTAAGTATTTATTTCCTTGTATGCTTATATCCTAATTCCTAAGTTTATATCCCAGATACTAAAATACCAGTTCGATTGTCCAGTTTAATTTTGTACCAAACTTTTTACTAATTTTGTACCAAAACGACAAATGATTTGGACGAATTTGTTCACTAGAACTATCATTTTTTGTATCTGAGATATACCAAGTTTGGAATTAGAGTTTCCCAATTACAAATTCCTAGTAAGTACACCTAAAGATAGAAAGTATCAAATAAAGAAAGCATTAAGTACAAACATTTAAAGGGCCTATGCAGGAGTTAAAAGTGAGCAGAAGCCCTCACTTGTTTAATATATTCGCGTATAATAATATTTTCCACAGTCCGAGTCAATAAAACGGGTTCAAAGCGAGACGATCAGCCACATGATAAATGTGGCGAACGGGAGGATGATATAAAATAAAGTACAGTTAATGTTCAGACAATAATGGCACTTGTCCCTCGTGCTTATGGTAAATGGTTCGTAAGCGACGTGTGTATGTGGACGAGATGTGGGGCGGCGTGTCGCTGGCTGCTAAAAAGATTTAGCTTGTTTTGCGTCGAAGAAAGAAACAGAACAGGTTACAGTTGTTTGACAGAAATCAAAATAAAATTAAGATATATTTAGTAAAATATCATGTATTTACGTTATTGTTAACCGAATTCCAAATTCTCAAATCCTTCACCATATTTACTAATAGCACGCAGTACTTACCGAGATTCTATCATCGCGTGTTTTTTTCTAATATTTGTTTCAGGTAAGATCAGTGAAATTTTGTTTTTTTTTTCATATGGCCAACCAGTCAGACTAAAAAAGGCGTAATAAAAAAAATATCAACGTTCCACGACTATATTGTATAATTACAGCTTTTAATATTAAGAACACCGCCGAACAGACTACAATTTAAGGTAATTTTCTTCTACTGTCCAAATGAATAAACGGTTCTCCATTTTAAGATATAAAAGTTAAAAAAAAAAACAAAATAAATAGTATAGGTAACGGTATACCTAAGGCATATTACTAGATCACTAACTACTGTAAAAAACAACTTGCAGAAATCTCCAAATCGAAATAGATGAATTTAGCAAAATGCGCAGTAAATCAAAGTAAATTGATCCGGACGCTCGGCGAGGATGCAGTTATGGTATGATATGTGCCGCCTCATGCCCCACGACAGCGCGCCTATGCTGCCCCCGTGATGGGGGAAAAATGAACTTCGCCGATAACAATAGCTAAACAAATCAAACAATACAAGTCGGTCGTGTTACTTGTATCATACATTTAAATCCTATCTGATTGATAAATATGATTTTGAGAAATAGGTATAACTTTTTTTAATGGATTCTGGGTAGTCCGCGGCTTAAATAGTTTAAAAAGACTACAAAAAAAATCATCACAGTTAGAAAAAGGTTTCACTATAATCTTAAGCAAAGGAAAAGTGAGACTGTGAGTGATATATATTTTTATTGTGTTAGTTACGATAATTATAAAACATAATATACTTAAAGTAATAAAGAAAAACATCAAAAGATTAAACACATAAAGTATTAAAGTAAACAAAAAAAAATTACTTTAAAAAAATATACACTGAATACACTTTGTAACTAATTGCAATATTCAGCAACACAAATGGAGCATTCTTGAATGTTTTTTTTTTTCAAAATTTTATAATCTTGAATAGGTAAGTTACAAAGAAGTGGCGTTAAACCGACGCTTGGTGCAAATTTATCTTAGGTTGGTACATAT
The DNA here is from genome assembly GCF_910591565.1 of Cydia splendana. Classification (NCBI taxonomy): domain Eukaryota; kingdom Metazoa; phylum Arthropoda; class Insecta; order Lepidoptera; family Tortricidae; genus Cydia; species Cydia splendana. Next base: position 20,092,076 of record NC_085962.1, read on the forward strand.
CTTGTTAGATCAGGATTAACTTCTCAAAGGCCAATCAAATGCTATGGACGCTCGCTGTAATACAATAAAGTTTAACAAAAAACTGTACCTCTAATTAAACCGTGTGAACAAGGTCCTCCCACAGTATGAATTACAATTAACAGTGTTCTCACACGAACTCTAGTTACCGCTGCGCTGGTACTGAGCCCCCAGAGGATCGGCACTTGCCCCGCGTGTCAGGGGACCAAACAACAAGTCGCGGGCTAAATGAAAAATAATCGCGCCATACAAGGGTGACACCAATATTGAAATCACCCTAGCGTGAAAGGGACAGATTTAACACCAATCTAATTCCTGCAGCGAATGTTAAGAATGAGTATGTAATAGATAGTGGCACCGAGACCTCTGGGACCTGCTAATGTGAGAAACCAGGATAGTTTCAGGTTCACACGTTGAATAGTTTTAGGGGAATTGTGCAAAAGTGTTATTACCACGAGGGCATTATTTTGTAACGAAATATTTAAGCTTGCATATTTTCTCAATCGTAGCCTAACTTATAAGTTAAAGTGCTTTTTCGCTAACGTACAATTATGAAAACCATGGTGTTTATCCTCGTTTAATTTTTTCCTATCGGTGTATTTTAGTAAAATAATAACGAAATTGAATGAAAACATAAATAAAAACAAGTCATCATTGTAGTACAAAATAGGTACCTATATTTATTGTCCCGTATAAACGAAGAATAAATTTTATGACCTTTGAATTGAAAAGTGTGATATCTCTTTAAATGTCTTAAGGGGCCCATTAACAGTCCGCCAGACGGTATCGGCCTGTCAGTTGTTCGGAACTGTCAAAATTTTGTTCTAACTGACAGGCCGATACCGTCCGGCGGACTGTTAATCAGTGGGCCCCTATAGAATAGACTAGACTGTCTTCTTTATAAGTTAGACTCTTCAAATATCCTAATAATATCATATTAAGTAATGTAAATGGTGAGCAATCGTATCGTAGATGTATCAATTCAGTCTTCTTCTTCCTCGCGTTATCCCGGCATTTTGCCACGGCTCATGAGAGCCTGGGGTCCGCTTGACAACTAATCCCATGATTTGACGTAGGCACTAGTTTTTACGAAAGCGACTGCCATCTGACCTTCCAACCCTTATTGGGCCTAGGCCTTATTGGGATTAGTCCGGTTTCCTCACGATGTTTTCCTTCACCGAAAAGCGACTGGTAAATATCAAATGATATTTCGTACATAAGTTCCGAAAAACTCATTGGTACGAGCCGGGGTTTGAACCCGCGACCTCCGGATTGCAAGTCGCACGCTCTTACCGCTAAGCCACCAGCGCTTTTAGATGTATCAATTCAGTACCTGATGATAAATATGTGAAAGGTTACAGAAAAACAAAAGGCGGGGCGGCAATCTTCGTCGACGTCTACACACGCGGAGCCCCTCTCCGAATACTCGCGCAGTTTTTTAATCACTTTAAGTGCTTGCTACGATTTGCACTTCTTTATCGTGAATAACTAAAGAAGAAGAATTGGTTATTATGAAAAATAATGTGGAATAGGTAAAGATATCGTGACTATGGGCCCGATTCGGATTTTGAAATTGACATCTATTAGATATCTTTCAGACTACACCAAGATACTATAACGATATGTTTATAAGATTTAACCTGTCTAATTTGACATTTGCGCGATTCTGGAGATACTCTTGAACGATTTCCTCAGGATATGACTTAGAGATCCAATTCACATCTAATAGATATCTTACTCTATCTAACGTAAAAGCAAGTAAAAGTGACATTGGTTGCCCGAATTGTGCTGCAAAAGAGAACTAGTTGATATCTAAACTATAACGTATCTAGAATGGATCTAGTACGTGTCGTCTCTTGTGAATATCTTGAAGTTCGAATACGGCAGTATCTGTTGTCTGCAATGTAAGTATTATTTTAAATTGCGCATTGTATGTAATATGCCTACTTAAATAAGACATTCGGCCCGATTCGAACTTTAAGATACGTCAATTAATAGATCTACAAACAATATGGATTAGATATGTCATTGTCAAATGTGACGTTTCTTCAAACAAAAACGTCACTTTTGACACTGACAGATCTAATCCATATCATTTCTAGATCTATTAATTGACGTATCTTAAAGTTCGAATCGGGCAGATTGTCTTTAAAAGTTATTTTCTTTATAGGTACGTTCTACTAACATCTCGGTAGGTAAATGACCCATTATAGAAAGGGCATTATAGTACTAACTTTAGGTTTAGGGCAGTCAGACCTCAAAAATGCAATAATGTCAAAAAAATTCTGCCCTATTTGCAGAACAAATACTTGTAAGTACTTGCATTGTTCTATATTATTTTCTACATCATACTGGCGTAATATCAACGTGAGAACATCTCCTCGTGTGCGAATCGATTCGCGCCGAATTATCGCTGGATCTGTGACAGCGTCCCGTGGGATGACACGGTGCGCCGGCGCGGCGGCCCGTGCAAGCGCTCCCACGGTGTCGGGGACACGTCGAGAGTTCAGGAAAACTATGACATTCGTGGATAATTGATTTTTTGACTAGTTGAACTACAATAACTTTAGATTAACAAATTAATAATTTACAAAAATTTTGAAAAGCTGCAAAAAACAAGCAATTTTGAAGTCAACAAAAAACAATATTTACTATTTAATATCGTTCCGATTGCCACCCTTTGAGTACGAAGCGTAAAAATGACTCTCATTGTTTTACCTTGGATACAATACTTCATATTTGGGTGTAATATCTACGTCTATGTGTAATTTTCTAGTCTAGTTTTAATTCCTATTTCAATAAAAATCTCACGTTTGACAAAGCAAAGCCCCGTGGAACGCCCAAGCCCACGCCGACACCAATGACACGCCTTTCGTTACTGATAATCCCATGGAAATATCAACTTCTATGTTTTTGGAAAAAAAATCTTAGTAACCATAATGCACCTCATTATCTGCTGATGGTGAATAATCAACTGAAAGGAGAAGTTACAGTTGAGTTACAGTGATTGGTTGTGTATTGCCCGCTTCCAAAGATTTACTAGATTTATCGATCCAACTAGTTGGATAGAGCATTTAACATTAATTTGAGTAGTCATTTGTCGATGAAATAGGAACAAATGCGATAAAATTATCATCTACTCAAAGTAATTAGTTGATGCCATATTGTTATTAAAACAGGGCTTTTCAGACCAAAATGGAAGTGTATAATTTATTTATTGTTTTCTTCGTTCTTGGATTTCTTAATGTGTATGTAAGCATTTTCTGTGGCTTAGGCAACATTTCAGAAGTTAAATTCCTTGTTTCAAGAGCGCAGTCATATTCTGAAGTGCACAAATTGCCAAAAGTATCCGATTCATCTAGTCGAAGAAGCGTGATAGCGTGTAATTATGAGTGTTCACTTAACATGGCTCTCGGTCCTTGTTTCTATTTTGCACCGTACGGGTAGATAATAGGGTTGAAAATGCGAGTATGGCAGTACCCCTGACTCGGGCGCAGCAGGTGCCCGGCACGCGCCGCCACGCGGCCCGCACGCGCTCGAGACTCTCGTCTGATTAGACGCACTTGCCGCAAATGTTTGTTCCCAACTATACGGAATAAAAGCTCCATTGTGGTGTTTGAATTGCAGTGCTACATGGAGCATCCATAATATTGTTATTGCTTAATTTGAAAGGGAAATAATAATAAGATAACGTTGACGTCAAACAGTAAACGAATATGATAAGTAAATGTTGCTTTTTTTCACAGGATGAAATACATATTATTGTAAATTGCAATTTTTTAATTGGAGTTAATTTTTTTAACAGAAGAAACGATGTGGCCTTTTCTGTTTCGTATAGGTACGTATGACATCCATTTCAGATAACGATTTTAACTGCATTCATAAACCAACGAAATCTACTTAGGTACCTACTAACATATAAGATCAAACACAAAGAAACATATTATTTAAAAATAAAATTCTCGTGACTAACATTGCGAGTAAATGTCATTATCTACTTGCGGTTGTACCTACCCATAATGTAACCCATTATCTCGGCTGTCCTAACCTAAACAATATCGAAATGAAACTATTGGGGTGGTAATGGAAAGGCTTAGTTAACCCTTAGTTAATCGCGTTGATTGCCGGCGTTTAGCTGCGAGTGGATTAGGTAATCACTTAGCGGGTCTAGTAGTAATGGTCGCCGCCCACGGACCAACCATGTACCAAATAACCAAACAATTAAAATTAAAATAACGATTTCAAGCTAATATGGACATTTTGCTTTATAAATAATCATAATCATAACCATATTTATCATATCACATGTCACAATAAATTTTACACTTAAGTACATACATATGTACATAATGAAGATAATTAGGTATGCATAATTTACAAATTAACACTAAAATACAGTACCTACAACAGGATATGTATACTCTTATCCTACATTAAAGCACGACTTTTTTTTAGCTCGTTATGATTATAGAAGGCCTGCTCGACAATTACTACACTACTATTGAAAATTGGGTATTTATAATGACTCCATGAAGATGGCATATGTACGTAAATGTACCGAAATATCAGAACATAGATGCATGACGACGCAGGTTGACACATACATAGGTAAAGGTTTAAATGCTATCTGTCGCTAAAAAGTTTAACCAGTAATTCATACGAGTTGTGTTAGACCAAGATAAGTCTGTAAAGATTTTGATAGCGCACGCAGTGCAAGTGTTATTTTAAACGTCAAACTTCTTTGCAATTCTGACGTATAATTAACACTTGTACTGCGTATGCTATCAAAATCGTTGCAGACTTTTCTTGGTCTAACTCTATGTAAGTATGTAGGTAGGTAATTGACTAATTTTCCTATAGTTAGGTACGCGCCCTTTAAATGATTTTAATAGTCTCCTCAACAGCGCTTTGTAGAAACCATTTCATTTCATTTAATCTTCCGCAGCCATTGTACTAGATAAGTCTGAATACTGCCAAGACCGCAGACCCTCATGAATTAGCAACGATCATAACACGTGCTGGAAGATTCAGGCGGTTACATCACGAGCCGGGCAGACGGGGTATTCCCACAGCGGCGGGCCTAAGATCGAGATCGCTGGATTGACATTTTGCGGCCCCTGACGCCGCAGCGTCAATCTTTATTGCATGCTCACGGGCGCGGCTGCCCGCTGTCACTTGTCAGGTGACCACAGACTCTTGCCTGCTAGGTTCTAGCACAAAATAACGCATTTGCGGCATTTGACGACGATCGATGTTCAATGACATGCGGAGCTTATGCATGATAAATATGATAATGCGTTGGTAACTTTCAAATGTAAGGTGGGGTAAGACTAACATAGTTTATTTTGCTCGGGGTAAGACAAACAGTATGAGGATTCCATACAAGTGATAGTCTTACCCCTGTGACAGTCTTACTCCACCTTACCTTACATCAAATATCTCTTTACGTAAATGATAACTAATTCACTGCTAAGTTACCTGTGTAGAGCAACGTCGTAGACTGTAGTGTAGTTTTGCCGATGTGTAGTAAAAATTGTTTGTTGGCGTAGGTAATCAATGTGCATGATTAGCGATATACTCAGATAAGTATTTTCTTTTTTCAGTAAATTTACCAAGAAATAAGAATTTATAAGTGCATACAAACTTAATATAATAAAATACAAATATAGTATACTCAGGTAAAGTGTTTGTTGTTCTCCAAATAAAGTGTTTCTTCTACATAACAAAACGCGATTAAGTGTTACATTTTTATTATAATAGAGAGTAAATTTAATTTCAACCCATATCAAATATTTATTGAAAAAACAAATAAACACTTATAGTCGCATTTTCTCGTTCTAATCTCTTTCGCCATGCGGGGATAACAATAAAACCAAAATAGCCCATGATAATACAGAATTTATCGGCTCGGACCGTGGCGTGCACCGCTTGATGGATTAAATTGCCCTGTCCCTATGACAACGTGGGCATGGAAAAAATACGCCGTATATTAAAAAACAGCTGGTCATTTTTCAAGCGATTCCTTTTGCTCCTGCGGAACAGGTGGCTGGTTTTTGTTTTATTCGGTTTTGGACAAATTGTGCGTTTGCTCAACGCCTGCGCGGCGACCGCTGTTTGCGCTCCGCCCCTGATGAATTTGAGCAGGATCCGCGTGTTGAATTAGGTTACGCTGTTCCGTTTACAATTTATTTTTGAAATTTACATTCTTTGTTAACTCTTCCCGCTCATACATTTAAATTCATCATTCAATTCTTTAAAAAAGAATATATTTAGACTTCAATTACCCAGTACCTATACTTACAAGTTAATTTGTGTATTTAATTGTATGCATATAAGTATATTTTCTCGTTTCGTAGGTATATACTCTGCTTTCATCCCAACTTCTCATTAACCAGGAATACATTAGCATCGCACACAATTAGCCATTACGAAAACTTTCCGCCGACCGTTAACGTAAATAATGTTTTAAGCGTTCGCGGGCTACGTTTACAATTTTAATTGCTGCACATAAAGTATATTCGCATTTTAATTGTTACATGTGAAGTGTATTCGCATTTTCCGGCGAGTTTTAATTATCGGGGTACGCGGGTACGCGGGGTTACGCGGGGATACGCTGAGTTACGCGACCGCTCGCGATATTTATGGCGCCCCGCGTTCCGATACACTTTTTAACGTAATGAGCGCGAGGGTGCCACCCGCTTATGTACAATTGTTTTCTCATTATACTTAAAGGCACGATTTATGTGTACACAACAGAGGGAGACAAGGAAGAATGAATGTGACATAGGTATACGAATTTATAATAGTTACCTATCTTTGATATTCGCTGATTAGCTATGCATTAAACCTACGTAATGATGAAGTTTATTCATTGTTTATTAACGTCTTTGCGTTGCCTCTGAAGTCAGATTTTTACTACTATTGTACGGATTAAAAACATGATTCTATGTAACGTTAGCTGATAGCTAACTATAAATATAAGTACTAAACAAATAAAGTTTGAGTGATAAATATTTATAAATTATTGTAAGATTGTTGTTATTGTACAATAGCAGCATTGTAAGCTGCGGATAGCAAAAATTGGTGACATATAAAAAAATAATTAGACAAAAAGGGGACACGTTCCGCACAATAAGAGGCGGCTTCGTCTTAAGCGTCATCCCCCAGAATACGAAACGACTGTCGTGCAGAGGCTGTACATTTTATACGTGATCAGATAACCATGGCGACGCCGCGCTCGCCGATTCCAGATTCCATTAAACATTCAGAGGGAGCACACGTCGCCCGCGCTCACATAAAAATGAGCGCTTATTATGAAATTAGCTAGAGTTTGTACCGTGTTTTTTGCGAAGGCGCGCCGTCAGCGTCAGACACCGCCGAATTACTGGACACTAATTGGACTGTGGAAATGTGACGGACGATGCGGGAAAGCTACGGTTTTTTTTTCGAATTGACACAGCCCGATGGGAATCGTCCTTAAACCGTGTGTTTATCTCGTTAACTGCTTAAGGGTAGAGATAATAAAAATCATTGCCATTTAGCTCGGCGTAGGTACTCAGGTATAAATAAATAGGTGAATAATTTAAATTGCTTGATGGATACCCCATAAATTTAAGGATCCATATAAATATAAGTGTGGAGGATTATGCGTTCAGCAATCCATTATCACTTTAGTAAAGTGTCTAACCATACATTACCTTTGACGTCGGTATATTAATCGCTGAAAACTCTTCAAAAAAACGACCTTAACTAGTATATTTAAAGGATATTTATTTATATATACCTAAGGTACAAAAACATGTCAAAAAAAACCACTTAAAATAACAATTAATCTAAATACAAATTATTGACTCTACTATATTTTTTTGTCACTGCGGTATATTTAAAAGCATGATCACTTTTGAAATTCAATATAATCGCATCAAACCCCTTGAATGTACCAAAATTAATGTGTTAGAATTAGGAAAAGCTACATTCATCTGATATGGTTACGTGTTGGCATTTAATTAAAGCATTTAAAGTGATAAAAAAGAAAATAATCAATAGTTCCAATGACACTTAACACCACTGTGTTTTTCATCACGTATTCAAATTGCATCAAACCTGTTTTAACAAAATAATTGGGTACCTACTGTCACATAAACATAAAACATACCTTTTAGAAAATTAAACTTTGAGACAATGTGAAGACTTGTTAGGCATCTATGCATGTTAGTTTTTTTATATTATAATAAGGATTACCTATTGTTTAAGTTACTAATTGTTTTGTTTAGGTGCATGATTCGATTAGTTAAGTGAGCGCTTCATTCGCCAACAAACTGGTTACAGTTTGGCGATATTGTAAATTTTGTTTACGAGCATGTACCTTTTGTGTAAATAAATAAAAAAAATAATAATAAATAAACTCTAAGGGCGTAGGGATGTGACGACCCCATCGCCCGCTGGTTTTACCAGTGCAATCAGTCAACGCAGGGCAGCTTGTGGCGAGCTGTTGGGGATTAGCGACCTCACGTACCCGAGTGCTCCTGGAGAGTTCTGTTACCCGCAAGGAGGGTGGGTGGGACAGGATTCTCTGCCTCTGGCTTGCCTTAGCCGGCCGGCCAGAGTGGAGTCGTTAGAGCTATAAGCTCCAGGGGTGGAAGTGAAATATGCATAAGACGCGAGTTGGCACAGTGGCTGTTAACAGCCACTGGGTAGAAAGCGGCGCACACCTCTCGACACCCCTGAGCCGCTCACACCGGTGTTGCCCTTGAGCCATCCTAGATGTCGCTTTTTGTGGGGGCCCATCTTGTGAGGGCGAGTCACCGTCTGCCGGAAATAAAATTGCATACCGTTTTATTAGGCAGGCGTCCGGTTTTTTTACCCCATAGCTCAGTACTTAGTCCATCGCTTTCACCCAATAACCTAGTTCATTTTAGATTCCATCAACTCTCAATAGCCCTTACACCCTAGCGGGTGCTGCCTCTGCGTGCGTCCCATGACACGGGCAAGGGCAGCATCCGCTCGGTGTACCCCTTACATTTCATTAAAGTGTCAAAAGGGCCTCTACGTGTTGGCTTCGGCTCCGCGCATGCCTCCCAAAGGTCCGGAACACCATTGTTCCGTGATGGGAAAGACATACAAATAAACTCTCATGTCTCACATAAAATTGTCTCATGAATATTAACAATAATACGCAAATTTAAGTACCTACCTGTGTATAATATTTTTCAAACTGCGATTATAGATGTCAATTCAATAGATTTAAGCTAGTTATTAATTTCGTTCAGTAGTACCACTGTATATATATTGTATGTAAATAAATGATTTACGAAAAAATTCAATACAATTTTGCGACATTTGGCATTTTTAGGTTAGGTATAGGTACATTGTATGGAGATGACATCATGGTACCCTTCCAGTTTGAAAAATATTATAAAGAGATGTAAGTGTGCACTAACCTGGACCCTGGCCTCCGTGAGGTCTATCTTCATGGCGATCTCCTCCCGCGTGTAGATGTCGGGGTAGTGCGTCTCCTGGAACGCCCGCTCGAGCTCCTTGAGCTGCGCGGACGTGAAGGTAGTCCTGATCCGCCGCTGTTTCCTCTTCTCCGTCAGGGAACCTTCGTGCCCGCCGTATACTTTGTATGGTAATCCCGCTGGAACAAGCACAGAGTTTGAAGTATAGTAAGTATTATGGGATTTTCATTAAAATTGACACTTTCATGTCAAGTGATAATGATAAGTCGTAAGATGATTTAGGTCCCTGCAACGATGTTTGGCATTCAGAAAAAAAATCGAAGAAACTGGGTATTTTGGGTATATGGTTTTGCTGCTGCAGGTTTAATACTTACTAGGACTAGAAGCTATTTTTTTCCTACACCAGTATATCTATTTTGTTTTTATTTAATCGATTTCATAATACGTTGTAAGTACAGTCACGGATTTTGAATGTTTGTCACTATTCGATTATATCTAATGGAATTAAGGTTCAAAAGTAACCTTCAAATTCCGAGACTGTACTTTATAATCATTATTACTCATTCAGTTCCACAAAAAGGCCAGAACATTTTTATTAGGGACAATATGGATTCCGCTCGGAATATAAAACAATTATAGGCCAAGAAAGGTACGCTCGGCTAGTATGGCGGAATGGAAATAATTAGTAATAGCTGAAATTTTCGGTGTATGGGACAGATAATAAATCTAGTGATTACGTCGACACATAATCCAAATAAATATATTACATTTAGGTATTTAAAAAAAAAATTAAAAATATAAAAAATCACAGAAAGTTTGTAAAAAATATTAATAACATTTTTTAAATTTATACTCATAGAGAAATATTTGCTTTATGACATTAAGCATGAATCACACAAAAAATAATTCTGTATCCTACATTTAAAGTAAGTAACCTACGGTTATTATTAAATTCAGTATATTTCCGTCCTCAAAAATGGTAATAGGCTATTTTTTCTCTCATTATTTCCAAATTACAATAAGTACAAGCGTTGCAATATAATCGTACACTAAATAATACCGTATGGTAGGTTTTATGGGGTTGTGCATTAATTGCCTGGTTAAAAATGGTAATAGATCAATATCATATGGGATTTTTATTATGAGTTCTCTTTCGTCGAATACTGTTAAAATCGGCTTGAAATATGATTCGTAACACAAAAAACCATCAAAAACGTTATCGTTGCTTTAAAGTTGCCGCGCACGAGCCAGCGAGCTAACGCGATTGGTCGTTGCATGGAGCGGGGCGACGGAACGATGAAACTTCCATCGCCCCGAGCGCGAATATTTAAAAAAGTATTTAGTATATTTACTATTTACTCGGTCAAAACATATGTACCAGTGAACGTAAAAAATATGGGAGACTAGATTCGAACTAATTATCAGCTTTAATCTGGGCAAGAGTGCTGTAAATAAGAAAGTTAATTTTACGTAATTGCAGGCTTTCCGTCTTTGCGTGCGCGTTAAATTTAATACAATAATAGGCCAATTATATAGGGCTATTATACTGACACACCCAATATGATAGCAGAAAAAGACGCGAAATTAAAATTTTCTTAGGGAAATCAAATCTTCGCGCCTATAAGTTTAAACCATTTAGAATTTCAATAGCGGTAATTTAAGTACCACCCCTCACCACTAAAATGTAATTATCAAAAACGACAGTTGCTAATGTTCCCCAAAGGAAGCATTTCTAGTTATTGCTGCAATACAGTGGTACCGGGCACCTTGCGACGCAAGGCCGAGCAGGAAAAGCAAACCTTAAAATATTTGAACTAATTAATTGAGTTTGGATTTTGTTAGTACTCTTTAATTGAATAGCAAAAAATATAAGTTATGTATTAGAAATACCGTTTTTATTCGATTTTTAATTAAGTAATTATTGTTAAACTTATTTACCGTGTGGTGTCGGTTAAAATTTCACTAGTAACATCATTTGGCGACTAGGGCAATAAAAGTCGACACCATAACCAACAAATTAACAAACAACAAAAATTTGCAGTAATATTCCAAAACTCGACTGAACGCAAGCGCACCGAAGAGTGTCGCTCCCCTGACGCGACTCAGTGTCATAAAACGTAAGGCCGTGGTATTAACGACAGCGGATAGCTGAGCGGCGAGCGGTGACTGCAGGCGGCAATAAGGTGTTCAGTTAATGTTTTTATAATTTGAAATTACTTCGTTTCCATGTAGAAATAACCAAACAGCCTTTAGAAGCATTTAATATTTTATTTGTGGCCGTATAAATTATGTTTTATTGGTAAATTAACTACAATTATTCATATTTGTGGATAAAACAATATACATACTATAATTAATAATAAATTAACATTAAATAAATACATTATTTATGACATAAAAATACATTGCGCGTATTTAACTACTTAGCACTGTTTAATTACGATACTTGCAAGCAAGTAGTAAAGTATATGGCTCCATCCTATCCTGTACCACGATATAGAAGCGATAACATTTTTGCGACAGTTTTGTATAGATAATGGATTTGTCGCTAGAAAATTACGATATCGAGATAAAAGTCTCTGAGCGCTATTGAAACGTTAAATGCTTTTTACTTATACATGTTTTAAATTTGCCGCGCTTTTTCTAGTCAAGCTGAATGTGTTTCACTATAGAATAGTAATCGAATTAGTTCAGATTTAACGTTTAATGCATATAAATAACATAATTTTGGACTAAGTACATTATACATACCTACATGACATCAGGCTATGGTTTGGCGCACCGTGACCCTGAACGGCGCGGTAATGTGTTACGGCTGTTAAGTGAAGTCCAGACGGGATGATCAAATCGACCGATTTGATCAGAAATGAAATTGGGGTCAATCTCCAAATTAAGCAACAATTAAACAACTGTACCCATATTTGGAACCTCAGAATAATATACCCGGCCGGATACCGGATAGTAACTTTGCTTGATTTCAGAGTAAACAAATTGGATTTAAGAAACAGTCACGGTCATATTGTACATTACTCGTTTATTATTTCAAAACAATTTAAACATCCACTCACTTGCACGCGTAGGTACCTACTCATTTCGAACATAGAAATTAGTGTCCGACCGAAGGTTCGGTTTCGGTTTCGGTTTCGGCCAGTTTCGGCCAAAAAATCATGTTTCGGCTGTAGTTTCGGTTTCGGCCAAAAAACGGCCGAACCTTTCGGCCGGGCCGAAACTTACGAAATGGTACTTCGGACAAACACCAAAAGTTGGGGAATAAGTAGGACAACAATATTAATACATACCTACATATACTGATTCATGTATAGGTACAGAAATTAATTGGTTTATTATAAAACACAATTCCACTAATGAGAGCGCCACTGGACGGTCGACGCAGTCTTAAGAGGCTGTCAATACCTATAACGCGCACACTGTCTAATTGTATCGGAGTGAATGAGATAGCACTGTCGCACGTAGCCGTTGGCCGAGTATCAGCTCGGCACGAGTCGAGTCTTTTTCGCTCTTATTCACTCATTTTTCTATCTACCTCTAATGGAAAATTTTAAGCGAGGCTAAAGGCTACGCTCAACTAGTGCCGCAAAGTTGATTTTCTCAATAGTTAATATTTTGCGAAGCTGAACAGCTGACTATTGATTAAAACGAAGAAAAAACCCTTAAAAGTGTCCCCAGTACAGTTTTTCATACGAATGCTCGACCTTAGCCTCACTTTTTACCTCAATTTACAATTGGTTTGTGTTCCACATGTCCTCTACTTCAGCTTAGCCTTTGGTCTCGCTGCGCCATGCTCGGCCTGCGGTCTCGCTTTTTAATACAATGGACATTGGTTGGAGTCTGTGCTTAACTACTTATCCTGAAGCCTGAAGCACGGCTTTGACTTCGCATGAAAGTTCGCCTCACGGGGGCACTTCGGACTTTTAGGCCCAGGGCTATAACCGCGAAAATCGAAGTTCGCAAATTGCGGGCATTTTTCTCTGTCACTCTAATTACGCCTTCATTGGAGTAAAAGAGAAAGATCCCCGCAATTTGCGAATTTCGGTTTTCGCGGTAGCCCCTCAGGTGAAGATCGGTACCCGGCCTTGCGATATTGTTAACAAAAAATTTCGCGCTCGCTGCGCTCGCGTTTTTGGTTGACCCTGTATCTACATGTTAGCTTGACTGGTGAATGAATAGAGTTAGACCAAGAAAATTCTGCAATGATTTTGATAGCATACGCAGTGCTACTAGTGCAAATGTTATTTATACGTCATAATTTCATGGAAGTTTTGACGTTTAAAGTAACACTTGCACTGCATGTGTTATCAAAATCGTTGCAGAATTATCTTGGTCTAACTCTAGTAATTTTCTTAAAAAACTGCTTAAGTAACATCAATTTCAAGGACATTGGGTGTTGTCAGCCCCATAATATGTGTGTAAAAGCGGTTTTATGACATTTTTTCAACGATTTTAACAAGTCTACAAAAGTTTCGGTTTCGGTTTCGGTTTCGGCCGAAACTAGAGCCAAAGCCGAACATTCGGTTTCGGTTTCGGTTTCGGCAAAAAAACATGTTTCGGTCGGACACTAATAGAAATGAGTCCGCGCCAACGTTCACCACGAAACAGGTTAAAACCTGCACAATGCGCACCTAAAAACCGAAATGTAGGTATTGTTAAATTTAGTTTGTAGTTAATTAGTTTTTTGGTGTAAGTGTATGAACCAAGGTCTGAAATAAATGATTTTTTATTTTTTTTTATTGTTCCGCCGGCCGAAGATTCGGCGGTCGGATACCGAATATTTGGCCGACGGTCAGGCCGAATATCCGGTATCCGACCAAACAACTATCCATTGCATTTCTAATTGAGAGTGGCAACACTATCGTAGGTCGTATTGCCCTTTTCTAGCATATACGTCCCTCGCTCCTACACTCCCACCACACAGGCAGGTTGCTTTGTCAGTTATACAAGGCAAATTTTCAAGTCATTGGCTTGCTGTTTTTCCATCTGGAAGGTCGTGAAGCTAAACTGCTGGTGAGTTTTTGAATTTGTACCTCAGTTTAGCTGACTAATGACTATATTGAAATAGTTATTTATTTTACAAGGGGGCAAAGTTGTTGTTTAACCGCTCGTGCTAATATTGATACTTGAGCAAGTAAAACATTCGAAACATGGAATCTTGAGCGTTGCGAGGGTTTCAAAGCACGAGGGTTAAACAAAATTTGCCCCAAGTGAAACACAAAATGTTTCACCACACCAACCCAAAGCAAATATTAAATGTAAAAATATCATACAAAATCAAATACAAATGAATTTTATTAAATATTTATGATTTAAAAGTCAATTCTACCAGCAAACATAAGAAAACAACTCAAAATTTGCATTTGATTCCTTTGCCTCACTTGTGAATAAAATGAAACTTTGCTCTCAGTTTTTGAAGTGCAAAGTAAGCCTTTCCGAGCTGGTGTGAAATAAATAATTAAATTTTTCACGCCACTGTTCGGAAATGTGGCAATAGCTAGTAGTAATAGTAGTGGTAAGTGGATGTGGTAATAGTAGTAGCTGTAGCACCTGAACCACCACTACTACAATGTTTCATTATTATCATCATCTGTCATTGGTGACAGTTCGCTACTAGTGATGGGTAGGACATCAATTTAAAATGAGTTTGTATGAGTACCTCATTTTCTAAAATGAGGTGTTATAATGTCTTACTTCAAATGAGGTGAGGTACTAGCATATTTTCAGCGTCGACTATTCTATTAATCCAACGGGCCAATGGTGACAAAAATATTTAATGTATATACATATTTATGTATTCATCACTTCCTTTATAAATAAATAAATAATAATAATTAAGGAGTGCAATTCTGGAGGTTAAGAATATAACTTATAGGAGAAAGATCCCACATAGTAACTTAATTTGCTGCTTTTATGAAACTTGTTCTAATTTAGCTCTTTTTTATTGTTAGATTGTTTAGTCCTCCTCCTTGCTACTTGATATAATTTTAAGTATAATAATCACTAGCGAGAGCAACCCGCTCCGGCTTCGCACGGGTTAGCAAATTATACATACACCTAAACCTTCCTGAAGAATCACTCTATTGATAGGTGAAAACCGCATGAAAATCCGTCCAGTCGTTTTTGAGTTTATCGCGAACATACAAACAAACACACATACAGACAGACGCGGCGGGGGACTTTGTTTCATAATATGTAGTGATATATTTCATAAGTCTTGTACCTATTAACCATAAAACTACCACATTTTTAACAAACTAAGGAGAACAAATTCAATATTTTCACAAGTCATTATTATATAGAAGTGACAAACTTACCACCTCAGATAATTTAACAGTAATATCATCAATATGATATTAAACAAAGCACCATTCGCGCCGGCCGCCGCCGGCTACATTTACATTTAATTTTTTCATGCAAAAGGCACCAAGGAAGATCCGCGGGTAAATTTAATGGCGAAAACGATGTCCATATTTGGTTATTTTGGTATAATTATAAGAATTATCACTAGGTATTAGGTATTAGAGAACTAAAATTAGCTACGACGTACGAACAAAATAAATATAAATATGTCAAAATCATAAACGTTTACAAATAATGTTAATAAAAAGTATTGCAAATTCAAATCGTTATAATTTACATCTACATGTTTATTTTACCTATGCAAATTATACTTACTTTTTATTTAATAAACTTGAAACTTATTGAAATGATCATATATTGTGTACGCTACAGTAATTTATTTCAATAATATTTTAGTCACTAAAGGATTACTGTTTCTAAGCAAGCTTCGTAAATGCCTGTCTGGTATACAGAGTGCGTACCGCGATCCATGTTCGTCATGTTGCCTCCCTGTCACACTTACGTACGAATTTACAAGTGCAACAGAGAAGCAACACGTCGAACTTCCTTTTGGTGACTGATTCCTCGCGCCATTTTGACAAGTAAGTTAGAATCAAAAAGGCTTAAGATGTATGAAAGCTTGCAGCGCTTACGCTTGTTGTCTTTTGTGTTTAATTTTTAACGTATTTTCGGTGGTGACGCGAGGCGATATTGAAGTACGGCGCGTGTCTGTCTCACTCCCTCTTTGGGTATTTCTAATTCATTGTTTCATTTTGAAAGGATTTTTGAGGTGTTCATGTCACAGAGAGGCAGTGAGTGGTACAAACTCAACGCATTTCTCGGTGGACCTTTTGTCGTTGCAATAAGGTTTGTAGTTCGGCAGTTGACAGTGTGGGCCATTACTCGTTTCTTCATTTGAGACATTTTGAGTTTTGAATGTCGGCGAGCAGGCGAGCACCTCGTGCCATCCAGGGACTCTTTTGCAAGTTGTGAGGAGTGTATGAGTTTTTGAGGTTCGCGAGTGAATTTGAAAGGATAAGAGTTTTTTTGAAATTTGAAGTGTGTGAATGATTTGTGTGGCAAGAGGTGTTTGTGATGCGCTCGAGTAAATGAGTAAAATGAATAGAGGAGTGAAGTAAGACATTTTTGCGGTATGAAGTACTGCGACAAATTAACAAAATGAGTGGTACAAATGAGGTGCCTCGGGAGTGAGCGACTCAACACTATTCGCTACAGCAATGAGTATAATTTAAAACATAAAAATCAATAAAAGGTCTTTTTTGGCGCAACTTTTTCCTTCAAAAATAAATTTAGGTTATTTATAGGACCAATTTCTTGTTTAAAAAAAAAAACGAAATGTCAAACTATTCATTCATTCAGTCAGTTCATTCGATTCACGCTTAAGGCGTTTTTTACTTTTGTAGCTGTTTGTGGTTTTTTAGCAAAAACGCTTCTAAGTTTAGAGTCGGTTTGAAGCAAACAACATAAAAACGCCTCTTAAATGTGATAAAAAAGAAAAAAGGCGGGATCGGAAAATTCTCACTGAATTGGATAGTACTATAAAATATAAGAAACACGTATCTACGCTCGCTATAAAAATGAGTTCTTCTAGTGAAGAAAATGATATTCTTACGCTGACGCCTACCGAAATTCAAGAGACAGCACAGGCAGTGGCTAGTAATTTGCTACCAGAGAAATCGCGGGCTATTACTTATAGTTATCCAAATGTTTCCTTATTTCCTCGCAGTAGTCGTGAAAAGCACTATGTAATGCCTCGGCCGGAAACGCTAAAGATGGAGTCGTATTATTCGAGGGCCTCCACCAACGTGTCGGCCCTCAAACTCACTCGTCCATCTTTTAGCGGTTTTCCGTCCTCTCCTACAATGTACTATAGTTGACCATTAAATTATCTAGCAAATAAAAACGATCCGGAATAGTGATGTGAAAGTGCAAGAGGATATTAGAAAGAGAGATGCCTAAGAGTAGCATACCATAATGAATACATGTGTCTTAGCTGTATATTGTATTGTTATAAATAATGTTAAAAATGCTTTATGTTGTTAATGTGTTCCAAATTGTGCCGCTTTGGCATTAGCTGTAAGGTGCAATTTGTTATTTGAAATAAATAAATAAATACAATAAATGTTAATTTTACAAAATGTACCTGTCAAGTTGTATACTTTACTAAATATCTCTCTCCTCACAGGTGTTACAATAAAGGGTGTACGTACTACATAATTAATTAAACACTCATAATATAATTATATTACATACACATAATAAGTATATCATAGGATATGTATAATCACATTGGTTTGGCGTCTTCCCACCACCAGGCGATAACAAACATGTTTCAATATTATTCTTATGTTCCGAATATCAGTACAGCTGTTTAATGACAGCATTTACACAAAAATAAAACGCTAATTAAATAACTTATCATATTCGGAACTACAGATGCAACGGATAGTTGTTTGACCGCATACAGGATACCGGATGTACGGCCTGACCATAGGAATATTCGGCGGCTGAATACCGAATATTCGGCCGGCGGAAATATTCAGGTTTTTCAGGTGCGCATTGTGGAAGTTTTGGCCTGTTTCGTAATGAACTTTCGCGCGGTATATAGGTCTATCACTAGGTACGAAATTAGTGCGCGAGCTAGTGAATGGAACGTTTAAATTGTTTTAAAACAATAATCGAGTACGATTATATTCCGATATCAAGCATAGTTATTTAGTACCCTTATTTTAGTATCCGGTATCCGTCCGGATATTAAAATAAGGGCGAGATAGGATACCGGATAGTAACCGAATATCCGGTGCATCTCTATTCGGAACCTAAAGTTTTAATCCTGCATGGTGCAAATATGTATAATTTTGAGACAATCACTTGAAAATTTGTCTTGTATAACTGACAAAGCAACCTGCCTGTGTGGTGTGGGGGAGAGAGGGAGGTATATGCTAGAAAAAGACAATACGACCTAGGGGCTCCATACAGGACGTCATCTATTTTTGACGATTTTTGTCGCCCCCCCCCCACCCCTAAAATCATCAAAAAATCATGCTTCGAATGACACCGTTTCCTCCTGCGTCATGCTACCATCATCCGATGTCCAGACCCCCCCCCCCCCAAATTTGAAATGACTTAAATTTATGAATAGGCCCCTACGACAGTGTTGCCACTCTCAATATTATTTATTCTTAGGTTCCGAATATGGTAAGTTATTGCAAAGGAGTAAGGTGCAAAAGTGTAAACATATATTTCACGTCGACTCTTATTATACTATGTTATACTTATTATGGAACTTACTGTTATACTTATTATGGAACGTAAACTATGAATTGAAAGAGCACGAAATAGTCAATATAATACGTTTGTTGAAAAAAAAAAGTCTACAGACGCTTAGGCGCGAAGGGTTATTGTCTCATAGAAAATTTGAATTTCGCGCCTTTTTCTACTGACAAAGTTGTTGGATAGACGTTAATATCGAATTAAAGAGTGGGCCTACACACTTCGCTGTGACAGAATGAGAAAGTGTCACCAAAACTGTCAAATGACTACGATAATAAGTATTCCTTTTATAATGCCACTCCACACCATGCCATTCTGAAATTAAATAAGAACGATAGATAGTCATGCGCAATTTTTATTTTTGTAGTGGGTCATAATTGACGTATATAATTACGAATATAATTTGAACATCAACCAATAATATTGGAAATGATATCAGTTATTTTTAATCAGCTATCATTCACACGCGCGTTCATTTTGCTCAGACTTCGCCGCACAAATATTTGGTGCGAGCGAGACGCCCGCGCACGTTCGAATTGGCCTGTCACTTGTAGCAACTTGTAGGTAAGTACATACTTACCTACATACTATCCACGCGTCCTTGGCACGAACTCCCGCCACCGCCCGCATTGAAACTGTCCCCGCGCGCCGCAAGGAAATGTAATCCTTAGCATTAGCGCAAAGAGTTCAAATTTGGTAGTTTCATTTAGAGAAATTTATTAAAATGCACATATTTATTACATTGACCATATTTTTGTGTGATTATGTATTGAATATCACTTTGAACGTTATCAGAACAAAGTCTGCAAGAAATTATATCTATAACCATTTTTTCTAGCATGTTTAAGGCGTAAATATATATACAAGTGATACAAATAATATTGATGTCGGATTCTCGGATAAATAGCTTAATGAGGTAGTTTTATGGTAATTCAATCAAAGACCTAATTATTACTTTTTTTTTATATCAAGTTACGACGTATATCCGTGAGGCCCCGCCATTTATTGAATTAGTTATTTTCCGTGTTAATATTTTGACTGATTCCATTGTCGACTCATTATAAATATTATTTTCGTCACGTTTACGAACTAAAAATACTATTACTATTTTTAACAAACAAGAACGGCTCTTTTTTTAAACTATTTTTTTTTACCTACTTCCGGACAGAAAGTTTGTTGGATTCGAAAATAAAGTATCTTAAAATGATCTAAAGAACAGGAATAAAAAAAAAATTGCCTATTACTAATTAATGTTTAACGTAACCGTATCTTTACTGGAGTATTAAGGCAGGTACGAGGGAAGCGGCCATTTTCGGCTCCCCTCCAGTACCCCTCACGGCGCTCGTGCGCCGGTAAATACCTACCGCTCGATTCATTAGCTTCTACTTCTTCTTCTTCCTCGCGTTATCCCGGCATTTTGCCACGGCTCACATAGGAGCCTGGGGTCCGCTTGACAACTAATCCCATGATTTGACGTAGGCACTAGTTTTTACGAAAGCGACTGCCATCTGACCTTCCAACCCAGAGGGGAAACTAGGCCTTATTGGGATTAGTCCGGTTTCCTCACGATGTTTTGCTTCACCGAAAAGCTACTAGAAAAACTCATTGGTAGATTCATTATCTTCTACAAATACTTATTTATGTTGTTTATTTGGTACTTTGTTCAGGTATTTGACATTTATCAATCGTATAAAAAATAAAGAGGTTCCTATCGCAAACTAGTGATAAAACCAAATAGTCGATTGAATGTAATAATATATTTATATCCATTACGTGTCTATGAAAAATACATATAGGATGAAACGAATAATATAGATCACATTTAAGTACCTATCTATAGAATGGTCTTCACGACGGCTTAAACCGTGGTTAATGAGAGAGGGTCGTCAAGAGCAACCGATTTTACTCTCAACACAATACATTCTGCAGAGATGTAGTGCATAATTATTTTCCATAGTATTTTCACGGAAACGTACCTACGAACGTGTCTTGCTATTTACTGAGGTGTACTGAGGTTGACTGAAGTAGCATGACAAATACGAAAGTTTCCGATAAAATACGATGCAAAATAATTATTCACTACATCTGTACTTACCAGGAAATATGTTAAAATTGCTTAGCTACATTTATTACAACATTATTTAGGTATAGGTACGTCCTTCAAATCCTGTTACTTAAAACTCTGTTACTTCCCGGTATCTATTTGAACTGAAAGAAACGTGTCCCGATTTGGGCCATGGTGCGTCCATTAATGAATCGCATACTAACGGATAGGGGTTTACGAGTACATTCACGGAAAAATAGTTTCATTGTTAATCGAAGTGGGCATATGATTATAGGGAACCCAACACTGGTGGCTTAATTGCCGTTTATATATCTGAAGATTCTTCATGAATATTGTCAAATCTTATAAATTATGTCTTCCATATCTGTTCATGGACGTTTTATTGGTTGTGTTAGATGCCTTTCATACCCTTATTATCAAGTAATGTGCTGATTTGGCCCGGTGGCGACGAGATCGTACCGTGTCCCAAAAAGAAGGGGAGAGGGGAAATGGTCGGTTCCCCAGGTCCAATCTATGCTATATATCTTCATGCTCTTAGCAACTAGGGCAAGTTATATATCATTTTTGTATAATTTAGGGACGTGGAATTCAGTTTTGAAATAATTGTTTTATCTTTTCATACAAATAAACTGATTTTTGCACAAAATATTAAAATTATATGTCATTTGTTAGGACAATTTTGGCCTTTACAATCACAGTGTGGCGATTTGTACTAAATAAAAAATTGGACAAGTTAGCTCATTTATTCCTCATCCTAAAAAATATCACTTTATAATAGACACTAATATATTTTTTTTGTGAATAATAATTTGTAGCGCGTGGCGGTGACGATTTCCATTTAAATTGAATTATGGTCAAAGTCAAACATTTTAAAATGTTAAAAAAAACTGAATCTGGCATTTGAAAAGTATGAATACAATGTTTTAATATTTTACAGATAAATTACAGGTGTAATTTTTACAAATGAAATGGGTTGCTGCAGCCACCCCATTATAAGGCAGTAGACTTTTTTGCTAACAAGGTATGCCCACCAAATACGCTCATAAGAACGATAAATTCTATCGATATAGGCTATGCACTCGCTAATGACATATAAGTTACTTCGGGACGCGACATGGCCCAGAACCCATACTTTCCGGGACACGGTTCTTTGGCATAATTCCGAATTTCCGATGATAATGGAATAATTAGATAACATGGAGATGATCTGATGATGCAGTCTGAAGGTAGCCAAAGGAACTCTTCGATAGAAAAACATAAACAAATTGAGTTTGTTTAAGTAATGGAGTATTAGGCGCAAATAGCATGCCATATTTTCAATTCTAGTTAAATATTTAGTTTCGGGGAATGTTAAGATGAAACAGATTTTGAAAGACTCGCTTACATTTTCTCGGAAGTTTTGATATGCGCACCTTACAAGCGTAACAAGTTTAGCGCTAGCTCCATATCCTACAAAGGTATCCAAAAAATCCTTCAAAATACACCAGATATAAACAGAAACGGAGATACAAAAACACAAAACCGTCGTAAAATTTTAAAACGCTCACGCCATAACAATAAGCGGGCGTTCTGACCCACGATCCGCAAACTCAAATTAAACATCTTATGAACGGAAACATCTTGGCGAGATGCTCTTCATTAGGTTGGGAGGGGGGAGTGACACATCCCCCCGCCCACGGAGGTTCTATTAATAATGCAAATGAGACCGCAGCTCGGCCAAGAAGCGAGGCTCGATTAATTCCGGTTCATTTGAGGTAATTGTCGTTGTGAGCCTGCGGTCTGCGGCCTTCCCGGACGTCCTTTTCGCTGAATACGCAATACAAGATCCTGTTGTGCTAATTAATATTTGACGCTTACATTCCTGACTCAAGTTCCAAGGAGATGAAGTGCTTTTATTTAAAGTTCTGAGACATGTACGTATGAACATAAGTTTCGAATCTTTTCAGACTACGTCTATGGAATTAGAAGGTAACGGTTATCTACGCCTAATATTCGGATTTTTATATGTGCACGGCATGTTATTTGTACACTATGAATATTTTTTTAAGAATGTTTTTAGTAGGTATACTACGTTATGTAACACAAATGTTCTGACATTGAATTAAGGTACCTAATTTTGACATGAATTTAGGTAGTATCCGCTTTTTAGCCCGTAAGGATTTTACTTGGGTAATTTTTTATCAGAGCAGAATAAAATTTAAAAAAATATTTTCACTTTTGTTTTTTCTAATAATTAGAAATACGTATTAACAAATGCATGACCGGGTTTATAAATAATCTACACCGCAGTGACAAAAGTCAAAGTACTTAAGTAGAAATTAAAGTATTTTTATAACTGCAACTTGTTGCAACAATGAAATAATTCGCAAAAAATCGTAGCATGCCTCGTAGCTCCGCGCTACGCCGTAGAAGCGAAGGCTACGATCGATACGCTCCCACGCGACAACCCGCGCTACGAGTTTTCCTACCGCACTCTATATATTTATAGCAAGATTCCCTATCTATGTATACCTATATATATGTACCTGGTACCTACAAGGAGGGTCCCTTCTAACTTTTGAGACGGTTTTGAGAAGCGTCAAAGTTGTGGTTAGTTGAGTTCCTTGAGGTATTAAAATAAGCACCTAATCGTCTCTTATTATTTTATTTAAATATGGTACTTTATTGAAATTATTGATAAATACGTTGCTTATTATGACGCCAATACGATTATGAGTAAGCATAAATATGCAATATGCATAGTTGTCGTGGTTTTTTTTTTATTAATTTTAATTGAAAAAACTGTGTATGCACCCGAAATTTGATTGGTGGATATATTTTCTTAATTAAAAAAATATGAAAATTATTGCTATTAGTGAAAAAAGGAAAAGGAGTGTTACTACAGATTTATAAAGGGTAGGAATCGCGCATGTGATGCCTTTGGCGTTGTAGATGTACGGTTAACCGCTTACCATCAGTTGCTATCAGGCAGGCCGTATGATAGTATCCACAGATGTGCTTTGAAAAATCGTCCACTTGGTCAATTTCCATTAACTAACTAACATTTACGTTACCTACATTACATCTAGAAACGCAAAACGACATTGGTTTTTAAATAGGTATGTAACTTCTACAGTAACCGATGTTTTCGTGCGTTTTGTACAGTTAACTCTCTCGTCTAATCTTTGCACTTAAAGAGGAAAGAGGACGACGACTTCTTTATACTAACTTGACTTTTTTCGATATTTTTACTGTAGAAGTTGCATACCGAAAAGGCAATACGGCAAAAAATTACATCAAGACGGTGTCAACATTTACAAATTATGCCTAAATCCAAATTTACAATCAATCGACACGCAACGCCCTTTACCGCCTTTCATCAAATCCGTGTTTACCAACACGTTAGTCGCACGTGTTCGTAATTAATCGTCAGTTACCAATTAATTCACAGGTGATATGATCCGAGACCACCCCTCCCACCCCCGCCCCCTCGGTTAATTACCAGACGGCGAGACTTGAAGGGCGCTAAGGACTGATCTGGGCCGTTCACGGGGGATGCCTGGAGTGAACTCGCTTCTTTGTACGTGGAATTACAGGTAAAGGTAAAGATAACGGGTTTTATAAACATGACTACATTTAGGTCAAAGGCTGGATTACCCTGAGGGGTCAGGTGTGAAATAAAACCTACATTATCTAATTAACAATTCAAAATTGTCACTGAATATTGACCAAAGATTCTTTTCAAGTATTCAACCGAATTTTACGTTAAACGTACCTACCAATTTTTTTTTCTGGCGGTTTGTTTATTTGTTTTAAATCAATAAAAAAAGATTCCCTATAGCGACAGTTATCCTCAAAGAAGTTTTGAAGACTGTTACTTATTTTTTTGGTAAAACGTCATTTCTAAGAATTGCTAGATTCATTTAATTGTTATCATATAATAATATAACATAAGCACCCTTACCACGAGCTACTGACAGTGTCAACACTGACATACGAGTATTCGCTAACGTTTACGTAACTTACTATCTACCTATGCATCTCGCTCGTACTTTTTTCATATTAGTGCGAGCGAGATGTATAGAAAGTAAATTACGTAGACGTTAGAATCTGTGCGGAAAGAGAAGAGTCGTATCTAGACTGCAAGGGAGCCCATATATTCTACGACTCTTACCTTTCCGCACATTCCTACTCTATCGTATATTATGTCAGTGTTTGATGCTGTCAGTGACTAGTGGTACGGGTAAGGAGTCCAAGGCGCCAACATGATAGGTTGCTAATAATCTTATTTGAGTACAACGTTTATATAAATGCTAAGTTTCTAAACGTACAACCCATGCAAATCGGATGTCTGATTACCGCTAGAGGTAAACAAGGAAACATGTTAACCAAAAACCTTCAGAATCGCGTTATCATGCGTAAAAATCCACGCAGTAAATTGTATCGCCATCCATCTAGCCGGGCCGTGGTTCATTTTTCTCGCGTCACGAACTTCGCGGGCATCCATAATGCACAACGTCGGCGCGTCATCGCGGCATATTGCTACAACTATCCCAACTTCCTATCTCAAATATTCGCGATAAGGTAAAAGCACCCTTAGTGGGTCCAAAATAGGGCTTAAATTTGCAATAAATTTGTAGAGAATGTGTATGGTTTTTGGAAGTTTCCGATAGTGCCCCGCCCCGCCGAAAGGGTTACCTACACGTAGATTAATGAAGGCACTGAGAAGCCTTATTGCCGCATCGTCGCCTTCATATATCACGCCTGGTTGTTGACTCCGACTCGGGTTTGCTGAATATTGCGAGGCCGTCAGCGGTTTTTAAGCAGAACTAGATTGAGTAGGGATCAAAGAGTTTCCTTATGGTATCGATACATTTACGCGTGAAAGAAAATTTATTTTGTGAGACAACTATTTCAGAAATAACAATCGGTGAAAACAACCGCCTTTTGATTTGCCGCTTCCAGTGTACGTTTCATAATACAAGCCACATTTCCAGTTTTCCACGTTTCACAAAAGGTAATGGAATTAACAAAATAATGTAGGTACTTATTAAAATATACGAGCCATATTTCGACACATGCCGGAAAAATCTTATCATGCTACGACTTAGCGCTGCGAGCGTGATGGCACTGCAATGTGATTCTGTCTAATTGATTTCTTGTATCTGAAGCATATTTTATAATTTTCTAATACATAGGTATGTAACATGTCGCCCTAATTGCTAGTACATAAAGTTTATCGTTGCATTTTAGGTTTTAATATTTATGGACGGTCAAATTTTTCATCGATAAAGGTAGTAACCGGCGAGTGTTCCGAATTACAATAACAGCGGCTATAATTTTTACGTTTACCCACTCGCCAACGACCCGCTCGCGGGAAACGGTTTTACGGCAGCCATTACGTAAATTTACCCATATGTTTATTTGTAATATAAAACATATTGCCCCTGTACATTGCTGTAAGCTTTTATAGGCTCTAACGTTACTTGCATTACTTGTAAACCGTTTTTATCGTAGCTGATCTATCGGTTGCTGAGAATGGAAAATACAGTTTACCTACTCATTTATACAATTATCTAATATTTTGAATTTTAATAATTGATCTCATACTGTGATCTCATTTTTACATTTTTACATCGTCCACAGTGCATGTCGCATTTAGTTAATATCCTATTTTCTACAGATAGGTATGTGCAACAAATATTTGTAATACCTTTTTGGTTAGTATCTTTCGTGCACTTAAATATACGTACACCGATGCTTTAAAAAAGAATGGATTTATTCGATCTGCGTCTTATTAATTTTAAATTAATCTTATTTACTTTACAGTATCTTACGATCATATTATTTTAACTACAATGGGCTTTGTCACATGACATGAGCTTATAATATAAGTATCCTTTTGATACCGGGTGTGGCCTGTAACACGAGCAAAGAATTAAAACATAGATTGTACTCCTCAAACGGTGACACTTTTGTTTAACAACTTTTAAAAATTATGAACTATTTAGACTCCCTATTTTTCATACAAAATAAATATTATCTTCAATGGACGCCATCGCCACGCCATATCATTGTGATTGACGTTGCTTGTCACGCCTTAAACATAACAAAATTCGCAATACATTGCGTCTTAGAATAAACTTTAAAGTGTATTAAAAATCAAACCATAAGTTATTTTTAAAAGTCGCTGAACAAATGTTGGTCAGTATGAGGAGTACAGCCTACAGTTTAATTTTTTGCTCATGTTACAGGCCACACCCGGTATTTGCAAATACTAGACTTTCGCGTTTCTATGACCAAGGATATAAAACATCAATAGGTACCAATGAGTAACAAATGGAAAAGTAACATGTAAGTAAGTATCAGCAAGTACCTAGGTACGTTAGTTACTAAATTAAAGAAAGTCATTCAGTAGGTACATAAGTACATTGAAGTAAAATTTAACGGAAATCCCATTT
Source organism: Cydia splendana (assembly GCF_910591565.1). Lineage (NCBI taxonomy): Eukaryota > Metazoa > Arthropoda > Insecta > Lepidoptera > Tortricidae > Cydia > Cydia splendana. The sequence continues at coordinate 20,119,702 of NC_085962.1, forward strand.
ACTTCTTATGATATTTATTTTGTACGATTTTAGGTAAATACATTATTTCAGTACATATGAATACACAAAAAAAGTGTGCGCTGGAATCTGCCATACATGGCATTCACAATTAATTGCTTACGAAATAGGTCTTACAAACTAGGTACATATAACTAACATTAACATTACGGACCTTCATAACAAGTTATTAGGTAGTAGGTAACCTATCTAACCAATAATATCCATTGATTCTAGCATTTTCCAAAATAAAAGTCGTATAGTGAAAAGCCAGCGTATCGAGGAATAGTTTGTGTGCCGTGGACGGGAAGAGCCACATCGAGCATTATTCGCACGATATACAATGTTCTTTAAAGGAAAACAATTCCTTTTCTAAAATAAAAGTGTGTTCTTTCGTCGAGTGTACCGCAGTAACATTGTAGAAGTTACGATCGCGGCTCCCGGCGCAGCTCAACTGTGAGATATTGCCTTTTTTATGACCCACTCTACTATACTATACTGGGACAGAATAGATCACATGATGCGATAAAATATTGCCCTCGGTGTTCGCACCAAATCGAATTAACCCGTCCACTTGCATACAAAGGCGACATGAGAATAGAAATGACAATATCGGGTTATTCTTACCGATTCCGAAACGCTCGCCCTCTTTATTATGTAAACATCTACTACATACGTAGCTCGCTTTGTTGAAAAACCGGCCAAGTGCGAGTCGGACTCGCGTACGAAGGGTTCCGTACCATTGCGCAAAAAACGGCAAAAAAATCACGTTTGTGGTATGGGAGCCCTACATATATATTTATTTTATTTTGTTTTTAGACAAAATGAAAACAGAAATATATCGTCTGTGAAAACTGTCTAGCTATCACGATTGAATTACAGCCTGGTGACAGACAGACGGACGGAAAGACGGACAGTGGAGTCTTAGTGATAGGGTCCCGTTTTTACCCTTTGGGTACGGAACCCTAAAAAGAGAGACAATGTAATATGTACCTACGTAACATTAATGATGTTGTTGTGATTGTTTAATTTTAAAGATACAATTCTATAACAATAGCCACAACATCCAAACAAGAATCATCTTAATCTTAACCGTAATTCTTGTAATTGTACTACAATTAATACGCAAACTTGTAATTAATTTCCGCATGATTAACGGGCATAATCCGAGCTTACTCGAGATTACGTGAGCGCCCGCTGTGAGTTATCGTGCTTCAGGGCGCCGGCGGGGGTGAGGCAACGCTCGAGTTCGCGGAAGCGGGGGGAGGGTCATGCAAGACGGTAGAGAAGGCTCGCTCGAGCTTTGCTGTCCTCCCCTCAAGATTCTCGCGGACGCCGCTGCCAATTAGGGGCGCAATCGCTCACGCGGCGAGAATGCTCCCCCCGGCGCGCCGCGCACCCCCGCGGCCGCCCGCCCCGCCCAGCACCACTCTTTGTGTCGTGACCGTCGCAACTTCACCAAATGAAAACGATTTCTTCTAGGTACATCGTACTCGTATACTTTCGCTGAAGGATCCCCGATCACTTAAGTGGCATGTGTCAATTTCTAAAAAAAGAGTTGCCTACCTCAACCTTTCGAAGTGTTTACCCTTGAGCTTGTAGGACTTTCAGTACATTGACTGTCATGGTCGAGTAACTTCTGAAACTTGGAATCTGAATAATTTATAAGTCACCGTAAAATGTGGCGTTTATATTTTTTGTCATTTACCAACATTTAGGTACCTACTAACAACATTTGGAGATGTGACACCAAGCTTGTAAAATGTAATAACTACTTAGAATAGGTGAATTTTATTAGTTCGACTGAATGTTTTTATTTTAAATGTGACTTGAAATCTTGAATTCCTAAAATATCTGACGGAGACTACTATACTTTATCCTTTTAGTATGCGCTAGCAACTGGTGTGAAGTCGGTGCCAAGCCAAATCTTGAAATCGTCAACTGTCGAACCGAATGTCAACCGGTTCGATAAGAAAGAAAGAAAGCTGTCCATTTCAGAGACATAACGCTGTCAGTTTTGCTGTTCGGGTACTATACCGCGTTTTTTTTTCAAGATTTGAGGATTTCCCTCAATTCCTCATTCCGTCCCACTAGGTTTTTACAAAAATAGAACTGACTTCGAATTATCTACTTTCAAACAAAAAAATAATATTTTTCCAACTCAGTTTAGAAATGACGGATTCCGAAAAGAAAACGATTGAATTGATAAAACATCCTCCTGTTTTTGAAGTCGGTTAAAAACGAATAGTGTCTGTATCACAGGACATGACGAATCTAAGTATAACGTTTTGTTTTGTCATTTTGTCTAAGGAATCCTAAATAGAAAATACTAAAACATCCATATATCGTCATCCTCCTAGCCTAGAGTAGTCCTGTAATTTTTCCAAATCTGAATTGCGGAGCCTCGGTGCGTTCTTCTTCTTTTCTTGCATACCTACCTAGTTGGGTCAAACACATTTTAGAAAAAAAGTCACTTCTGTGGACAATACAATAAAAGTTAACGACTCTGGTACGTAGATATCCCGTTTTTAACCGACATCAAAAAAAAGGAGGAGGTTATCAATTCGACCGTATTTTTATTGGTATACCAGGTGTGGCCTGTAATATGAGCAAAAAATTAAACAGTAGGCTGTACTCCTCATACTGACCAACATTTGTTCAGCGACTTTTAAAAATAACTTGTGGTTTGATTTTTAATACACTTTAAAGTTTATTCTACGACGCAATGTATTGCGAATTTTGTTATGTTTGAGGCGTGACAAGCAACGTCAATCACAATGATATGGCGTGGCGATGGCGTCCATTGAAGATAATATTTATTTTGTATGAAAAATGGGCACATGTTGTGCCCATCCCAGTCTCTGTTGGGAACTCGGTACTCGAAGTTGTTGACTCGTACATCTACCTAGGACAAGTAGTCCAATTAGGTAGGTCCAACTTCGAGAAAGAGGTCAACCGCCGAATCCAACTCGGTTGGGCAGCGTTCGGGAAACTACGTAATGTCTTTTCGTCCGACATACCTCAGTGCCTCAAGACGAAAGTCTTTAATCAATGTGTGTTACCAGTGATGACTTACGGCTCCGAAACGTGGTCTTTCACTATCGGCCTCATCTCAAAACTCAAAGTCGCTCAACGAGCTATGGAGAGGGCTATGCTCGGAGTTTCTCTACGTGATCAAATCAGAAATGAGGAGATCCGTAGACGAACTAAAGTCACCGACATAGCCCACCGGATTAGCAAGCTGAAGTGGCAATGGGCAGGCCACATTGCACGCAGAGAAGATGGCCGATGGGGTCAAAAAGTGCTCGAGTGGAGACCACGCAGATGAAGAACAGAACGGAACTCTTTAACGATGCATAGTTCACTGTGGCGATTTATCCTCTTCGTTAAGTTTACTTGATCAGTAAGATTTATAAAGAATATTTCTATCAAGGTTTAGTCTGATGATGGATCCCATGAGGGATTGAGGGAACTCCTCAAATCTTAGAAGTATATTACATATATTATTACAGCGATGTTTGTATTTTCATCAACTAACTAAGCATTTACAATTTAAAAGTGCCATTTTATAAAGTTGAACTGCTGATGAAGACCAGAACGGAACTTACGATTGAAAAAAGAAATACCATGACGTATAAAAAAATTACTGGGCAAACGGACAGACGGACAGTGGAGTCTTAGTAATAGGGTCCTGTTTTTACCCTTTGGGAACGGAACCCTAAAACGTTTAAAAAAAGAAGAAACGACTTCAAAAAGGATAAAATAAAAAGGCTTATTATTAACCGGGCAACTAAAATATTAAACAGGAACTTTCACTGGGCATATAATAATATAATTTGGCTGTGCATTAATATTTTAGAGCCAATAAATTTATATTAGCCTCAAATTTAAGCATCATATTATTATTAAAAAACTGGCAAGAAAATCAAGCCACCCAAAAGAAATATAGGGAATTTGAATTGATAGACTGGCGTCTAAAATAATAAGTTGGCAACTAATATTGTAAAGCGATCATAAAACTTGGTTGTTGTACAGAATACTTAAGATACCTACCTATATACATAATTAACTGTAGTGATCGTTATCAACGTGCAGTTTTCGTAGCAGAGGGTATGGTTGGCAGAAAAAAACAAATACATTTGAATATTCACTTGTTCTTAACTATAAAATAAATACTTATCTTAGGATTACACCTCTAGATATAACTCTTTACGGTACAAAACCTTTTCCGCCCTAATATATTTTTAAAACAATGTTGTATTTTTATGACATTAAATGTCATAAAAATACAACTATAGATGCGTGCAATATTTTAGAGACTTAAATTAACCTTGCTGTGACTTCTATTAACGTAGAAAGGTCATTTAGCTATTTAACCCTCTGCAACTGTGGTGACTTTTTTAGAGAGATTCTACTGATGTGGTGTCTATCAGACCTCATTTTCGATAATTCATTAAAAATAAACTAATGGCAAAATGGTAACTATTGTTTTATATAACAATCAATCCATTTATAATTTAATAAATTCAATTGTAAAAAAGGTTAAAATAAAATACATAAGAAATATATAATACATTTTAATGAGATCACAGCTTCTTACAATTTGTACTTAGGCTAACAAAAAAATTAAAAAAAACTTAACAATCAACAACTTCAAGTAACTTCATTCATTTTCCTTCTTTTGAACATTATATTTATACTTAAAAAAAAATAGAGAAAGTCGTTTGAGGAAGGTAATGAGCGAGACAGAACTACATCGCGCCGTACGCCGACATAGCAACAAAAAAAAATTTGGCGGTGTCTGATAGACCGGATATCAGTCGCAGAGGGTTAAAATGGATTTTTTCCAATCGACATGAACGACTGACAGCGAAATCTGTTGAGCAAATTTTAGTCGTTTATTCAGTATAATTTGGATAAGTGATTATAAATATGTATACACCGTGTTTTTTTTTTATTTCCGTTAATTTCAAGGGTGCATTCCTGAGCTTAAATCAAGTAACTTTCTCAAAGACATCGATATTCTAATTAACTCCATTTCGGAGATATTATCAATAATTTATTTTTTTCCTATAAGGCCTCTACAAGCGTGTACACTTGCCTTAGGGCCGGTTTACATATTGATTAGTGTTTAGAATGAGTTTATACATTTGCTACTAAACTTAAGTACAATCTCGGCCGATCGATGTTCGAAATGACATTGATATGTCACAGATTTCAATTGTTTGGTTGAGTTAAATGTAATGCCCGTGTTACAACAACGCTATATGCTACATTTAAGTACTTTTAAGCTTTTTTTTTATAGCAAAAAAAAAATTGTTTTTGAAAATTAACAATGCCATTTAGTTCTCTTAAACGTACTTAACCATATCCCGAAGTTAACGGAATTCAATAAAAACACGGTGTATAAATCTCATAATTTGTGAAATATACAATTTTTTAAATACTTGCTTATTTGTTTTTTTGTCAACCATACTTTGCTACCAATACAGCACGTTGATAACGATCACTATTAACATAAGCTTTAAACACTCAATTTTTAAATAATTTAAACATATTATGCATACCACTAGGTTTCGTTGAGCCTAGTGTTGAAAGTACTAACTTTAAATTGACAAATTTCCTAATCCACAAAACAACACAAATTTATTTACGAATGGTCAGTACCTATACTTATAGTCGAAATTCCTAATCATGAAACACTTAATGGTCATTATACCGTTAGGTCTTTACATTTTTAATTACTAATTTCAATAGTTATCACGGTGTTCTGCAAGAGTCAAAAGATAGGTGCGACGACGAGCGAAACGAGGAGGAGCATGTTAGGTTGACCGTGTAGTGACCAAACAAAATATTTTAAAGAACTTCATTTTTTAATTAATAGATAGCCGTTTTCTTTATAAAATGTGCTTCATAAACGGTCTCCAATATAATCATTCAGTTGCCAAATAAATATTTGGTACCTGCCTAAAAATAAACAAAAGCTGTAACGGCATTAAAATGTTGTCTCTTATTGATATATTTTAGGGCTCTGTTTTTGGTACCGATCTATTAATTTTAGTACCCATTTCTATTTTTTTAAACTACTCAAATTCAATTAATAGTTGACCGGTTAAATACGTGCCAAATAAAATTAATCTTTAAAAAAAAGTAAAACTGACTTCAAAAAAGATAAAATAATATATTATCCCGTTTTATATGCCCTAAGCAACTGAAACGTATGAAGTCGGTGCCAACCCAAATTTTAAAAGAGCCAACACCCCGTCAAATCGAACGCCAACCCTGATGTAGTTTAAATTATAACCAGTATTGTAACTATTTGGCTTATTGACACCGACTTCATACGTTTCAGTTGCTTAGGACATATAAAACGGGATAATATATTATTTTATCCTTTTTGAAGTCGGTTTTACTTTTTTTTTAAGATTATTTTTATTCTTATTTGAGTCTCAAGTACTGAAAATATGTATCCCGCCTGTAAAGGTGCCGCGTAAAAATAACCTTATATTTGCGATGTCTACAGGAAAGACGCGAACGAGTTTGCTAAAAAATGTGTATGGCCCGGTTACCTAAATAATAGGTAACAGTATTTTCTAAGAATAAATAAAATAAAGCCAGGTTAATAACAAAAAACCTAATAAGAAAACCTAAGATTTTAGTCCGTCGGTAGAAGTACCTACTACCTACTGGTTTACATTTAGAAATACAGGTACGCGTTAAGAAAATATCTTATGATTTTATTAAATTCCATTGGCACCCTATTATAGATATATGAATAAAATACCTACAAAATATTTATTTCATTTCTTGTGATCCAAATAAATTAGCATTACGAATTTTTTAAAACTCCGCTTTCTGAATCTACTGCATCTTAACCACTTTGTCAAGAGTTAGGACGAAGAATACCTAAGAAGGAAGTGTTCTGTAAATAAATAATAGGGAGGGTAGGTTAGTAACTATCTAATTTCTAAAACAAACTTGTCTCGTTCCGTTAATGGATAATTTCATTTTTGAAAAACACGCGTCGGCAAGTAAGCCATAGTCGACCAATAACGTGTTCAAAAACTTACGTTGCAAGTTCATAGCCGGAGGGAAAATGTGGTGGTTCCTCATGGCCTGGTCCTGCGGGCGCGCGCACTGCGGCGGCGGCGGCTGGTAGCGCATGCCCTGGTACCGGTACGCGGCCTGCGACATCTGCCCGCACGACGCCAGCTCGCCCCACGACAGCTCGCCGCCGCCCGAGCCCAGGCAGCCGCCTTCGAACCCACCACCAGCACCGCTCAAGTACCCGTACTCCATGGTCACTCTGATCTGATCTTCACATGGACCAAAGACCGGCGGCAGAGCGCCGCGCCGCGCGGGGCGCGTGCGTCTTCTGTCAGGAAGCGCGAAGGCTCACAACCACATAATTGGATGAGCCGCGAGTATATCGAATTATGCCGATTACAGATGGTATCGGATCGCAACGTTAGTTTTTGCCAGCGCAGGACCGCGCTCTCGCCCCACTCGAAATCGAATGATAAGCCTAATTCAATAAGGGCGAGCTTCGAGGACGGGGCGGGGCGCGCACCCCCTGCGGGCGCGCCAATGGGCGCCGCTGGAGGCTCCGTTCCGCGCGGCGATAGGCTGGCCGCATTCCCCCGCTCTTCGTTCCTCGAGGGGTGCGTGTCACGACACTTGTCTACTTTTCTTTTCGCCGACTGTTCCTTTGTCATTGAGGAAAATAAAAAAGTTGTAATTAACGATCCAGGTACTTAATGAATGGCTTTAGGTATTTAAATTTGCTGGGCTTGTTCGTAAGTTCCTGTAAACTTGCTTTATGGCAGTAAGAGGTAAAAAGATAAAATATCAACCAAAAGTTGTGATGCTTCGTCCTTGTCGCGCCCGAAGGGTTTTAATTGTTTTCCCGAACATGTGTGCAGACCAATTTTTGTATCGGAGTAGCGCTTCTATAAACATTGAAAACTTGGTGGTTTAGTTGTAAACCTTTTTTGCAAAAAAATTTAACGAAAAGCATTGTGTTTTGTTGACATAATCATCATTTATTTAATGAGTTTTTTTTTGTGGCTTACTAAGATACTTAAAACACTTTAAAAGTGTTATGGGTTTTATTGTAAACTAGCCTCTACCCGCGACTTCGTCCGCGTATGGAAGGTCGGTAGGTACCTATAGGTACTGCCCACCCCTCTGAACCTACCCACTTAGGAAATGAATGTTGGATAAAATTTCCAAATGCCAAATTTCATAGTAATCCGTTTTTGCGTGATGGTGGAACAAACATGCAAACATAAAAAGTTCCACATTTGTAATGGCTACCCGCTAAAATTACTTTGGGGAGGGAGGCATAAAGCGGGTAAGCTAAAGGAGAAGGCCTGAAAGTTTTAGTTTTTCTTTGATTATACAAACTTCTTTCATTCTATTCGACAGAATAGTTATCGAAATTTAATAAAAGACATAAATATTGTCTTATTTTGTACCTAGAATCATTATTAAGGTATGTACAAAAAAATATGACTATCCAAATATCCGTTTTATACCCTAGCCTAAAGCAGGTAAGCAATACAAACGACGATAATCCAATCACAAATCTAAATATGAGGTGTACAGTAGAATCCGCTTATAATGACATCGAAGGGAAGTGACAAATACGTCATACTAAGCGGATGTCATATAAAGCATAGTTGATTAACTTCTTATTTTTGTTAATTTTTCCAAATTAATCTCAAAGTCCGTTGTGAGACATGATGTTTTATTAACCATGTACCAATTATTAACTTGTCACCGAGAATCAAAACTAAAAATAACTTAAACGCCACACACGTCGCATGCACCAAACGTCCTCGCAGGGAAAAACGTGGGGACGGCCACGAAAACCAGCAAATGTGTGAAATGTGTCAGTATAACCGGACATAATTTCATGAAAATAGGATTTATAGGTCATAGTAAGCGGTTTGTCAGTATAAGCGAAGTCATCTTATCCGAATTTGTCACAAAGAATTTTATATGAAAACCAAACTTCGCACAGTAATTACGTCATAGTAAGCGGTTGGTCAGTATATGCGGTTTCATAATAAACGGATTCCACTGTAGTTATCTTATTACCGTCTCAAAAAAAAATTTTGAAGATAAGGGAACATAAGATAATGATTTATTTGCTTAAACATGGTACCTACATTAAGTTATATTTATACAAATAAGTAATAATCTTAGGTACACCTATTTTATCAGTAATTGTCAAACTTAGTGTGGAAATTCACAATACCGTCTCAATCAAAACTGTCTTTACGTTTTTTTTTCTTATTCATTTTTATTCATAATTTGATGGGATTGTATAAAAAAAATAGAATTGTATCAAAGCAGATCAATTAGGTAGAGTCAGACCGAGAAAAATCTGCAGCGATTTTGATAGCCCACGCAGTGCTTTTTAAACGACAAACTTCTTTGAAATTACGACGTGTAAATAACACTTGCACTGCGTGGGCTATCAAAATCGCGGCAGACTTTTCTTGGTCTAACTCTACCAGCTTTGCCCCAGAGCAGGTATTAGTTAACAATAATAAAATTAAAAACGTAAAAAAGAACGCCCGAACTCTTATCATTTTCATAATACAAAAATAACATTATAATACCTTACTACTTTTCGAATTCACATTCCTTTCATAGTTTTAACAAATTCGACAATTTATTTTGCATCTAGGTAGTTAAATTATAATTATCTCTGGTGCCCGATCAGAATTTACAAACATTCAGGAGTGTTCACCTAATCATTACTTATATATAAAAAATCGTCGGGCATATTACCTACTTATTATATAATTTCGCAATAAAACAGCGCCTACCCGCTTTAAGCTTCTCTCCCCTACCTCTGTGCGCTAAAAGTACAATGTAAACAAGGTTGCATTTCATCACCCCCCTCTCGAGACGCTGCTCAAGTCAGAACTCCCCGACTCTGTGATCTAACTTGACTTAGGCACTTCATGAATCTTCAAATTTTATATCTGGGGGCACGGCCGTGCCCCCGCCAAGACGAGACAAAGGGCAAAAGGCAGTGCATATCTTTTCTCGGCACGTTTCGTCGTATTTTCGAACCCTCGTAGTTTCGGCTTGGATAATGCTAGAGGGCTGAAATTTTTTGTATACTATCTGGTTAGTGGACTTATCAAAAACACCAAGTTTTATTACGCTACCTATTTTACTTAAAATTTTATAGATTCTTTAATTTTCACTGTCCGAACCATATGAAATTCGTGTCATAGAAAATACAGACTACTTCCTGAAGACCTAGAAGGCTGAAATTTGGCATGTAAAGATAGGTCTGTATGCTAACACATATGGTGATGAGAAATCTGTAACTTTAGCCCTACAACCCCTTGAAATGGAGGTACCTAAAACTTGCTGTAAACCTGAAAACATTGGTTCCTGAAGTACTAGAATCGTGAAATTTTGTGTGGTAGCAGTGATCGGAGTGCTAATAAAGAAACGACAATAAAAAAACCAAAAAGTTTTCGAAGTGCAGATTTGAACCAGCTTCACCTAAACCAGCCAAGTAGCGCCCTCTATATTGGCACTGTTTCTTGTCGTAAACTTTTCAAAACCTTACTTCCTACCAAAGAGAATAGATAGTATAGAGGGGTCCTGTCATAGTAAATTTTGTAGTCACAGTAAATTTACTGCCATCTATCGACACACGACTAAAACTCAAAATGAAAACGTATAAAACTATCGAAAATATTTATATATATGGATAAATTATTTTATTATTTTTATATAATTTTGACCCATGTTCATTCACTGATACCTATGTGTTAAAATTGTTAAATATAAAACGGTGTCGTCAACGCCATCTAGCCGACCATAGGCCAAAGGTGTGTGCGCCATCTATCCGAGAATGACTTTTTCTTGATTTCCGAGGCACGTTTTTTTCTTAGACTTTATTCATCTTATACGGAGTTACATATGTCTTTGCTTCCTACAAAGGCTACAAAGCGAATTTGAAATAGAGGCGGATTGTCATAGGGATTTTACTGCCATCTTTCGACAGATGTTTAAAACTTTTAGAACGCCATTTAACTTTGATCCTTATTCTTTCACTGATATGTGTTAAATTTGTTAAATATTAAAAAGTGTCACCAAGATGATGATCACTCGAAAAGATGGAACCATACCTTGTACAGGAGAACAGCCGGAGACAAGAAAATATTTTTGCCGAACTGAAACGGATACGCTTAACTCGCACTTCGCACTCGCTTGGTCAATACAAAATAGTACAAATTTTAATTTACTAAATAACCGGCCTAGTGCGAGTCGGACTCGCCGCGCTCGAAGGGTTCCGTACCATTACGCCAAAAATGGTAAAAAATTACACGAGAACACAAAATTCACAGTAATCGGTTGAGTAAGCTGAATCAGAGGCCTTCGTTAACGCTTGGGACATTAAAAACAGTCCCGATTATGTAAATATTTTTTTTTAATTTCTAGAATCATACAATTTGTAATACATACAATAGGGAGTATTACTGCAATGTTCTGCCGCCAGAGTGCAGCACTAGTGCACCTACTTAACCATAGAGTAACTTATACATACTAGGCCTTAAACAGTTTTTTACAAGTTTTCACTATGACATTGATGCATCAATGCGATTTGTTTACAGGTGGCCTACCGCGAAACGCAAAAATCTAAATTTCGTTATATATGCTTCTGTATCGATCGAATAGGCAAGAGTGATAGAGAGGCAGAAACCGGACTTTCGACTGTCGTGTTTCATGGTAGGCCATGTGATTGAGCTAGTGACGCCCTCTACGCAGAGTTTTGCGTAATATTCCCTATTGTCGTTTCGGGAACGGGGGTAAAAAACTGAGACAACTATCACAAAATTATTGTCGTCCATATCATTGCGCTCATGACTGTATGGAGGTTCTAATACAGTAAATAAAGAGTTTTTTGTAAACTGTGACATGACAATTTCAAAAGTCATCAACACGTCGGGTTGTCTAAACAAATCAAAAAATTAGCAAAACTGGTATTAGATTTTCTTTAAAATGGGTTTCGATGTTCGAGAGTTGTTAATACACGTGGAACTGCAGCTCAAGGCTTAAGGCTTTATCGGAAACACTTCCCAAATTGACAACATCCACACAATGCTCTATTGATAACAGCGGCTTTTCAGCGAGTTCGTGTGAATAGGCCAATCGCTCCTGGTCAGCCAGAAAGGGCCATGCACGATTGCACGGGATCGTGCCAGTGCAAGTTGAGGAAAGGATTCTCGAGCACTTCAGTCAGGTACCAAACCAACGTCAAGTACTCGTATTATGTGCAGTTAATTAATGTATTATTTTATTAAAATTAAAAGGTGGGGTTTGTGTTGAAGTTTAGTTTAGTTGGTAATAAAGTCGAATTTAAACTGTTGTGAGACATACTAAGAGTGAATAATTTTACGGTTTAGACTCACTTGTTTTAAGTCACTCGCTCGACATGTTTCGCGATGTGTCGCGCGAGTGACTTAAAACAAGTGAGTCTAAATCGTAGGTTCTATAAACGAGTATGTCATTTCTAACTGGTATATCAACTCTTACAAAAATGAATGAAATCCCACCAAAAACATTTCATGTAAAGTGTTGCCAAGACTAGGCGCATAAAGCTTTTACACTAAAAAGTTTTCAGATCCCGTAGTAGGTACCAAGACTTTTATACAGAGTAAAACTAAGCCGTTTCGTTGCAATCACATAAACACTCCCTGGGATGAACTTTTTGCACAAAGTAGTAACACAGGTCTTACAAATTCTGAAAGTGTTCATAAATATGGCAGCAACGAAACTGCCAAGCCGTACTGTTTGACCAAGATGTTGGCTTTATACAGTTAGAGTTTATAAAGTTAGGACTTACAGAGTAAAAGTCTTGGTACCTACTACGGGATCTGAAAACTTTTTAGTGTAAAAGCTTTATGCGCCTAGTCTTGGCAACACTTTACATGAAATGTTTTTGGTGGGATGTTATAGGCACTTCATGAATCTTCAAATTTTATATGTTAGGTACTTATGGTCGAGTTCACATATAGGTACATCTTTACAAGCCAACGTTCCAAAAGTATATCAACAAGACCTTATGTGTCAGAGGCGCGTAATGAATGAATGAATGAATGGATGAATGAATGAATGAAATTAATTTATTCCAGAAATAATCCATTATGTGATTTATACATTTAAAACTAATTACATAATACAATATGATATGAATAACTTAAATTAAATTAAATTAAGACGTACCTACACAAACACAACAATTAATTATAAGGACCTGAGTCTCGGGTCACCCCGACCCCGATACGACAGCAGTGTGTAGGTAGGTAGGTAATAAATATATTTTGGAACGTTGGCTTGTAAATATATTTGTGAACTCGACTGAGTTGTTGTAATAGTTCTCGAATAAATATATTGAGTATTAAATAAATACGAGAATATCGAAACTAAGTTCTCAGAGATCAACCTTATATAACAATTAATTCTATTAAAGGGATAAAACAAGCATTACTTTTAATAAGTAAATTTCAAAACCTCAACCTTTTTTAAAGGAAGGTAGGTACCGTATAAAATAGACAAGCAGAAATACACCTGGTTCAGGCGTGGGCAAGCCAATACTCACTCACCCCCTTATTCATAAAACTTAGCAACCTCTTACAAACGTCTGTTAAATTTTGTCTCTTTCTAATAAACACAAAGGTGTAAATCACTGATAAGGACAGACGATTATTAGACTTAACAGGCGTTTATGAATAACGCCATAAGTACCTATATACCTACTTTGATTAGTTGCCTGAACGGATTTCACCTTAAAAATCAATAAGTATGAAACTGAACACTAAAAAAAAGTTTACTAAACAAAGTTTTCAATTTCAGAGCAAATTTTATTTTCGGCCGTTAACCAAGTAAAAGGACATTAAAACAGCAGGACGTCTAGGGAGAGATACTTAGAAGGGACTCACGTGAGAAAACGCGAACGTTCACATTGTAATGTGACTTAAAACCAAATCACAGAATAGTTCGTAGTAATTTAAACCACATTTCAACGTATTAAGGCTCAAATTTCAAGTACGTTTTTAGGTGGGAGCATACAGTCGAAGCTCATGGGGCTAGGACGCATGCTATGACTCTCGAGGGACGAGGCACGCTCCATGACAATATTTATTATTTATTTTAATTATCTTGTACTTTTTACGGTTCTTTGTGATATGAGTCACACTTAAAATAATGTTTTAATTTAAGCAGGCAAAAAGTGAACGTAGTCAAAATCGTTAAATAGCTAAATAGCATTTCTCTTTTAAACGTGCCACTTGATCCGAATGTGAACTTTGGTACACACACTTGACCTTGCGTAACATGGTATACAAAACAGCCCTATAATGGTCGTGGCACCAACAATGAAACGTAAACCACAAACGGCCCGATTCGAACTTTACGATACGTCAAATATTACGTCTAGATACGATATGGATTAGATACCTATGTCAGTGTCAAAAGTGAAGTTCTTGTTTGAAGACAACGTTTATAAAACGGAAAGCCCTAGGTCCTAGTTGTAAGGAGAGTCCTAATCGTGGTCTTAATCCTAAATGTTGGATGGTCTGTGCCTATTTTCACTGTGACCTGCGTACTAAACTTACAGTAACACTCGACTAAACCTTACCCCTACATAATAAGGTGTACTATTGGTAAATTTTTTTGTACTCTCAGATGAAAAACAAGAAAAAGTCCCGCGTAAAATATGTGAACACTTAGCAACCTGCAATCAAATAACAACAAGTGCCACGTAGTTTTTCACTTTCCCTGAAATTGTGACTTTCTTCCTACATTCTATATTGTTATGTTGTTGTTTTGAAATGTAGTTTTTGTATCGTATTTAGAGTTTCGTAGCCAACAAGAAACGCTTATAAATTAATTTCGCCATATTCGTATATGGCGAAATTAATTTATAAGCATTGTTATGCCTGTCAGCAGCGAAACTCAAAAAGAGAGATAAGTATGTTATCAACCACCAATCATGAGACATTTGGAGTAAGTAGGTATTTTAGACATTTAGGTATGATACCTGTAAAATTTCTACTACTTCAAAGTTGAATTTCCTACTCGTATATTATGTTTTTGACGTTGACATGTTTAATGAAGGATCATCAGTCATCACCATAATCATACTACATTTGATATCAAGTAGCAACATAATTAACAAATTAAAACTATAATGTAAGGTAATAGGAATGACTAGCTTAAAAAAGAGCATGTGATAAAATCAACTTTCTTTCATACTAAGTTGTATGAAACACTGTTTATTTTATTTTTCTTATTTATGGCGTTTCTAATACCTACCCTATCTAAGAAACTTTTCATCTTGGATGGAAATGAGATTGACTGGCATCAAAAAATATTTTGTAATAATTGAGGATTTTGTTTTTTCTTAAATCTGTAAATGTCAATAAACGTTAATTAAAAAGTTCGGAAAGGTCTTCTGAGAGCGTTTTGGCGTAGCCACTTAGCTGTACGGGATCTGGGTGCCTAGCCAAGATGTCAATCGTTTGCGCTACGACAACGAAACGCTATCTGTCTCTCTATCGCACGAATATGAAAGAGTGACAGAGAGACAGAAAGCGTTTCCTAATAAAAAACGAAGCCCTGAACATCTGATACCTATGTTATTTTTGAGCTTGATCCCAAACAAAGCAATCAGCATTTAGAAATATTTAAAAATAATTGTGTCACCTGCACGATGCGACCAAATCTGACAATGCGTTGGTTGTGACGTGCGTGCGAAAATAATATACATTTGTCTATGAATTTCCACTACAGCTACGAGTATTAAAGCCATGATATATCTACTCCTTGATCATCGTTTAAAAAGACGAATAAGTGCTAATCTAGTTTACATAAATAAAAAATCATTTAAAGCCTGACCAGGAATACGAGTATATGATCACGCGTAGGGTTTCTGGTTTCTCGACCTTTTTTATTTCTCGAGGCACGGGAATTCTCGACCAGGATTTCTCGAGTATCTCGAGAAATTTTAAAAAGTTTCAAAAAATGCCATGTTATTTTAAATTTTTTGCTTTATTACAAATCAGACTCATAGGAGTCGTAGGTAAGATCAATATCAAACAAATGACAAATTTATAGCTACCAAAAACTGCACTTAATAATCAAAATTCAACAACAAAAAGACTAGGTATAGGGTATAGGTGCAGGCGTGCGCGCCGGCGATGTGATATTATGCTATAGTGTATTTCTTTAGGTATTTAACAAAATGTAAATAAACCACAATATGGTATTTTATAAAGCAAGAATATTCAAGTTTTCTAAGTAATATGAATACGTACTCAACGTAACCTCGAAGCTGCTTACATTGTGCTATTTTGGTAATAGGAATATATCAGGATGATTTGATTTATCAATAGTAATTTAGTTTTGTAATATTTTGTTATTACATGGCCATGTAATTCGTTTTTTAGTGTAAAAAGAAAATAAGCGATCTTGGCGTGTATTTTTAATGAAAAACACTTTTAAAAAATTAGTCACGACAAATATATAAGAATTGTAAATCATATACGATCATTTATATCATTTTGCTTTCATACGTCACAGTTACTAAATTTTTAAAGTGTTTTTCAATAAAAAGACACGTCAAAATTGTTGACCTTTTTTCTAATGCTAAAAAAACGCCTTATAGTAATAAACCTAATACGAGACAAATTATTTAGACATGTAAACTTTACATGACTTTACTACCTTTACATTGTAAAGATAGTAGTTTAAAAGTAAAATGGATTAAAGCAGTTCTTTATTTGGTTGGTCAACTAATAAATGTGTTAGGTAGGTACCTGAAAATGTAACAAAAAACATAGTTTACATTTATTTAACTGCTTAAAGAAATACACTATAGACACATCACGCAATTTACGCGTGTTTCTTGTTACTTATCACAAGAGATTTATTTCTCGAGTTCACGAGGCATTCAGAATTTTTTTCCCGTCTCGACGAAGGACAAATTTCTCCAGATTTCTCGCCTCGAGAATTATCAAGCAGAAACCCTAGAATCACGCGCCATGTTGCGGAATTTCACTGGAACTATTTTTTTCATACCTACTAAACTGAACCACAGAATAAGTAATAGTTGAACTGTCACCCCATAAAATGAGAATAACAGCGCCCTCTTAACACTGATCATATATTGGTCAGACTTTATTTGGCTTTGATTTTCGACCTCAGCTCTCAGATGTCTCATCCTAAAGGCAAATTTTTATTAGTTTTATTAGTTAAGCAATAAGATATGTATACTCCTTGACCTTGATCCCAACAAAACAATTACCATTAAAAAAAACAAACAAGTGCATAGTTGTGCCCCGCGATCTAATTTGATAATGCGTCAGTTATGGCGTGCGTGCCCCAGTCGCGATAATTCGATTTGCGCCTCCCCTCCCCCCACCCTCCCTCGGCCACATGCCGCTGCAACGCTCTGTTTTTAATTAACGAACGCGGTTGGAGACGAACTTATTTACTTCAAGAAGGTTTCGCAGAGGCTTCAGAAATTGTTTTAACTTTTTAAGTGCTTGGTTTGTGTTGCTTGGCTGAGTAATCAAGCCCTAGATAACATACCGAGTAGGTCCTGGAACACGAACAAATAAGTAAAAAATTGGTAGATTAAGTACCTACTCCACAAACGGTGCTGACACTTTTGTTCAATAACTTTTAAAAATTATGAAGTCTTAGACTTCCTACTTTTCATACAAATTAAATATTATCTTCAATGTACTCCATCATCATTGTAATTGATGTTGTACGTACCGAAATTCGCAATACATTTCGTCTTAGAATAAAGGATGACTCACGTTTGACCGGGCCGTTTCTGAGGGGCTACCGCGAAAACCGAAATTCGCAAATTGCGGGGATCTTTCTCTTTTACTCCAATGAAAGCGTAATTAGAGTGACAGAGAAAAATGCCCGCAATTTGCAAACTTCGATTTTCGCGGTTATAGCCCTGGGCCGGAGCTCCCGGCGCTTACTTTTCTATGACGTGACAGGTGATCACGTGATGCTTTCCATAGAAAACGATGCGCCGGAACGATGTTGGTCAGTTTGAGGTGTAAGTTTAGCCTCCAGTTTAATTTTTTGCTCCTGTTCCAGGCCCCACCCGGTATAACTTACCTATAATGTTAATTGTATTTTGAACTTATAACCCAGACTAACCTAAATAATAGCCAAATCAATCAACATCTAAGCTAAGCAACGCAACGAAAAACATTATACAGTGTGGAAAAATAAGTCGGGCCCTGGAGGGAAACTACCTTAAATCCTTAAGTTGGCTCATTTTACTTCAAGGAGACATTCAAAGATTTTCTAAAACTCGCTTGCCTCGCCCGGGACTCAAACCGACTAAAAATTCCAAAAAATAAACACTCGCAATTTTATTCTACTAGTCTATACAGTTAATATTAATGATAACATTTCTCCAAGAAACATTAGGTCTTACACTCGTCTGTCGTACAAAATATCCATAAAATCTAATATTTAGTACTCAAGATTTTTTTAGACAAGCCAAATTGAAGAAAAAAAGAAAAATCTTTGAATGCAGTTTTGTTTCTTTTTAAAAATAAAGGAATGTCTCCTTTAAGTAAAATGAGCCAACTTAAGGATTTAAGGTAGTTTCCCTCCAGGGCCCGACTTATTTTTCCACACTGTATGATTTTCCACCTATGATTCCTAAAAAGTACTACCTATTTAAATGAGGTGAGGAATCAGTTATAGATATACATATACATAGGTACTTAAATATACAAGTTTTTAACTCATGCTCAGCCACAGCAAAAGTTGGTCCGGTTTAACTTGTTATATTTGTACAGATCATATACAAGCACATATAAAGTACCTAAACAAAAACTTATATAATAAAGATAAATATTGGTGATGCATTACAATCTACATTCTACCGTCATCGATGCAATCCATCATCAAAACCGATAGTCCCTTAAAAATTGACTCCTCAACTTGTAGTGTGCGACTTTACATGTTGTCCAGAGAAGTATCAGATAGAGGGGGCGTGGGGGGAGGGGGGAGGAGCTGCACCTGGGTCCGTGATTGATGAGTTTGCAGCCATCGCCATGATTGCGAGCTGACGAACCATTAGTGGCTGATGTTATGATTCTTACAGCTGATTGGTTACGTTGATGGCAGTATTCATTGTTATGAAATGTAATAATCACAAGAACTTAGCGGCCGCATGAGGAAAATAGACCTATATTTTCTTTATATTACAATTTCTACCAACGAAAACCAACCAAACATATGTTAGAGTTAAGTAGACCAAGAAAAGTCTGCAACGATTTTGATAGCACACACAGTGTAAGTGTTATTTAATGTATACGTCATAATTTCATAGAAGTTTGACGTTTTAAATAACACTATAGCTATCACTAGCAATAACGCTGCATTTTAGGGAGGTAAATATTTTGGAAAGAGTAAATACACAGGTAAGCTAAGTTTTAATGAATAGTACCTACATCATTTAGGGCATGGCTTGGTCACACATGCTGTACTCCAGATGCATCACGACTTTGTGTAGGTAAGTAAGTACCTATCTGATAGTATCGTAGGGCGGCGTACCTATATGAAACGCCTTGTATGTACATCCAGGTATACACCAAAGCTTTGTTTTCGATCGAACACTTGTAATATAAAAGGATAAACTGCACGTGAGCCTTCGAAAATTTGAATAAACCGTAAAATACACAAGATAACCTCAACTATATTAAGTGATTATCTTCGTATCAAATCAGCCTTTTTTCCACCAACTGTAGCAATTCCCCTTGGAAGCTCGGTTTGCAGTTCCCGTACAGTCATAAACGAATGAATTTTTCTTGATAAATCGCAAGTATTAGTAAAAAATTCGCTACCATACACTTGTCACATATCGTAAACAATGTCGGGTTGCTGTGGCGACATCTGTCCTGTCCTAAGCTTTCAGTGTGCCTCCTCATTATTAGACCGCAGCGCGCACTTTGATTGTTTGTTCTAGAGCTGTAAATAGGTATTGAGATTTTTCTTCAAGTCAAGTCAAGTCTTGTATTTTATAATCATTTCAATGAAATATTGTTTTAAGTATAACATAAGTAAGTACCTATATTATTAACATTTAATTATGATGGATAGCTAATTTCCAACCAAAATAATCTCTGTGTTATATTGAATGCGAACTGTAGAGATCGATCATATCGCCATTGAAAAAATGTATGTGATTTGACAGTGACAGCCGACGATAATGGAGGCGCCGCCTGGCGGGATAAAATGTCAGTTTTCCTCCTCATTATGCATACGACACTCTTCTAGAGATCCTGGTATATAAGCTGTCAAATACGAAGCACGTCTTTTTCTTTGATTGTAAATTCATTGTCTATGTAATATACGAGGGGTGTTCAAAATATTCTCGGTATGAGAATGAAAACAAACAAGTACGAAAAGTTTGATATTTTTATTTTTCAATATACTCCCTCCCTATGTTCATCCACTTAAAAGATCGATAATTTTTTTTTAATCCCTCTTAAAAAAAATTTTTTTTCTTTGGTGTAAAAATGCTCCTCCACTGCCGCCTTCAATGCTTCATCGTCAGAAAAAAAAAATCCACACAGATCCTTTTTAAGATTGGGGAACAAAAAGAAGTCGCTGGGGGCTAAGACCGGACTATACGGTGGGTGAGTAACAGTTTCAAACCCACATTCAACAATAGCTGCCTTGGCAATATGAGCAGTATGGACGGGGGCGTTGTCACGCAGAAGCAGAACACCTTTGGTTAACTTTGCTCGCCTCTTTTCTTTGATAGCATCCTTTAATTGACGTTGAATGTTAGCGTAGTACTGTCCTGTGATATTTACACCTTTTTCTTTATAATCGGTTAGTAATATTCCTTCAGAATCCCAAAATATCGTGGCCATGACCTTGCCAGCTGAAGGGACGACCTTGAACATCTTGGGATGAGCTGAACCCTTAATGTGCCACTGCATGGACTCTTGTTTACTCTCTGGGTCATAATGATGAACCCAGGTTTCATCTCCAGTAACTATTCTTTCCAGCACCTCATCAGGATTTTCACCGCACAGGTCAATAACATCGGAACAACACGCTACACGCATGTCTTTTTGAAGCCGAGTCAGCATTCGCGGAACCCATCTTGCACTTACTTTTGACATATTAAGATGGTCATGGATAATATCACGTACGATACCAATAGAAAGATTGGTTACTTGAGCTATAGATTTTACCTTCACTCGACCATCTTCCAATATAAGTTTTTCCACTTTATCAATATTTTCTTGTGAAGTAGCTACTACAGGCCGACCAGGTCTAGGGTCATCTTCAATACTCTCCCTTCCACCCTTAAATTCGCTTGACCACTTTTGAATGGTAGATAAAGAAGGAGCAGACTCACGGTAAACACAATCCATTTCCTCTTTTATGGTTTTTTTTATTTTTACCCTGTTTTGTCGAGAATCTTATGACGCATTGATGTTCTGATTTAGTTCACATTGTCAATTCTCACATGATGTTCATGTTTGTTCAGCAATTGCAGAAAAACAAAAGAACATCTCGGTTCGAATTATACTTTTTTTTAATGTCAATGAATAAACCTTAGCGGCCAGTAACAAAAGAAATTTTAGAAGAGCCTGTAAGATATCAATATCGAGAATATTTTGAACGCCCCTCGTAATAGGTAACTATTTGCACAAACTAAAAACAGTAGAAATATGGGTCAAATATTTTTTAGTATGAGTTGAACATCATCATCTGTGGAGTGTGGACATCATATAATAAATAAATTGACTTTAAAGCTGCTGGACCCTTTTAGGCATGTTCAAACCTTCTACAGTTCTACTTCTTAATAGCTATATGATCCTTATAAAATGTATCCAAATCGTTAACTTGTATACTTACGGTCTAAAGGAAATATGCCCATTTTCCGGAACGTTTTCGACCCATGTACCTGAATTTATGCACCTTATGGACACACCTATGTGTCCTATGTAGTGCGACGACGAGTAGTGAATCCGAGTAAATAAGCAGACCGCGCTATTTGCCAGCAGCTCCTTCCCAAAGTTCGAAGGGGAAGATCGTCCGGTCCGCGTCGCTTGTCAAAGCGGCCGCCGGCTGTTTGGACAACTAATGAGCGGGTCCCAGGAGACGCCGTGTTTGCCCCCGTCGCCCCGAGCAACTGGAGCTAGATACTGCCGCCAGAAGGACGTAGGTGATTGGACGTATTTGACATGAAGTTGAAACCGAGAAAAAAATATACCTACATATGCCTACCATACGGTTAATTAAAAGCAAGACATAACTCCGACATAACTAAGACGTAAGGGAGCCTAGCCAAGATGACAATCGGCAAACGCCACTAACGCCAAACGAAAAGAAAAAAACGGGTTGCACTCCGGGAGTGCCGGCAGAAGTGAAAACTCAATGACATTGTAACAGTTTTTCGATCAGGTCACGTGTCCGTCTTACGAATCTTACGGTCACGTAACCTGTCGCGAGTTTAACATTTTTTCCCCATCACAAAAAGTGCACAGCGCCGCTAAAGAAGTTTTCACTTCAAAAAATGTATCGGGATGACAGATACTACGAAAAGTCACGTGACTATTTGCATAGGTACAGTCACCTGCAATAATATGTTACTCATCGAAGGCCGCAAAAATATCTGACACGATCTTATTTGTAGAGCAATAAAAGTGTGTCACATATTTTTGCGGCCTTCGAAGAGTAACATATTATTGCAGGTGACTGTACATTATTTAAGTTTTGATTAGCGTTTTGTCAACGATTGTCATTTTGCTATGGCTGTAAAGCCATAGGAAAAGGTGTGCCACACCTCCGATCTCCGACGGCGCACAGACCTCTTCTTCTTAATGAATTTAATGAACTGTCACTGCAACAATCATCTGTCAAGATGGCCACGTCTCTCACAAAATCTGGCGTCTGTCAACAGACGCCAGATTTTTTTAGTGTTCCGTACAAAGCTTTATTTTAGTGTGTCACAGAAAGATTTCAGGCGAATTGAGAATAGGTAAGGATCTTACGCCACTGGTTGTGTGCAACTTAGCACGAATGTGACTACATCGGCGTTGTTTGCTCGCCTCTCGGTATCGTAGCGTATCGGACAAATTCGAAAATTGTAATAAACCCTCAATACCGAGTGAAGAGTCGAGACTAGTATATTAGCTTCATTATTGCAAGCCAGGAAATAAGGGAATTGCGAACAGAGTGTTTTAAACGACCGAGAGAAGCAAAAACGTTAAACAAGGTTAGGAATTCCTATTACGGCCGAGGTGTAATTATTTAGTGTTATTGTCAAAAAATGCGCGTAAATACAACCAATAATAACCTAAAAATCTTAGTTTAGTATTAAAGTTAGAGCAAAAAAAGTCTACAGCGATTTTGACAGCCCTCGCAGTGCCAGTGTTATTTTAAACGTCAAACTTCTATGAAATTATGACGTATAAATAACACTTGCACTGGGTGGTCTATCAAAATCGCTGCAAACTCTTCTTGGTCTAACTCTAGTAGTTTTTTTTTACAATTAGGTAGTATTGGTTGTCACCTGACTATAGTAAGGTAGAGTCTGTGCGGAAAGAGAAGAGTCGTGAAATATATGGGATTCAATATATTCTACTCTTCTCTTGCACAGACTACCTGTTTTACCAATAGCTACAAAGCGCCGTAATAATTATGTGATTCTAATACATGACATTAAAGCTCTCCAAAGGGCCTCTACGTGCTAGATCTATATTATCCCCACGCAAGCCTATCAAAAGACAGGGATTTATAGGCCCGTGAAATCCAAAATGGAGATACAATAATATTATGTGATGTATGCTGTTGATGATGATGTGTGTGTAATGTGTGTGTTCATGATATATTTTATTCGCTTTTTGTAACAATCATGTATGTAGGTATATACAAAATTCCACTATTATTTCTAAATTAATTACATACATATATAGTTTTCGAGTAAAATGGCTATGGACATGACATACGGACAGGCAGACGGATAGACGGACATCAAACTATAAGGGGTTTTCGCTACGGAACCTTTAAAAAGTTGTCCGCGATACAAACAGCAACACTCCTAAATGTACATCGGTGGACCTTATTACTAAAGGCATAATGTCCACCGATGTACAGTTAACAGTGTGGGCGGTGGTACAACACTTTTCTGGGTTTTTGATAATCTTCGAATTTCAACTACAAACGCCATCTATCGTGAAAACGTCAACGTTCGAAGTCTGGTACATCGCCTGAGTAACGAAGTCGCGCTACCCCTCGCGTATGCTCACACTCTCGACGGAATCCCAAGAGCTAACACATATTTCTAATAGATGGCGCTAACAACTTAACGTTGCCAAACGTTGCTAATGTAACTGTAGTTTGTAAACTTTTTATGTTAAAACCTAGCTTTTAAATTTAAATTTACAGTGAAATCTGGTGTTATTTGGGACCTGGATAAAATAGAAACGTCAATAATTGCAACCCAACGTCCGTCCGGTCCCGGTTCTTGTATAAGTATATAGGTACTTACTAGTCTTTGCCCACGACTTCGTCTGCGTGGAATCAGTAACAGCAGCTATAGTAAGTATAGCGCCTGGATAAAGTGTAATAGCAATTATTAAATTTGAGCATAAGCTTATAATCGCTTTCATCAATTATCAGGCATTTTATTAACTCTCTCAATTCCAACCCCCTTTTCATTCTCTTTAGGGATGATTTCCAACATAAAAACTATCCTATGTCCTTCCCCGGGACTCAAACTATCTCTATGCCAAATTTCAACTAAATCGGTTCAGCAGTTTACGCGTGAAGAGGTAACAGACAGACAGACAGGACACACTTTCGCATTTATAATATTAATAATATTAAGTTATCATGACGAATAACTACCGGAGATATATCCTGAAGGACGGTACGGTCGACATTTGTCGGGCATGCCGCCGTCCCGGAGAGTCACTCAGGCATATTATCTCCGGTTGTTCTCATCTTGCTAACGGCGAGTACTTGCACAGACATAATCTCGTAGCCAGAATTATTCACCAGCAGCTTGCCCTCCTATACGGCCTTATGGACCGCGAAGTGCCGTACTACAAGTACTCACCTGCGCCAGTTCTCGAAAATGGTCGTGCCACGCTCTATTGGGATCGATCTATCATCACTGACAGGACTATTGTAGCCAATAAGCCTGACATCGTGCTGGTATTAGATCGCAGCGCCGGACCGTGCTCGTCAACGTCACCATCCCCCATAATGAGAATCTCGTGAAGGCCGAGAAGGACAAGTCCAGCAAGTACCTAGACTTAGCTCACGAGATAACCGCCATGTGGGATGTTGACTCGACGATCATTGTTCCTATAGTCGTGTCAGCGAACGGTCTCATAGCGAAGAGTCTCGACCAACACCTAGAGAGACTCTCGCTGGGTGGTTGGATCAAGGGTCAGATGCAGAAGGCGGTAATTTTGGACACGGCGCGTATATAGTACGTCGGTTCCTCACTCTGCGGCCCTGACCACCGGCAGCTTGGACCATGCCCCGCTGCCGGCGGCACCCTAGGTTAGGTTTTTTATAATGTGTTTATATATTTTTTGTAATGTTTTGTGTTTTTATATTTTACTTTTATACTCACATTGTAAAACCCTAACCTAAGAACCTAATTGAATAAAGAAAATAATAATAGTATGGATCAGTATATAGGCATAAGTCATTGAAATTTTAGAACTACTAAACGAAACATAGATGATAGTGATTTTTTATTTATTTTACCTCTGCAATTGAACACATCTCATCCAAGACCTCTATCATTGAATAAAAACCTAAGTAAATATGTCCATATTTTATTTACTCCTTTTTTTATTACTCTACACTCTAGGTACTCTTGAAACGGGTCGTGCATATTTATTAGGTACCTACCTCTGTAATTGGAATAATGTACGGTCGCCATCAGATATATCGGAGCGGGCAAGGTGCTCACAAATATCTGAGCACGCCTTTATTGTCAAGGCGTTAGAGTACTTGTTCAGATATTGTAAATACCTTGGGCGCTCTGTACATTGATAAAATTACTTTACGTAATATGTATTAGTTAAATTCAAAATAATTTTGATGTAGCACAAAAACTACCAATTAGGCAATTACTTAATTTAGGTAATAGGCACGGAAATGGCGGCTAGTTTGACTTGTCAATCACATAAAGCACCCTGTTTTATATATTTCAATTTCATTAAAATATAATTAATTGACAAAAATACCGTTAACCTTTTGGACGCCAATGACCGATATATCCGCACCGCAGGTTCAACGCCAAAGACTGATTAATCGGTCACAGACCACAGACCAACATAGACCTACGAGCATATGCATAAAGTTCAATTTCAGTTTTGACACTTCGGTGACGTGGCGTCCGCGTGACAGCTTTTGTGTTTGACACGGCATCGAAAAGGTTAAGCAAAGCGGAGAAAAAAATGTGCCCCTAGTCTAGCGCGGAATTAGCGAATAACGAATTAAAATGGTTGAAAATACTGTTAAAATTTTAAACTTTTTTGGTTTTAGCAGGTAGTTTGTCATTTTAGGTGTTCGTGTAAAGGTTTTATTTGTTTTAGGGTCAATTTTTGAACTGAGTCGTTTTTTCGACATTTGTATGGCATTTTTTTATTTTTGGAAAATCTGATTTTTAATCATAGTTTCAGGAAGGGTTCTTAACAACAAAAAATATACTGTACGAGGCACCACTCTACTTTTTATAGTTAGTTAGATATGAACGTTTAAAGATTGACATTTGTATGGCACTATTTAGCCATTTGTAAGGCGTCTTTGATATGTATATGGCATTTTTTCGACATTGTATGGCAGTATCTAATTTTTTATGGCACTATTTCTTATTTTTGTAGCATTTATAAGACCCTAGCGACATTTGTATGGCACCTTTTCGACATTTGTGCGGTCAAAATAGCCGTAAATATGTCGCCATACAAATGTCGCCGATAATATTTTTTAGCGAAATTTTCTACACAATACAACCGATTCACTTATATATTTTACTATATATTGTAACACTAAATTTGCAACTATTATTATAAAATACACATTTTTATTTCGACTGTGTACCAACATATTAAGCGTCCATACAAATGTCATTGTAGTCGTACCAAAATACATCGAAAGAGTTTCTTACCTGTTTTTATATAAATTAAACTGTTTCCGCGTCCACACTCGATGTCAATCGACGCCCAACTAACCGCACTATTGCGTCATAAATTAAATCTAACCGTTATTCAATAGACAAAGAAGATCTATGGGGGGTATCTTTAAGTCACAGCAAAACAAGTGCCGCGCGGGACAACGATAAAAAGGCTTCCCCTGTTTTATTAAATAACGCATTAATTTATCGAAAAGATAATTCAATTCTCTAGAAAATGCTCTTTATAAAAATACAAAGTTATTCATAATACGTTGCGTACATCCAAAGTTCTGATTTTTTTTATTGGGCTATGCCGCCACTGGGACACGCGAAAAACGGCAAATTTCGCCGTTTTTAGAACTTCAAATGCGATTTTTTCAGAAACAAATAATATTTAAGGTACAGTTTTACATTTTTTTTAAAACTTATGACACATTGAATGAAAATATACACATACCCAGTCTTTTAGTCCTGTGGACTTCGAGTTTTAGCCGTGGGACAGCAAAAAATGCCAATTTGAAAATTGACCCTTTAATTGTAATATTGGTGGAAATCGCTTTAGCATTAGGTATGTTTTTTACATCAAATAAAGAGCGCAACATTAGGTATTATAGAGGCTACTTTGTCGAATATACTAGTTAATATTATAGCTCCATTACGTCAGTCGACATCAAATAGATAGTTACGGCCAAAGTAACAAAAGTGTGTATATATATTTGGCCACATTGACCTTCATTAATCTATTAGAAGCCGACTGTACAAGGTTGTAATAAAACAAATATAGACCTTTCTAGTTGTATATTTCAACTATTTTATTAGAAATTAACAAAGTAATTCAGGTGGACACAAATAAATAATCTATAAGGTACAAGTAAGTAGTGTGTACTAAAATATCCTGATCAACCACTGCAATAGCTCCGATTTACGTTTATAAATAGCTAATTGTACGACATGTTACGGCGTAGTCCTACGGTATATTAGGCTCCGCATGGAGGTGCTTATATTTACTTATGTGAAATTTACGTGGCGTTGTTATAGAATTAAGAGAGAAACTTGAAAGCTCGGCCTTTAATTTATTCTAATTAGTTTAATTAACATCGCGCGCCGTCGCGGCCGCTGGCCGACGACGCGCCGCCGCCGCCATGCTCAGGCGAGCCTACACTCCACCATTCTTCACTTCATAAAACCATAATCTTTATACACGATCATTTTTCTCTCGTAATTTCTTTACCACAAAAACTTTTTACAACGTGGTTACAAAACTATGAACGTTTTGTAGAATTCAAATCCAAATTGGCAATAATCTACCCTAAAACTTACTTAAACTTCTACATTTACAATAAACCTTAAACATCAAGTTTGGTCGAGAACAGGAATGTGTAAAACATGTGACTAGAATTTACTAAAACTTAACATCGACCTAAATAAATAGATATTACATACTTTCAAGAATTTTCATTCGAAATTAGTAAAAATTAAAATACTCACACCTTTGTACAGGCATATTGTATACCGAACTTAATACGAAGTGAGATCTTATAAGTTATAACTTAAACAATGACACACAAAACAATATAATCAAACAAGTATGAATATTCTTTCGACGACACATACAAGCAGTACAAAACTACGTTACTCTTAATTATTTCTAATAATCGTAATACAACTCAAGGCTTGATGTCATCGCCGATGATCGCATCATTTCATATGACAGGAATAATTTAAACCATGATCATACAACTTAAATACATGTGCGCAAACTAACATTAAGTACAAAATCAATGAGTATTTTATTGTAAAACATGTAAAAAAAACAATAATTTTAGATTCAGTCTTATAACACGTATACCAGTATAAGTATCAAATTCTATGAAGGAATGTAGTTGTACGTTCAAACACTGATATTAAGGTATCCAGATTTTGCATTAGCATTTTTACAATTAATAAATAAGGTACATCTACTTTAAAGTAATATTTCGCAATAAATAACTTGAGATCAATGGAGAATTGTCTAATATTATTTCCTCAGGTGTTCATTTCACGTTTTTAACAGCCACACAAACGTTCATTCAATTCTTCGTTTACCTGCACCCAAATGCAACACAAAGAGTATCTTCGACGGAGCATTGAGCGCAGCTCGCTTCTATCCAATTTAGAGATTCAAACATTTGTGCAATATCACTGCGATTTGAGCAAAAACGTTAACACAACTATTCTCTTGCTCAAGTTCCTTTCAACTCCGAGATCATGCATGTATCTATCGGCTTAGAACCGATATAGACACGACGCAAGTTGTATAAGTTTGGTAGTTGCTGCTATGCGTTTCACAACATGGTCTCCACTCTTTCCAGAACTCTTCCGGATTATAACTCGTCTTCTAGATAAGTAACATCTAGGTATTCATTGGAAGTTCTCGATGCTGACTGTCAGCGCCTCAGCGCGACCTTCGTATTCGAACGAGTTAAGGGATCAGAAATAATGTTTCGCCAACAGCGAAATCGAGACCGAATTTGTGATTAAGCCCGGTAATTGGCGGCAGGAGATCAGAAATGTACGTCCTGGACATCTGTGGGGGTGTCGGGCAGCTGGGTAGTGTCGGTGGGCTGTTTGACGAGCGGAGCAGGGCGCGGGCGGGGCTCCTGCGGCTGGGTCTCGCGCGCCAGCACACGCTCCACGTGGCGCGCCACCAGCTCGGCGGCGGCGGCGGACGTGTGCGTGAGCGCGCACAGCTCACTGACGGACCCACGCACGCGCAGACCCCGCGCTGCCGCCGTGATGCACGCCACCGCGATCAGGGAGGGCGGCACCAGGAGAAACTCGGTTTCTGTGGGAAAAGAAAGACTTACATCAATAAATGATTCCTATTAAATATTTATTGTATCCCCTCCTAACTACTCTGCCCTACCTTCTAGTGTCAGCAAACCGATAACGACAAAT
The DNA here is from genome assembly GCF_910591565.1 of Cydia splendana. Taxonomy (NCBI): domain Eukaryota; kingdom Metazoa; phylum Arthropoda; class Insecta; order Lepidoptera; family Tortricidae; genus Cydia; species Cydia splendana. The sequence continues at coordinate 20,149,877 of NC_085962.1, forward strand.
AAAACAGGAGGGTCGGAAGGTACATTGTACAAATCTATACAGTGAATGTGTATCTGTTTTGCCAGTCTTCCGAATTCGTGAATTCAAGACGCCGAACGACCGATTTACCTACCTACCTAAACTAGTACATCCGCTTCATCCAATAAAACGGTTATCATAAAGTCTAAACGACTTAATTTGTTTTCGGTTTGATTTAACAGGAATGGTAATTTAAATTTTTGATCGAAATTACCCACATATCTACCTATAATGAAGTTAGTTCATACAAATCGAAACTGTGATATTTCAATAGGTATAGAATTGATTGTTGCCTTTTTACCACCCAAGCCTTGACATTTTATCGAGATGGAGTATTCATTTAAGCTGATACAAATTGTCTCAAGTTTATAAGCTGCGAGATACATTTTCATATACTTAACCGGAATCGGCGCGCATCTGTCGAGGCAATTATAGGAACAGGTGGTTGGCGCGGACACCTTGCATCTTAGCGGCCTTGCATCTACCTGCGCCGCGAGCAACTTAGCATACAACGATATCTTAATAAAAACAAACACGCACTGACCGCCGATCGAACCGAAAATATTTTACAACAAATTTCGATGCACAACGTATTGCAATGCGATTTCTTCGATGTAAGTTTGACGTTTAAAGAAAGCATTATTCCCGGTCGACTGGAAAGGACCGCAGAAAAAAACGGTGTTACATTTTGCACAATGCCGAGCAATCTATTGTTGTTTAGAAGAATAAGGAAGGAGTCGAACTTAAACAGCTGCCAGATTTGTGCACTACGTCCCCGTCTACATCTTTTTGTGTGCGCCGCGGGACAATAGCATCGAATAATGGTAATTTACATCTTAAGTCGTCTAGTTAAGGGCACAGCTGCAATTTCGCCACGATCGAAGGAGCGACCCCATTATTTGTACCCAAGAAAATTACGATCGAGACTACCACTAATCAATAACGATCCTAAATAAATATTCTATTGAATATTATGAAAAGTAGCATTAGGGACGGCATGTCAAAATTCTAAACAATATATGATTTAAGTCACTGTGCGTATTACAAGAATAAATTCATCTACAAGACAAGTTTCTATTGAAGCTCCCTCGTAGTCGGCTTGGTGACTTAACGGTAGCAGTATTGAAGCATAAACACGTTTGAAGATATTTAAAAGTAGTAAGTCGCTGTTCGTAGTGGCCCGCGCAGGCAAGACGGCAGATGTGTCGCCACCTGGCGCGACCCTTCCGCTCTGCCTCTACTAACTGCGCTCGTAGGGTCACTGCCCACCTACACCCGCCTGTACTTAGCTCGACCATGCCCTTAGACACTTTTCTTCACGCTATCTACTCCTGAAAAAACATATCGCTACACGCGAGCGTTGGCTGCTTTAATTTTAATCAGAAAAAGCGCCCTAGACATACGTCTGTAGGTTTGTTAAAGTTTCTAACTAGCTAGAGGTCATTAATACTAAAGCTTCGAAGAGGTTGCCTTTTGGCTTAAAAAAAACGTCTGAGGGTCACAAACTTCTTTAGTGCGTCTTTCCTTTTGACATCATAAAATAAACGGACCTTCCTTACCGGCGTGTTAAAAGTACTTCTTTAAATTTGTATGATGAAAGTTGTAGAAAAGTGTATCCAAATCGGTAACTTTTGTAATTTCCACAGAAAAGACGCCGGTTTTCCCGAACGTTAAAATTTTATAAACAGTGTTTTGGGTTTCGGCAACGCATTACGCAGTCGACAACGATTGCGCGGTGCATATCAGAGTAGATCTCAACAAGCATGGGCAGCGGACCGGCGCGATCCGTTGCGCGACAGGTTGCCTGTCAGTTGGCACCAACATCTGCTGGCCAAGCACACGCCAAGGGGCCACAAGACACCCCCGCGTCTTACCAGGCCTTGCCCCTTACCCTTCTAATTGTACACTTAATAACTCCAACAGTAACAGACATCGAGGACCGTTAAGTTCCGTTCAACAAACCCGTCTCGGATCTAACACAAATAGATGCGTTATGAAATTGCAAGGGTTGCAAATAGTCAATGTCTAATTGTACGAAACGGGTTGTTAACATTTTTATGTTCGCCGTTTAGATTTTATATCTTATTTTGCAAAACAAGTTTCTAGTTATAAATTCGGGTGCATAATGTAGTTTTTTGAGTAATAAATTAGGAGTGGCAGCTTGTGAATAGACAAGTAGGTAACTTAACCTTATCGCAACTGTACATATTTAGGTGCTTAACAAAATCAACTGACATTTAAATGTCGTTAACAACCTTGAAAACATTCACTGCGCGTTTTTTGCAGTTCAGTTATTGATTAAAGAAGAAACCAGTTCACATGGTAAAAAGATAAGAATTAAGCGATGTAAAAAATAAAAACGAGAACATCCGCATCCACCTCCGAAGCAAAACGGAAACGCGGGATTGTTGGTTCCGAATTTATGAAGAGACACGTTGAGATTTGAGAAGACGACTCGAGCTAACTTAAAACCGAGTTGTTATCTGCACTAGTCGAATATAGCCCTTAAGAATTTGACTTAGGGTTGATGTTGTGTTATGTGTTTGAGTAGGGTCGGGACGCCAGGTGCGCGCCGAGACGATCTTTTGTCGCGGAGCTTTTGTCGGGGAGAGGTAAGAGCACAATACCCGCGGGACGTCTTCGATTGTCGCGAGTCAGCTGTCGCGCTGCCCCAGACCCCGCGAGCACCCAAGCGGCCGTGACACGGTTCGAACATCGAACGCGCTGCATACTCAACCTAACCTATTATGAATTTAAACTGGATTTGGATACGATTTCGATATAAGTGGCGTCTACCTGGCTGCAGCTACCCGTCATCTTAAGATTTTTTATTTTATCAAAAAAGTTGAGGCTGTCACGGCGCGTTTCGCGATCAATTACATTACATATTTGCATAATGGGTTAAGAAAAAGGGGCTGATCTCGCTCAATGTCTTTTAATAGCGGGCCGTAGTACAGTTATTAAGAAGAGGAAGTTTAGGGTCAAGTCGTGCTATTACCCTTTCACACCTCGTGTGTGCTTACTGTGAGCTGTGAGGTACCGACACCAACAATTACGTGACACTTCCGGCGGTCGCAGTGACATGTGACACCAACGCTCGGTCACCCTTGACAAAATAGTAGAAAAGTGCATTTAAATGTAGATCGAATCTTAAACTATCCAATCTATTTCCATGAAAACCGTTTACTATTAGAGATCGTCACAAAACAGACCAATTGTTTCAATGCTATGCCAGGGCCTTAAAAGTATGGAACTTAAAAATGTCTAGGGTACTTATTCTTTAAAAAAGTTTTGGCTAGACCCACAGTATTTTCAATAGCCATTAACATTACTCCAACGTTAATTCCGACACATGTGTTAGATACCATTGACCAAAATAAGGGTAACCAAGCAACTGTCGGTTATAAATAACTGTTATCAGACTCCGATGGACCATACGGGCCTAATCGGACGCAGTGTTAAACATCGACACAACTTCGAGTGGTTAATTAACGAAATATCTTCCAACTTTCACTTTGTATTACCAATTAGGTACCGATACAATTTATATCACTAAAACTTGGAGATGTTTTAGTAACGAATAAAAAAGGAAACATAAATATCCGTTTCGTTTCTAGTGCTCCGAACAAAAGTTTGCTTAGGATTAGAAATATGTAGGTACATAACACCTAAGAGTCCTAAGTGAGCATTCATAGGTATTACCAAAAAACCGGGCAAGTGCGAGTCGGACTCGCGCACGAAGGGTTCCGTACCATAATGCAAAAAACGGCTAAAAAAAAACGGTCACCCATCCAAGTATTGACCCCGCCCGACGTTGCTTAACTTCGGTCAAAAATCACGTTTGTTGTATGGGAGCCCCACTTAAATCTTTATTTTATTCTGTTTTTAGTATTTGTTGTTATAGCGGCAACAGAAATACATCATCTGTGAAAATTTCAACTGTCTAGCTATCACGACTCGTGAGATACAGCCTGGTGACAGACGGACGGACGGACGGACAAACGGAAGGACCGACGGACAGCGGAGTCTTAGTAATAGGGTCCCGTTTTACCCTTTGGGTACGGAACCCGAAAAACCTCTTTTACGGAGTAGGTATTTTTCTAAAGTAAAGATATTCTATAAAATGATCAGTGTAACCTGCCTGAATTCTAATGTTTCCTGATGGCCTCCCGCGAAATTCGCAAGTCTAATATGCAAGAGCGAGAGGCAGAGATAACGATTTTCGATTTTCGTGGTAGCTCCTCTATCATATTACCAGGGCCTGTGTGTGGCTTTTGTTTGTTAACTTAGCTGAAACACTGCTGTGTATCTACAACAATATGGACAACAAACAAAGTATTATTTCGGCACGTGTTTCTAAAACTATTAGTAAATGCCGTAAAGCTACGGTTCGCACTTTACAGCCGGCTACCTACAATTAAAATGTCAAGTACTAGCAGTATTAACATGCATGATAAATATTTTATTTTTTACGACGTGCTCAGTGATCGTGCAAGCTCAACCCTTCGGGGTTGGTGTAGGGTCACTGTTGGTCAGTGGCAATTAGGTACATAGCATGACCGGTTAGCGTCGAGCAAGGGTCCATAATAACATAACCACGTAAGCCCTAGTCTAACCGACGTAATCTGCACCATGAAACTGGGAAACATGATACATGAGACGTGCATTCCATAACTGAAACCTTAGTTATAAAAGTCTATAAAAAGTATATATTTGTAGGTAGGTTGAGTTAGCGAGAGTAAGAGTAAAACCCTCATATAAGACATCGTTTCCAATATGTATTTAATCCTAGGCTTAATACAAATGCCTTAAATTTTATATTGGTTTAACCTTAATAAATCACAGCTACCTGTTAAAATCGATCATTATACACTTATTACGTGCCTGATGCACTTAACTACACTTTTGTGTTCACAACCTAGAAAGAAGCGTACGATAGGTAAAAACTAATTCTTACTTCACATTTAAGCAATTTGTACATTAATGGAAACTTAATTTACTTAGATCTTGAAAACAAGCTTCATCTTACACCTGCACGAGCACGTGGTTAGTTTAAGCGGTCATCCCACATTACTCCACATTAGAAATAATTATATTCCTTTCGGTCCTAAAACTGTACCATTAAAGTTTTTATGTATAATTTAACAATACGAGAGGGTCAGTGGCTGAGGGGCGCAGGCGCAAGGTGTGCGATATCACAGCCGAGCATGTGCGCGTTCCGATACACGCGTCCCTGCGTGCGTCCACTCTACACATGTGCACGCATTACTACGGCATACACAAACAAAGGGACGATTTCTAATTAATCGAAAAGCAATTTTTGTACTTTCAGCGGAGCGGAATTCACTAAATGAACTAGAAAATCGATTCGCACTCGCGTTTACCAATTAATTGGTACATTAACATTGTAAAGCAGGAAGTCGGGGCCCGCATGTTACACAGTATATTTTAGCGAATTTATGAACTCGCAAAATACCCACACATGATATCTACGTACATGATACTATTCTGTCTACCTATAGTGGATAATTTAACATATACCTACTAGTAATTGACAATAGTACACGTAATAAGTACCTAATTTAACGAGACGCTGTGATTTCTCGACTCCGAAATAGTCACGGTGTGAAAAGTATTGTCGAATTTCAGTAGCTTACCAGTATAGCAGACGGATGTGAGTGTTAGGGCATGTGTGCGCACTAAAGGGTTGGCGCGGCCCCACGGCACCCGCGCCAGGAACGGCTCGATGAAGTCGAACGCGGTCGCGATGGACAGCTGCCAGTTCAGCCGCTGCAGCAGCAACAGCTCCCATTGCTGCAACAAACCATCACTTTATATTTAGATCTTCGCAGGTACGTATGTAACACAGCTATTGTACCTTCGAAGGGAGCAACCCCATGTGAACCTCGTCCCTTGCAACAAACTAGGCTTTATAATTTCACCCAATGCAATTATCATCCACTTATTTAAGGAGGACCCAAGAAGGGACATGCGTATTCTTTGCAATTGAATCGTAACCGTCATACTCGGTGAATCAGGCGGAAACCGCAAAAAGTAGCGAATCGCGTCACATGTGAAAATAGAAATATTATAAGAAAGGATTGTTTATAAAAGGGGAGCTGGACTATTAGAATAACAAAGACAATGTGAAGCCACTAAACTACACAAAGCGCTGTGATAGAGTTTCCGTGTAAAATAATTAAAATGTTCCGTTATCTTAACAATAAGGTTCATTCATCTATAATAATTTAAAAGCTTATCGGTTATTGAAATACACGTCAGCAAAGGTTAAAGGCATGATTTGGACTAATTTATACATGAACAAAAACAAAACATCATTGTAATAACTAGAAGAGATAAACATGGTCGCACGATAAAATATACGATGATATGAACTTTAATTGAAGAAGAGGCATGTGTTGCCTGCAGGAGCTGCGTAATTCGTAAGGCATGGGAATGTGAAACTGACCCCTACGCCATATGACCTCATTGCGTATGCGTACGATGAGTTTATCGTTGACATCGCACGTATTAATTGCAAGGAAGTATGTCCCACGATGCCATACGGCACCTTGAAGTATGCGATGCGTTTCTCACGCTCTGTTATATGGTATTTTAATTCGTGGTTAATTATGGGACCTATGCATTTAGTTTTATCTTTCTAAACATCAAGTGATATCTTCTTTCCCACAAACGTTATGCGGAATACGTAATTGGTCTACTGTTTAGTATTCAATAACCTGGGATGTTTCGAGTCATGAATGTAGGAAATTAATTTTTTGACACCTGACTGAATTACGGCGCCGCATGCGTGTGAATCTAGTGACAAAGTCAACGCACAGCGACCGCTCTAATTGATCGAGTCACACCTGCCTCTACCTGGATATCACGCATTATGATATTTTGGAGGACTGTGGGAATGTCTGTATGTCTGGCTAAGCACAATACAATCATGTGCACTATACAAACAAATGCAGTTACTTTCTCCAATATTGCAGCAACGTGTTTAATTGTTAACTTCAACAATGGGAATGATCAGTGATCGTTAATTTTCCAGCAATTTTGGTGCAGCATAGTAAAAATAAAGGATTTTCTTCAATGTTTTTCTAGGGAGAGGATTGGTTAAGGTTAATATTACTGTTATTAACCCTAATTATCTATTCCACCTAGAGTAGGGCATACAGATGCTTTTAACCAACAATGCTGCACCAAAATTGCTGGAAAATTAACGATCACTGGGAATGATAGAGCTTTGAACTAACACAACATTCCTAAGTCATTATCAGAACGTGTCTGTGCTACATACCATTACTTACATCTATCGTAATGGGGAACATAATAAGCCTTATCTTGATATCAGTTCGTGTAGCCCACATTTCCGTCGGAAGCCCGTAAGTAACCAGTCAGTGCTCAAGTCCGTCACAGGCTGCGACTTACAATGACGGCGGCACAATGATATTTATTTCCCTCCCTCAAGAAAGTGTCGGTCGCGGAAGAAGTAATTACCGGAAACTAACCACACGGGTGACTTAAGGAAACGGGTAATATTAAGGGCCATCTCTTTGGGGTGACATTTGACTTGGGCTAATCGAGTTCGTTCACAGTAGAGCCGAAACAATGGGCAGGCGCAGGTTGCGGTCGCCGCAGGATGTAGGGCGTTCGGCGTCGGAACCACTTGACCTTTCGCGGGTGACGAGCCACTGAATCACGCGCCTTTATTAGATGCTATCATAATGTTGCTTAATTAAAGAAGCCTACGTGATTATTTAGAGGAGCACGCTCGCCGCTTTCTTATGTTGTAACTCGTTTCCGGAGTAGGATGTATACAATTATCACGGCTATTACGAAAAGAAAACACTCTGAACGCTCATGCTGGCTACGTCAAGCGAACAGGATCGCTGAAATTTGGCATTGGAGTGACAGTGGATGGATACCTAATGTAAAAACTATTTTCACACTTACCCTAACTTCATGAGGGTGAACTGAGTTGTCAGTGTAAGCACAGAGCAGGTCCACCGAGAGCGGGTGGCACTGGCGGAACTTGGAGGCGAGCAGCATGGCGGTGGCGGCCAGCAGCTGCAGCTGCTGCCGCGAGATGGTGCGCTGCGCCAGGAATCGGTCCATGTAGCTCACCGCCAGCGGGAACACTTGCTCTTCACATTGTTGCTCTTCGCAGACCTGGCGACAAAATTAGATGATAAATTTACAGGTAGGTACTTAAGAAGATGTTCTTTTGTATTGTTTTTAAGGACTTAAGTACTTAACAGTTTATTACGTCAGGGAACAGTTAAAAAAAGGTTAGTTTGTTACGTCTGATCATCACTTGGATAGATGTTTGTCGGTCCCTTATTTCTAAACAACTTAATAGCAAAGTAATTTGAAAATGAATCCACCTGCTTGAGGGATCTGCGTGTAGGTATCTAAACAAATGCGAACTAAGAATACTATCTATGGTGGTGGTGGTCTTATTAAATTGATTTAAATGGTTGCACCTTCCTCCACCTTCACAGGAGGGGTTCTTGCAGAATAAGAAAGAAAGAAAAATAAGATAAAAATTAATCAAATTATAATTATATTTATTACTAATTGCATAATATTAGAAAATTGATTTTATTTCAATATAAGTGTATTTCTATTTTCGCTAATTATGTTTATTAATGAAGTACCTGCGAGAAATACAAGGCTTTTTTATTTTAATTTTATTTAAGTATATTATGTTAACTTAGTATGAGACGCATTGTCAGATGCTATGTTCAGAAGGGGGAGGCCTATGTTCAGAAGGGGGAGGCCTATGTTCAGCAGTGGACGTCTTATGGCTGAGATGATGATGATGATGATGATGAAGACGCATTGAAGGTCAATCCTAATCCTTACAAATTCAAATAGCGAGCGAGCGAGGGTATAGGTAATTCAAATACATAGCATTAGTAGGTACCTAGTAGTATTACATAAGTATGTAGTACAGCGAGCATCGAAGACCCCTCTTCCTGCTTGTACCTACTGTTCATATACCATATACAGTCAAAACCGTTTACGACGACATCGTTTAGAACAACATACCGGTTATATTGACCAAAATCAAAGGTCCCGGCTGAATTCTATTAGACCGCCTTATAAAAAACACCGCTTTTTGCGACATCGCTTATTACAACATATCTCTTTAAGCGACTACATTTAACTGATATTTTCGGAGAATTATATCTGTTAGAACGACCAGCCGTATTGTAAACATTTGAATAGGTGAGGGCAGCATCCCCTTCCCACATCTGGCACACTAAAGTCATTAAGATCGCAAAAGTAAACAAAAACAACTCGAGTTTAGAGTCTATTGTATTTCTCAGAAACAAAATAGGTACACGTGTATGCAGTATAATCGAAACCCAAAGCCTGCTTTCTCATTTCTTTTCAGTCAGTTTGTTACTTATCCGAACACAAGACGCACCAAAACATATTATGACAATACTTTAATTAAAATTCAGCGTGAACTAGTAAAGTGCGTACGTACTACAGAAGTGTTTCAAACAAACTAAAATAACAGATTTTGTTAATGTAGAAAAATGATAATTATATGTACGTAATGTCTTTTTATTATAATTTTCATGTGATATAAATAAAATGTAGTTTTATTTTATAGATGAGTATATTAATCACACATTTAATAATAAGTATTAAGTACGTCATCGGCTGTTACGACTATCGGTTTTTACGACCAAATATGAGTAGTCCCTTCGATGTCGTTATAAACGGTTTTGACTGTACGTGCTAAAATATCCCCGAGGCGAACATACACATAATGTCAAGCGAATAAAGAACAGGCTGCGAAAACATGTTTACAAACAAACACAAAATGCGACAAACTCGACCATGTTAACCGCGAATCATTACGGGTGGGTTTCGCGTATCAAGGAAGGGATGATGAAAGTCGATTCCATTTTTTATGTTTGAATAGCATTTTTTCCTTGCATAATATCAAAGGATTACAAAGTTTTTAGACTTTTTACCTCAGCTTACCGACGGTTATAAAGATTCCGTGTGCATTGATGAGTTAAGCTCAAAAAAGCTGATAAAAAATGTTTCCGTTGCATCAGTAAGGGCTCAATGCATACTGTACTCTGTGCCCAGTAAAGCATAAGCGTGAACCTTAAGTCAAAGCATTAAAAGTTATTTTCGAACGGCTAATCAAAATACAATAAGCTCTAAGGCTTGTTATTAACTCCATACGTTAACGTAGGCTTCTGCATAAATATGGATCAGGGATTAATTGACTCACAATGCCAGTAGCCTTTTAATTAACCTGGTTAAACATCGTTTTAATGTGAACACTAACTTTTATTTACATTGCATTGTGAAAATACCTACACATACTTTTAGTCCATTCATAAATTCGTAAGTATCATGCTTTCTTGAAAATGCAAATTCGGAAGATATGATTTTATGAAATGAAAGTATTAATTCTACGTACTATAGTTTACCTTTATTACCTAATTTAAGTACTATCTACATTATGTTTAAGATTAATATGTAGTAATACTACGTATAAATTTATAACTGCCTATTGCGCAATAGACTTCACAATTTAATAAAGTAGGGTAGTTCTAAACAATTTAGCACGTAAGTATTCATAGTTACCAAGGTGCACTTAAATATTACATCGCATACTATACTTATAATAGTATAACGAAGTGTTATCTTAACTCAACAACTAAGTACCCAATTACTTTCTTAAGAAACATAAACAAAAATATTAACATACCTACCCTTTCGTAAATCTCGTAATATTAGAAATACAGGTCAATGAACTTCGTCTTGAGGCCATTGACCTTTCTGATAAGATGTTGTTAAAATCCAGGTTTATGATGTTCAATTGTTTATACCAGTGTTACGCGTACTAGGGAATAATAATCAATCGCAGTTCCAGGTTCCTATATTTTATATAATACCTTATACTACTTACATGCAAAGTAATTAACCCTTTACCAGGGTAAGCGATATATATAACAAATAATTAAGTTTAAAATAAAGTAAATACAAATACCTATGACAATATCTTCCTTACTTTCTTCGTAAGCTATTCTGCCGTCTTAAAATATGTTAAAATAATTATCTACAATAATTTTTACATAGGTACCTAAATGCCATACCTATATTATGTAGATAAGCCATGGCTATAACAATTTTAAAGTTACCGCCATACATGAAAATGCAGCAGCAGCTCACCTCGAGCATCCAAGTGGTGACAACCTTCCTCATGAAGGGCTGAATGTCGATCTGTACATGCTGGAAATAGTCCGTGTGGAGCGCGTGGAACCTCTCCAGCGCCAGCAGGTTCCCCAGGAGCCTGGGGTCCCGGTCCAGCGCTCGATCGGGACCTGCGACGCACATGTCCCGACCCGTGCTCCCAGCAGACACCTGCATGTTCTCTTCACAGGACAAATCCATCACTGATTTTTAGCACTGCACGATTAGGAGAAAGTCGCTCGAAAATCGGAGCGCGGTCGGCGTGCGACTTACAAGCGAGTGTAAGCCGAACTGAGTTGTGGCCCTCGTGGGGTTTGTTGTGTTGTGTCGGCATGCAAGGGTCTGCCCTAGGGGCGCTCCGGTGTGGGCCCGCGAGTATAAAACCCGATTTTTTTGTGCTCCGTCCGTACAAAACTTTATTCACGGTAAACTTATAGCCCTTATAGGATCACTTTCGGTTTTGCAAATCGGTTAAATGTGTTAAATTAGGGTTCCGTAGCCGAGAGTAGTGATTATTTCCCGAAAATAGAATTTTACTGGAAGCGATTTTTCCATTCGCAAAAGTTACCATTTTATTCTTTCTCATTAGCTTCCTTTCCCGGAAGCATTTCTAACCAATTCGCATATTTATTTTCCTATTATAATTAATATAATTATATTTCAATAGCTTATGTTCCAGTTACGTTTTCTAACCATTCGAATAGTTTGGATAACTTTTCTTATTATACTGTAATGTTAATCAATAATGTACAATAAAATATATTGGTCAGAGATGTGAAAAATACTCCCTCCGGCCGTTTTGGCAACCAAGTTTCGCAACCAGTTGTCAAAAAAGAAGGAATCATCCTGTTACGCAACTAGTTCCCCAAAAAGAAATGTTATTCCTGAACCAAAACTAGCGTAGATGACAGCAGAGTTTCGCAACCAGTTGACGAAAAGGAAATAATTGTCTTTGTTTACAACTGGTTACCGACTGGTTAAACTGCGAAATTTCTACTGTCCTATGTTTAGTTGACCAGCTTAAAGAGTCTAACGTACGAAACTTTCTTGTCAAAAAATATTTCCTTTATAACTTAACTAGACGGAGCCCCTGTTGATTTAGTTTAGTGTGACGTCCGTGAAAATAATAGTACACTTTGGGGGAAAAAGCCGGGCCTAGGTAGGTACGTAGGTTAGGTTCGTTAGGTAGCTTCAGATGCCCGAAGGGCAAACCGCCCAGAAATAGGAGCCCCGCGTAGCGGGGCTCCGTCAACTCTGGGTAAGTAGGAAATGTTCTCGGAAATATTGATTTAAAATATTTAATATAATATATATTTTTAATTACAAACTAGTCACATTACGTTCTAAGTGTTTGAGACCTATTCTTCATTGGCAACTGGATGTAAAACAGGAATAGAATTTCTTTTTGGGCAACTAGTTGCGTAACAGGATGATTTCTTCTTTTTTAACAACTGGTTGCGAAACTTGGTTGCCAAAACGGCCGGAGGGAAAATACTTTATAAAAAGTATTTAAATACAAAATACAAATACTCCCTCGATATACTATTTCAAATGCAAAATACAAAATAGTTTTTGAATTTGTATTTAAAATACAAAATACGAAATAGGTATTTTCAAAATACTTTTTTAAAATACAAATACTTTGCGATAAAATGTACTCTGAATAGCGAATACCTAGTCTGAATTAAAAAGTATTTCTCGGAATTTCCGAGTTGAAAATACTCTTTTTTCTAATTCTTTGAAAACAGTGTGTCAATCAGTCCTCTATCTAAAGTGCAAATTTCTAGTTGTTTGCTCATATTAACCGGTAGGATGGATGGATGATGGTTTTTAATGGCCAATTTTTAAAAGCATTAATTTAGATTTGTAATGTTTTACAGCTAGTATAATGCCTCTCGTTAGTGTGATGAAAACGTCTCGTTTGTGTTTCACCAGGGCAGAAAAGTTTGTGCTCCTCTCGTGCCTTGAAACCCTCGCAACACTCAAGATTCCACTTTTTTAACCACTCGCTACGCTTGTGTTCATGTGCGACGTTACAAAACAGATCCATATTAAAAGAATGAGAGTTGACAGGATTGTAACATCAGAAGAGATTGTAACTCCTACCTACATTACCTACTATAAAGTATTTTGTATTTTTAACATAGAAAATAGGTCCCAAAAACTATTTTAAATAAAATACAAAATAGTTTTCCTCAAAAGGTATTTAAATACAAAATACAAAATAGGTATTTTGCATTTTGTATTTGCATTTTAAATACAAGTATTTCAAATAAGTCACATCTCTGATGTTGGTTCTGGTAGCAGTTCACCTAACACACTCCTCCCCACTTCGCTCGTCGTCGCACCTAACTAGGCTCTGTCAAATGACACTCTTTAGTGATTGTAAATAAACAAATGAAATATAAGTAGTGGGAAATTATGCGAATCGTCAGAAATCCTGTGAGGAAAATAATCTATTGAACAATAAATATAAAGGAAAATATGCGAATGTAGAGATGCTTTCGGAAAAGGAAGCTATTGAAAAAATTTAAAGTGGTAAAAATTGCGAATGACAGACGATTTTCTGAAAATAGTAGCAACACTCCCGTAGCCAACAATACGAGTATATGTATTACAGCTACTTAGTTTTGAAATTATAATTAAAATAATATGTTTATTTAGGAGGTATTGTAAACACTTGTAAGGATGATAAGTTTAAAAAAAAATAAGTACATTTTATAGGGAGAGGGGAAGTGCCCCTTTAGATCTGAAATGGGGGATAAAGTACGGAAGATACGGCCTTATGACTTTTACTCGGGCAGACGCTAAGTACCAAGTTTACTTAACGAGTCTTATGTATGTGACTCGTGACTACCAAACGTCCATGGATACGGTCTTGGAGGATATAACCAAACGGTAGGTAATCGCTTACCATCAAATGATCCGGCTTGTTCGCCACCGCCATAGGATACAAAAGTATGTACAGTTAAACTTATAATAGTCGCAGTTCAAAACAGGAATACCTAGAGCACTCTTGTTGAACGTGTACAAGTTCTTTGCAACCCCTAATACTTACGCAAAATTTAGAAGTAGGTATGTACGTAACTAACTTATTATTATTTAAAATGCTTTAAGTTAAAAATAATGGCCAAAGTAATGTCGGTCGTCGAAATGGCTCGTATAAATACTACAGGCGTCTTACACTTTATGCTATTTTCCCAATTGAGGAATTATTAACTTTCTTTTCTTGGAATATATTTTATTTATTAAATAACTAACAGTTTTGGGAATACGCTACCCTAAATATATATATGCAGAGATGCAGTTATCCTTTAGATCACGATCAAAAAATGACCAAATTCATCGCCAATATCATTATTCACACGCCAACATTATTAATACAAGCTAGCAATTATAATCCTTACTTTAAAGTATTAGGGTTCCTTTGACAGCTTACACCGTAACACTTGTAAGTATTTTTAGTACTATCGATACAATTATCGAGTTTTGTTGTTTAGCGTTCCTATCATTAAAGGAAAATCTAAGAAGTGAGATTAATCTAGGATTTAAGAAATTTATTTTTCGAACACGAAATAGGTAGGTACATATAGCCCAAGTTTACTCCCCATGTAACATTCACGTGCCACATGCACCTTTCCATTATATTAAATCAATGCAAATCGTCCAAAAATAAAAATCCAGTTTAATTTTACATTATTTTATTACCTCCAAAGAATTAACAACGAGCCATGAAATTTACAATGATATAGTTTTTATTTAGGTACAATGGACAAAAGAGTTTGGGAGGGCCGGGAGGGCAGCTGCACGCGCCGGCTGTGCGAGGACATTATAACAAATCCGGCCACACCTGATAAATATACCTCATTATTCCATTCTCTTTCAAGATTTCTTTGTCCTCCCGAGGCAAACGCGTGCGCAGTGATTTTTTAAACATGAAATAGCACCTGCCTTAGTCTAAAGTTGTATAATAGCGGGTGACAGCGGCAGCGGCTACTACTTGGAAGAGAATTTATTATTGTAGAATGGAATTAATTTAACGAGCACTTTCCAGTCGGTCACGTATAAGAAAAATGTGGCGCATGCTGCTCCGAAGTACGCGATACTAGGACCGAAGGCGGTTAGCTGTTGTATTTGCCTCTTTCCGAGCATTTTTACTTTAATTACTAATGTTCTTTTTGATGTAAGTACCTATGTCTGTCACATCATTGACGTATCAATATGACGGAAAAAATATGATTACGCCAGTATAATACTTTTCTCGTTTATCAAAATAATATGTTCCAAAGAGGTCTGCTCCGAGCGCGCTGAATGTCGGGCTTCGTCCGACCTTTTAGTGTGAGGCGCCCTGTATGTAATGGCTCCTCTACACGATGGTCCAGCGCCGGCCACTCCTAGGGACGCATTTATGCGTTAGAGGGAGCAAGTGATATTGCTATCTCATTCTACCGCATGGCTGCGTCCCTTGGAGTGGCTGGCGCTGGGCCATCGTGTAGAGGAGCCATAACAGCGCGCGGAGCGCCTGTGCTGTTTGTAAAGCCCCCTCCAGACTATGCGCGTGAATCGCGAGCGAAGCCGCGAACGCGAGTGTGGAGTCTATTTCGCTGTCTGCGAAAATCGACTCCACACTCGCGTTCGCGGCTTCGCGCCGCGATTCACGCATGAGTGTGGAGCGGGCCTAAGAGCACGTAATTCGCGCTGAATGTCGACCTTTTAGTGTGAAGGGCGTCGCAGGCGCCGTGTGTGTAAGAGCGCGAGAAACGCGCTGCCTTTTAGTGTGAATAATTTTATTATGTTTATATGCCAGCGGTACCCGGCCGGAGTCCTATGTCCACCTCCCCGACCAACCTCCCTATAAGTGACCCGGTGGTATATAATATACACGACAGGAAACATTTCGATAGCGCGATGTAGAACATTCCAAACTAACGGCTATTATTTTTGGATTATGTCATAATAGAATCCTAAATTGAAACATAATTATGTTTTTTTTTTCTTTCAGAAAAACGATATGAACCCTCATATCGTTGTAAATCGTTAACGCTCCGTGGCGTATCGTAGTCATCTCTCTCTATCAGTGATTGTAACGTTGGCTACGCACCCTGAGGACCCGAGATTTTCGATTTAGACCTCACTTTGCAACTATAATTTGTTCAATAAATGTTTGATAATTGCATTAAATTACACGTAAATTTATTCACGAAGAAACCGTGTACCGACTCTTCATGCCATTATATTTTTAATTAAATTTGCTGTTAGGGTGGAATCACATCTATCAGCATCGAGCCGCATTTTATATATGAGAAATTGCTCGTTAGTATGAAGATGCGTACGCATGCTTTCAGCTTTTCGATGCGTACGCATCTTCATACTAACGAGCGATTGCTCATATATAAAATGCGGCTCGATGCTGATAGATGTGATTCCACCCTTAAACGCAAAATTTTAGAGCTCCGAACAACTGACAGGCTGGTATCGTCCGGCGAACTGGTAATCTGTGGGCCCCTTAAGTTAACCTTCCGCTGAAATCGTGCTTCTATCGAAGGAGTCGCCCGGAATTGTAGAACCCCTTACAAATAGCTTTTGGGCCGTCGAGGCCCTTCTAGCTCCATAACCCCTTGATCGAGCCCGCTCATAATTTAATGAATAAAATATAATGTCCTCAACTACACGATTGCCTAATATTATTTAAATACGGACAAATTTACTTAAATTATTGCGTAACAAACTATCCTCTTGCTATCCTCTGATAGTTCACCTTAAAGAATAACTCACGTTAGAACGGCCCGGGTCCGGGCCGTGGCAACCGACACTTAATTTTCTATGACGAGTGACCGATGATCAAGTGATGCTTTCTATAGAAAACGAAGTGTCGGATACCTCAGCCCGGACCCGGACCGTTCTAACGTGAGTCATCCTTAAAAACACCGAAATACCGGGACGTGCCCCTCGTCAGCCGTGTGTTCCAAGTTATATGTAAGCTTGCTTCGCTTCGCGCTTCTAAGGCCGATAAGATATTTGACAGGCTCTTATGGCTTTACACATATCGTGTCAGATATGTTTGCGATCTTCGTTGTGTAACCTAATTATTGCAGGTGACTGTACTATACAAGATAAAAATACTTACAAAGTAGTTACAGAATGCTAATAAAAAGCCGAATTAGGATAATTCGTCAATTCACGGCCACCTGTTAGTAACTGGCTACCCTAAACTAAAAATTAATTCTATTCACCTATAAACAGGTCTCAATAACTATAGCCACCGAAAAATTAATTCTGTTTATAATTGAATAGAAATCATTTTTAGTTTAGCGTGGCAAGTTATCAGCCGGTGGCCAGTAATTGACGATTTACCTTACGTTTATGGACTTAATAACACCGTATACTTTATAGCTCGCTTACCTTCCCACGTTACAAATCAATTTAAGCTCTTGAGCCTGTTGCACTACTGCCAGCCAACTAAGTTTGCTTTCATTTTGAACATCCGTGTTGAACGACGACCCTGGCCTGTAATTCAATGAGTTTAGTTAATAACGTGACTTGTTTGACGCCATCTATATGTTATGTGCTTTATTATTTTATTAGCAATAGCACCTACTATATACTTTGGTAAATAAAAATAAAGTCTACCAATTTTTTGAGTTAAGCAGCCATGTATTGTAGACTTCTGTCCGTAATTATTTTTATAGATTGCATCTACATATATGTAGGTACTTATATCAATAGATATCATGTCACTATAGCATGGTCACATAAAATTGGCCCTATTTTTGATGAAAACATAAAAAATGCGTCATGTTTTTAAATCTTCGTATTAACTGTTAAGGGGCCGGTATATGACGTTTTCGATTTAGACCTCACTTTGTAACCATAATTTGTTCAATAAATGTTTGATAATTGCATTAAATTACACGTAAATTTATTCACGAAGAAACCGTGTACCGACTCTTCATGCCATTATATTTTTAATTAAATTTGCTGTTATTCTCTACAAATCGACACTAAAAGTATCAAAAAATCAAAATATGGAGTTCCGTTTGAGACACAGAAGCAAAACAATTTTGTCTTTGACAGTAATTGAATCATAGAGTAACTTATATATACTGAGATAGAGTATACACTCAGCGTTGAGACACTACGCCATCTAGCGAAATATGTCAAAATAACTTGCACTAGGGTAATTTTTTAGGGAAATTTTAATTCTGTTCATGGTTGATTAGGGTAATAAAACTATTCTTTGTACGGTTAAATTAATATAATAAATAGTTTGATTACCCTAAAAACTAAAGGCATCCTGTTAATCATTAAGTAAAACAACTTTAAAAATGGTTAAATTACTTTATTTACCAAATTTTATAACATTTAACAGCAATTTTAAACAAATCCACTAACAAAGTTATAGCAACACAACAATAAGTACTATAAAAATCTTTTAACAATTTAAAATACAATAATTACTCGTCATATCTTGACGAGTAAGCAAGTTATCGTAAGCCCCCGGATGACCCGGTTCTAGGACCTATGATCACCTAGGTACTACTAATGGAGGCTTTGACAATCGAACTGGAAATACTTACAAATTCTTTATTGCAGTAACTAATAATACATTGCAGTCGATACCTAAGCATATTCCAATTATGGTACATTATAATTGTAGTTTGGCAAACCAATATGTCAGTAGGAAAAGCGTAAATTGATATTTGCCGTTTGTACTGGTCTGGTGGTGGTGTTTGTAAAGGTACCTACAAGTCGCGCGAGTGTCTAAAAATACCTACGTTAAACATTATAAGCTTAGTGGTCTGCCTGATTATAAAAAAAAATATATAATTATCAGGTAGTCAGTTTATATTGCCTACTACCTATATTTTACAATATTCTACATAATTCACAGATAGTAAACGGGTACAAAAACGGGCGCTGAGGCTCTAGGATATAGTCACAAATAAATAACTAGATTATGCTATTCTGTCTAAAAAAAATGTGAGGAGTGAGATCGTCGGAGGAATCTTCTGGCTAAGGATTATACCTTTTCTGCTACCGGATACTTTCTGCTAACTTGCTACTAAGAGCTGTCTCTCACAGCAGAAATTATCCTGTTACACTTGTGAGAGGATAGATTTAGCCCTTCTATTTCTATTAAGGAGATCACCATAAAGGATGACTCACGCTATTAGACAGGGCTGAGACCTAGCCGGAGCTCCAGCGCTTCGTTTTATATGGAAAGCACCACGTGAACACCGATCAGCCGTCATAGAAAATTACGTGTCGAACGCCTCGGCTCGGATCCCGCGCGGTCTAGCGTGAGTCATCCTTAATTTTTACTTAAAATGTAACATTACGTTAGCTATGTTTGTACGGACGTCAATCCTGTTTACAGAAGTTGTTGGAAGTTACAGAACCGACCTCTAGCTGACAATATTCGTTACCATACATGTACCACACACTCTCAAAAGACACAAAGGAGACTGGCGAAGCCACGTCACAACTAGTAAAAAAAAATGGGTGGATCAACTATCCCTTGACGTTATGTACATTATAAGCGCTTATTACACTTCCACACCGTCGGGCCTTAATACGATCGTGGCCGACGGTGCGCCCGAGCAAGATCGTTTTGCATTTCACGAAATATAAGAGCATCGTCAACAATATTTGACATGTAACATATACTTTGTCTCGAATTGGCAATCATGGTTGATATTTTTGTAGTTGAACTATTTTTTACACCAAGAAATATTGTGAACGATGTGACAATATTTCATGAAACCACATGAAACGTAAAACGATCCTTGCCCGATATCGGGGCCGACGTCGCGGCTCATCGTTAGCCGTCTGAAGGCAGGATAAGTGTAATAAGCCCTATTGTGTCCAGGGACTGTCTCATATCAAACATAAAGTGTCATTCTATGGAACTTGCTAACTATGTAAACATACAACTACGTAAACATATTGAAATTGTCTCTGAATGATGAACTTACTTCTGACTTTTGTTTACATAAGTAGTTAGCAAGTTCCATAGAATTACACTTTAGACAAATAATCTTTCAGAAAGAGTCTTTGTAGTGTTACGCTGATACTAGCACCCAAAAGAAAGGGATGAGTACCCATTGTTTTGTAGTTCAGAAAACCATAACTATGGCAATAAGTGGTAAAACAAGTTGATTCACCCACTTATACACATGTAGTGGCCACATGTATCCAAATACAGGTACATATCTAATATCGCCTGGCAAACCAAGCATTTAGTTGCGAAATTCAAATTTCATATGGGAGATAGAATTTTCCCGCCAATTTTTTTTCAATTTGCTGCCTTTTCTTCTAACAAATTTGGTTTGCCAGACCATACCAGACATAACGTTTCATTGTTAACTTAGGTATTTGCTAATTTTAAATAAACTAGGTAAACTACTTACCTGTACTTAATCTATAGTTTGGGAAGAGTCGTTTTTCAGTGGAGCATTTTAAGCAGAAAGAACAGAGAGGCTATCGCAAAAACCGAAATTCGCAAATTGCGGGGATCTTTCGCTTTTACTGCAATGAAAAATTATATGCCTTCATTGGAGTAAAAGAGAAAGATCCCCGCCATTTGCGAACTTTTTATTTTCGCGGTTATAGCTCAGTACTCTCTTTTTCGTAACAGTTTTTTACTGACAATTACTTGTTTACCAAACTATAAAATTACAGATTTCAATACCTTTCATGTTAATATATATTACTGTGTCAACTTTTAAAAAGGCTGCCCCGCTCTCGCTCGGCACTTTTTCACACTTCTGAGGCATATCACACGCGAACTGATTTTTTAAAATAGAAGTTTTCTTTTTCTCCGGGAATCTAATATATGGTCACTACTGTCACTAGTTAAGTAGTAGAATACAACTAACATTGGAAGGAAAAATTGATGGCAAGAGAGGAAGGGGAAGAAGGAGGGTCACCTGGCTTGACAACGTAAAAAAGTGGACGAACATGGATAACGCAGCCACACTGGTAAGAATGGCTAAGAGCAGGAGAGAGATTGCAAAGGCGGTCGCCGACTTCCGTTAGGGCATGTCAAATGAAGAAGAAAAAGTAGTAGAATTAAGTAATACGCTTCATACCCTATTAATAAATTTAGTACCGTGACTAGTAGGTATACATATTTTTTTTACTAAGCGCTTATAGCTTATATCGCTTTTTATTACATTAAACCATTGCCGAGCAATTTCGAAAGGGCGGGTGTACAGTCAACGGTAAAAATATGGGTGTACAAATCATTTCAAGAATATGTCCCATAACTCTTATGTCAGTGAATTAAGAACTATGGGACATATTTTTGTGTAAGTTGTCTACACCCATATTTTTACCGTTGACTGTGCCATGGATTTCCGATGGTCGATTGTGGCCTCGGCAGCAATTAGAGGGCGTGGTTACTTTTTGTTTAGTTTAAGACATCTATTTCAATTCATAATTTACTAGCTTTTGCCCGCGACTTCGTTTGCGTGGAATTAGTAATTTAGGTAGCTATTATTTTATCCATACTGCGTTTTGTTGATTCCCCATACAAACTTCGACGCCCCTTTTCACCCCCTTAAAGGGTGATTTATTGAATGAAACCTATCCATTCTCCTTCCCCGGGACTCAAACTATCTCTATACCAAATTTCAACTAAATCGTACACCAGCGCCGGTGCTACACCTCGCGGGCGGTATAGTTCCTATTGACAAAGTTTGTTATGCAGTTGTTGTTAAGTCCCCATACAAAATTTCACCTCTATCAGGGATGATTTATGGGTTAAGAACTATCCTATGTCCTTCCTCGGGACTCGGACAATCTAAATACCAAATTTCATCTAAATCGGTTCAGCGATTTAAGCGAGAAGAGGTAACAGACAGACAGATAGAGTTCCTTTTATAATATTAAATATTAAATTATATTATATTCAAAAAGTATGGATATGGTAGCTCAAACCAATTTTTCAGTAAATAAGAACAATAAAACTATATTTTGCTTTTGGATGCTAAGCACTAGTGTAAGATCTTTAGATACTATGATTCTCTCTGTCTATGTTTGAAATTAGACAGTCCTTTGACATACTATACTTAGGTACACCTATTTGTAGTAAAATAATTAGATTTATTTCAATCTCTATTCGAAAATAAACTCGTCTAGTTTCACATAATTAATACGTATCGCCCGACGCTTAATACGTAAACAATACGTAGAGTAGAAGTGAAATGCTGATATCACTGTCGATAACTATAACGTATAGCTGCGCCCCTTCCGTCAGTTAAGTAGGTACACAATAAGTAGCTTTAGTATGCTTTGTTATACTGTATCCAAGAAATATTTTTCGGAAATAAACAATTTATTTTTTTATTTTATGACCGACTTATATCGGGCTTTTATTACTCGTAACAGTCGTAATGTAATTTACAGCTAGACTTTTGGCGCGCGAATGATATCTGAGGGTCTACTACAGCCAACATCACAAAATCGAAAAACGTTATTCTACCTGTCTACCGGCACCACAGCCGGTAGCAGTATTGGCTTAGGTACAAACAGCAATACTCTTAACTATCCATCGGTGGACCTTATGCTTTTTGTAATAAGGTTTAGAACATGGTTGCATAAAGTGTGCACGCATTGTGACCCCGGGTTCGAATCCCACCTAGGGCGAACTTTTTGTTTATTTATATTTTTATTTTTTTCCGTTACTTTTCCGTTTCACAAAATATCAGAAGATTGTTAACAATATTTTAAAATTAAAAAAAAATTTGCCTTGTATTGCCGATAATATTCAAGGCTTAATATTTTTTCGTCACCTTTCCTCTTAAAAAATATATTGGTAACGGACATAACAGTGTCCTGATATTAATATGTGGAACGGAAAACGAATTAGGCGACTATTGTCGTAAGGAAAAATGACTAAAAATAATAACGTCTAAAATGTCTAAATACCTATTATTGCCAAAAAATTTAAAAGACTAAAAGTATCAATAACGAAGTACAAAAATGAAACTAAAAGTCTAACTGTGAATAGTCCGAAAAAAAATGTCGAGAATCGTATTTTCTAAATCAATGTAACCAAGGCGATGCTTAAAATGACAGGTTTAGGCTGCGTTTCCACCAGAGATGTGCGAGGAAGCTGGGTGCTTAGCCAAGTTGCAAATCGTTTACACTCCGTAGCGAACGAAACGCCCAATGTCTCTGTCACACTAATATAACTGAATAGTATACTTAACCGCGTTATCTGAGACTGTCTGTTCGTCTGTCTGTCACCAGGCTGTACCTCATGAACCGTGATAGCTAGGCAGTTGAAATTTTCACACATGATGTATTTCTGTTGCCGCTATAACAACAAATACTAAAAACAGATTATAATAAATATTTAAATGGGGCTCCCATACAACAAACGTGTTTTTTCCCGTTTTTTGAGTAACGGAACCCTTCGTGCGCGATACTGACATGCACTTGGGCGGTTTTTTTTTACATTATTATAATTCGTAATTTTTCCTTATAGACATTAATCGACTAATAATTCCGGAAAAACTGCTTTTAGCATGCTTACTAACTAGGGTGGCAGAGTAAGACCAAGGTAACGTTAGTTGCAGTGTTTTTCAAAGCAAAGACTTGCAAAGTGTTATTTTAAAGTCATAATGTCATAGCTGTTTGACATTTAAAATATAACACTTGCATGTCTGGTCTGAATCTAGCTAGCAGCTTAGGTATGTTTGACTTAGCACAAAGTATTCGCTTGTGACTTGGGTTCTATTCCCGCCATCGGTGAATTTTTTCCTTTTTTTTTTACTTTTTGCGCTGAATTTTTCCTTTCAGACAACCGGCTTAGGTAGAAACAGCAATACTCTTAACTATCCATCGGTGGACCTTATGCTTTTTGTAATAAGGTTTAGAACATGGTTTCATAAAGTGTGCACGCATTGTGACCCCGGGTTCGAATCCCACCTAGGGTGAACTTTTTGTTTATTATTATTTTTATTTTTTTCCGTTACTTTTCCGTTTCACAAAATATCAGAAGATTGTTTACAATATTTTAAAATAAAAAAAAATATTTGCCTTGAATTGCCGATAATATTCAATGATTAATATTTTTTCGACACCTTTCCTCTTAAAAAGTATATTGGTAACGGACGTAACAGTGTCCTGATATTATGTGGAACGGAAAACGGATAACGCCTAAAATGTCTAAATACCTATTATTGTCAAGAAATTTAAAAGACTAAAAGTATCAATAACGAAGTACAAAAATGAAACTAAAAGTCTAACTGTGAATAGTCCGAAAAAAAATGTCGAGAATCGTATTTTCTAAATCAATGTAACCAAGGCGATGCTTAAAATGACAGGTTTAGGCTGCGTTTCCACCAGAGATGTGCGAGGAAGCTGGGTGCTTAGCCAAGTTGCAAATCGTTTACACTCCGTAGCGAACGAAACGCCCAATGTCTCTGTCACACTAATATAACTGAATAGTATACTTAACCGCGTTATCTGAGACTGTCTGTTCGTCTGTCTGTCACCAGGCTGTACCTCATGAACCGTGATAGCTAGGCAGTTGAAATGTTCACATATGATGTATTTCTGTTGCCGCTATAACAACAAATACTAAAAACAGATTATAATAAATATTTAAATGGGGCTCCCATACAACAAACGTGATTTTTTCCCGTTTTTAGGGTTTTTGAGTAACGGAACCCTTCGTGCGCGATACTGACATGCACTTGGGCGGTTTTTTTTTACATTATTATAATTTGTCATTTTTCCTTGTAGACATTAATCGACTAATAATTCTGGAAAACTGCTTTTAGCATGCTTACTAACTAGGGTGGCAGAGTAAGACCAAGGTAACGCTGCAGTGTTTTTCAAAGCAAAGACTTGCAAAGTGTTATTTTAAAGTCATAATTTCATAGCTGTTTGACATTTAAAATATAACACTTGCATGTCTGGTCTGAATCTAGCTAGCAGCTTAGGTATGTTTGACTTAGCACAAAGTGTTCGCTTGTGACTTGGGTTCTATTCCCGCCATCGGTCAACTTTTTCGTTTTTTTTTTTTACTTTTTGCGCTGAGTTTCTCCTTTCAGAAAACCGGCTTAGGTACAAACAGCAATACTCTTAACTATCCATCGGTGGACCTTATGCTTTTTGTAATAAGGTTTAGAACATGGTTGCATAAAGTGTGCACGCATTGTGACCCCGGGTTCGAATCCCACCTAGGGTGAACTTTTTGTTTATTATTATTTTTATTTTTTCCGTTACTTTTCCGTTTCACAAAATATCAGAAGATCGTTAACAATGTTTTAAATTGTTTTATCTTGATTTGCTAAAAACGTTAAATGAATGTAGTTCATTTTTATAGAATAAAAGTGGATGACAGGATAGATTTATCTCTGGATAGATGGACATATATTTCAATTTATAACTAACATTATTAAAGATATTTTGTTAATCGACTACTATGAAAATCTCTGCAGAGTTATCTTGGTCTTAATCTAGCAAGCAGATCTATGTATGCTTGGCCCAACGCAAAGTGTTCGCTTGTGACCTGGGTTCAATTCCCGCCACGGGAGAACTTTTTTTTTTTTTTTTTTACATTTTGGGCTGTTACCCTTTCACAAAATATCAAAAGATCGTTAACAATAACTATTTGAAAAGTCGACCGGCGCAAAATCACCTTTCATAACAAATCATCTATTTCAATTTATAATTTATAATATTTTTACACAATTTGATGTCAAGTAGGTACATATCAATCACAGACATGCCGCATCGTTTTATTTTTTGAATTTATTGAGCTATAGCTTATAGGGACCGAACGCGTTGGAGGGTCTGCCACCAGTCAGCTGCAGAGAAAAATGTCATACGTAGAGGCATAGCTAAGTAATAATAGTTAATAAGAATAATAAGTATAAATTAAAATATGTAAAAATAATTTTCCATAATGTCAATATCCTGAGAGCAAAATGGGGACTACGTTTGTTTGAAGCGGCTGTCCTATTTCCTCTTAAAATTTCGTATGCCTTGTCCCGTGTACGTGGTAGTACGTACCACACAATTTGGACTGTAATTTACAATTTTCATTCATATCAGTAGGTTATTAAATCAGTAGCAAATGTTTAACAAAGGCATACGAAGGGTTACGTATTATTAGATATTAAGTATAACGGAAAACTGCTGTAAGAATGCTTACTAGGATGGTATAGCAACCGTTGACCGGCCTTCCTACAAAGAGTGCCCTGGGCCCCGGTTAGATGTAATAACCGGTATTATACAAAAAGACAGGTGCCATTTGACTATTAGGTACTGATTCAGGTAGTGTGTGATGTGCCTTAAATAGTCGTCGAGTGAAAAATTTACTCATTGACTTTCGGTCCCTCCTGCTCGCTGCTTCTTGGACTTTAGTGAGAGGCCTGAGGCGATTGGTAAGAAGTTACTAACTGACCCAGTCCGTAGGCTGCCTGGATCAAGGTCATTTTTATTATGTTCACTGAGAAAAGTATAATATTTTTTAATTAGTTTTAGTCCCAAAGTTCAGTTGCCTTCTATTAGAAAACTACCGCACAAGTTCTTTACCAACCGCCTGAGATTGGAGTCACAGCCCGTAACATTGTTCTGCAGCTTTTGGAACTAAGTACCTTCTTTTCGTAACTATTTATAAATCGTCCGCTGTTTAAGTGCCCCTCCTGCAGCCTTGAGACTCTTCTTGTGTTCTGTAAAAAAAAAGCAACAAAGAAAATTTTATTGAGTTTTAAAACATTATGTAACTATTGTAATAACCTAAAAATTCTAAAAACAACTTGATTAATTTACAGTCATATTGCTGGCATTTTGCTTCGGAAGAAAGTGTGAACGCATATGACCTGAGTTCGATTCCCAGGAAAGGTGAACTTTTTGTGTTTATTTTAAAATATATTTATTTCAAAATTAATAAGTAAACCCGCGCTATTGTAGATGGATGGATTATCTTTCAAAATGTCAAATGTATAGAAGTTTTGGGGGTTTCAAGCTTTTAATTATCGCTTTTTTCACTCCTTATTCATTTAATTATCGCTTTTTTCACTCCTTATTCATAATTGTGATAAATCTTTGATTGTAATCATGGTAAACCATAGCTATAGCTCAATAAATATTAGTGGTACTTATAAAAAAAGTGCCAACTAAAATACTTATATGCATTTAGAAAAATAAGCATGTAAAAATTTTGATATCTTCTGTTTTTCTGGACCACCATCAACAGTGGCGCCAACTGGTGAGCAAAGAAACGCTAGCCCTCATTTACAGTCATATTGCTGGCATTTTGCTTCGTCAGAAAGTGTGATCGCATAAGTGACTTGAGTTCGATTCCCAGGAAAGGTGAACTTTTTGTGTTTAATTTTTATTTGTAATTTTGATTGCAATTTGTATCCTTTTTTAGTTTTAACAAGATTAAAAAAATATGCTTCAGCTAAATAAATAATGTTCTTTACTAATTGTTATAGTTCGTTTTTTTTAGCATTAGAAAGAACTTGAAAGAAGGTAAGCGATCTTGACATGTCTTTTAATTGAAAAGCGCGTTTTAAAAATCAGTAACTATTTTGCTATTACTTATGAAAGCAGAAGAATATAAATGATCGTATTAGATTCATAATTGTTACATACTTGCCGTAACTTATTTTTAAATTCTCCATCATCAGATCAGCTCGATGGTACCATAATATTGCATTGTCATCCGATTTATACATGCATGAAAAATTTCAGCTCAATCGGACACCGGGAAGTGGAGATCAAATTTAACTTGCAAGATTTGATTACAGACAACGGGACAGGTGAAACTAAATAAAAGCTTGTAAAAGATTTCAAAATGAATAACTAAACCCGTGTCGTACGTTCGATCCCCGACCGCGATGTAAATTATGTATTTACAAAAAAAATATAGAAATTAATGGGCGGTATCTTATCTTATCTTATTTTATACCTTTAAACGAGCAATTCTTGTTATTTATTTCGGAAACGGCTCTAACGATTTCGATGAAATTTGCTATATGGGGGTTTTCGGGGGCGAAAAGTCGATCTAGCTACTAGGTCTTATATCTGGGAAAACGCGGATTTTTGAGATTATTATATATTTTCCGAGCTAAGCTTGGTCTCCCAGATATTTTAAACATAAATTTACACACGAGTGTGTATTGAATGGCTTAAGAGCCAACAGGAGTGGTCATTTCTCCATACAAACGTACTCGACTGTTTCCTCCATGGGTTTTGATGCTAGAGCAATGATTTTTTCAACACAGATTAATATTGTCAATATCTGTGTCGGACCGTTTTGCTTTTTTTGATATTTTTGTTTTCTAAGGCGCTAGAGCCCTTCAAAAATGGCCTCATTGACTATGCCGCAATGAGAGGCCTAGTATTCAAAACTGACATCAATTAGCCAAAAAAGCAAAACGGTCCAACACAGATAATTTCATAATTATTTAGATTTCCAAATTTGGTTACGATTGGTTAAGTTTTGGAGGAGGAAACAGTCGAGTACGAAACCTCCATTTTTGAGATTTTTACGCAGGATTTTTCGCCTTGTCCTTATCGCACTAGTTTAATTAAGGAGCCGCTTCCGTTAGCGAGACGGGTATATTTACCTAAAATATTTAAAACTCAGCTCCTGTTTCGTCTTAATTAACACAAGTTCGCAATTCCTGTACCTATCGCTGTTATATTGCGGTGCATGAATAGATATACCTATTTTGTTGACTGTAATCAAACACTCAAGCAGATTTTACTTCACATAGCTCAAAGTGGAAAAATAAAGCTATCTAATGAAAAATATATTTCAAGACGTAGGACGACTAATGCATGGATTATAAATTATCTACTTAAAACGATATTTAAATCAGCGCTGGGGGTCTACCGCGAACACCGAAGTTTGCAAATTGCGGGCATCTTTCTCGTTTACTCCCATTACGGCGTATTTAGAGTGACAAATTCATAATTCTCTTTAATTGAATTTAGCTGACCTGCTAGATATCCAATAGTAGTACTTGTGTAGCCTGCAGTCTCTTTCGTTTGTCTTGTTGGTTGGAAACATGGGGCTCACCTGTAATTTTAAAAGTCCATCATACAAAAAGAATACAGGTACAGAGGTATGTACCTACCAGGTAGTGATCGGTAGATTTTTAGGGTATACACTCAAAGTTAAGTATTGTCGAGGCTCGCGAAGGCCGAAGGCCGAAGTTCCGCGTAGAGTTGAAGGCCCGAAGCGTCACACGAGAGGGGGAAAGTTGGAGCTTAAACACGACCCAATAGGAAAAGTGTCTTGACAACCTCACGTCGGGCCTACGGCCTTATGTACAAAAACAAAAATAAATTACAATTGAATATAAATAGGTATCTTATATATAAATTACAATTGAAAGTTGAACAAATATCCGTACATTTAGATAAGTTTACACGTAGATGTCGCTGTTTCGTGCAGTCAAAATTCTGCTTCGCGTAATCATGGTTTTTAACTTTTTATTTACTGGGAATGGAGCTCACGGCCATGCTGTGCTATTACAAATTGGAATTTAGACAAATTGCAATTACAAATTGGGATTCTCCTGTATTTCTTCGATTTTTCTTGGGATAATGATGACCAGTCCCATATTACTTATAATGTCTACCGTGGAGTCAACATCATAATCTGCCACTTTTTCGGTTTAGCTTAGAGGTACGATCGAGCGTATGTTTTGGCTTGGCACTAATTGTTCGCAAAGTATCTGAGTTCGATCCCCGAGACTTTTAATTTTAATACGTATACTCGTATAGTACAGAGACGAATTGTTTCATTATTTTCCAAAACGTACTATTCTATTTTCTTTCCTCAGCAGCCTAGTGACGCCTGGATGATGTCTGTGTTATGTTATAATGTTGGGTGGCTGATGGTAATGGATGAGATGGCCCTACATATTTCTTAAAAAATATTTTACTATAATAGCCTTAATTATGTCGGACTACTTACCTGCCGCCCACAACTTCGTTTGCGTGGAATTAAATAAATAAATTTTCTTTGAAATGTGTGTAAAAAATCTAAAAAGTAAGTACTTATAGATCTTGATAGCAAAGTTAGGTACACTTATCACCAAACATCGGATTCTAGGGGGCAAATTGTATCACGGATAGGGATCCCGTCATACAATTTGCCCCCTAGAATCCGATGTATATGCTTATCACTGTGATCGTTCGATTCGCCAGCACGGCCTGAAATGACGGCCACGTTTCCTTTAAACAGTTCCAGTTCCATCGTCAGGGTTTAAAGTCACATCAGTACAATGGTTTACGATCTCTTCGATAAGGAATAACTTAATAGTAAGAAAACTTAACTTATCGCAATAATGCATATTTGTTCCTGAGTTATGGATGTTTCTATGTAAGTATATAAGTATTTATATAGGTATATATTTGTGTATATTATATATATCGTGGTCTAGTACCCACAACACAAGCCTCATTGAGCTTACTGTGGAACTATGTCGATCTGTGTAATTATTGTCATATAATATTTATTATTTAATCCTTTGGATTAGGCTGATCAAACAACAGTCCACCTACCCTGCCTATGTACAGTCAGCCAAGAAAGTGGT
Organism: Cydia splendana; assembly: GCF_910591565.1. NCBI lineage: Eukaryota > Metazoa > Arthropoda > Insecta > Lepidoptera > Tortricidae > Cydia > Cydia splendana. The sequence goes on from NC_085962.1 coordinate 20,180,710, forward strand.
CTACCACTTTTCGACTCTATCATCTGATTGATAGAGTCGAAAAGTGGTAGATCACTTTCTTGGTTGACCGTACCTACAGATTCGATGAAGGTGTTATGGAGCTAGAAGAGCCTAGAAATTAAACCAAAGTCAAGTCTTAAAGTGTAACTAGTAGTCGCTCCCTAAGATCTTTCTAGCATTTTTGAAAGTTGGATATTGTGTATTGTGTAAAAGTTATTTTGTAATTTTCAGTTTTAGTTTCTTAATTTTATTACTTGTTTTATTATTAAGGTATTAGCCAATTGATGTGACCTGGTTAAAAAGAGTGGCACGTTCTCTGCACGGCGCGGCGCTGTGGTGGAGTGTGCGCGTATAGGTCTCGGTGGGACGTCACAGGCGCCGCGTCCCAGGACGGCCAGGATCAGCAGGGCAGTACTGTGTGCTCTCCGGAGCCACAGGTGGACTGGCGTCGGTAGTATTACTCCCTCTGGAATTTGCAGGTTTACACATTTAGTCAAATGTTGGATTTCACGTTACTACCTGCGACATTTGGCCGATCGTTGATAAAATCCAAGGCGAAAGTGCAGCCAGCCGTGTGGCCCGTGAGTTCCAAGTTGAATGTAAGAACTTTGCTTTGCTTTGCTCGGTCGATCGAAAAGGGCTATAGGCTATATATAAACGAAACTAAATAAAGGAATTGTGAACCTCTATATAACTATTACCGGATTTGACGCAGAAGAGCCACGTTACAAAATTCGACAAGTTTACTGGATTAGTAGTTTTTTTTATCGATCCAAATTTTGGAAATTTTTATAATGCGGAAATTGGCATAAAGGACTTACGGCTCGACCACGTCATTGAGCGACTGGCGACGACGGCAGCGACAACCATAGATGGAAACGAAAGGTCCGATCGCTGTGTCTCGCTTCAACCTATTTATATAAATACATAAGTACTTAATTTGAAAAAGACGGGTAGTCTTGTCTCGCGAGCGAGGCGAGATGCTGTTGTCGTATCCGTCCTGTGCTAGGCCTAGGTACTATGATCTCAATTTGACTTGATTGCATTATTCTTCTTCTTTCTCACGTTATCCACCACTCCAGAATCGATTGTCTGACACTTTGTTTGTTGTTCACCTCATAGGTACAGATACCGCCTATATACAAGCACAGCAAGTTATCTTACATATTTTCATTAGGTAACAAATTAACTGGTTATTCCGTTATATTTAAGGACTATTTCTCATTTGCTTTATCTATCTTTACAAATTACTAGGTACCAAACTAACTTAAGCAGGTATTATTACTAACAAACTTCTAATCTATTTTCGTACCTACTTTTATGATAGGTATTACGGTTATTATTTTATTTATTTATTTATTTAAACTTTATTGCACAAAATACAAATAAAATGTACAAATGGCGGACTTAATGCCTAAAGGCATTCTCTACCAGTCAACCATAGGGCTAAACAGAGATGTAGTAAAAATGGTGCAAGAAGAAGAGTAAGAGAATTCAATTAGGAACTATTGCAAACAACTGAAAAACATAATAAACTACATATACAATACACAGATAAAAATAATAAAATATATACAATGAATATACTACTACATAATTCTCACATACATACTAATATATTACGATGGATACTACCTACTCATACTCTTGTTTCAGCAGATGTTTATGCAGCATCCTCTTAAAAGCAGATTTGCTCGGGGCTTGTCTTATGTTATAAGTAGGTAGGTATTTAAACTTACTGTAGTCTATCGGTTTTATTAATTTGATTGATGCCTTAAGGCGCGGTGTGTAGTAAAATGCACTTTTTTGTCACCATATTTACAGACTTTTACAAGGATTTCATGCATTATTTTCTAGTATGTATAACTTCAGTCCTTGAACTACGTTATTGCTTGTCAGAAACACGACGGCTCATTATTTTCTCGATAGAATCTTAAGTTGAAAACATGCCTAACACTGTCTTTATTTCCTTATGTTAGAAGTACTAGGACGAAAATGTATATGAAACTTACTTCAGTCGATAGCTTTTAAGTAAATCTTCATTATTGCTTGTCCTTTTATCGATACGTTAATTTTTTCATTCATCATTTGATCAATTCAACATTTTGCCTACTAAATTACACCCTACGCGGCAATACCTTGCGCCTATTCCTCACGCCAGTACGCCCGTGACCACTGTCAGCGTCGGACCTGTGCTAGTTTAGCGGACGTTTCATAAAATGGGTAATCACAGTATAAATATGCAAATATGTTATACACACAATGTTTTTCAACATACTTACGAAGAAAAGCAAAATAATTCTTAAATACGGTGACATTTCAGACATTCGTCCGTCATATTGTCATTTTATAACAAGTTGGGCAGCAAAGGCACACACCCATCTAACCAATCCGGAATTCAGTCACGATTGATAAATTGTGTAAACATATTTTAAAAGGCTATAAAATTAATCAAATTGAATAATTTAGACTGGTCACATTTTTGTAAAAATCGATTTCTACTGGCAAAACATATTACTTTTTGGCAACCGGGTTTTTTAACCTAATTAGACCCCGCTGAATCCGAATTTGCCGGTTGCTTGATTGAATTCTTGACTGGAAGTGAGATATGTGATATTAAAGGTTCCTTTTTTTTAGTTTTTCGTAAATAACTCGTAAACGGTGGCCAATATAAAAAAAATGAACTAATAATCTACACAAAAATTTCAATAAAAAAGATTCAGTACATTTTTAGCAGGGATCAATATTTAAAAAGATAATAAAGAGGGAAAGTTAATTATAATAAATTCTAAGGTTCCTTGTTTTTATTTCTTCGTTAATAATTTGAAAAGTATGACTCATAGCAAAAACAAATCTTACACATAAATAATAAACATAAAATTTCCTACAAGAAACATGTAGAACACTTTTCGCTAGGATCAATATTTAAAAAGACAAAGCAGCCGGTAAGTTAATTACAATCAATTTTAAAGTCCCTTTTTAGTTTTTTTTAAATAACTCGTAAACGGTGTCCCATAGCAAAATAGGTTTTTATGAATAAATAATCTACATAAAATTTCCTGCAAAAAACATCTGAACACTTTTCTCTAGGATCAATATTTAAAACGATATTAAAGGAAGAAAGTTCATTACAATCAATTCACATGTCACTTTTTGTAGTTTTTAGGGTCCCGTACCTCAAAAGGAAAAAACGGAACCCTTATAGGATCACTCGTGCGACTGTCTGTCTGTCTGTCCGTCTGTCACAGCCCATTTTCTTCAAAAGTACTGGACCAATTAAGTTGAAATTTGGTACACACATGTAAATTCGTGACCCAAAGACTGACATCTTACATAAACAAATGAATTTTAAACATGAAGGCCACTTTTTAGCCAAGGGGGGTTAGTTAACATTAAGAACCTATTTTGCTATGGGCCACCGTTTACGAGTCATTTACGAAAAACTTAAAATAGGGACCTGGAAATTGATTATAATTAACTTACCCCCTTTAATACCTCATTAAATATTGATCGTAGCGAAAAAGTGTACAAAACCTTTTTTGTGGACAATTTTATGTTCAATATTTATGTATAATATTTTTTGCAACGGGGGCACCGATTACGAGTTATTTACGAAAAAAAAGCGACCTGTGAACTGATTGTGATTAACTTTCTTCCTTTAATATCGTTTTAAATATTGATCCTAGAGAAAAGTGTTCAGATGTTTTTTGCAGAAAATTTTATGGAGATTATTTATTCATAAAAACCTATTTTGCTATGGGACACCGTTTACGAGTTATTTACAAAAAACTAAAAAGGGACTTTAAAATTGATTATAATTGACTTACCGGATGCATTGTCTTTTTAAATATTGATCCTAGCGAAAAGTGTTCTACATGTTTCTTGTAGGAGATTTTATGTTTATTATTTGTGTAAAATTTGTTTTTGCTATGAGTCATACTTTTCAAATTATTAACGAAAAAATAAAAACAAGGAACCTTAGAATTTATTATAATTAACTTTCCCTCTTTATTATCTTTTTAAATATTGATCCCTGCTAAAAATGTACTAAATCTTTTTTCATTGAAAATGTTGTGTCGATTATTAACGTTTAACAATTTTTTTTTTATGTTGGCCACCGTTTACGAGTTATTTACGAAAAACTAAAAAAAGAGACCTTCAAAAAGTGATTATAATTAACTTTCCCGCCTTAATATCTCTTTGAATATTGATCCTAGCGAAAAATTGTACGGAATCTTTCTTGTAGGCAATTTTATGCAGATTACTTATGTTTAAGAATTTTTTTGCTATGCGCCACCGTTTAAGAGTTATTTACGAAAAACTAAAAAAAGGGACCTTTTATATCAACTATCTCACTTCCAGTCAAGAATTCGATCAATCAACCGGCAATTTCGGATTCAGCGGGGTCTAATTAGGTTAAAAAACCCGGTTGCCAAAAAATAATATGTTTTGCCAGTCGAAATCGATTTTTACAAAAACATGATCAGTCAAGTATACACTCATATTGTATATAATTAATAATTATTTAGGTACACTCACCGACCTCACCGTCTTACCTACCATTTTTAGGGTTCCCTACCCAAAGGGTAAAACGGAACCCTATTAGTAAGACTCCGCTGTCCGTCCGTCCGTCCGTCCGTCTGTCACCAGGCTGTATCTCACGAACCGTGATAGCTAGACAGTTGAAATTTTCACAGATGATGTATTTCTGTTGCCGCTATAACAACAAATACTAAAAAGTACGGAACCCTCGGTGGGCTCAGTGGGCGAGTCCGACTCGCGCTTGTCCGGTTTTTAATTTCATTAAGTACTCATCAAAATTCGAATTTACTAATAAATCTTATTCAATATTAATTGCCGAACTAAAAATCCCGGAACTGACAATTCAGAATACCGATGTCGTCAGAATAAGGACGTAGACGTGCTGCGCGGGAATGGTGCGGTGCGCCGCGCGGGGCGCCCGCCTGCCCGTTCTACCACTCGTCTGCTTCACCCCCTTGAAAACGTAAAACTCGAGTATAAGAGCGCCTTAACTATACTAAGCCAAACCAACTTTGGCAGTAAAAAAAAGCGCGAAATTGGAAATTTGTATGGAATTCTAAATTTTTCAAATTTGTCGCCTTGTTCTACTGCTGCTAATAACAAAGCTGGTTTACCGGAGTATATTTAGGTAACTAATGACCCATGTAAGGCCCATATAGTGCCTTACCTAGCCCACTTTTTAAATACTAGATCCTTTTTACAAAAACTGTTACAATTAATATAAAACGCTGTTTTCTAACAAGGAAGGGTACCCAACTCGTCAGCTCCGATTTGATTAATTTTTATATATGTTATAGAGTAGTCTAAAATAACGGACACGTGTTTTGTTTAGCTGCCCATACTCAACTTCCTGGGAGAAATTGGCCTCCAAAGTACTGAAAAGTGACAAAACGCTCTAACTTCTGTAGAGAGTTTTATTCAAGCAAATTTCAAGTTAATTACCTACTGGTTTGCATATACGTTACAGAACATGAAAAAATACTGGACACGTGTTTTGTTATTTCGACTCAAACTCATATTTTACAAAAAAAACACACTTCAAAGTTTCATAATTCTTATCCTTTCACTCGAACTTCACGTTAGTTATCTTTTCGTTTTTTTTATCATGAAAACTAAAAACTTCCCGGTAGTGAAGAAAATGTTATCAATGTTATCATGGTTGTAAACCGGTTTGGACATTAAGTCCTAGCATATTTTGAAACATCAAAGATCCTAAAAGTGTACATTTGAATACCCTGAAGGCTTGGCCACATACAGAGCGCGACGCAGCGCCGCGTCCACGCCGCGCGACCGCGGCACATGCTAACAGGTTACCGACGTCAAACAGACTGCGTCCCGCCGGTATCACGCCCCGCTTCTGTCGCGCCCCGCGCCGCGCGGCCCATTGCGTCCGCGCGGCGCGTGCGCAGCGCTGCGCCGAGCGAACGCGGCGGCCCGCCGCGTCGCGCAAGGTCACGTCAGTAGGATCGGACGTAGGCAGCGAGCGGTGCGCCGCGTTCCCGCGCGGCCGCGCCGCGTTCACGCGCGCCTTGAGGGCGTGTTGAGAGCGTGAGGCCGGCGCGATCGGCGCGCGCCCTGTTTGACCAGGCTTCGCGTCGGCATCACGCGGCGCGGACGCGGCGCTGCGTCGCGCTCTGTGTGTGGCCAAGCCTTTAGGCGCGCGGCAACGTGTTGGCGGCGCCGGGCGGGCGAAGTGAACACACGGTATTGAAGTGAAGCGCGTGAAACGATGACAAGTATGAAATTTTGAAGTGTGTTTTTTTTGTAAAATATGAATTTGAGCCCAAATAGCAAAACACGTGTCCATTATTTTTTCATGTTCTTCAACATATATTCAAACCAGTAATTAACTAGAAATTTGCTTGAACAAAACTCAGGAGTTAGAGCGTTTTGTCACTTTTCAGTACTTTGGAGGCCAATTTCTCCCAGGAAGTTGAGTACTTATGGGCAGCTAAAAAAAAATACGTGTCCGTTATTTTAGACTACTCTATAACATATATAAAAATGAATCAAATCGGAGCTGACGAGTTGGGTACCCTTCCTTGTAAGCCAAAGCTACAATAATAATTATGACGATGATTCGTACATGATTCGGAACTGTTCCCTGCTGATTTCGCCGTACTGCCGTACTGCGTCCCGACCGGTCGGTGTCGGCGTCCTCCTGTTCGCCCACTCGCCTTTTGAAGACTCTAGATATGCTGGACTGCGGTGCGCCACCTAAATACGAAATGGTTTGTGCTCAACCATAGACTAGGAATTCTCTAGACCGAGTTCAGAGCAATTATTTCATGCAACCGATGATGCCAAGGAAGTCGGTTAAAAATGCGGGGGTGCGCGGGACGAGGTGAGCAAAGTCCCGTGCCGTGATTGGTCCGTTCAAAGACACTTTCGACTCGAACATGGAGTAAAATTACCGTATGCGTGGCAGAGGGGGTAGCGCGACTATGCTAAGTCTGGAGGATGTTTTGTCTGTGTGCTCAACTAACTAAAACCATCTAAAACTAACCCCCATATGAACATACCTCAGACACTGAAGTCAGAGTTTGATAGTTCATAATGTAAAATAATAATAATAAGCACTGTAGTTAATAATGTAAAACATGGAATAGGGTAGGTGTGTTAGTTTTCGTCCAGATCTAGTTTTCGTCCACTTGATGAAATTTGAATATAAACCTACATTAGTGCACAAATTTGTACGTATTGCAATCCTTAATGTCAAAACAATATATCTGTCTACATAAAAATGATATTTCGCATTTAGAAAATTAAAAATCAAATACATATATATTATTATTTGCTTTTCTGTCAAGTGGACGAAAACTAGAGCACGGACTAAAACTAGCGCAATGACCCTATATTTCCATTAGTTGAAATTTCCCGCAGTTGAAATTGCCCCCCTGCACTTATCGCACTTTCTTGATTTTCTTATGTTCCCATCGTGGGCCAACATTACACCATTAAGATTAACTGGAAAGATCCCTGAAAGAGATATACGAGTATGTTCGCATTTGTACAAATGATGTGTGTTTTTTCTTGTTTTATGTTACTTTTTGTACAATAATAAAAATCACTAAATGTAAGCCTATAATATTTAAAGAGTTCCCTCATTTCCTCATCGATCCCATCATCAAAAATGGATTTTGACAAACTGTATACTTTATACTTTACCTCCGTGATCGTTAGTGCTAGAAAGCTGCAATAATGGCATGGATTTGGATATGCACGCCATCATAAATCATGCATGAACATCAGGACCGGCTGGAATGCATACAGCGGGCCTCGTACGCCCGACGCTATGAGCTGAGTATGAGGGCGCCGAAGGCGCCCGGCTTTGGTAAGCGTCTCTAGAGCGTGTCACGTACGTCAGGTCATCACTCAGGTCCTGGAACTTCATAGTGTTCAAGTACCTATACCTACCTACTGTTAATATAGACCGGTAGTAACGAAATATCACTGAACGATCACGTGAACCGCGGTTCCTTTAAAGATTTCCAGTTTCATTATCACATTTTGGGACAGGGATATTTACGATCTGATCATCTTCGATGAGGAAAAATATCGTAAAAAAATCTTATCACAATAAAGCCTAGATTTCTTTCTGAAGTTAAACTTCCGATGGCAGTGCCTTTCTTATAAATAGCGCCTGTACTTATACCAATCCTTGTGGTGTTATAAATGTGATTGCAATAAACTTAACTATAAATAAAACTAAACCTAAGCTAACCCATAATAACTATTGAACTTTATAACCCAACTCGCATCGTTACCTACTTACCTATTAGCTGTATCTACCTAAGTTAACTTAATTAACAAAATTGTATGAATGACATAGGGCATCCGATAGCTGGCGCAGGTAGTAATGTATGTAAAGTATGAGCATGAGCGTTATGTGAGCATCTACTTAAAGGTTCCGTCACACAGGCGCGTTTTCCGGGCGGGGCGTGAGCGCGGCGTAAGCGTTTTAATATGTAAAAAAATGGCAAAAAAATCACTATTGTTGTATGGGCGCCCTACATAAATATTTATTTTATTTTGTTTTTGGTATTTGTTGTTATAGCGGCGACAGAAATACATTATCTGACAATTTCAACTGTCTATTAGCTATCACGGTTCATGAGTTATTGCCTGTTGACAGACAGACAGACAGACAGACAGACAGACAGACAGACAGACAGATAGACAGACAGACAGACAGGCAGACAGACAGACAGACAGACAGACAGACAGACAGACAGACAGACAGACAGATAGACAGACAGACAGACAGACGGACAGAAGGACGGACAGCGGAGTCTTAGTAATAGAGTCCCGTTTTTACCCTTTGGGTACAGAACCCAAATTAAAAAAATTGGGAACCTCTTACTTGAAGAATTATAATTTTTTTCTTGCTCATCACACATAACAGCGGAATGCCCAGGGTGCCAAGATCACAATAGTTGATAGAAAACGCCAATCGAAACTTAAATAGTGCGTGACTTTTCGCAGCATCTATCACCCCGATACATTTCTTTTTATCGTTTGGCGTTTGTCGATTAAAGATTTGAGTCTAATTAAATATACCTATACAAATGTCCCGTCTTTTTACGAGGAACAATCTATAAGCGCCATCGGGATCTATAGCACTTACGACCTTCTTCGGGAAAACAGTCTTACAGGGTAAGCAATAATTTATTAATAAGTACAACTAAGTTCTAATTCAAAATACACGTTGTGTAAACAAACACAATTTGCTTTAGTAGGTACCTACCTACCTACCTATCTACTATAGCAAATTCAACGCATTCACACATTGATACTACACACTGTTTTGTACAAGTAAGTACACATAGGCTATATTAGACCCAAACCAAACGGACGACTGGGATCATATCTCTATCTCTCTCACCCCACCTTCAATCATGCGAGCGTGTATGAGAAGTTTTACGACCCCGGTCGTCCGTTTGGTTTGGGTCAACTATAGATATAGATTATTTGTTGTACCTTGACCGCTAAATTGGTTCTCATCCGGTTCCAGGTCATTGGAGTCAGGTGAGGTGTATCTGGTTGCTCTGCTGTTAGGCCTGAACCCCTGGAGCAGGGCTCCCGCTGCCGGATGCTTTGTCATTGGAACGCGTCGCGGGTTGGGGTTTGGAGAGCCCTGGATTAGAGCATAGATGATCTTAATATATGATGTGCTATACGCGTGCGTCCGTGAGGGACAGAACATAAGCAATGCGAATTGGTTTGTTGCCCACCATAAAGCATACTAAATTTACGCTGGGGAATAAAAATGTGATACTGCGACAAGGACAAACAATTAGCGCTTTCTCTGCTACTCCTACTGAAAGATACATAAAACTCTCCCATTCGGTCATATCCCCCACCCCTCATGCCTGATCCAGTTATAGGTACTAGATTCATGGTTTAGACTTGAGTGTAAAGTTAGACCTAAGAAAAGTCTGCAACGATTTACATAGCACACGCTGTGCAAGTGTTATTTTAAACGTCAAACTTGCACTGCGTGTGCTATCAAAATCGTTGCAGACTTCTTTTGGTCTAACTCTAGTAGTGTTTTAGGCAAAACTAACGGGAAAATAGCATGAATTATAAATATTATATCATGTTATGATGACAATTCTTTGACATGTATTATAGCTTGCATATTAAAAATACGCTTTAGAATCCATTTCGCATGTATTAATCAGCGTGAGCGATTATTATACATCGACAGTTTACAAATAAATACAGAAAAACACATTATGGTCGCACGCCGGGCCGGTACAGGCCGGTTAGCACTATCATTTTAAATTTTCCCGCTCGATATTTTACTTACGAGAGTTGCTGCATCCCCGAACGCAGCAAAGTTTTTCAGATGCGGCCATTATCTAGGCCGCCGAGTTGGCCGTAAAACTAAAAATCAAGACACGAGTCACGATATTCAGAAATGTTTGTTTTGAAAATCAGGTTACCTAGTAAAAAGTCAAAAAGACAATTGAAAGACAGTTTAGGTATTTTTTTATTTCATTTCAGTGACATTATGCCAGTACAATATGATTTTATGTAGCAAAAATAACAAAAGTATAGCCGGTCAAACAACTGTGTCAGTAGAAAAAGACGCGAAATTCTGATTGTCTATGGGACGATAACCCATCCCGCTTATATTTTTTAAATTTTCCGCGTTTTTACAGACCATAAATACTGATAGCCGTAACAGACTAACCGCACCGCTTTTTTTCTGCGTATAACTAAACGCTGAGCACCGTGAAATGTTGCACCAGGAAATAAAACAAGTGGGTGAGGGGTAAAATTGTTGCCGTTACCGGCGACATCTCTAGATAATTGACAAGACAGACCCCCCCATACTTCATATTGGTAGTTCTAAGTGAAACAGCCCTGAATTGAATTATTGTATGATTTTGGAAGCTAGATAATTCAGCTACCAATTTATTATCGATTTATATTTTTACTCACAAAGACAACACAGAAATTCAATCTCAAATGTAAACTTTCGAACAATTTCCATACATTGACGACATCACTCAAAATTCTTCTTCAAGTCCCCAATTGACATTAAATCATATACGCACACGAGAAAGCATACCAGTAGATAAATTGTATTTCAAAAAATAGGGTAAGTACATAAATATCAGCTCGCGTCTCATTTAAATCTGATTTGCTGTTATTTACGGGTCATTATTGTTGAAAACCGCAGTAAACTATCTTAAAACAATACGATTACAGTCGAATTTAAGTATTATGTTCCTTCAAAACTCGCTTAAAATGAAAAAAGTTTAAAGACTCATCTTTACTGATTGGGTACAATTTTTATTATGCTGGTATCATTTTGCGTCATTTTAAAAACTTATTTGACTTCTGTATGACAATGAATTTTGATGAAAACTGTAATCTTGTATTATATTATAGAACTTTTATCTTAAAATATTGCCTATTAACAGGATGAGTTATGTAATTCGTATAAGTAATACCCGAAAGTCTTGTACCTAGATCTGTAATACCATGGATTGCGACGAATAAATTATTATGATTATGCCGTTCGTTCCGTCTATATGTATAATGCGTGTACCTGCTGTTCTCTGAAAATCTTCAAGAAAAAATAACGGCTAGACCAGCACTAAGTACTAGCAAGTTTTTGCGGCTTTGGAGACCGAGATGAAGCTTACAGGCCAATTAGCGCTGTGGCCTGGTTATTGTTATGTATACCTATGTATCGAATGTTTTATAAATTTACTATGAAAAGCAATGTTTTATTTCGATTAGGTCTACATTTTGTGCATATTGCATATCTGAAGTATTTTCGTACTAAACTTGAAACTTTCGTTGAAACTAAATAAAATAATTATTCCAAATGTACAGTCACCTGCAATTTATAATATGTTACACAACGAAGGCCGCAAAAATATCTGACACGATCTTATTTGTAGAACCATAAGAGCATGTCACATATTTTTGCGGCCTTCGAAGAGTAGGTACCGTCATTACTCATTATCAGCAACTTTGCCCGCTTTTTTTTTAAACACGAATTTCTCATAAAAAATCACATTATATGACTTTTTTTTGCTCAGCACGTCCATTGATCAAACGCATCAGTTTATGTGAAGAAAAATTTTTTTTATCGTGTTTTTACCCATTTTTTTGCGTATTAGAGGGCGAGCAAATAAAAAAAAATATCCGGGGTTTTCGCCAACATTGCCCACGTCAATTTGGTATTCAAATACAGCTCGTATGAAGATGATGTCTAAGGATCACTTAAAGGTTTTGGGCAATCCTACCATTCCCTGTTAATAACTTAGCGATAAGTGTAAAAACTTTTAAATAAATTTGCTGGGCAATGTTGCCTACCCGTTTTTGCCCATTTCCAAATAAGGCTCGCCTAATCATTTTACAAAGGCTAGGGTTGTCACTTTCTAAAAATCTGTTACAATAGTTTAATGGCCAAAAATATGATTTTTGTTGTGTTTTCATTCGTTAACGGGATAAAAAACCTAAATAAAGGATAATAAGACAAATTAAATACAGTATATATTTATAAACTTATTTTAGTGTACAAACATAACCTTCTTTTACTTGCGAAGTTGGGTAAATTAGATGAAAGTGCCAACCCTAATCCGTTTTTGGTGGTGGGCACTGTTGGTATGGATGCCAAATTACCGGATTACTTTGCCCACCGCTAAAACTTTTGTGTATTTAGGCCTTTTTAGTTTAAATCTCAATAGACATAATCTATGCTTCATGTGTTATAACTGAAACCCGGAAATATTTGTCAAAGGGTTCTTAATTTTTTACACTTGCATTCATTATTTATCAATTTTTTGCCCGCCGAAATATACCCTATATTAGACAACACGCTCAAAATTCCCAAGTCAAGTTATACACAAGTTTGGCATATACTTTGTCAGAAATATAACCTATTTTCTACTAAAAACAGCAGGATGGCCATAACTATTATCAATTTTTCTACATTAACGAATTTGTTTAAAATTGTCGTTTTGGGCAAAGTTTCCCTGGAGGCAAAGTTGGCGCTAATGACGTAACCATGGTATAATAATATACTCCGCCTGGTACTCCATTCCGAGATTCGCGTATGACCTAACTGACACGCGTCTACGTCATCATGCTGTTTACAGGTTCTCAAACTTTGAAATGTGGGAGAATTTTAACCAACGGTGAAAATTATTTTAACGGCATTAATTTTAAGTTATTCATGTAGAAACATAGTAAAATAAAACAAATCTAATGTATTAAATTAAACTTTATTTATCTATACAAGACAAACGTTTGAAAAACTAATTCACAGTTACACATTAATTACCAAGCTTACGACGTGAAAAGTTTGGAAAACACTGCGACTGCTGACACTGAGCGAGAAGGAAATAACAATTAACACGCGTTCGACAAGGATGACGGTCAGGGCATGAAGTTATCTAGATCCGAATTGTCAAATGTGCACAGCGCTATCCTGTGTTGCCAGTAGTATAAACAGAATTACCCGAAAGTCTGAAATTTCTTTCGTGAATCGGAAGATATTGCTAACGAGTAATTAAAAATGACGTGTTATTGTAAAATTTAAGCTAAAATACATATAAATGAAAATTATAAAATTATAAAGAAATATTTTAACTTATTAACCATAGGTATAATGTAGCCATGTAACATGTTATGTTGAAATAAAGTGGCAATGTTATTGTGACGTAGGCCCGTGTCACTCTGGGAATGGAAGACCATGTTTTATTAGACCATGGACGTAACATATTATTGCAGGTGACTGTACATAAATGTTTCGGTGATTTTGAGATTATTTTCCAGGTTAGTTTACTAACAATCAAGTTATGCAGATACCGATTTCGTGAACGTATAAGTAGTAAGGTACCGCTATTGTTTAGCGATACCGATTATTTTTGATTAATGCATTGTTTCTCTTTCAGCTTTAAATGGAACGCTTTTACCCTCAAAGGAGGCTAGTGGTCAATACTAAACTAAAAGTCCAATCTTAAAAAAACATGATGGGTCCCTGACCTGTCCCAGTAAAGTGAGGTAGTGTGCGTGAAGTGCGCTTGTGTGTGAAATAGGGTAAATTGACAGAATCTGATATTTTACCCACCGCTACCGTCGCCATTGAAAGGAACGGTCGCCATCTTGATTATCTTTATTTTCGACTCGATCTTGATGAAAATCGATATCTGAGGATCCGAGAGGCCCCTTAACCCTCTGCAACTGATGTGCGGTCTATCAGACACCGCCAAATATTTTTTTTGGTGTTATGTCGGCGTACGGCGCGATATAGCTCTGTCTCGCTCATTACCTTCCTAAAACGACTCGCGACATCGGACAGTGATACCCGAGCGGCAACGTGTTGCATGCATCGGGAGATATTATATGAGCTGCGGGTGTCCCACAGACGTGAGCACAGCAATAATTCCTGGGTCGGACAGACCTCACCTCATAAAATTCTGTATTTTTTCATAGTAATATGGTGTCTATCAGACCTCACCTCACAAAAATATTAATATTTCTATAGTGTCTGAGAGACCTAACCACATAAATAATTATATTTTACATGGCTGACCGAGGAAAATCCTTTAAAATAAGTACCAACTTCAAGACTGATTAGTTCCTTATTTTGTCTTATTTTGTTTTGACGACCGGTCTGGTCTAGTGGATAGTGACCCTGTCTGCTAAGCCGATGGTCCTGGGTTCGAATCCCAGTAAGGGCATTTATTTGTGTGATGAACACTAATATTTGTTCCTGAGTCATGGTCGTTTTCTATGTATATAACTATGTATTTATCTATACAAGTATGTATATCGTCGCCTAGTACCCATAGTACAAGCTTTGCTTAGTTTGGGGCTAGGTTTGATCTGTGTAAGATGTCCCCTAATATTTATTTATTTTATTTATTTATATTTTCTCTATGTTTTTTTAGGTATAAATACAATGTTCAAATGAAGGAAAATTTATTAAGTTACTTAAAGTTGTTAATTGTTAAGTTTTTTTGAATTTTTTTGTTAGCCTAAGTACAAATTGTAAGAAACTGTGATCTCATTAAAATGTATTATATATTTCTTATGTATTTTATTTTAAACCTATTTTACAGTTGAATTTATTAAATTATAAATGGAATGATCATTATATAAAACAATAGTTACCATTTTGCCATTGACTTACTTGACTTATTGTCCTATGTCCCCTAGGTGGGGCAGAGGGCGTCCACAGTGCGCCGCCATCTGGATCGGTCTTGAGCTTCGTGCTTGAGTTCGCTCCAAGTCTTCCCGATAGCCTTCGCCTCTGCAACAATAGTCCGGCGCCAGGTCTGTTTTGGGCGGCAACGTTTCCTCTTTCCTTGGGGATTCCAGTCGAGGGCTTGCCTCGGTATGTGGTCAGGATCCCTTCGGAGTGTATGCCCAATCCAACTCCATTTCCGGCGCTTGATCTGCTGGTCGATCGGGGTCTCATTGCAGCATCTCCACAGGTTGGCATTAGAAATTTTCTCGGGCCAGTATATACCGAGAATGCGGCGGAGGCAGCGGTTAATACAAACCTGAAGCTGGCGCGAGATGTCTTTTGTGACCTTCCACGTCTCGCATCCATATAGCAATACGGTTTTTACGTTTGGCCGGAATATTCTGAGCTTGACTCTCCGTGTCAGTTTGCTTGATTGCCATACGGGGCGGAGCTGTGCGAAGGTTGCTCTTGCTTTGGCTATTCTCGAAGCGATGTCCTCTTCGGTCCCTCCAGTTTCCGACACGACGCTTCCGAGGTAAGTAAATTTATGGACTTGCTCCACAGCCTCTGTGCCAATAAGGAGCGGCACGGTACTTGTGTCCCTGCACCTCATCTCCTGTGTCTTCCGGGTGTTGACTTTGAGTCCCGCCTTCATTGCCTCACTTCGAAGGTCGTCCAGCTTGGCTTGCATATCAGCGCGTGTGTGGCTCAGCAGGCATAGATCATCGGCATAGTCCAGATCTTCTAAGATGTTGGACAGTCCCCACTCTATGCCGCGGCGCTTATTGTCAATCGTTTGATGCATGATGCCATCGAGAACAACAAGGAAGAGGAGAGGAGAAAGAAGACACCCTTGTCGCACGCCAGCATTTACTTGAATATCCTCCGAGACGAGGCCATTGTGCGTCACTCTACAAGAGTAATTCTTGTAGATAGCCTTTATGAGGTTAGTGATTTTCTCGGGGACACCAATTTCACGCAGCCTGTTCCAGATACTAGCCCACCTTAGCGTATCAAAGGCTTTTTCAAAGTCTACAAATGTTAGGTACATTTCCCTCTGCCATTCAGTAGCCTGTTCTAAAATGATACGCAGTGTGTTGACTTGATCCGTGCATGATCTGTGGGGTCGGAATCCAGCTTGCTCTTTGCGTATGAGTATTTTGCCATTAGTTTATTTTTAATGAATTATCGATAATGAGGTCTGATAGACACCACATCAGTAGAATCTCTCTAAAAAAGTCACCACAGTTGCAGAGGGTTAACACGAATCTGAAGTCGAAAATGACAGGAACGGTCGCCATCTTTATTTTCTTTATTTTCGACCCGATCTTGATAAAAATCGATATTTGAGTATCCGAGAGGCCCCTTAACACGAAACTGAAGTGGAAAATGACAGGAACGGTCGCCATCTTGATTTTCTTTATTTTCGACCCGATCTTGATGAAAATTGATATCTGAGGATCCGAGAGACCCCTTGACTCGAATCTTAAGTCGAAATTGACAGAAACGGTCGCCATCTTGATTTTATTTATTTTCGACCCGATCTTGATGAAAAGCGATATCTGAGGATCCGAGAGGCCCCTTAACACAAATCTGTAGTCGAAATTTAATTTGAATCCAGTAACTGTACCTAATGCCATACGATAAATAAAATAAAAAATTAAAAGCTGTCGCCATCTTGAATTTCTTTATTTTCGACTCGATCTTGATGAAAATCGATATCTGAGTATTCAAAGGACCTTACGATACGAATTTAATGTCAAAATTAACCAAAATGGTCGCCATTTTTCATTACTTTACTTTTGATACGATCTTGATGAAAATCGATATTTTAATACGAATCTGCGCTACATTACCCTGTCAGAAATGTACGTCAGCTTATACAATAGGCCTGATGACAAATTTTGAAATCCCTTTTATTATTGTCGGTACACTTGTATTGGTTCCGAAAAACACAATATTTCAGCTATACTCATAAGATTTAACATAGATAATTGCATTTTATTATAGCTAGTTTAAACTTCGCGCGAAAACGCCTCGCATGCCATTTGTGACGTCATTATTTAGTTGGTGGTAGGGTGGTAGACATTGTTTACATACTTACAGTTACGAATTTCCCTTGAATCCGAATGATATTGTTAATTCAGCACCATATATTACGATTAGGGATGATAAATACATTACAACAATTTATCACAATAACTCATTTTACACAAAAACTCTCACACGGTTGCAGTTTAAGATGAATTATTTAGATACATGTAAATTTTGAGTGAAAATCACCGAGCGCCGGTTTACTTTTTAATTTTTCATTTTTTCTAATTACGACAGCCAACAAGGCAATGATAGTTCCATTCAGCCAAATAATTAAAAGTTTGTTGTTGAAATATCGTATTATTTAGCATTTTATTTAAATAATAACAAATAGATATCTATTTTATATCGTGTAATAATATTTATTGTACGTAATAAATGTTTAGTGGCGAAATAATATTTTTTTTGCACCTTTCGAACTCTTTGGTGAGGACGTATAGATTTCGGTCAATGAGGTTGTCTATGTTGCTCTAAGAAATATGTTATGGATTGATGACGTCACTGTTTGGAACGCTTCTGATTGGCGTTTCAGTAATAATGGCCGATTGGAGAATTTTGCACTTTTATTTTATTGAATATCTTAATAATCCTTCAGTTTATACTGAGATTAGGCCATTTTTTAGAATCATATTAACATATATGTTTCTTTGAAACCATTATTTCCATGATTCTTTGTTACTTGCAACAGGCCTATTATAGATCGTGTCATTCACGAAGACGCGTGCCTGAACTTGTATTGTCATGTTATTAAAGGTTAGATTTGACAAATCAGCGCGTCATCATTTATGACACGAACTATACAATTATTTACTTGAAGCCGGCGCATTCGTATTCGTTTTGTTTCCGCATTTATCGATACTTACTAATAATTATAACTAATATCCAGTTCACTAGTATACAACGTTAACTTAAATATCTTTGGAGCAACCTATACACAGATCGAACTAGTCTTATGTAGGTACCTAAGCAATTCTTGTACTATGCGAAAATAAACATAGAAAGCATCCATCACTCCGGAAAAGTGTTCGTACTCATCACACACAAATTTCCCTACCAGAATTCGAACTCAGGATCGCTAGCGTACCTATTCGCACAGAATAACTAATAGTACTTCTATTAGTAAATGTATACTAAGCAGGTCTAAGCTAAGGCTTTTGCTGCGCCCTGCGCCCTATCAGTTACTGTACAGTTGTACACCTATCATTAAGTTTCATGAACGTGTTTTGTACATGGTTGCAAATAAATGAATTGAAATTGAATAATACTTACCGATCTACAGCTGAGCGATTTCCAAAAAAAATATACATTTCATTCATGTCTTCAAAATATTGACTTCTTGGGCTCATTTTACTTAGAATCATTTGTACATTCACCTCATACATAAAAAAATGTGTCCCAAAATTTTGTATGGATAAATATTTTTCCAGTGCGTCACGTTCATACAAATAAAAAAATGTTTCATACAAGAATGTGACGATCAGGGGGCCGATTTTTGAATTTCGAGCGCTCGATTTCGTGTGACTCCCGTCAATATTATCTCAACTACTAGGCATTTAAATTATTTACAGATTTTCGAGTGACGAAATCGAGCGCTCGATATTCAAAAATCGGCCCCCTGGAAAGGAAATCTTTGGACACATTTTTTCATGTATGAGGCGTGAATGTACAAATGATTCTGAGTAAAATGAGCCCAAGAAGTCAATATTTTGAAGACATGAATGAAATGTACATTTTTTTTGGAAAACGCTGAGCTACAGAACCCTTCATTGTGCGTAGTCCGACATGCACTTGGCCGATTTACCTCACTTAGAAATTCAGCGATTGGGTTATCGGGTATAATGCAGTGATCACCGTTCTTTCACTAATAAAGTCCCGAATAATCAACCATTTTTGCTGACTAGTCGCCGACTAATCGCCGACTACAAATAAGGCCGGATAGTAGTAGTAGATATATACAATATATATATGGGGGCACGGAAGTGCCCCCGCCAAGTCGAGCAAAACAAAGAGACACGGCCATACTGGAGGCCGCGGGTTCGAACCCCGGTTCGTACCAATGAGTTTTTCGGAACTTATGTATAGGTACGATATATGATTTGATATTTACCAGTCGCTTTTCGGTGAAGGAAAACATCGTGAGGAAACTGGGCTAATCCCAATACTAGGCCTTATTGGGATTAGTCCGGTTTCCCTCCCTCCTAGTCATATGTATACATATTAAGAACATAAAAGCATCTAATATTGTTACGGTTTTAACACCCCCTGGCACTGACTAAAATAACCGACTTGGTTTCACATTACATCTCAAAACTTTTTTGTAGTAGAACTGCGTTGCGAGACTTGCATCTTTTTGTATAATGTTTTTGATGGGATTACGTATAATAATTTAATAGAAGTCATTTGAAAACGCGTTACACGCCGCAAAGGGTCTCGATCTTCCCGCCTGTGACGTCAACTGTTGCCAAATTAATTTCATTTCAAGAGCGCTTTATAAATACTGTAGCGGTAATGACTTTGATGAAGTTCGTCAATATTGATCCACATGAAAAATAACATAGATGTTTATTTTCAGTTTCAGGTAAATACATTAAAAAGAAAAATGTCGATCGCTCGTATTTCTAAAATTAGCATTTCGCCGTTTTGCACCGATTTTCGAGTGACGAAATCGAGCGATCGACATTCAAAAATCGGCCCCCTGGCAGCTTTCTCGCTCAACGTATTACCATCGCAATACAGTGGGGAAATACTGTCAGCGTCCTCGGCACCATGCCAAAGGGGCCCAATTTCTTAGATGTATTTTAATTTTATTTAGTATTCGTTTTTAGTTTTAATTTTGACGACCTGTCTGGCTTAGTGGGTAGTGACCCTGCCTGTGAAGCCGATGGTCCTGGGTGCGAATCCCAGTAAGGGCATTTATTTGTGTGATGACACAGATATTTGTTCCTGAGTCATGGTTGTTTTCTATGTATTTATATATTATATATATCGTTGCCTGAGTACCCACAACACAAGCCTTCTTGAGCTTACTGTGGGACTTAGTCAATCTGTGTAAGAATGTCCTATAATATTTATTTATTTATTATTTAGGTATTTAATTTAGTTGTATTTTATAGATAGATTAAGATTACCGCTTTAAAAATAGTCTAGTCAACATACGAATTACACCGAATTCGAACAGGAAAAACACTCGCAAACATTTTTATGTTTGTGCTGTCAATATTAGATCTGCTCGGGGGGTACCCGTACCCGTGGGTATATAAAGAGGTACTGCTAGTTGTAGTGCCACTGTACTATTTGAACATTGTGACGAAATCATCATGAAGGCTGTTACGGTGAGTTTCCTAAATATTAATAAAAATAGCTTATGCTCGCAACTTCCAATGGGGTTGGCCGGTCCAAGTATTTAGCATATTTAGCAGATGGCTTGCCCTGTCAATCCCTAGAATTGTGACAATTGTTCGTTTTTTAATAGTATTTTATGCCCTGGATGCAGCCCTTTAAGCCAAATCTCATAGAAAAAGTGGCAAGCTATGATGGCGCCATCTATGCGAACCTTTGACAGTTGCCAACCCCATTCCCATTAGGCCATTAGCAAAGAGTAAAGTAAGTATAAGTAATTAGATTGAAACGGAGTGTAAGTACTTACATATAATACACTAAGAGCTGCTGCAAGACCCACTAATTTGGTTCGTCGCTATGTGAAGGTTGGTCTTTATTTTAGTTATCATGAGTTAAACGCCCCAAAGTAAATATTCACCTCGACTCGAGTACATTTAGATATCTAGACAGCTCAATACATTAGATTACTATACACTATACGGAGTGTTTTTTTTTTATATTCCGTTCGGCATTTGACTAAAGTTACCTATATTTAAAGAAGGAATTAAAATGGAATAGAACTTAGTTTTTATCATTTCGAAAATTATAATTTAATATAAATTTTGGTAAATGTTCCATCTTATGCAGGCATTGGCTACAATTAACTCAACCAAACAATTTAAAATTATGACATGTCAATGTCATGTAGGACATAGTCCGAGATACTGAGACAATATTTTCCTTTCGCTATTTCAATTCAAGTATAATGTATGTAATGAGACTCATGAGCGATCTAAAAAATCCAGACAGAATACTTTCAGCCACAAGACGAAAGTGGAGAGCCCGCGTGAAATTACCGTTTCATACAAACGTAGTCCTCATCTTCCTCTCTGGATATTAACATTATTAAAAATATCTCTACAAAATTTGTTGTATATTCACCTCACCTACGTTTGATTTATTTCGATTTTTTTAGTAATTATTAGAGTTAGGAGCATTTAAAATGTATGAAATCTGTTTGTCGTCCCTAATTTTACAATAATCAAAAACTCGAAAAAGTCAAACTTAGCTATGGTTAATACAGGGTGTGCCTAGCCGGAAGATCCAGCCTCTCAGCCAATGCGCCGCAAGCGCGTGGGGCGGCGGCGGTTGGCATACGACCGCCGGTTACCCCCATAAGGGCACTTGTGGGCGGCAGGCTCGGGGACGTCTGTCGCCCACACAAAGGTCCCTGCGTGGGCGGGCGCGATGTGTAATCAACGCGCCCCCTGAGGTGAAGGGGTGATTTCCCCTAGAGTCGGGTCCGAGTCCGGACGGCCGCTGGCGAGGTTGCGGAAGAGTACTTCGGCGTTCCTGGGACCTCGCCATATAGCAGCGAGGCGGCAACAGAAGGGTTTTAGTGGGTAAACCTGGGGTCTCATTAGCCCACAACAGGGAGTCCCACATAACCATCCCGGCCCGTCCCCGCGCCGGGTGGTATGCGTAAAGCATTTCCCCTCTTAAAAAAAAAAAAAAAAAGGGTGTGCCTAGCCATTGGACAAAGCCGAAATGTACATATGCATTAGGGTATTTAGAACCAGTATACAAAGTATCATAACAATCGGTGTAGCGGTTACGAAGAAATTAACAAATTACGATTTTTTTACTTTGGAGCAACCTGTATGTGTTAGTAGCTCCTGAGGTAATAAATAGTATGAAACCTTCTTCGACCGTTTTGATTATCTTTTTTATTTATGACATTCATAAGATTCTGACTTTTGACAAATGTCATCATTGCCGCACATTTTAAACAACTGAACGAAGAAACTCATTTATTGTATAATAAAATAATGTTATAAAATGAATATAAAACTAAAATTAACTACAACTAATAACTAAAGCTAGAAAATTAAAAATACCTACTTATCAAAATTTTGCGCCCTTGGTAAGGTGCCCATCACGCAGGCAGCGTTCCCGCGCTGGATTGCTATGGCCAATCTTTGCATGAGAAAGCTGCCTGCGCGAGGGTCACCTGTGGCTTGCCTTAGGCGTTTGCTGAGCTCCTTGTGGAGCCTCCGAGCCCCCCTACCCCACGGACCAAGTGTCTCGACGCCGAAGGCTACAAATTCGTAGTGTGTGCCGAGACAACTATATTTATTCGCCTTGAAACTCTTAACAAATTGTCAAAAGCACTGCCAATGATTAATACAGTATGTTTCTTTTTGTTGTCGATTATTGGAAATAACTTTTGTTTGATAATTTCTTTTTTTATCTTTTGTTCTAATTAAAAAAATATTACCATTAGAGCATTTCTGAGAAGCAACCCTACGTGGGATTTCAGGGTTTGTCCAATAGCTAAGGTCATCAAATTATGTAAAAATATTTTTATATCAATATCCAGAGAGGAAAATGGGAACTTCGTTTAAATGGAGAAGTGGCCGTCCTCTTTCCTCTTAAAAAAAGGCACGTATTTAACCGGTCAACTAATTAATCGAATTTGGGTAGTTTAAAAAAATAGAAATGGCTACTAAAATTAATAGTTTGGCAACTAAAACGGAGCCTTAAAATATATCAATATGAGTTGTATTTTAATGCCGTTACAGCTTTTGATTATTTTTAGGCAGGTACCAAGTATTTATTTGGCAACTGAATTAATATATTGGAGACCATTTATGAAGCACATTTTAAAAAGAAAACGGCTATCTATTAATTGAAAAATTAAGGTCTTTTAAAATATTTTGTTTGGTCATTACACGGTCAACCCAACACGCTCCTCCTCGCTTCGCTCGTCGTCGCACCTATCTGTTGACTCTAGCAGAACACGGTGGTAACTATTGAAATTAGTAATTAAAAATTTTAAGATCTAATGGTATAATGGCCATTAGGCGTTTCATGATTAGAAATTTCGACGATAAGTATACTGACCATTGCGTATTGGTAAATTAATTTGAGGTGTTTTGTGTAAAAAGTGACCAATATTCATTAAATTTAACTGCTTTCGTGTTAAAATACTACCTAGTTGAAACGATATGCTCAGTTATGATTAGTTGATTACTTAGGTGTGAACAACTAGATGACAGCTAAATTTTATGATCGCTTTACAATATTAGTTGCCAATTTATTCTTTTAGACGCCAACTTATCACTTTAAGTTCCCTATAATTTTTATAGGTGGCTTGATTTTGCTGCCAGTTTTTTTAATAATATGATGCTTATATTTGAGGCTAAAATATATAGCCTTAAAAAAACCTGTACCTACCTATATAAGTTACTTCAAAGATGACGTCATCTGAAACCTTGATTCAAGAGGCACCCAATTTGGGTGACCCAAACAATACGATTGCGGCTAATCAGGTTTTTCCATGCCGCCAAATTACCTACATACTTACATAGACGAGATGACACAATTATATTTACACTTCTCTGAATAATTTTGCCAGACTGGGATCATATTTTATCAGACTGATATCGATTTAATTTTTAGTCTCTAAGATAACTAATTTAACATCAATAATTTGTTTGACCGTTATGTGTGTATGTGTAGCTCTTAAACGGGTGAACCAATTTGATGCGGTTATTTTTTATTTGAGTCACGTTATCTAGCGGTGATTTTTAGATAAGTATGTTTTATCAAAATCGGTTCATCGGTTTCATTTAGGTAGTTGTTTTTTTTATTTTTACTTATGTGTCTGTGCATTTCAGATTCTTATTTTGGTAGTCGTCGCCATGGCTTATGCTCAACGAGGTGGTGCTGGTGAGTTTTAATTTTCATTGGTATTGTTGTTGCTTACCTATATTTAATCCTAAAGTTCACCTCTTAATTTAAAACAACTCAAAATTTGCATCAGATACATATAAATAAATAAATAAAATATTGATATAAAATGCAACTTTCTCGTCAGTTTTCTAAACGAGCTGGGAGCTGGTGTTGTGAAAATTAAATAAAGGCTTATAAATAGTACCTACCTATGTTTTCTCCCCAGGAATTGATCCCGCGTTCGGCAGGCCGTCGGTGGGTGGCAACAATGTTGTTATCGGTAAGACAATTGTTGCATATTTAAATTTATTAATAAATTGTTGAAACGCGTCACTCACGTTTTTAAGTCAACATGTTTCGCTCCATAACGAGCAGCTTCAACTAGAGCCACATACGTTGGCTGATCGACGCAGACTGCAAACTGCAAACGCGGAGAGTTGTAGTTGCAACTAAAATAAAAATCGTGAGATATCAATTTTAATATATGTACGTGTCCCTAGCCATTGGAGAAAGCCTGAAATCCCACGTAGGGTTACTTCTCAGGAATGCTCTAATTAACGTTAATATTTTTTTCAATTAGGACAAAACATAAAAAAAACTTAAACAGAAGTTATTTCCAATCGAATTTGTCGACAAAAAGAAACATACTACATATATTATGTGATAGAGAGATGGCTACGCTACGGAGCGTTAAAGATTTGCATTGGCTAGGCACACTGAGATACTGATTAGACAAAATCCAACTTAATCTGATTTTTCGGAAAAGTCTTTGCTTTCCTATTAAGCTTTAGTTATTAATTTATCTTATAAATTTTTGGTTGTATTATTTCAGCTAATCCAGATCCCGGCTTTAACCAAGGAGGTAAGTTTAAGTAGTTTAGTAAGTTATTATTAGTAACGATAAGTATACTAAGTATAAATATAAGTAGGTAAGTATAGTATACTTTAGTTTCATTTACTAAAAGATGATTGAACTCAAGAGAAAAATCAAAACCTTGTTAAAAAATTAATAATAAAATATGAATAGTACCTACCCTCCCGAGTGGCTCCGACTGTGGCTTTGCCTATTTAAAAAAATAAATATATTGTTTGATAAAGCCAATTCAGATACTTTCATTATAATTAAATATAAAATATCTATTTATGTTCCCAGGGCAAAACATTGATTCCGCATTCGGCCGTCCGTCCGTTGGTGGCAGTGAGTATTAATCCAGTTCCAAAAAACAAAGAGTTCTACTTTATCTTAATGGCTCTTCTACACCATTGACCATGCCAACCACCATACCAAGCCAGCCATGATTGTGCGCGTGCCCACACGATGGAATCGTCGCCCATTCTGTAATGAGCCATCATTGCCGATGGTGTCGAGGAGCCATAAGATTAACTTAGTACGATATTGACGGAACATATCGGAGAAATTGCGTCTGTTGAGGAAATGCACTTTTTCACGAATAAAAATAGATCTAATATTCTAGATAGATGTAATTTTAGCAAGAACGCGTTTAGACGACCTTGCCGAAGAGATTCTCAACCTTTCTATTTTTTGGATTTTTTTTTTTAATTACCACATCAGACGTAATTTCCAGTTAAGCTTGTTTAAAGTAAAGAGCGGGCGTAAACCAGGTAAATAATCAAAACATACCTACAGTAGCGGCAAAAATTCAATCATATTGCTATTTTTCGCAGGCAATCATTCGAAAATTCGTGTAAACGATGTATAAAGTTTAATATCATGTAAACGATGATAGTATCATCATCACGACCATATAAGTAGGTATATTTATGTATAGTGTACCTACTTACGTCCCACTCACTGCACGTAGCAATATGGCAGGACTTGACAGTGACACACACCAATTAATGTATTTTACAATTATTGAATTTCTTATTTGAAAACACTCAGTAGCAAATCTTACCAACAATAAAACCTAGATGTCCTAGATGGATCGATTTTTCGCCCTCGTTAGCCGCTGGTTTGAAAATTCGATTTATCAGTACTATGCAATTTAATACCCGCCGGGGTACCGCGAAAACTCGGACAAACTAATTATTTTGAAAATGAACCCTAGTTTGGTAGAATTGTCGTTTTCATATGCCCCTATATTGTAAATTTCATCTAAATCGCTAGAGCCGTTTTTGAGAAATTATAAAAAAGTACAGTTATCACAATGCTCAATTAGAATTGTATTAAATTAACACTGAATATACTTTACTTACCAATTTTTTGTTTTTTCGATTACAGATAACAGGCCGCAGAAATGTAAGCATTTTTTTATATTTTTTTTGTCTAGACAATAAACAGTAATATAAGTATTTTTGTAATTATAATTATTAGAAATTAAGACTACTCAAGAATTTATAAGACTTTAATATCTTTGTATTCGTCTGAACAGTTTAATTATACAGTATGTAGGTACATACTACAGTATATATTCCTATTACGAAAACCATATTTTGTTAAAAACTGGTTGATGGGGAACTGGAGTAGGCACATTGTTCAATGACATGATGCTTTTTAGTAGGTAGCTTCTGAGCTTAAGAAAAATAAAAAATAAATTTATTTAATCAATAGTAGTTTACACTGTACATGTACATAGTGATGGTAGGGGAGACCGAGGTGAGTTGTGACAGAGGAGAGTTGTGACATTGTCGAGTTTTTGGAATCTAATATCTGTTAGTAAGCTCGCAACAGTGTGCGTTTGTTAGCTCGCAACTTCAACTAACAAACGCGCGCTATTGCGACCTAGTTTTTAGTTATAGATTCCAAAAAATCGACAATGTCACAACTCTCCTCTATCACAACTCACCTCGGTCTCCCCTACCTCTTTTTGAGCTTGTATTGTGGCATTCAATTACTTACCTATTTTTTAATATATTTTTCATTTACCTTCATTTTGCAGTCAGAAAGCTTTTGTAGCATCCTGTAAAAATTGATAAATGACAGTGAATAACTATGCACTTGATGTAACTTGGGGCAACTGATCAATATTAACGTAGCTGTTGACAAATTACAACGCTCAGTCGCTCATACGCTTTTAGAACTAGGTATTAAAATTAAAATAATTATTAATTATTTCCTTAATGGCGGTTATCATTGGCAACGCAATTGATTTCAATAAAAGCTTGACATTTAAAATACTTGATAGTCTGTGCTGTCAAAATCGCTAGAGTCAGACCAAGAATAGTCTGCAGCGAATTTGATAGCCCACGCAGTGAAAGTGTTATTTTAAACGTCAAACTTCTATGAGATTATGACGTATAAATGACACTTGCACTGCGTGGGCTATCAAATCCGCTGCAGACTTTTTTTGGTCGGACTCTACTAAGTCAGGGGCCCATTTCTCGAACGATAAGTATTAGTCTAATATTATTAGTGTGTTGTCATGACAACCCATACGATTTGGCAGTTTGTGGACTAATAATATTAGTCTAATATCGTTCGAGAAATGGGCCCTTGGTCTGACTTTATCAGTCTAAGTAGTCAATGTTTGTGTTTCAGACCCCAACCCGGCCGCCCGCGGTTAGGCGACGGAAGTCAGTCACTTCATCCTTACAATACAATAAAAAGTAAATACTTAGGTAATTCTTTTATTTGTTCTCTAATATTAATGTATAGTTTGATATCTTGTTGTTAGGTCATATTTGTTGTTAGTTCATAGATTTTCATATGTTTTTTAAACAAATATGATATTATAAAATAAGCATATTTGTATATTTACATTAAATTGAACGTTTTCCGGAATTATTAATTTATTTATTCCTTATTGTACAAAATATATATGTACAACAATGTACAAATGGCGGACTTAATGTCAACTGTCATTTTCTACCAGTTAACCGTAACCAAACAGAGACACATACCAGTGAATTGCAAAAAAATTTACATAGTTAAGCACCTGTAATTAGTCTAAAGTTAATTGATTCTATTGTGGTACCACAGTTAAGCCATTTCTATTTAAGTTATATGCACGAAAGTGTGTTAGTGTATGCTATATACTTCTAGGTATGTGTACGAATTAAGTACAATAAATACAATACAATACAATTTACATAGTTAATTTTTGTAACACAAATGAATTAATTAAGTTAAGACTAATCACAGCTTCTTAACTGCGCTTAATTACGTACAATTTTATTGCAATTCACTCATACAATTGGTTGATTAGTTAAACAAGAAGTAATTACCTATCTAATAAAATTCTAAGCTGGTTTAATCTTTTGTTTTACTGCTCTTCGCTGCCATTATTTTATTAATTATCCTAACTATCCATGCGATTCCGTATTTAGCATTGTGCCACTGCCATCCAACACGGATCCTAGTGAACCAACCTTGTTTTAATCGAACGAACGAGCGAAGCAAACCGAAGTTCTTACATTCGACTTGGATCACGCGGCTGGCTAGCGGCACGTCCCGGCATTTCGATGTGTTTTTAAGCTGAACTGTCAGAAGATAGTTTGATACTCAAGAACTAAATAAATTTGTTCTAATTTAAATTAAATTGGGTAAACGTGTAGTTGAGGGCATTATATTTTAGTGATTAAATTATGAGCAGGCTCGATTAAGGGATTATTGAGGTAGAAGAGCTTAGAAGGCCAAAAAGCTGTTTGTGAGAGGCCTAGTTATTCTGGTCATTTTATTTGCAAAAAACAAGGTCGAATTTAGTATCAAATGAAAGTGCTCGGTTTGCACTTTTATAATATCGTTTTTAAATTTACCTTTTTGAAATAATTATCAAGATAAAAATAAAATAATATAAACATAATATAGGTATTTGACATTTGACAGGAAATATTTCGGCTTAGCACAGATACAGTTTATTTTAATCTCTATGATTTCTATGATAACTTAAATCCAGAGGAGGGACAGTCGTATATAAAGCACTTTATTCTAAAAAATAGCGACATCTATATTACTTAACGCTAAACTTTTTTTAAATATGGCTTCACTTAATTCGTCAGAACGTCTTAAAAGTCTTGTATCTAAGGCATGGATCAAACAAAAAAACATCTGTTAGAACAGATTATTTATGGACATCGTTACCATGGAGGCGATTGTCACAAAAAACAACTTTGTAACTATTATAACACAAAATAATATAAAACACAAAATATCATAACACCCAATTTATTAAATATATTAATACGGGTCACTCACGGAAATTTTGTTATTAAAACACCCCATTTATTGTCTGTACTACGACATAATTCAGATAAATAAAAATACTTTCAGTTTTACAATGTTAAAAGAAACAAAGTTTTCATACGCCATCACAGTTGCTGAGAACTTTATTACCAAAAAATTTAGAAAAATTATGCCGGGTAGATTCACAACCTGATGCGTGTAATTGTGTTTCGTGGTCAATTGTGTGTTATTCCAGCCGTGTATGATAGGTAATTTATTTACATCAACAGTCAAGTTAAAAGTATCTAATCTGTTTTGGTGTATTAATAAATATCCTGAAGCCTTTCTTCAAAGTCAAAGTTTTTTACGTTCGCAACATACTTAGACGCTATTTATGCCTCTCCCACTCTGATATTGACGTTGATATTTCTGGTTAAGAATTACAGATGGCACTTCAAAATGGATGCAAAGTTCCACGAGAGGGCTCTCTTTGTCCTATATATTATACATACTACTCTTTGCTTAAATCTATCAGTCAAGGGCTCCACAGACCTTGCAATAAATCCAGGCGATTTTTGATCAATTGCAGCCTATAGTGCGACATGAAATAGTAGAAATTGAATAAAATGGAACTCAAAAATCTCCATACTAAATTGTTGCCATGTGTAAGCATTTTACGTCAAAAATGTAACAGTTACGTAGAAAGTGGTGCTCTCATTTATTTTCTACTATTTTATGACGCACTATATATACGATACCTAAGTAGGTGCAACAAAGTCAATCGCTCTATTATAATTTTTGGTTAACTGCGAGTTCTCAGTTCGGGGCGAACTACTAGTTATAAATAAAAGTTCTACTGTCCCAATTAATCCAACCGATCTGTCAGTTCAGTCAGTCGAGTACAAAATTGGTAGATACAAAAGCAGGATGATTGGGTGTTCAGTGTTCACTGTCACTTTAGTATGTGGGATATTAAAACACACACAAAAACAGAGCTTAAACAGCGAAACAGCGATACATCGCCCACGGCGTGTACTCTAGATATTCTAGATAAAAATAAACACACTGCGGCATTTCAAATTGACGTGTGATTCCCACAGACAGCTATAGAGCCAAGCGCCATACGCCACATGCGATACTCAAATTAGGCCACCACACTGCCCGCTACGCGACCACTAATTACGAACTTATCAATTTGTCAACCCATCCCCATCTTGCACTTATCTGAGCGAATTATAGCCGTTATGCGTGAGGGAGCTTCGTGGTTCTGAAAGTTCCCACAGCATGGTAAAGTTATTGCCGAATCCCTACTTAATAAATAAAAAATAAATAATAAATGTATCTCCCAAGACTCCAAAATGTATGCACATGTCCTGGGATTGAGCAAACTCAGATACAGGCATTTAGGACTAAATTACCTTCATTTAGGATAATTATTTAAAATGATTTACAGCTTGCTAGGAATTAATTCCTCAAAACGCTTTTTTTTGGATCTAATTTGATTGGCCTATGTCAAAGTTATAAGTACCTAAGAATTCGAAAAAAAATACGACAAGGAACAGCGGCAATATCAATACTATCTTAGAGACCGCTACTTGGAGTCTACTTGAACCCGATTCGAATCTACACTCCATACCTATTTACGATACAAGTGCGGAAAAGAGAAAATTCGAAACGAGTGGCGATAAATTAAAACACGACCGAAGGGAGTGTTTTAAATCGACAGGAGTTGCGAATTACCTATTCGCACGTGTATGGTACAACGTTTTACAGTAGGTACATATGGCCCTTTTGACATACGCACGAAAAGTGCTATTTTACTAGTGCGGGAAAATAGGACCATATGTACTGTAAAATATTTTTTTATTGTTATTAGCATTCCATGCAATCACTGCTACCACACCACACGATTTTAGGACTTCAGAATCTGTTTGCATAGGGCTTGCATTCCGGAATTCCGGAATCTCGGACAAATTTTCCGATATTACAATTCCGGAATTGATACCACTCAATATCGGAAATTCCGGAATTGGATTTAAGTACTTTTTGTAGGTTTTAATACCTTTATTATTAAAAATTGTTAAGAAACTACACTGTACGGGTATTTATTGTCGTTATTAAGTGCTTCTTAGTCATTCAGTGAGCTATAGTATAGATATATTTTACTTTTCCGTTTGCTAAAGCAGTGGGACAATATGGGCTCATAATAAAAAAATAAAAATACAATAAAGCAGATCGATTTACTTGCTTAGAATAGTCAGAATAGTCTGAATCCTACATAAGCGAATATGTAGAATTGAAATTTAATAATTTTTGTACTTTTTATCTTGAATTCAGAGAAAAAGAGGTTTTCTCTATTAACGATTTCGAATCCTGTAGAAGCACATAATATATGATATTCTGAATCATAATTAGGAACTACGAAGGAAAAAGCCAAACTTAGACCTTCTACTTCTTAAACAACACCACTACCTACTAGGTTAGGAAGAGTAGGAAGCTATTATATTTAACTATTTTATAAAATTATGCATCGAATGGTTTGCTAGCAACTATAGTTTCCCCAAATAAATACCCCGTATCATTGAAGTGAATAAAAGTAACCATTTTAATAAGGTGGTAAAAAAACGTATCTACTTCAAATTAAATTTCTCTTAAACAATACTAACTTTAATAAAGTATAAGAATTTCACATTTTTTGTTGTTTTTTTCTAAAAAATCGAATGAAAATATGATAAACTCTAATTCCGGAACCAGTTCCGGAATTCCGGAATTGGTATCCAATATCGAAAATCAGTTCCGGAATTGGAAACCATCCGATATTGCAAGCCCTAGTTCGCATGCTACCTGCTTTACGGCCACTTGGACACCATAATTTTCAAAGAGAGATAGTTCGAAAAGTGTATACATGTTTATGATCAGGGACCGAATACCGGTATATTTTTCATACAAATTAACCGGTAAGTATTCAATTTCGGTATCTTGGTTGTTTATGTATATTTTTGCACTTAATTTAGCTAATTTGATCAATCATTATCCTTACCTAAAAACTATTCTATAATAAAAAAAGCAAAGGAATAATGTGAAAAGCTATGAGATATTTTGATGTTTAGTTATACCTTTAGCGGTCCCTGTTTATGATACTGACTATGTATTAACAGTACCTATAAGTAGGGTTGCCATACGTCCCGTATATACGGGACTGTCACCGTATTTAAGTATCACGTCCCATATTTTTACTGGTCCCGTTTTTGTCCCGTATTTTGTCGACCGGTCTGGCCTAGTGGGTAGTGACCCTGCCCTTATGAAGAGTATGAAACCGATGGTCCCGGGTTCGAATCCTAGCAGCAACCAGATACACCGACGGGGGGGGGGGGGGGGGGCTCAGTGGCCCGTGGCACAGTATAAGAACAGTAGTGAATCTTCATAGAAATGTGCCGCTGCCGGCTTGAATGTGTGCGTGCGCGCCGGGCGCCGTGTACGAACGCGCTGCCACGCACACATTAGCATAATATACGGGGGAATACGGTGGCGGCAGTGTGGGCCGTACCGCGACTGTGATCGCGCGCATTCGAGTACGCTACCCGCTCGCTCGCATTTGTCTGCTCTGACGGTACGCCTTAATTTTTTTGATCATGACTATGAACAGAGGCAATAGTATAAGTAAGGTACTAGATTGAAAAGCTTGATTATATCACTATTGTATACAATACTTTTTCTACGAATCAACAAAAAAGTTGTTTTCTCGATTTTGGCCACCGTAGCCTATGGAGACTAACAAGCAACACTAAGTGGTTTTCGTAGTCTATGGATGTTGCTATATTAAGGGTATCACATGCGCGTTTCTGATTTATGAACCAATTGTTTCTACTATACAACCTAAAATAAATAATTAATTTGAGCTATGGTTTTGTTTCGTCCTCTTCACCGCGGCGAGCTGTGATTGGTCATTTTCATTATAGTTGACTAAACTGTATCGAAATGAATATTATAGTTGAGTTGCGAGCCCGTACATTAAAAATACCCATTTGCAGTTTGGTATAAGAAATCTTAATTCAAAAATTACAGTCGTACAGTAGAAAAAAAATATAGTGTCTCAATAACGACTCCTCAAACCCGGACTTGTCATTCTTCATAATACCTACTTGCCCATGCTTCCCTAAAACCTTTTTACTATTAAAGTTATACGTAAGGATGAGAATTTACTTTAACCGCTAACAATAAAGCGTTCCGAACATGCAGAAACCGGAGGAATATTTTTCTGTATCGAATTTATAATTTTTTTAATAACTGCCATTTTTCCTAATGTTAATATTTAAAAAGCGTTTTATTTATACTTCATTTATGAATTGATAGAACATTTCATTATATTATAATAAATAGAAACGTAGTGCTACTCATAATACGCAAATATATTTAACTAAAAATAAAAGCGACAACCCTAAGCGCCAACGCAAGAGTAGGCAAATAACTTGCCGAGCGGCCTTAGATTCACTACTGTTCTTAGTGTACTGTGCCCGTGGTCTTGGCATAGGTAGCTATAAACGTATACTTGTGTTTGTTTGAATAAAGAATAAGGGATACCTACATAACTTCATGTGGACTGTAATGGATGTGGATGTGTAACTCCAAACCGAAACCATAAGGGTTCAAAAATACGACGAAATGCATCGAAAAAGAGAGGCAGTGCCCATTGTCTTGGGCAAAAAAACAAACCTAAGGTATGGAAATCCTAACCTAATAGCTACCGTATTTGTCCATTTCCTCCCGAGCTGCCGATTGTATTCAGGTGATACAAAATTATGGGCGAGGTGATATTCGGGGTAACGAGTGACGTACGGTTGTACATAATACGAAAATATTAAAACTGTAACGATTTTGTTAGGCGGTACTTACGTAAGTAGGTTATGAAATTCCAAACTCACGTAAGAGGAGTATTAAAGGAACTAATGCATAATTTAAATACATATTACTGTAAAAACGTAGATCTTGTACCTATACCTAATTATATAGTTTTGTTTACAATCAATGTTAATAAAAACAATTATGTTGTCGCGCCAAGCGCGATGTAAGTTGGTAAGTGGTATCAACCAGGACTACTTTGTCATGTGGCAACACTGCCACACTGACAGCTGACAGTTCCGATGGCGGGAAAAAGCACGATGGCGCCATTAGAGAAGAAATGAAGGTACGTGCAGGAAGCGTAGGACGGCGCTAGGTGTACTGGGTCGGTGCATGGTGCGCCTCCACGCGGTAACGGGAGCCTGCCCCGGTGAGTGTTTACACACATATTTATGCTTGTATAATCGACATCCTAGCTACATGGGAGTGGAACAAGGGGTTAACCAACGGTCCTTGGTTAACGTAGTTTCACTAAGACATAGTCCAATCTCGATATTGGACTGGGAAGCCCGGGCGGGGCTTTCCGGAGTGTGTATCGGAAGCACACAGGCAATAACGCATGTAGTACGGTCGGTTATGAGTTGGAGTATAAGGACCGGATCTAGGGGGCAGGCATATGGAGGATCCCGAGGGGGCACCGCCCCCTCGTCCAGGTGGTGTGTAGGACACCAGGGTACTAGATGGTAGTACCTAGTCTAGAGGCGACCGATCGTACAGGACGGGAGAGTCACTCTGGATAAGGCCAGTAGACTGCACTCTCATATTGATACGAAACATGCGATGCCAACTCGGAAGTAAATGTACTTGTACATGTAACAGTGTGGTCGTAGGTGACCCCTTCTCCTACTCTCATGTAGCATGGTGTTATGTGTACTCATCATATGATATTTTGTCGCCCAAGCGAATCTATACCCGATTGGATTCAGGCAAGTGTATTATACTTAGATGGGTATAGATGGCACGACAAAAATGGTGGAGATGATCTGGGATTTCTGATGATGGGAAGCCAGATTAGGTTTGGCTATTCCATCTGTAGATCCCTCTCGAAGGGCCTTGAAGCCGAGGTTGTCAAATTAAGTTTTGAATTGGTTGAGCTCAAGGTACCGGTTGACGTATTTTCTTTTGAAAATATGTACGTAATTAATCATTATTTCTTTCACAGCATTCAACGGAGTTTATTAAAGAAATAAAAAACTGAATGTTGTTTTAATTCTATAGTACTAAGTTAACATTTTTCATTTTAGAGGTAAAAGGGTGCACCCTAGGCTAGATTAAGTATAACGAAATATTACATAATTGTTATAATTATACATTCGTTCTTGTATAATGTGTAATAATTAGTTTTAAGAATTTAGTCATAAGGTATTTTTGCGTTATGTTGGCCATCATACCTTTTATATGATTGTAACAGATTGGTTTTTTCTTATCTATGCCCTTAAGGGTACGTTCGGATTTCAACATTTTATTTTCAGTAAGATATGATCGAGCGTGGTAAAGAATGTCAGATGAAGGGTAATTTATAATTACTTTTCATTAATTCAATTATGATAATTTATATTTCTTATTCGCGTTTAAATAGATTTACTATTTGGTAAATTTACCGATAAGTCAAAAAAATCTTACGGACCTGAATGAGAATTGGAACGCACCATTGCGCGCTGGCAACTCTTGCAAGACCCAACAAGTTAAGAAAAAAAACAACGAAAAAAAAAACGGAATATTTGCGGTATTCAAAGTTGCTTGAGCGAGTGGTGTCTTGAAGTTTCTCGTAAAAGTATAAGTATCATTTAGTGTGTTCGTGGATAAACCACAGTGTTGTGAGGATTGCGTTCTCAGTTCTGGTAAAGGGAATCATTCCCAAAGCGAGTTGCAGCAAAATTGCAGGTACGAATAAGTTGTAATGTACTTGGTTGAGTTGCCATAACTCTACGGGCTTCCCGGCGACAAAGTTTATCTTCGAATTATCAGCAAATATGTTAGATTATTTTGTAAAATGTGGTAATTGAGGTATTCTGTATACATTACAGCTGCACAAAGAAGTAGGGAATGTACCTGGCCAGTTTGAGACGAGTTTTGTGATACGTACGCTACGCGTATTCAATTCCACCGTCCGGAGCGAAAAAAAGAAGGAAAACTATTGTACGGCAGCACGGTTTTCAGGGTGAGTTTAAACAATGCATACGTAATGATCTATGTATTTTGTTGGGAACCTTCGACATGTAATCGCCGTACGAAACAACAAGCGGAAGAAAATAAATGGATGCACGGTAGTGCTTCCGCCGAGACGAATACTACCTACATTTTTGAATTAGTTATTTTATAAAAATATAACTTTGACAATTCATGGATGTAGTTATTTTTAGTCATGTACGGATGTAATCATGATGATTATTTGTACCTTAGGCTGCAGTGTAGGCTAACTAGCTGTGTTAATTAATTTCAGCTGTCACCATGGCAAGTTTGTACAGCCGGGTTCAGCTGCGCCATGACAAATTGCAAAAGGTGACTGCGGACTCTCAAGCCCTCTGGGAGCAGTTGCAAGCAGAAGGAGCGGTCAGTGAAGAGGAGTTCACGGCAATCCACTTAAAATTGAGGCAATGCTTGGGGAGTTTTGAGAAGGAGTTATTCCAATACTTAAACGCAGTACCAGATGCGGATGTTATTGAATTAATTCAGAATCAATTAGTGGCTGAAGATCTGTTGACGGAGTTGGAAGTTGCGTGGCAGATCTCCAAAAGACAGAAGGAAACCGTTAAGAAATCCAAACTGCCCGAACTAAGCCTTCCCTCCTTTTCGGGGGACAAGTTAAAATGGTGCGAATTTTGGGACCGGTTTGCAGCTAATGTACACCATAGAGAGTTACAGGAATCTGAGAAACTAATGTACCTCCTGAGCTGCCTAAAGGGTTCAGCACTTGAGACGGTTTCGGGAATAGCGGCGACCAACGCAAACTACTCCGTTGCAGTGGAAACTTTGAAGCGAAGATATGGGTCAACTAACACTCTGATTGACGCACATTATACGGCCCTCAACAACCTCCAAAAGGCAGACTATACTAGTGCCAGCTGTCGGAGTGTCCTAGACAGTGTTGAACGGAATATCAGGGTGTTAGAGAAGCTCGGGGAACCAGTTGGAGGCAACCATTTAAGGGCATTAGTACTGTCAAAATTCCCTGAACATGTTATACGTGAGCACCACCTCATCGGTGAAGGTACTGACTTGATGGCCATCAGAAACAGTCTAGATATAATTATAACGGCAATGGAAAAGTCAGCACCAAGTACAGAGTACATTGCCGTGCCTGGCAGTAGCACAACTGAGGCGTTGCAAGTCCGCACAGAGGTGAGGCCTCAGACTAGCCGGAAGAGGAAACTTGCTGGAAATGCTGGAGCACCACCTTCAAAGCGAGCTAAGAGAGCATGCTTGTTCTGCAACCTGAAAGGACATGCTAGCAGGGACTGTCGCAAATACAGTACAGTCGAAGCTCGACAGAAGCAAGTAATGGGAAGGTGTCTACACTGCCTCCGACGCAATCATGTGACATCATCCTGCAAGCGCAAGATTGCTTGCTTCCGCTGTAAAGGGGACCATCTACTCATATTCTGTCCCAATCCGGCCTCAGATGGTGAGCAACGTGACATTTTAGAGAAATTCTCTTTAAAATCCTTGTGTGCTACTTCTAACAAACATACCCTTTTACAGACCGCAGTGGCAACTCTTCAAAACCCTCTAACTAAGAAAAGCAACAAAGGCAGAATCTTCATAGACTGCGGTAGTCAGCGGAGTTACATTACTCTGGCAGCTGCAAAAAAGTTAGGCCTGCCTACCCTTCAGGAAGACCTTCTACTAACTTTTACCTTCGGAGCTTCTGAACCTATGGAGACATCGACCCCCTCAACAACGGTTGACATCCAGACAAAACGTGATGTTACCAGGCAGTTTATTGTGAATGTCGTACCAAGAATTACAGACAGGGTTCCGGTGACATCCTTCAAGTATCCTGGAGTCGACATTGTTGCTGATGATGATACAGTTGGAGAGGTTGTTGATGTACTCATTGGGAATGACTACTTTGGCGCTATCCTCACAGGAAGAAAGATCCAGGTGTCCGAAGACTTTTGGTTATTGGATACGGATTTTGGATGGGTGCCTTCGGGGAAGCTTGCTCCTGAAGAAAGAAGCGGAGTACACTCAGTGGGCACATACTGTCAATGTCATACTCCTAGCTGCCCCTATTTCAGCGAGCCAGATCTGCCTTTAAGAAACATAGATGTAAGGTTCTTATGGTCATTAGAGAACCTAGGGATTACGGACTCTCCAAAAGCTACGAGACAAGAAGAAGCAGTTCGTCACTTCAATGAGACAGTGCAACATCAGGAAGGCCGGTACTTAGTGAAATGGCCCTGGATTGAGTACCCACCAGATTTGCCATCAAATTTTGGGTTGGCCTTAGGTCGACTGAAGAGTAACCTGAAAAGACTAGACTTGCAGTTGATTAAGGAATATGACTTGATCTTGAAGGAACAACTTGACCTCGGAATTATAGAAGTCGTTACTAGAGGGTCAGACTTGAACGGGGACCACCCAATTCACTACCTCGCCCACCATATGGTGAAACAAGATGGCGGCGGCAAGGGGAGGATAGTATACGACGCTAGTGCCAAAAGTACTGGACAGAAAAGCCTCAATGAGTGCCTTTACAGCGGACCTTCTATGTTAGAAGACCTAACGGCGTTACTTTTGAAGTTCCGCACGAAGAGGTATGGCATACTGGCTGATGTAGAAAAGGCGTTCCTACAAGTAGCACTTCAAGAGGATGATCGCGATGTCACAAGATTCCTCTGGTTAAAGGACACAACCAAGGAAGCGATGGAGGATAACCTGCTATATCTGAGGTTCTGCAGAGTACCATTCGGAGTTGTCGCGAGTCCATTCTTACTGACAGCAACGATCCGACATTACATAAGCCAGTCAAACAAGGCCTTGCTGAAACAAGTCGCTGAAAAATGCTATGTGGATAACCTAGTGACTGGAGCCGATAGCCTGCAGGAGGCTAAGCAGATCTATGAGCAAACCAGAACAGTGTTTGAACAGCTGTCTATGAATATGAGGGACTGGATCTCAAACAACCAGAGCTTTATGGACATGATCCCAGAATGTCATAGGTCAGTCAAACATGGACAGGTCAAAGTGCTTGGACTTATGTGGAATGTCGAAGAAGATACGCTGAAACTGAATTTGACTGAGAACCACTTCAGCACAAATCCTCCTATTGACACAAAAAGAAAAGTTCTTCGGGCTCTAGCACGTGTGTATGACCCATGTGGTTTTGTATGCCCATTAATGTTGTCAATGAAGCTGATCTTCCAGAATATCTGTGAAAAAAAATGTAAATGGGATACAGAACTACCTACGGAGATGACACAGTCTGTGAAGAAAGTCATGGAAGGTCTGAAATCCATAGTGGACACAGAGGTGCCTAGGTATATCGGGACAGATATCTCAAGGAGTGATCTTAAATATCACTTGCACTGCTTCACAGATGCCTCCAAAGACGCATATGCTGCCGTTATCTACCTTAAAGTGATTGAAGATGGACAGTCGCCATCAGATATATCGGAGCGGCCAAGGTGCTCACAAATATCGGAACACGCCTCTATTGTCAGGGCGTTAGAGCGCGTGTTCAGATATTGTGAACACCTTGGCCGCTCCGATATATCTGATGGCGACTGGACAAGGAAAATCAGTCTCGCTTTTGATGGCAAAATCACACGTGTCACAGACCAAAGACAAGGATGAATTAAAAATTCCCAAATTAGAATTACTAGGATTTCTGATTGGAAGAAGACTCCTGAAATATGTAAGGAACAACCTTGATCTTGACATTGAGAAAGAATATTTGTGGTCAGATAGTTTGGTTGTACTTAGTTGGATGAGGTCAAACAAACTGCTCCCACCCTTTGTTGCCAACAGGGTAAACGAAATCAAGCGTGACCACCCTAACACAGAGATGTTCTATGTCCACACAAAAGCAAATCCTGCTGATATTGCTACGCGTCCCGAGCTGTTTGAAGAGAAAAGGCAACTTTGGTTTAACGGGCCGGAGTTTCTTGCCAACGAAGAATCATGCTGGCCCCAAAATAGACTCTATGAGGCACATCAGAACCTTCTTTCCGTTGGGGAGGTCCTGGGTGACGACCCAGGTGAGCCGACACAGGTAGTACACATTGGTGATGACGCTGACCAGAGTGAGGACCTAGAGCAAGCAAGTCCCAGTGATCCCGTTGAGCCAATGGATACCCAGGATTTGAACATACCTACAGACAGTGGTGAATATCCTACTGATGGAAGCATGGAACTTGACAATCCTGAAAATCATAATGAAGGAGACATCCAGCAGCAGACCATTGTTGCCAAAATAGCGTCCGAAATAAAAGATCTACAAAGAAAGCACTTCCAAGAAGAACTAGATGGTAAAAGGACCCATTTAGCACGAAACCTAGTTCTCTTTGTCGATGTGGACGGCCTTCTTAGGTGCCGTGGGCGTATGGCGAACACAACCTGGAGCTATGACATGAAGTATCCGATACTACTGCCAAAGAATTCTGAGTTTACTGACAGAATCATAAAAGAGACGCATGAGAGTAAGTACCACGTCGGCGCTCCACATACATTGAGTATCATCAGGGAACTGTATTGGATACCCCAAGGGAAAGCCCAGGTGATGAAGGTGTTAAAGCGATGTACCCAGTGTGTCAAACACGGCGGCGGTCCGTATCGTTTACCAGCCACACCGGCGCTGCCTTCAGAACGAGTAAATTACAACAGACCCTTTACTTACACTGGTGTTGATTATCTAGGACCATTATTTGTCAGTACCCAGACTGGTAAAGAGAAACGTTGGGTAGCCTCCCATACAACCATTTCCAGTCGCCGTTACGACGCGGTGTTGACACATCTTGTGTCGACACCGTCTGTTTCGGTCACAATTCCAGTCGCAGAGTCGTCGCCGTGTCGACACAGTTACCAGAAATTGGGAAGGGTCGACACATGACACAAAGTGACATAAAGTGTGGTCGCCGTGTGCACACATTGTTTCGGGTTTGCGACTACTTTATGCCAAAATCATTCGTTCATTCGTTCATTTTGTTCCTGTCAAATGGAAACTGTCAGATGGAAAAATACTTAAATAAAAATAAGTGACATTAATACGCCATCTCTAAAACGGATTACAAGACGTAATTATATATTGTTTGCATTTATATTACAATATGACTTAAATTATTATGGGGAATTAAACTGCTCGAGTGATTTGATAAACTAAGTGTAATATAATCAACGCGCCACCACATTGTTTTAGTTTAGCCGGAAATGAAATTGTTTACTTCTCAGTGCCTGTGTTCATAACTATATTATTTGAAGTATTTTTAGTACTTCGATGCGTATACTATACTTAAATAACAGAAATAACGCTTTACATACTACGAAACTTGTTAATTATGATGTATAAATATGGTTTAAGGCTGAGAAATATTGCAGTCACAAAGTAGTTGCAATGTTTCGACTTTGTGTCGACTCTGTGTTGACACATGACACGCGCTGTCAAAAGTAATAACAAAGTTACTGGTATGTTACTGGATTTGCAAAATGGCTCCTTGTGTTGATTTGTTTTCAGATATTCTCAAAGTGTAAAAATGCCGTGGTCAGAGATGGGCATTAATCGATTAACTGTTTATTCGACTAATTAATGGAATAAAAAAAGTTAATTCTCAAATTTTAATCGCGATTAGTTTAGTCGACCTAACATAGATTGAAATTGAATTAATCTGAATATTAATCGAATAAATTATCGATTAAATCTCGATTGAAAGTTGACAGGGGGCCATTTTTGTACGTAAAAATAATAGAAATGTCTTGCATGCAGATGGTAGCAAAACACTTTGTCATAAAAGTCGAGATGGGTGTCGGTTTTAGGGAGTGCCGATTTCGAAAATAATGATCATTTTGGAATCCGAAATGGCGGCCATGCACTGTGTCATAAAAGTCGTCATGGATGTCGTTTTATACGTTTTAGGGGGCCCCAATTTTGAAAATGATGACCATTTTGGAATCCAAAATGGCGGCCATGCACTATGCCATAAAAGTCGTCATGGGTGTCGTTTTATAGGTTTTGGGGGGCGCAGATTT
Source organism: Cydia splendana (assembly GCF_910591565.1). Lineage (NCBI taxonomy): Eukaryota > Metazoa > Arthropoda > Insecta > Lepidoptera > Tortricidae > Cydia > Cydia splendana. Next base: position 20,223,327 of record NC_085962.1, read on the forward strand.
AGAAAATGATAACCATTTTGGATTCCAAAATGGCGGCCATGCACTATGTCATAAAAGTCGACATGGGTGTCGTTTTATAGGTTTTAGGGGGCGCAGATTTCGAAAATGATGACCATTTTCAATTTAAAAATGGCGGCAATGCACTATGTCATAAAAGTCGTCATGGATATCGTTTTGTAGGTTTTAGGGGGCGCAGATTTCGAAAATGATGACTATTTTGGATTCCAAGATGGCGGCCATGCACTATGTCATAAAAGTCGTCATGGATGTCGTTTTATAGATTTTAGGGGGCGCAGATTTCGAAAATGATGACTATTTTGGATTCCACTTTTATGACAAAATACGTAGCCGCCATCTTGGATTATAAAATGATCATCGTTTTCGAATTCTGCACTCCCTAAAACCTATAAATCGACATCCGTGAAAACGCAAGTTATCTTTATTTTCAGATCTAACAAATTGCTACAGAATACAAAGGACAAAAAAGAAGCGAGGAGGTAATGAAACAAGCAAAAATACAGATGATTCCTCGACGCAATTGGGTGATTCTTAAATTGTGTCCAGATTTTTTTTGTCATAAAAGTTTATATTTTTCACATATTACTCTCACAAGTTCCGTGACATTTCGACCTTGTAATTTTTTAAGTAAATGTTTTTGTTTATCTATGAGGATCTCACTAGAATAGTATAATCAAGGTATGTTTATATTTGATGAATGAAATAGTAACGCAAAAAATATATATATTTGTGTCTTATATTCCTGCCGAAGACTTTTATTTTACCTTTTCCTTCTACACATGTTTGGCCAAGTAATAAGAATTTAGGGCTCTCAATTTTATTTTGACTTCTACAACAGTAAAGCTACGAGGCCATGTTTGGTATCGTTTTCGTATAAATTCGCAGTACCAAATTTAGTTAAGGTATCACATTGACACCATTCCGAAGTAAAAACATATAAACTTATTAAAATACTTTCTTTTAAACTCCTCTTCACGCTTAAACTGCTGAACAGTTTTAATTTAAATTTGGTACACATATATTTTGAGTCCCGAGACAGGATATAATAAGTTATCTCAAAAATCATCCTTTAAAGGTGTGAAATGAGGTGTAGGGGGGAATTCAGAATTGACTTCTTGAAGTTAATACTGTTTAAGTTTAGGTTTGAAGTCATGTTTTTTCATCATTTTTAACTAAATCAAAGATGTAGACCATCCCAAATTTCATATAAATCGGTTCAGCGGTTATTGATTTCCCGTACAAATTTCCACGCCACTTTTCACACCTTCAAAAGATGATTTTGGTTATAAGATCTATCCTATGTCCTGTTCCGGGACGCAAACTATTTCTATACCAAATTTCAACGAAATCGGTTCAGCGGTTAAGCGTCAAGAAGAGTTTCAAAAAAACCGGCCAAGTGCGAGTCGGACTCGCGTATTAAGGGTTCCGTACATTAAGTCCGACTCGCGCTTGACTGCACATTTCTAATAGGTTTTCCTGTCATCTATAGGTAAAGAACTATTTTGTGTATTCAGACGGACATACATACAGACGCACGAGTGATCCTATAAGGGTTCCGTTTTTTCCTTTTGAGGTACGGAACCCTAAAAAGATTTATTTTTATTTTGTGGAATGGTGTCAATGTGATATCTTAAATGGATTCAGCACCCCAGCTTTATACGAAAACGATACCAAACACGGCCTAGCACCTTCACTGATATAGATATATCAAGATAAAATTGAGAGCCCTAAATAAACTTTCAAGAGCGGATATCTCAAAAACTATTCAACATATCGAAAAAATTGACTGAATAAACTTGTAACAAATTAAATTAACTTTCATTTTGTATAAGTGACCATGTCGCTGAGATGCATAGTTTCCGAGATATAATCGAAAAACGGGAAAATGGGACCTTCAAAGCCCCCTCTCTCCCCCCGCTCAAGGGCTACGGCCGGGGACTTTTGATATGTTCACCTCCTAACTTGTCAAACCGAGTTACGGAGTCAAAAATTGTGTTCCGAGCATTTCCCTCTACAACTTTTGGAGCATTCGTTGCCTGACCTAAGTAGCTTATTGAATTTCTTTAAAAACTTTTCTGTAAAAGGTTGACGGGTGTTGGGTGTTTATATGGTTTCGGTCGATTATTATCATTTGCATTGCCCATGATGACTTACTAGAATTACGAGCACACGAGACACTAATAGTAGTTTGACAAACCTTGGTTTTCAAGAGGTATTTTATATTGACATTTGCTGTCACAAATTTGCTGTCAGATTTAGTCGCAAACCGCACGCAAAGTGCACACAAATGTGTCGACACCTTGTTACGGAAAAGTGTAGACACGGCGACGACACTTTGTTTCGAAACAATTCTAGACACATTGTGTGGACTCTGTTACGACACATCTGACATTTAGTTACCACTTTGTGATTCTGCGACTGGAATGGTTATATGGGCTTATTCACTTGTTTGACAGTAAGAGCGATACATCTCGAGATCGTGAAGGACCTCTCGGCTGAAGAATGTCTCCTAGCCTTGCGACGGTTTATATCTGGTAGAAACAAACCACATCGGATGTACTCAGATAATGCGACTTGTTTTAAGTTGGTCGCTGCAATGGTACAACAGCCATACTGCGTTAAGAATGACATACAGTGGAAATTCATATGTCAACTAGCACCGTGGCATGGAGGGTTTTACGAGCGGCTTGTGGCCTTGGTGAAGCATTGTCTTAAAAGAACCCTAGAAAAACACCTTCTCAATGATACCAGGTTACTGACGGTGATAAAGGAAGTGGAAACAGTGCTGAATTCAAGACCACTGACCAGAGTCGGTACAGATGTGGAACATGTTCTCTGCCCGGCAGATTTCTTAAGCCAAGGACAATGTTTGACTATGAGACCATCTGCTGCTGATATTCCGACTTGTAACACTGTTACAAAGAGTGACCTGTTTGAGAGCTGGAAGAGAGGATACAATATTCTAGCAGAATTTAAGAGAATGTTCGTCATGCAGTATCTTGCTAGTCTGAGAGTGAGGTACAACAACTCACCCAAGCAGCCTAGAGTTAAATCTCATCGATCACCACAAGTAGGCGACCTTGTACAGGTTAAATCGGATCTCAAGAACAGAAACCTTTGGAAAGTGGGGAAGATCCACGAGCTAATCAAGGGAAGTGATGGTGAATGTAGAGTAGCGAAGGTCAAGGTTGACGATTCTACTTTAACACGTTCCATTGGCCATCTCTACCCTCTGGAGGTAGATGACGAGACGCCTGAGGTAGAACCTGTAGCGGGAGGCTCGGCTGAGATTGGAGAGGACAGCGGGGAGTTGGAAGTTCCAAACAGAGTGAATGATCATCACGTACCTGTGCTCGTTGAACAACCGAAGGTCGACGCGGATGATCTGGCAGAGTGTGACATGACCAGTCACAATGAAGTCCCACCACCAGAGGAACAGCCAGAGGAAAGAGGCGTTGGCAGAAGCAAGCGGATCGCAGCCATTCGTGCCAGGGATAAAATCCTGGAGTGGACGCGACACCTGCTCGCCCTGCTGCATTAACCTTCATTGTTGTCTGGAGTGTCGCGCCAAGCGCGATGTAAGTTGGTAAGTGGTATCAACCAGGACTACTTTGTCATGTGGCAACACTGCCACACTGACAGCTGACAGTTCCGATGGCGGGAAAAAGCACGATGGCGCCATTAGAGAAGAAATGAACGTACGTGCAGGAAGCGTAGGACGGCGCTAGGTGTACTGGGTCGGTGCATGGTGCGCCTCCACGCGGTAACGGGAGCCTGCCCCGGTGAGTGTTTACACACATATTTATGCTTGTATAATCGTCATCCTAGCTACATGGGAGTGGAACAAGGGGTTAACCAACGGTCCTTGGTTAACGTAGTTTCACTAAGACATAGTCCAATCTCGATATTGGACTGGGAAGCCCGGGCGGGGCTTTCCGGAGTGTGTATCGGAAGCACACAGGCAATAACGCATGTAGTACGGTCGGTTATGAGTTGGAGTATAAGGGCCGGATCTAGGGGCAGGCATATGGAGGATCCCGAGGGGGCACCGCCCCCTCGTCCAGGTGGTGTGTAGGACACCAGGGTACTAGATGGTAGTACCTAGTCTGGAGGCGACCGATCGTACAGGACGGGAGAGTCACTCTGGATAAGGCCAGTAGACTGCACTCTCATATTGATACGAAACATGCGATGCCAACTCGGAAGTAAATGTACTTGTACATGTAACAGTGTGGTCGTAGGTGACCCCTTCTCCTACTCTCATGTAGCATGGTGTTATGTGTACTCATCATATGATATTTTGTCGCCCAAGCGAATCTATACCCGATTGGATTCAGGCAAGTGTATTATACTTAGATGGGTATAGATGGCACGACATATGTATATGCACAGTTGATTTTGTCGACTGTTTACATAAGAACAGTGGTTAAGTTTACAACTATTATTCAGTACACTGATTTAAACTTTCACGATTATTAAACATTATCAAACTACACAACGGGACTTAATCGCGTATTTAAGTTTTAAGATTTACCTCCGACGTTTCGAGGACGGCGTTGTCCCTGTGGTCTCGGAGACGTTGGTGTCTTCTCCGAGACCACGGGGACAACGCCGTCCTTGATTGATAATATTATTCAGTAAATAATTGATGGTACGTAGTTCGGGAGGAATGTTTACCTACTAAGCAAAGAAGAAATATACGCGTGCTTATTACACTAACTCTTTGACAATGGCTACTGTGCGTGAGCCTGGTTACCAAATGTAAATCCAAAAGTGTAATCAATGCAAGATAGATCAATAATTGGGGTCACAACAAAAAATAATGTACTCATGTTACATTATTCCTATGATGTGGCACCGATGTATTAGCTATAAATTTTTCCATGAAATGACTGAAACGAATATGCTGATGGTTTGCGTGTTACAAATACAGATGGTACATGGTTTATTTTCTGACTCAAGATCGTATATTAGAATTCATATGATATAAAGGGTAAATAATCAAACTACCTTCGCGGAAATCACGATTATTATGAGTTGTGTATTTACCGTTCATACTTAAAATATACCTACCTACTTAGTCGTGTAATTAAGTACTAAGATAGAGAAACCTGCATATTAAGTCGGTATAGTTGTATACATTTTATGGACCTTATGTCCTAAAAGAAATATCGTTCGATTAAAATAACCAGTTATAATCAATTGAAATGCTATTTATAGCACGATATGGGTATGAATCGATGTTAACTTGGTGTCGACTTAACATGTATTTATATATACATAGGTATGTGCTGTTTGATAATAAACAATGCTAGCAGGTAACGGACCAGTTAAATTATCAAGGACCGTTACGATGTCAAGTGAGTCAAGAACTATAGATACCGTACTTAGACTGATGAATGCTGAGGGCTTTGTTATTGTTTTCTGTAGGAGTAGACACGTAAACTCAGCATCAAATGAATTGAGTAGTAAGTCGGAGTCGGACTAACAAGAAAAATAAATTGCAAGAAGTAAACTGTACATCACATCTATGCTGCAGTTGGCATAAGAAATAATTAGTAGGTTGAAACGTTCAACTGGTACTAGCAAAACAAATAATTAGTGGGTTGAAACTTTCAACTGGTACTTGCAAAACAAATAATTAGTAGGTTGAAATGTTCAACTGGTACTAGCAAAATAAATAATTAGTAGGTTGAATGTTCAACTGGTACTAGCAAAACAAATAATTAGTAGGTTGAAACGTTCAACTGGTACTAGCAAAAAAAATAATTACTGGGTTGAAACTTTCAACTGGTACTTGCAAAACAAATAATTAGTAGGTTGAAATGTTCAGCTGGTACTAGCAAAACAAATAATTAGTAGGTTGAAATGTTCAACTGGTACTAGCAAAACAAATAATTAGTAGGTTGAAACGTTCAACTGGTACTAGCAAAACAAATAATAAGTAGGTTGAAACTTTCAACTGGTACTAGCAAAATAAATAATTAGTAGGTTGAAATGTTCAACTGGTACTAGCAAAACAAATAATTAGTAGGTTAAATGTTCAACTGGTACTAGCAAAACAAATAATTAGTAAGTTGAAACGTTCAACTGGTACTAGCAAAACAAATAATTAGTAGGTTGAAACTTTCAACTGGTACTAACAAAACTAATAAGTAGTAGGTTGAAATGTTCAACTGGGGTCCATATTGGGTTGCATACAAGTTTAGGTCATATCTTTGATGCGCATAACAACTTGTGTCATAATCATCATTGCGCATACAAATGGAAAGTCATATTATATTGTCATACATTTTTAGCCATAATATTTTTTTTTTTTTATTTATTTACACAAAAGGTACATGCTTATAAACAAAATTTACAATATCGCCAAACTGTAACCAGTTTGTTGGCGAATGAAGCGCTCACTTAACTAATCGAATCATGCACCTAAACAAAACAATTAGTAACTTAAACAATAGGTAATCCTTATTATAATATAAAAAACTAACATGCATAGATGCCTCACAAGTCTTCACATTGTCTCAAAGATTAATTTTCTAAAAGGTATGTTTTTAATCTCTTTTTAAGGATCGGCTTACTTAACCTAGATTTACCTCTTAACCACACTATTTCGTTAACCTTTTCCCATAATAATTAACCGCCGCAGGCTGTATTAACTTCCCTTCGCGTACCCTCCTGGTGTTGTATTTATTAAATGCTGGCCGTTTATAATCATCTAAGTAATAGTTTTCTAAAGCAATCAGGTATTTAATTTTTTTTTTGTACAGATAAAATTTTACAAAGTGGGAATAACTCGCTATAATCATTACACCTATTTTTTATTTTACTGTCAACTAAATATTTAACTAATCTGATTTGCAAATTTTCTACATCGTTTATATAAGTACTAAAGGTGCGGCCGTACACACTTAAACCGTAATTAATTATGGAATCCGCTAACGCATAGTAAACAACTAATAACACATTTTTACTCACCACTTTTTTCAGTTGATAAATTTTTCCCAAGACTATTCGTAGTTTCTTACAAAGTTCCTCTATGTGAAATTTAAAATTGAAGTTATAGTCCACCAGCAGTCCCAAGTGTTTACATCGGTCAACATATTCTAAAAATGAACACTCACAGTCTAATTTGTTCCTATGCAAACAGTCATAAGTATGTCCTACAATGCCAATTTGTGTATAATCCACTTTTTTTGCTATGCTGTTATTCGGAGAGTGTATATGTAGGCACTTCGTTTTTTTATATTGATTATGATACCGTTGTCATACGATTGATTTGATGACATACTCAGCAGTTGTCATAATTTTATTGTGGATATAGATTTTGATTATAATGAATCAAATGTCATACCAGCTAAAAGCATATTTATCGATATTTATAAGGTTTTTACGTATAACGTTTTGTAGCATAATAATTTTCAACCATAATGGTTTACATAAATAATTTAAGAAACTAATTTTAGCCTCTCAACAACTCCTCGAAAAAAACTTTTTCCCTAATCTCCGTCCAAACACTTAATTCGACGGAGCCCCGCTCACGCGGGGCTCCTATGTCTGCGTAGTTTGCCCTTCGGGCATCTAAAGCAACCTAACGAACCTAACCTACCTATTATGATTAGTTTCTTTTATGACCACTAAATATATGACTTAATTTTTTATGTCTATATTAATACTATGCACTGCAATACTTCTTAGAACGAAAAACAATTATGGATATCAAGCAGATGACTTAAAATTTTATGCTAATTAAATTAATGACTACAAAAATTATGACAAAAACCCAGTTATGCTCAGGAATAATTCTGACTAAAGATTTTTATCACTTACAAATTTATACATAAAGTGTTATGACAATTAAAAATATGACAAAAGTTGTTATGCGACCAGAGGGAGTCCCGTTCAACTGGTACTAGCAAAACAAATATTTAGTAGGTTGAATGTTCAACTGGTACTAGCAAAACAAATCATTAGTAGGTTGAAACGTTCAACTGTTACTAGCAAAACAAATAATTAGTAGGTTGGAACTTTCAACTGGTACTAGCAAATTAAATCATTAGTAGGTTGAAATGTTCAACTGGTACTAGCAAAATAAAGAAGTAGTAGGTTGAATGTAGACGTGTGCGCCGCGCCGGCGCGCCGCCGCCGCCGGGCTTTTTGACCACGCCGCCGCCGCCGATAAATGATCGGCGTGAAATCGGCGTGACCTTGAGTGTTGTTAATTAGCTATTCCAAGTTGGTTTTTGGATTACAATATGGATTTTTTTGTATTATTTATGTTATAGTTGTCAAATATACATCAATTATTAATTAAATGAAACTGGATAGCCAGTTTGCAGAAACTATTTGACATTTAAAGTAACTGAGTAAACCTAAGTATTCACCGTCAACTGTTAACGAACAAACGAAGATTGCTGCTAGTGCTGCTTAATTGCTTATACCTTGGACAGCTAGAAGAACAAACCCCTCCATTCTCATAGAGCTCTATATAACCACTCATCTCTTCCCAACATGCCATGGGTGAGCCCTTACACTCGCGATCAAAAAAATCGACTCAAGCAACATTTTTTACTTTTGGTCGTTTTTCCGGAACGCGGGAAATATTTTTTCACCTCAGCAGCTCGAACAAGGGTACTTTGCTTCTTAAAAACAGTGAGCAAAATGCGATTTTGCTCACTGAGTCATTTTGTCTCACTCAGTGAGCAAAATGCGATTTTGCTCACTGAGTGAGACAAAATGACATTCAAGTGACCTTTATAGTCAAATGTCATTTCAACATGCGGGGTCTAATACAAGTTCGATATACTTGGGTTCTATTATCTCTGTCCCTCTAGGTAGGTTCTCACTGCTTAGGGTGAAAAATTTTGTGTACTACACGAGATCAAAGTTATTTACATCTCGTGCGCTTTTGAATCTCTTACTACGCTCAAGATTCTAAATTAGATTCACTCGCTACGCTCGTGAATCTATTATAGAATCTTTCGCTTGCACGGGACTCAAAATAAGCACTCGAAGAAATATCAAACTTTGATCTCTTATTGTACAAATAACTATAGTAAAACTTTGAATGCAATTTTATTACGAATTTATTCAGCTACAAAAAACAGTAAAAGACAACGATCTCGCTTGCGTAGTTTTTAGGTTATTGCAGTTTTTGTACAAAATGGCATTTTGCATGGTTATGATATGCACGAGTTGTGCCCCCTTGAGACCAATAAAAACCGGTGTAACCGGTTATTCCTTATCAGTCGCTTATCAGAAGTTGACCAATGTACATCTCCTCGCAATCTTTCACCGGAATCACCTTGGAAAAATGGATACCACCGAAGCTGAAGCCGCCGAAGTCGTCGCCTTGGTGAATCGAGGATTCTCGCAGCGTTCTGTTGCTGAGCAGGTAAATTTAAGCCAGTCTGCTGTCTCCAGAGTTTACCGTCGGTTTCGTCGATTTGGAACCTTGAAACGGAAACAAGGATCTGGCCGTCAGCGGTGCATAACGGAGAGGGAAGACCGCTTCATCGTCACCTCCAGTCTTCGTAATCGCCACCGTACCGCTGTTGCCATCTAGCGAGACCTGATGCGGAACCGGGTTGTGCCTGTTAGTACTCCAACAGTTCGGCGAAGACTCAAGGAAGCCATCCTTACCCCAAGAAGACCTGCTACTGGGCCCAAACTGACTCAGAGACATCGGGACGCTCGGAAGGAATTCGTGGCGACCTACGACCAATGGAGCCGCGTACTCTTCAGCGATGAGTGCAGAGTGTGTCTCCATGGCAGCGACAGAAGAGGACGGGTGTACCAAAGACCTGGAGAGAGGTTCGCCCAGTGTTGCTTCGCTGAAACAGTCGCCTACGGTGGAGGTTCCGTCATGATGTGGGCGGGGATTTCTATAGAGGCGACGGTTCCGAGTGTCCCGATGTCTCTGAGACAGTTTGGGCCCAGTAGCAGGTCTTCTTGGGGTAAGGTTGGCTTTCTTGAGTCTTCGCCGAACTGTTGGAGTGCTAACAGGCACAACCCGGTTCCGCATCAGGTCTCGCTGGATGGCAACAGCGGTACGGTGGCTATTACGAAGACTGGAGGTGACGATGAAGCGGTCTTCCCTCTCCGTTGTGCACCGCTGACGGCCAGATCCTTGTTTGCGTTTCAAGGTTCCAAATCGACGGTAAACTCTGGAGACAGCAGACTGGCTTAAATTCACCTGCTCAGCAACAGAACGCTGCGAGAATCCTCGATTCACCAAGGCGACGACTTCGGCGGCTTCAGCTTCGGTGGTATCCATTTTTCCAGGGTGATTCCGGTGAAAGATTGCGAGGAGATGTGCACTGGTCAACTTCTGATAAGCGACTGATAAGAAATAACCGGTTACACCGGTTTTTATTGGTCTCAAGGGGGCACAGCTCGTGCATATCATAACCATGTAAAATGCCATTTTGTACAAAAACTACAATAACCTAAAAACTACGGAAGCGAGATCGTTGTCTTTTACTGTTTTTTGTAGCTGAATAAATTCGTAATAAAATTGCATTCAAAGTTTTACTAAAATATTTCCCGCTTTCCGGAAAAACGACCAAAAGTAAAAAATGTTGCTTGAGTCGATTTTTTTGATCGCGAGTGTAGATTCTTCGGACATATTATCCAACGCATGATGTGAAGAAACACGTGAATTTAAGCCGAATGAATGGCAAACGTGCTCGAGTTGGAGCATGTGTGAGATGGTCAAACGCTATGAAGAGGTCGGCTTGCGGCAGTCTGCACAGTGCAGTCCATACGGCTTATGACCGCACGAAATGGAGACAAATTACATGTGGTCGCGAGCCTCAGCAATGAGAAATCGAGAAAGAAGATACGTCTCAGTGAGCCTGGTGCTTGTATGACAAGAAAACCATCAAAAAGAAGCCATAGCAGTCCACTATGTCTAGCAAATGTCAAGGATATTTGGAGTTCTGTTTTGTTAAAGTACGTCATTTTTAATAGGATAATAAGCCATGGAAAGCTTGAGAAAACGGAGAGTTACAGATCGGATCGAAGGTCATTGGAACCAGGTAACCTCTTAATGCAAGCCTAGGGAAATCAAGTTATTATATCTATCCTATATTCATTTCATATTCAAACTATACGTAGTTCACTGACCAGCAACCTGCATTGATCAAATTTTCAAGAAAAACAACAAATTAATGACTTTTCTTAAGAGACGTGAAAATCAAGGTCACACCGATTTCACGCCGAAAACACGCCGCCGCCGCCGATTTTTTGGCAAACGCCGCCGCCGATCATTTTTTAATCGGCGCACACGTCTAGTTGAATGTTCAACTACTACTAGCAAAACAAAAGAAATGTTAAGCGAAATCATAACACTTACCTACGATACAAACGGAGAATAATTTGTAAGTTATACCGTCATATCATACGTAGACAGTTTAACCTTTTGGACGCCAATGACCGATATATCCGCACCGCAGTTTCAACGCCAAAGACTGATTAATCGGTCACAGACTACAGACCAACATAGACCTACGTGCATATGCATAAAATTCAATTTCAGTTTTGACACTTCGGTGACGTGGCGTCCGGGTGACTGCGTTTGTGTTTGACACGGCGTCGAAAAGGTTAATGCGTGTACAAAGGAGGCATGGCTTCCAGACATGGAACGGTAATCTCCTTTGACCTTTTATCTAAATCTATGTTGGTATTTTTTGACCAAGTTAACATTTTAAATTACGAGTTATTGATTGATTATGATTACGCATTGTGATTATTGAGTATTGACTTCATTGAGATTGGAATAGAGAAGAAAAAAAACTGCAATTATTATGATACATCAAATTTATTAAAATTAACCATTACCTATTCGTTATTGGCCTAACTTAGGACGGCAGGCCGCCCATATAGGGGCCCACAGATTACCAGTTCGCCGGACGATATCGGCCTGTCAGTTAAACGCAAAAGGTGACAGTTCTGAACAACTGACAGGCTGATATCGTCTGGGGAACTAGTAATTTGTGGGCCCCTGTAGGTCAGAGACATGCGAGCGGACTGGTCAGTGGGCCCCTTATAACACGCATAGGTACTTTTTTAGCACGTGGCGATATCGGTCCCGGTAGGTACTAATTGAGAATGACGGCATATTATATGTATCTCTGTACGGCTATGACTAGTTTCACACTGACGTATACCTACGCTCGCGTGTGCGTAATAACTTACTCTCTATGCCTCTCGCTCGTACTCTCTATAAATGTCAGTTTGACACTGCTAAGGCAGCCGTACCACGAGTAGGTAAGGCTACAAGATATTTTTAACAATACCTACCCAAATATCGAATGACATTATCAATCTTACTTGCTACTTTAAAATTATCATGCTTATAGGCTATGTCATATCACTACACCTTATAAACCAAAGTCCCCCGCCGCGTCTGTCTGTTTGTGTGTTTGAAGGTTCGCGATAAACTCAAAAACTACTGAACGGATTTTCAGAGTGATTCTTATATTAGGTGGGCAAATCAAATTTATAAATATATCTTTTTTCATACCGAATTATAAATGTATTATAGTACTTATAACCAATTATGTATTCACACAACAAAATAGATAAACGGGAGTTCACCCTTTTATGTGTGTGTACTGTGTACCCATCATTAATTCTATATAATGATGTATCCTTGTTCAGTCTAAACTTTTATAATAGGATTCAGTTACTTTATAGTAGAGATGCCCCGAATAGTGAATTTGGCCGAATACCGAATACCAAATATTCGGCTTCCCTCTCGGCCGAATACCGAATATTCGGCGACCGAATATTCGGCATGACATGCGAACATTTTGAGTCACAATTATTATAAAAACTGCTCGCCAACAAAGCACATCGTTTGCTAAGACATATTTTTATGTTGAACAGAATTAATGAATTTAGTTAGTCAATCAAATCAGACTCATGATAAAAATAAAATATTTTGTAATCAACTAATGCTCAAAAACGTGCCTTCGTATTTAACTACTTTCCAAGAATACACATTTTACACATTAAATATACCTAGCTTTTGGTTTTTTTTTGTGTAATTTTTCATTTTCATTGTCAAGTGGCCGAATAGGCCGAATACCGAATAGTTGCCGAATATTCGTGGCATCTCTACTTTATAGTACCTATTCAATGTATATGTACTTACCTATAGTACATTGTGCAATAATGAAGGTATGGCTAACATTAATAATGAGACTCAATAAAACCTGATGTGGCATTCCACGTTCCACGCAAGAATATAATGTGAGAATTGAGTTAGGCTTTTTTCAGAATGTTGGAGCGTCGACCCCGGATCACTCGCCGGTGGAGCGGGCGGTCTGCGCGGCCGGTCTCGCCATCGCCGACGGTGTTCGCTGTGACGCTAGGCCGAAGCGCAGTCTCCAATTTTTCCTCTTCGTCCGAAACGTACATGCGGGTTAGGTCTGATGCAATCGATGCAGCTTCGCTGTCGCTATAACAGTAAAGAAATATGCATGTTTTTCATCATCATCATCATCATCATCATTTATTTATTGACTAACTTACATTAACAGGTATACCGAACATGTAAGTTATAAGCATAAATTATTGTATTACTACGTACTATACTATAATACAGGGGTCACCAATTAGTTTCTTCAGGGGTCCGATTTTTTAAAATAATGTGACCATCGCGGTCCGTTTCTACTTGAGTTTATTAAATATGTATTAACATTATATAGGTCGGCGGTCCGCATCCGGACCGCGGTCCGCCATTTGGTGACCCCTGCTATAATACATGAGTTACATGACTAATAATACTAAATTATGACGGTATAGTCGTGGTTGTGGAGATCGACTCCAAATACCGAGTTGCGGTGGCTAAGAGTCTCGGTTCCTTCTGTGAGAATATGTCTGTCAGGGGGTCGAATAGAAGAATATTATTTATGTGATTCAGTGCTACATACAGGGGGCTAGTGACTAAAGTTACCGTGTTGGTGCTGGGAATTATAAAAAGAGGTGTAGGGCGAGGTCGAAGAGTAGTTCTCACATTAATGGCGTAGGAACTTATAAATATAGCAACTGACGGGACGAATAATTGCTTATGTGATGGGTCATAAAAGGGGGATGTAAAAAAAAAAAAATTTAAACTGTTTATTTCAGTAAAAAAATCACATTATAGGTATAATATGTTGTCGTCTGCTCTCCCACCCCGACCTCCATTTTCTATTTGTACGGTTCGGTTTCCTTTCACTAATTAGGCACAGGTAAAAAGATATAAAGGATGTAAAAATTATTTAAAAAAATCATTTTGTAAATTCTTAGTTTGACATGTCTGCATAGTCTGCATATAAAAATAAATCAAGTGATCATCAACAGGACTGTTGCCTGGTTATATCGTGAAGTGGGATATTATCTATTGTATGTGGTCACAGAACCAGTTCATTTTATATACCTGTTGTTATCCTTGTGAGCGATGTAGCCCTTGGGGCCGCCGCAGCAGCGAGCAGTGTCCGCGCCCTTCCTACCCGTGAACATAGGCATGTTCACGGGTAGGAAGGGCGCGGACGCCGCTCGCTGCACCGCCGCCGGCACCTTCGACAGCGTTACCAAGCTCCTCTACGTTTTCCAGGACATTTAAAAATTTACATACCTAGTATATGTACAATGTTTATTTTTAAAAGCTTTTATTGAACTTGCAATGTTTGTATATATAGGCAATGTATAGGTAAAAAAACTTCCGAGATAAAAAAAGTTTCCGATTCTATGTTGAAGTGGGCAGAACCAGTTCATATATTACCTGTTGTTGTCCTCCAACTCCGAGCGCTCCTCTTGCAGGACGGGCGCGGACGCCGCTGGCAGGACGGGCGCGGACGCCGCGCGCTGCACCGCCGCCGGCACCTTCGCCTGTGTTAGCTCCTCTACGTCTTCCAGGACACTTAAAAATTTACATACCTAGTATAACGTTTATCCTTACAAGCTTTTATTGAACTTGCAAAGTGTGTATGTATGGGTACTTAAAAAAACTTTTCTAAAGCCGTTAACGGGACTGTTTCAGATTCTATGTTGGAGTGGGCAGAACTAGTTCATGTTGCCTGTTGTTATCCTGTAACTCAGAGAGCTGAGCGATGAAGTCCTCGGGGAGGCAAGACTTCATCGCTCAGCTCTCGGAGTTGGAGGACGGGCGCGGCTAAACATAGGTCAATTTACAAAACTTAATAGCATTAGACATCAAGGAGAAATATACGCAAAACCATTCAAAACGGCCTTACTTTCCAAAAGTGTATTCGGAATGGCACCTAAATTATATAATAACCTCCCAAAACCCATCTTAAACTGTAATAATCTACAACATTTTAAGAAAATTTTGCATGACTTTTTATCAAAAAAAGCCTACTACTCCATTCAAGAGTACCTCTGTGACAAATCTTAACGTTATCGCCGTAATTAATATTAGATATGAGACCGCTTCTGTTAAATCATAAATTTGTAAATAATATTGTAATTTGCATTTGCATGACTTATGTTTTAAGTAGTAGTAAGTAGTTATAAGTGTGACTGTTTGTACGCCTTTTGGCAAGACCATGGTGATTCCATATTAAATCATGTTCCATCATTGTATATACCCATGTTCTACAGACAATAAACGAATTATGAATTATGAATTATGATGCCGCTGGCAGAACGGGTGCGGACGCTGCTCGCTGCACCGCCACCGGCACCTTCGACTGCGTTAGCTTTTCCTTCCAGGACACTTAACAAATTTGACCTAGTATAACGTTTTTTTAAACGCTTTTATTGAACTTGCAAAGTTTGTATGTATAGATGAGTACTTTTCTATGTTGGAGCGGGCAGAACTAGTTCACGTTACCTGTTGTTATTCTCCAACTCCGAGCGCTCCTCTTGCAGGACGGGCGCGGACGCCACTGGCAGGACGGGCGCGGACGCCGCGCGCTGCACCGCCGGCGGCACCTTCGCCTGCGTTAGCTCCTCCACGTCTTCCAAAACTCTTAAAAATTTACATAGTATGACGTTTATTTTTACAAGCTTTTATTTAACTTGCAATGTTTGCATGTATTAAGTAGGTAGAAGAACTTTTTTAAACTTGTCAACTGTAATCAGGGGCGTGTCACTAGTCTACGCAGTTTAGGTACATTTGGCCGGAGCGCCGCCCGGGCCGGCAGGTGTATGGCAGTGGGCGCACGATAGTCGTGTCACGTGGCGCTCGCGCAAAGAAGATTCACCGTTCGTGCGCGGTTATAAGTTTCAATTTTGTTGCAGGCGGCGAGTATAGGTATAATTTTATACCTAAATCTGACTTTTGTGAAGGAGTGAATTTTCTGTACGGTAGTACTATTAGTTATTCTGCGCTGTAATGCGTGATTTTCGGCTATACATATTTATTTATTGGATGTTTTAAATGTTTCCCTTTGGAAAAGTTTGTACAAATTACACAAAGCTCTTTTCGTTTTGATACACAGTGGTGCGTCCTCTACAGAGTTCTTCAATTCAATTCAGTTCAATATTTTTATATCCAGTAAAAAAATTCGTTAGTACAAGGGTCAACAAAACTTATAATTACCTATATGTTAGTGATAAAAATAAAATGAAAACAAACAAACAAATTAAAAGCGGCGTGGTGCGGCGAGATTTGAAATTGAATAATCTAAAGGGGCCCACTGAGAGGACCAGTCCACCGGACGATATCGGCCTGTCAGTTAGGGTGGAATCACATCTATCAGCATCGAGCCGCATTTTATATATGAGAAATTGCTCGTTAGTATGAAGATGCGTACGCATGCTTTCAGCTTTTCGATGCGTACGCATCTTCATACTAACGAGCGATTGCTCATATATAAAATGCGGCTCGATGCTGATAGATGTGATTCCACCCTTAAACGCAAAATTTTAGAGCTCCGAACAACTGACAGGCTGGTATCGTCCGGCGAACTGGTAATCTGTGGGCCCCTTAAGTTAACCTTCCGCTGAAATCGTGCTTCTATCGAAGGAGTCGCCCGGAATTGTAGAACCCCTTACAAATAGCTTTTGGGCCGTCGAGGCCCTTCTAGCTCCATAACCCCTTGATCGAGCCCGCTCATAATTTAATGAATAAAATATAATGTCCTCAACTACACGATTGCCTAATATTATTTAAATACGGACAAATTTACTTAAATTATTGCGTAACAAACTATCCTCTTGCTATCCTCTGATAGTTCACCTTAAAGAATAACTCACGTTAGAACGGCCCGGGTCCGGGCCGTGGCAACCGACACTTAATTTTCTATGACGAGTGACCGATGATCAAGTGATGCTTTCTATAGAAAACGAAGTGTCGGATACCTCAGCCCGGACCCGGACCGTTCTAACGTGAGTCATCCTTAAAAACACCGAAATACCGGGACGTGCCCCTCGTCAGCCGTGTGTTCCAAGTTATATGTAAGCTTGCTTCGCTTCGCGCTTCTAAGGCCGATAAGATATTTGACAGGCTCTTATGGCTTTACACATATCGTGTCAGATATGTTTGCGATCTTCGTTGTGTAACCTAATTATTGCAGGTGACTGTACTATACAAGATAAAAATACTTACAAAGTAGTTACAGAATGCTAATAAAAAGCCGAATTAGGATAATTCGTCAATTCACGGCCACCTGTTAGTAACTGGCTACCCTAAACTAAAAATTAATTCTATTCACCTATAAACAGGTCTCAATAACTATAGCCACCGAAAAATTAATTCTGTTTATAATTGAATAGAAATCATTTTTAGTTTAGCGTGGCAAGTTATCAGCCGGTGGCCAGTAATTGACGATTTACCTTACGTTTATGGACTTAATAACACCGTATACTTTATAGCTCGCTTACCTTCCCACGTTACAAATCAATTTAAGCTCTTGAGCCTGTTGCACTACTGCCAGCCAACTAAGTTTGCTTTCATTTTGAACATCCGTGTTGAACGACGACCCTGGCCTGTAATTCAATGAGTTTAGTTAATAACGTGACTTGTTTGACGCCATCTATATGTTATGTGCTTTATTATTTTATTAGCAATAGCACCTACTATATACTTTGGTAAATAAAAATAAAGTCTACCAATTTTTTGAGTTAAGCAGCCATGTATTGTAGACTTCTGTCCGTAATTATTTTTATAGATTGCATCTACATATATGTAGGTACTTATATCAATAGATATCATGTCACTATAGCATGGTCACATAAAATTGGCCCTATTTTTGATGAAAACATAAAAAATGCGTCATGTTTTTAAATCTTCGTATTAACTATTAAGGGGCCGGTATATGACGTTTTCGATTTAGACCTCACTTTGTAACCATAATTTGTTCAATAAATGTTTGATAATTGCATTAAATTACACGTAAATTTATTCACGAAGAAACCGTGTACCGACTCTTTATGCCATTATATTTTTAATTTGCTGTTATTCTCTACAAACCGACACTAAAAGTATCAAAAAATCAAAATATGGAGTTCCGTTTGAGACAGAAGCAAAACAATTTTGTCTTTGACAGTAATTGAATTATTGTATGATTTTGGAAGCTAGATAATTCAGCTACCAATTTATTATCGATTTATATTTTTACTCACAAAGACAACACAGAAATTCAATCTCAAATGTAAACTTTCGAACAATTTCCATACATTGACGACATCACTCAAAATTCTTCTTCAAGTCAGATGCCCGTTGGGGCTACACCGGAGCACACGTGTACTTCTTCAAATGAAAATGACAGCTTGATTTTCTTGCTTTTGACAATTATATTGACATTAAATCATATACGCACACGAGAAAGCATACCAGTAGATAAAATGTATTTCAAAAAATAGGGTACATAAATATCAGCTCGCGTCTCATTTAAATTTCATTTGCTGTTATTTACGGGTCATTATTGTTGAAAACCGCAGTAAACTATCTTAAAATAATACGATTACAGCCGAATTTAAGTATTATCTTCCTTCAAAACTCGCTTAAAATGAAAAAAGTTTAAAGACTCATCTTTACTGATTGGGATCAATTTTTATTATGCTGGTATCATTTTGCGTCATTTTAAAAACGTATTTGACTTCTGTATGTCAATGAATTTTGATGACAACTGTAATCTTGTATTATATTATAGAACTTTTATATTAAAATATTGCCTATTAACAGGAAGAGTTATGTAATTCGTATAAGTAATACCTGAAAGTCTTGTAACTAAATCTGTAATACCATGGATTGCGACGAATAAATTATTATGATTATGCCGTTCGTTCCGTCTATATGTATAATGCGTGTACGTGCTGTTCTTTGAAAATCTTCAAGAAAAAATAAAGGCTAGACCAGCACTAAGTACTAGCAATTTTTTGCGGCTTTGGAGACCGAGATGAAGCTTACAGGCCAATAGCGTTGTGGCCTGGTTATTGTTATGTATACCTATGTATCGAATGTTTTATAAATTT
This sequence comes from Cydia splendana, assembly GCF_910591565.1. Classification (NCBI taxonomy): domain Eukaryota; kingdom Metazoa; phylum Arthropoda; class Insecta; order Lepidoptera; family Tortricidae; genus Cydia; species Cydia splendana. The sequence goes on from NC_085962.1 coordinate 20,242,776, forward strand.
ACTATAAAAAGCAATGTTTTATTTCGATTAGGTCTACATTTTGTGCATATTGCATATCTGAAGTATTTTCGTACTAAACTTGAAACTTTCGTTGAAACTAAATAAAATAATTATTCCAAATGTACAGTCACCTGCAGGGTTGGGCAGTATTTCAATTACATGTATTTGAAATACGTATTTGAAATACATTTTTGTATTTTGTATTTGTATTTCAAATACTACCTGGAAAAGTATTTAGTATTTGGTATTTCAAATACTGCACTCACATGTATTTTGTATTTTGTATTTCAAATACTTCAAGCATCAAAATACATTTCTACAAAATACATTTAATTAAATTCTATAATCCTAAAATGTAACGTTTATTTAAATATAATGTACGACTTGTAGAAGGGCAAATACAATGCGCGAGCTATTCTGCGCGGAACTTTTCGTCAACAGGGGTCATCCATTAATTACGTCACACGAATTTCTAGGTTTTTTGACCCCTCCCCCCCACTTGTCACATTTGGTCACATTTGGCAAACCCCTCCCCCCTAGTGTGACGTCACATTTTTTCTACGAAATCGCCAAATCGAATTAACTAAGTACCTAAGTATTATTAATATTTTATCAAAATATTTTTGACGATATAAATATTAGTAATTTTATAACCCAAAACTGCTTAGGAAAGAAAATTAAAAGAATAAAAACGATTATCGTTTTAAAAACTTGTTATTTAAATGTAAAAAATTTCGGTTACTGATGAAGTTAAAGTGACGTTACACAGTTTATTGTGTCTCCCCCCTCCCCCATGTCAGAATATGTCACATTTTCTTGACCCCCTCCCTCCCCCTAAACGTGTGACGTAATTAATGGATGACCCCACAGCCAGGGTCATTGCAGTTAGTTTCCGTCCATGCTCTAGTTTTAGACTACTTGACGGATTAGCAAATAATATATTTCATTTTTAATTTACTACTTGCGAAATATAATTTTGATATCATCATCATCAGCCTGGTCTCGTCCACTGCTGGACATAGGCCTCTCCTATTGCACGCCATTGAGCACGATTTGCGGCAACTCTGAACCAGCTCTTGCCAGCCGCCTTGCGAAGGTCATCGCTCCATCTAGTCTTAGGGCGTCCTACGCTACGTTTGCCGATGCGCGGTCTCCACTCGAGAACTCGTCTACCCCAACGGTTATCGGTTCTACGGCTAATATGACCGGCCCACTGCCACTTCAGCTTGCTAATCCGGTGGGCTATGTCGACGACTTTAGTTCTCTGACGGATAACTTCATTTCGAATACGATCCCTCAGAGAGACTCCGAGCATAGCCCTTTCCATAGCTCGCTGAGCGACTTTGAATTTATGGACCAGTCCTGGTCTGGTCCATAATTTTGATATGTAGACAGATATATATTTTGTTTCGACATTAAGGATTGAAATCAGTCCAAATTTGTGCAGCAATGTAGGTTTATATTCAAATTTCGTCAAGTGGACGAAAACTAGCGCAATGACCCTATAAGTTTTTAGGAAAGGATATTCGTTAAAAAAAACTAAATGATTAAACAAAAAAATTGAAAGGTATTTTGTATTTTGTATTTGAAATACATTATTTTAAACACTGTAATTTGTATTTTGTATTTCAAATACCCGTCACCAAAGTAATTTGTATTTGGTATTTCAAATACTTTTAAAAATGTATTTTGTAATTTGTATTTGAAATACGTGGAAGCCAGTATTTTGCCCAACCCTGGTCACCTGCAATTTATGTTACACAACGAAGGCCGCAAAAATATCTGACACGATCTTATTTGTAGAACCATAAGAGCATGTCACATATTTTTGCGACCTTCGAAGAGTAGGTACCGTCATTACTCATTATCATCAACTTTGCCCGCTTTTTTTTTTAAACACGAATTTCTCAAAAAAAATCACATCATATGACTTTTTTTTGCTCAGCACGTCCATTGTGATCAAACGCATCAGTTTATGTGAAGAAAACATTTTTTTTATCGTGTTTTTACCCATTTTTTTGCGTTTTAGAGGGCGGGCAAATAAAAAAATATCCGGGGTTTTCGCCAACATTGCCCACGTCAATTTGGTATTCAAATACAGCTCGTATATATGATGATGATGTCTAAGGATCACTTAAAGGTTTTGGGCAATCCTACCATTCCCTGTTAATAACTTAGCGATAAGTGTAAAAACTTTTAAATAAATTTGCTGGGCAATGTTGCCTACCCGTTTTTGCCCATTTCCAAATAAGGCTCGCCTAAGCATTTTACAAAGGCTAGGGTTGTCACTTTTGAGAAAATCTGTTACAATAGTTTAATGACCAAAAATATGATTTTTGTTGTGTTTTCATTCGTTAACGGGATAAAACATCTAAATAAAGGATAATAAGACAAATTTAATACAGTATATATTTATAAACTTATTTTAGTGTACAAACATAACCTTCTTTTACTTGCGTAGTTGGGTAAATTAGATGAAAGTGACAACCCTAATCCGTTTTTGGTGGTGGGCAATGTTGGTATAGCTGCCAAATTACCGGATTACTTTGCCCACCGCTAAAACTTTTGTGTATTTAGGCCTTATTAGTTTAAATCTCAATAGACATAATCTATGCTTCATATGTTATAACTGAAACCCGGAAATATTTGTCAAAGGGTTCTCAATTTTTTCTACTTGCATTCATTATTTATCAATTTTTTGCCCGCCGAAATATACCCTATATTAGACAACTCGCTCAAACTCAAAATTCCCAAGTCAAGTTATGCACAAGTTTGGCATATACTTTGTCAGAAATATAACCAATTTTCTACTAAAAACAGCAGGGTGGCCATAACTATTATCAATTTTTCTACATTAACGAATTTGTTTAAAATTGTCGTTTTGGGCAAAGTTTCCCTGGAGGCAAAGTTGGCGCTAATGACGTAACATATTATTGCAGGTGACTGTACATAAATGTTTCGGTGATTTTGAGATTATTTTCCAGGTTAGTTTACTAACAATCAAGTTATGCAGATACCGATTTCGTGAACGTATAAGTAGTAAGGTACCGCTATTGTTTAGCGATACCGATTATTTTTGAAGGTAAAACTATACCGGTTGAAATATAAAGATATTAAAATTACAGCAGGGACAATCATTTTTTATAGGTGTACCTAAACCATCATTGGCCGAGCGTTAGCAAAGGTCTCCGTTTCAGCTTGGGCAAAAATGCTTTTGTATGTTCTCCTTTGCAGATCACATTTCTCAACTGATTCTCGTGAAAATTTGTAAGCAGGTTCGATAGAACTATTCTGTTTCGCTTTATCCGCCAAAATGGAATTGCCACCCTGCTGAAACTTTATTTATTTAAATTCCTATTGAATGGATTTTGCACCTTATGAAAAACCGTATAGAGTAGTAAATAACATTTTACATCTGACTTAATGACATCTTGTTTTATTCGCTTTAATTGTACAAAACGCGTATCTTGACAAAGCAATAGTAGGTAGTAAAACAGTCAACAATCAAATGAATTAAATAGGTACGTCACGTGTGACATGAACAGACAAGGAAAGCAAGATTAAATGCATTGTTTCTCTTTCATCTTTAAATGGAATGCTTTTACCCTCAAAGGAGGCTAGTGGTCAATACTAAACTAAAAGTCCAATCTTAAAAAAACATGGTGGGTCACTGACCTGTCCCAGTAAAGTGAGGTAGTGTGCGTGAAGTGCGCTTGTGTGTGAAATGGGGTAAATTGACAGAATCTGATATTTTACCCACCGCTACCGTCGCCTTAAGAGCCAACGGGAGTGGTCATTTCTCCATACAAACGTACTCCTCGTTTTCCTCCGTGGTTTTTGAAGCTAGAGCAATGATTTTTTCAACACAGATTAATATTGTCAATATCTGTGTCGGACCGTTTTGCTTTTTTTGATATTTTTGTTTTTTAAGGCGCTAGAGCCCTTCAAAAATGGCCAAAATGGCCTAATTGACTATGCCGCAATGAGAGGCGTGGCATTCAAAACTGATATCAATTAGCCAATAAAGCAAAACGGTCCGACACAGATAATTTCATAATCATTTAGATTTCCAAATTTGGTTACGATTGGTTAAGTTTTGGAGGAGGAAACAGAGGAGTACGAAACCTCGATTTTTGAGATTTTTACGCAGGAATTTTCGCCTTGTCCTTATCGCACTACTTTTAGGTGCCGCTTCCGTTAGCGAGACGGGTATATTTACCTAAAATATTTAAAACTCAGCTCCTGTTTCGTCTTAAATAAGCAGAATAAGTAAGTTAATTCCATCATAATTATTGTCATTTATATGCAATCTAAATCTAACTCTTATTTCCTTGCTGACTTTAAAGATACTTAATAATTTGGGACATTATATTTAATGCAATTTTTCAAAAATATTTACAATTATCTTGAGCTTCGTAAGAGCCCTCTGATAATTGCATCCAATTTGTGTCACATTGCGGCATCTGATCGATCGATCGGTCTGTGGAGGCCTTTACACAATAGCTAGCAAATACGAGTGCAGTAAAGTGATGATAAGAATACTAGAGTCTCTTACCTAGGCGTAAAATTCATAATAGCAGCGAGGTGTTTCTGTTTGTGGATCTGATAGAAGTTGTCTGGTGCGGTGATCGTCGATGTGACGTCGTTGGTGGGCGTCGACAGCGGCGAGTTGCACCGCTGCTTAGCGTTCTTAGATCCGCTACTAGTTATATCGGTGATGGAGAATTTTAGTTTTGCTTGAAACAAGTACAAAATATCTAATTAGCGTAAAAAAACAATTGAGAAAACTATCGTTAATATTCGAATATACGTTTGGGGGATAATTGACCGAGCGTTAGCGAAGGTTTCGTTTCAGCTTGTAGGCAATTCCTGTAAATGTCTAAAAGTAAAATCTCTAAAATTTTTATTGGGGATGTAGGTCAACCTCAAGTGTAACAATACAAGTAAACTTACTTGCGTCAATAACAGCGACTTTGCCAGCTATTTCGTACAAGATATCAGCTGTCCAGACGTGCGGTATCCTAATGAATACTTTGCCGGTGTCAACCGGCATTTGAAACCCCAATTTATGTAGCAGTTGCAAAAACTTTAAATCCTTGCACATGGTAGCTTTTTCACAATTCCATGGTACCAGCGGCACAGACTGATTAAGAACTGAAATGGATATATAAGAATGATCATGGACATTGAACTAGTAGGTAATAGAACATTAAAGAATGTAACATCGAGTGATAGGTATAAAAAAGTAAGTCATAATTATGTACATATGTAGGGTAAATAGTCAATTACTTATTGACGAAATTTAAGTAATAAGTACTTATAATTTCGCTTATTTGTATACATAATAAATATAATAATAGACCGCCGGCCAGGAGCAAATATCGTCAGTCATCGCCTCCCGCTTGATACTTCGTCAGATGATAGTTTAGATGCTATTATAAATAAAAAAATAGTCAGCCGGTTGTATCGCGGTGGAAAGACCGTCAGTTGATCACATTAATATGTAAAAAAAAAATGGTTGTCTGTAAAGTCGGTTTACGGATGATAATTTTGCGTGATAACGTTATAAGAAAACATTGATGAAAAATTGCATACTTTGGCCGTAACGTTACCATGGAGATCTGTCCACAACGTTGCCATGGAGATCCGTCCACAACGTGACACTTTTTCGTGCATGCTACCGGTGTTCGTCGATTTCTAAGACGTTAACACGTCAAAAAAATTTAATTCAGTCATCGCTTCCCGTTTGATACTTTGTCAGATGATAGTTTAGTTGTTATTATAAAAAAAAAATCGTCAGCCGGTTGTATAGCGGTGGAAAGACCGTCAGCTACTTGCATAAACATGTAAAAAATACGCGCCTGCCATTTATGCCCGCAAATCCGTAAGGCATATATTAAAACACCTGATGAAATGCTACATGCAAAGTTTCATAATTTAGCTATTACTAAATAAAAAGGTAAAAGGTAAAGGTATTTATAATAACGACCGACGACCGGTCTGGCCTAGTGGGTAGTGACCCTGTCTATGAAGCCGATGGTCCCGGGTTCGAATCCTGGTAAGGGCATTTATTTGTATGATGATAAAGATATTTGTTCCTGAGTCATGGTTGTTTTCTATGTATTTAAGTATTTATATATTATATATATCGTTGTCTGAGTACCCACAACACAAGCCTTCTTGAGCTTACCGTGGGGCTTAGTCAATTTGTGTAAGAAATGTCCTATAATATTTATTTATTTATTTTATTTATTTAATATCATCTAAACTATCATATGACAAAGTATAAACGGGAGGCGATGACTAAATATTTTTTTATTTTTTTACGTGTTTCGGTGGCTGCCATTCCTCAACCCACCAATGGAGCGGCAGCTGACGTCCACGAGGGTTCATAATACATAGCCGTTAACCACTAGGTATACGGGTTATCGCCTGGGAGGCGATTGGTCATGGAAATCTGTTCGTGGCTCGCGGTCTATAATGTAAAAGCCCCTTAGGATAGAACTAAAAAAACGAGTGACAAATACTTACGTAGAGCGTGATAGGACACAGGAGACATCACTGGCGAATTGTACCCTTGATTAAACAACTTGAACTGGTCGATACCCGTGTGACCCGCGGTCGTGCCGCATTCGCTACGGTACTTCTTCTCAATTTGCAATTTTGCGTAACAAGTTTCAAGTAAAACTTGTTGAACCCAGTCCAAACATTTCGTTTTCCCGTCTTGTCGCAGTTGCTCACAAAGCTTTCCAATCTCGACATACCTTATTTCTTTATTCATTTTAGCGCCCCTATCGGCCTTAACTTCAGACTTAGACAGTTTTTCGTATTCCTCTTTGTTTATTATATTTCGCTTGTATAATTCTCTGATCACAGAATATCTAGACTTAACTGTGCCGTGTTCTTTAAGGCATCTTAATATTTTGCCGATGACATCTGGATGATTGTTGCATTGCAGATAATACCAATTTAAAGCGGACTGTTCATGTTCAGACCACCTGCAGAATAAAATCATATTAAAAATTTTACTTTAATAAAAAAAAGATAAGAAAACAGTAATGGTAAAAGGAGGTGAATCGTCTGTTTCAGTTAGTTAGATAACATAACATAATCTATTATAAGAAAATATCTGGAAGACAGAGCTTTGCTCAGAAAACATATAAAAATTCAATAATACGCGTTTTCCCAGAGGTGAGACCTAGCTAGATCGATTTTTCGCCCCCGAAAATCCTCATGTAGCAAATTTCATCGAAATCGTTAGAGCCGTTTCCGAGATCCCGATATCATCATCATATATATAAAATTGAAAAACCAGAACGGGATAAAAAACGAGGGAAGAAGCGAGATGGCGCTTTACAAATTTCTAAAAAAGTTTTTGACACGTTTCTCAAATACGACGCACGTATGATAAGAAAAAACTGTTCCAATCTATTATCTAAATATGGGAATAGAACTAGAGCATAAAAACTATTGCTTTCGATGCGTATTTAATTAACAATAAGCAAAAGAAATTTTCATATCAATCTTTATTTTACGACGATCGACCATTTCTCGGCAACTCTCGGTTGATTTCGTTTCGGTTGTGTTGCACACTAGACCAAATTATTCGTAAGTTAAAGTAACCTAAATTATGTTTGTCATGTTGGTATACAGTTATTTCGGCGTTTTTTTACACGAAGTAAAATAAAAAGTGCTGTCAACCTCAACCACAGCACACTCTTTATTATACTGTGACCTCAGTCTATAGCCCATACGAGTGACTTAAAATGCCTGCTTATGCCATATATGACTTATCAATTCATATTATCATATTATTAATAATTTGTACTTTGTTGTTTTAAATTTCTTTTTGAGTAAGTTGATAGTAAGTTATAATGTAGGTAGATAAAGTGCATGCTCAGATATTTTTGAGCAACCTGATGAAAATAAGCAAATGTACAGTCAGCAGTCAGCCAAATATCGTAATATAACATTGTTGCCATAGAAATAAGGAGCTGTTCCGGAATAGTGGCGAAATACTGAGAGACCAAAGCAGCTAAGCTTCATGTGGCTCGGACACTTCTTTAGAGAGAATGGGAGAGGATCGTGCCGTGAAGAGAGCGTACTTGGGACAACAAAATGGGAGACGCCCGAGTGGACGTCCTAGGTACCGCTGAAACGACGTAGTTGCTCTAGACCTGCTCAACATCGGCCATGGCGACTGGCGAGAGCTACCGCAAGACCGAGAAACATGGCGTGATCTGGTGTCGGAGGCCAGGACTCCCTTTGGGTCGTTGCGTCACCGTAGCCGTAGTAAGTAGTGTTAATATCCAGAAAGGGAAATGGGGACTCACTACGTTTGTATGAAAAGGCGATTTATGGGCGGTGGTCGTCCATATTCGTCTTAAGGCGGGAATTAATCTATTGAACATTTTTGCAACTAGGCTTATAAAAATAAATAATATTTTTATGTTGAAACAATAAATATACAACCTACGTCTCTTCTTCCTGCCCTTAATCCCAACTTCATTTGGGGTCGGGCCTTCTTGTGCGTTTGCGCCAGGCCGGTCTGTTCTGGGTTGTCAACAATGGGATATTCTGAGTTTTTAGGTCCCTTTCGACAGTGTACCACCAAGTGGCGGGCGGTCTGCCTCTGCCTCTTGATCGCTGCGTGCTAATGTTCAGCACTGTTTTTACGGAGTAGCTATCGTCTCGCCTCATGACGTGCCCGTACCATCTTAGTCGCCCCTCCTTGACCTTCTCGGCTATTGGTGCAACTTTGAAGGAACCTCTTACATATTCGTTACGTACTTTATCCAAGCGCGTCACGTCTCCTGCCCAACGGAGAATTTTCATCTCTGCTGTGTGTAGCTTTTGTTCGTGCTTCTTCAAAGTTGCCCAGCATTCGGAACCGTATGTCATGGTAGGTCTGACGGCCGCCTTATATACTTTTCCCTTAGTTTTTATTGGCACTTTTCTATCACACAGAACGCCGGACAGCGTTCTCCATTTAAGCCAAGCCGTATTAACTCGATGGTCCACATCTCGATCGATTTTTGAGTCATCTGTTAGCATAGAGCCGAGGTATTTAAAACGCGAAACCTTTGGGATTTTATTGCCGTCCACTACAAGATTGCAGCCAACCTCCTCAGTTCCTCCGAAGTCGCATTCCATAAACTCCGTTTTGGTGCGGCTCACTCATAGACCGTGTTTTTCGATTTCAGCTACCCAACCGTCTAAAACTTTTTGGAGCTCTGATGCGTTGTTCTCCACCAGCACTATGTCGTCTGCATACAATAAACTCCATGAGATCTCTTTTTGGATGTTTCTTGTGATGTAATCCATACACAGGTTAAATAATAATGGGCTCAGAGCTGATCCCTGATGAACTCCTACTTCGACTTTAAACGGGTGGGTTATACTAGCGGTGCTACGGATCTGGGTGGTGACATCCTGATACATGTTTCGGATCAAGTCAATGTAAACTTCAGGCACTTTCTGCGATCGGAGCGACTGCCATACCAGCTTTCTCGGTACCCTATCGAATGCCTTTTCGAGGTCTATGAAGACCATATACAGATTTTCCTTATTTATTTTATATTTGTCCATAAGTATTCTTAAAGTCTGTATAGCCTCTATGGTAGATCTTCCTGCAGTAAAGCCGAACTGGTTTTCTGTGGTTTTAGCAATCGCTGTTATCCGTGCTCCAATTACTCGTTCCCACAGCTTTAGGGTGTGCGATGTTAACTTTATACCCCTGTAGTTGTTACAATTAGCGACGTCGCCTTTATTTTTGTATATGGGACAAAGATAGCTCCTGCGCCAAGAGTGTGGTATTTGTCGCTGTATTAAAATCCTATTGAAGAGATCTGTGAGCCAGGGTAGTGAATCCTCTCCCAATATTTTCCAGATGTCAGCCGGCACGTTATCAGGTCCAACGGATTTGTGGTACTTCATTTGGCGTAACGCGAGTTTTATTTCTGTTGGTGATATACAGTCTATAGGTCCCTCAGAAGGTGGTAGCTCTGGTAGTGGCTCACTAGCATACTCTTCATTAAGGAGTGTTTCATAATATTGTTTCCATCTACGGTTTATTGATGCGTTTTCTGTCAGTAATCTACCTTGATCGTCTTTTATATATTTATTGCACTTGATATCCAGTGATGATTTGTGACGTTGTTTAGCAATTTTGAATATGGTAGTTTCATCCGGGGCGCTTTCCAATTTCTCATAGAACTTTTGGTTAGACATTGCTCTTGTTTGCGCGACTGCAGCTTTTGTTATGGTTTTCAACGTTTTGTAACCCTCTCGGTCTTCCTCTAGTCCAGATTTTTGCCATAGTTTAAACGCGTCGCGCTTAGCATTGATTAATTCTTTGATATCGCTATTCCACCATGTAGTGTCTTTTGCCATAGCAAGGCGGCCTTTAGATACCCCCAGTATCTTTCTTGCGTTTTCCTGGCAATACGTTTCGAAATCTGTCCACTTTTCGTGCGCCGGCTTTTCTTTGTCATCAATATCTTGGTTTAAATAGGTTTTTATGCGGTCGATGAAATGGTTACCCTTGGCACTGTGTATGTTCTTCCATTTTATTCGCTCCGTTTTGTCTACGTGGGTCCTAACCGGTTTCGGAAGTTGCATGACTGCTACTAATAGTCTGTGCTGCGCTGTTAGAGCTTCCCCTGGAATGACTTTGCAATCGCGGTACCATTTTAGCATCGATTTTGGGGAAATCATGTAATCAATTTGTGTTGCTGCCCTTCCGCTCTTATAAGTAATAAGATGTTCCTCCTTTTTCTTAAAACATGTGTTAATGATTTTATAGTTAAATTTAGTAGCAAAATTCAGAATATCTATTCCTTCTTGGTTCTGTTTTCCGTACCCGTACCCGCCATGTGCGTCCCGATGTGCATCACTTCTGGCTCCCACATGCCCATTTAAATCTCCTCCGATATGAATAGGCTCTTCCACTGGCACATTGAGCACAATCTCGTCAAACTCTTCCCAGAAGGCCTCCTTTTCCTTAGATGTGCATCCGGTCTGTGGAGCATATGCCGAGACTACATTTAGGGCCGGCTGATTATCCATCGCTAATTTTACTGCAATAAGGCGATCGCTTTTTCGCTCTACACTGATTATTCTTTGCTTGAGGTTTTTATCGAGCGCTATTGCCACTCCGTTGCGTTTTGTTTCAGTTCCATGGTAAATAAGTTGATATCCATGTCCAATGTCGCGGGACTTGGAACCCTGCCACTTTGTTTCCTGAATGCAACATATGTTTATGTCTCTGTCATACCACGCCACACCGCACACACACATGCCACGCCGTTTTGTCGCATAAATAGTGTTTAGTTTTTAAGTTTATAATATATATATATATGTATGTTAGTCTGTAAGGTATTTGTAATATGGGCCTTGTTGCCTGATTTAAATTTTAAATAAATAAATAAATAAATAAAGTATTCGACTTAGTTCTGCACTACGTCCGGTCATAGAACCTAGGTTCCATGTCCCTAGCCTTAAACGAGTGCAGTTCTTGGTAGTGTCAGGCGAACATTTGTTCTTGTCATATCCGTCGCTTCGGGCGGACGCCCTAGTATGTTTACATTTTATGTTCGCATTCGTTGCATTCACGTCGCTTGCGGGGGACGCCCTAGCCTCTATCGTTTTCCCTTTTGTTGTCTTTATCATTGCACAAGAAGAAATTTTTGGTTATAAGTTTTACGGCCGGTTACCACCTGACGCCAAGACCATCGCCTTCACAAAGCGTGGGAGCCGCCGTTCGCTCAGTTTGAGTTCATCCGCCGCCATCCCTTCTGTAAGCCAGGCCAAGCCCACAGCACTATCATGACCTTCTCTTCAAATATTTCGAAGCAGCTCGTGACAGGGGTTTGATACGGAGTGTCCTTCTCCGGCCTGTTGGTCCGCGGGAGGTATTTTATTTCCCTCCTGCCCGGCATATCTACCGAGCGTTCCCCTATCCGCCACCTGGGGACGCGTTCTCTAGGGGTGAGGCTCCCCCGAGAACTTACACACTAACACTTAACATACAACCTACGTAGTTGAAAAAATACAATATTGCCTTTTATCAAATCACATAATTTTTGAGAAATTTGCGAAATCAGTTATCCAAATAACGGCTACAAATAAGAAATCCCTATCATAGTTATAATTGTTATAATCCCTGGCAGGGTTGAATACATAATAATGTCGGTATTGTGTTGTCGGTAATGTTTGACGACCGGTCTGGTCTAGTGGATAGTGACCCTGTCTGCTAAGCCGATGGTCCTGGGTTCGAATCCCAGTAAGGGCATTTATTTGTGTGATGAACACTAATATTTGTTCCTGAGTCATGGTTGTTTTCTATGTATATAAGTATGTATTTATCTATACAAGTATGTATATCGTCGCCTAGTACCCATAGTACAAGCTTTGCTTAGTTTGGGGCTAGGTTTGATCTGTGTAAGATGTCCCCTAATATTTATTTATTTATTTATTTATTTATTTAACTAAACATAAGACAAACTCTTTATTTCATTTACGCGAGCGGAGCTGCGGGCCCGTCTAGTATAATATATAGAGGATTGCTTGTTTAAATAAAGTAGGTTAAATGGGAACCCTAGTACTATGAATTTAATTTAATGATCAGTCTATTATGCTGTAATTATAACACATGCGGCACATGCCACTAATACCTACCTAGTACTAACAGGCTCAGTAGTAGGGATTGCAATCCGGTCCGGCGGATCCGGTAATCCGGCCGGATCCGGCACATTTTAGGAGCTACCGGATCCGGTTGAAATCACCGGATCTGGACCGGATCCGGGAAAATAGAAAATAAGACCACACGCAGCACCCACTGCGCGTTTTAGGTGAGATAAAGGCGACGGATAGAAGAAAGAAGTTAAACAGAATAAAGAACGAATGAAAAATTCCAAATTTAGTAAAATAAGATGATATTTAATATGACTATGATTGAGAACAGAAGAGGATTTCCTCTTCTTTCATGTTGGTGACACGAATCGGCACGATACGACGATTACTTAAATAATTAGAAGTAAAAATTAAAGGATGGAGATGCCATGGAAGGCATTTATAACGACCGGTCTGGCCTAGTGAGTACTTAGTGACCATTCATTCAGTGACCCTGCCTATGAAGCCGATGGTCCTGGGTTTGAATACCGGTAAGGGCATTTATTTGTGTGATGAACACAGATATTTGTTCCTGAGTTATGGGTGTTTTGTACGTATATAAGCATGTATTTATCAATATACTATACGTATATATATCGTCGCCTAGTAGTACTACCTAGAGCTAGCTAGTACCCATATTACAAGCTTTGCTTGGTTTGGGGCTACGAGTAGGTCGATCTGTATAAAATTGTCCTCAAATATTTATTCATGAATTATTTATTTATTTGTGATTTAGGCTATAAAACTATTTTCACCACACCAGCTCGGAAAGGCTTACTTTGCACTTCAAAAACTGATAGCAAAGTTGCATCTTATTCACATGTGAGGCAAAGTAATGAAATGCAAATTTTGAGTTGTTTTCTTATGTTTGCTGGTAGAATTGACGATTTTGGATGATAAATATTAAATAACATTCATTTGGATTAGATTTGGTTTGATTTTGTTTGATATTTTACATTTAATATTTGCTTCGGGTTGGTGTGGTGAAAAATTTTGTGTTTCACTAGGGGGCAAATTTTGTTTAACCCTCGTGCTTTGAAACCCTCGCAACGCTCAAGATTCCATTTTTCGAACCACTCGCTACGCTCGTGGTTCAATTTTGGAATCTTTCGCTTGCTCGGGTATCAATATTAGCACGAGTGGTTAAACAACAACTTTGCCCCCTTGTAAAACAAATAACTATTTCACGGATAAAAAATTAAAGCAAGATAATATTGGAGCGCATTTCATACAATTTTGGTTAAAAGTAAAATATCTTGTTACTAGAATGGATGTCAGCGTTACAAATAATTCCATCAAAGAACAGTTACGAAAACTTGTCCTTTCAAGGAGTTCCATTTCCCATCCCATAATTATCCCATCAAATCAAATTTATATTTTTATTGTAAACGTATGTAACGTAACGTATTTTATTGTAAATTAATAAATGACTTAGATTTCAAATTTTATTTTTAAATTGATATTGACTATGTGACACTTTTTAATACATACTTAGTTTTATTTTATTGTTAAAAAGTTATTTCTTATTAACTTCAAATTGTTGTTTTATGAATACATTTGTAAAAATACCCTTTGTTTCTCATATAACGCATAAAACTTGAAAAATATGTCATTTAATTAACTTTAATATCCTTATACCTAACCGGGTCCGGTCCGGCCGGATCCGGCCGGATTGAGGCCAAAATCCGGCCGGATCCGGCCGGATTGAAAATCAATCCGGTTTGCAATCCCTACTCAGTAGATGACCCATTGTAGGTATAGTCACTATACCTACATATGTAGGTAGAGTTAGCTTATAATGTAACTACCTCGAAAATGCGTACTTAATTGGTAAATTTCACACCGATTGACAAATCCCATAAAACCAAGTTTAATTGGTGATTGAATAATTTTTAGGGTTCCGTACCTCAAAAGGAAAAAACGGAACCCTTATAGGATCACTCGTGCGTCTGTCTGTCTGTCCGTCTATTACAGCCTATTTTCTCGGAAACTATACTGGACCAATTAAGTTGAAATTTAAAACATGGGGGCCACTTTTGGGGGGTAAATGAGAAAGTTAAAAAATAAGTCAGTCAAGCGTGTGTCGGACTTAATGTACGGAACCCTTGGAATAAAAATAAAAATAAAATAAAATATAATTTATTTCAGTCTTTTAGCCCATAAAACACTGAGATGAGACAAATCACACAATACATAATACAAGTACTTATACGACACAATAGCAAACTATATAGGTACAGAACAATATCAAATAATGAATATAAAATGTCAACAAATAAATTATACAGTAAGTATGTATAATCTAACTAGGTACGTCATTTCGCCCAGTTATGGGACACTGGTTGTCATTGCATGCACCAGTGTCCCATAAATGGATGGAATGCGAGTCCGACTCGCACTTGGCCGGTTTTTCAATGAATGACCCAGGAACCATCGTTCTCATCGTCGGATGACAAAAAAGTTTAAATCCATAATACTTACATAGAATTTTAGAATGAAAGGAGATAAAATAATTGTTGATTAAATTTCCTACTTGTTATTTCAAGATGTGAGAGTACCTAGGTATTTAAAAAAAAATATAAAATAAACTATAGAATCACACCTCGAATTTTAACGTTATGTGATACCTTGTTTTAGTTGACTGACTCGCACTGCTGTGTAGAGACCTTTTCTTCCCCCCTTTGGCCGCAGGCTGGGGATCTTTCTTTGTATCCATTCTAAAATTGACTATCGTTGACAGCGAATTCCTTGTGAATGTGTTTATCACGTATTGTATTAAATCAGACCAATCCTGTAAAATCAATCAAATTAATTAATAAATGTCAATAATATTAAGCTTTGTTCGTTTAACTTGAACATGCAGTTATTAAAACAGGTGTGCCTAATGCCTAAGGCTAGGTTCACACGGCGTTATACGGGAAAAAAATACGCCGTGTGAACCTAGCCCAAGTGTAAAAAATCGCTATGATAAAGCGATGGCTATTAAGTTTAGACGAAATCAATTAATATCTTTCACTTACGTCGCAAACTTCAAATTCAGACTGACAAATAGAAGTGAACGTCTTCAATATCTTGGGTAGATATAAACTGGTCAAACAGTCCAACTCCCCTCCCACGTGGTGCATGATCGTGAACACGCAGTCGTTCACGTACTCCCCGTTCACCGCGTAGTCTTCTAGCAATAGCGCGTATTGGTACATTATTTCAGGAGCCGCGAACCTGTGTCAAAACATTCAAAACTCCTTTGAGTGCGCGAATCAATCAAGACACTAAACACATAGCAATAGTGTTGGATAACGAAAGTTGATTGTTTAAACACTTTAAACTTATTTTCGCGATAGCACGTCGGTGTTGACTCGAGTTTCATAAAGGGACATGTTTCTCTTAAAAATTAGCTTTTTGTTTTGTTAATTATTAAGTAATTAACCGAAGCGAAGCGAGGTCTACGTTGACCGAAGCGAAGCGAAGGTCTACGTTTTGACTCGGGCGTTTTGCTTTTGTATGTCCGGATGTTCTCCTCTACAGGTCGCAATTCTTAACCGATTCTCGTGAAATTATGTAACCGAATTCTATGATTCGATATAAAAATTTTATCGAGCTGGTTTTTGAAAATTTTTCAAAATGGAAAAGTTGTGATAGCTCGCGCTTAAACAAATAGTCGTATCGGTATCATAAGAGTGTATTCTTTTTGAGACATATGTTTACAGATTAAATGGCCAAAAATTCAGAAAATTTATTTCGTTGGTTTTGGAGGTATTAAGATATTTAGTTTGTATGTCCGGATGTTCTCCTCTACAGGTCGCAACTCTTAACCGATTCTCGTGAAATTTTGTAACCGAATTCTATGATTCGATAAAAAATTTCTGTCGAACCAGTTTATGGAATTTTTTCAAAATGGAAAAGTTGTGATAGCTCGCGCCTAAACAAATAGTCGTATCGGTATCATACGAGTGTTTTCTTTTTGAGATATGTTTACAGATTATATGGCCAAAAATTCAGAAAATTTATTTCACTGGTTTCGTAGGTATTGAGATATTTATTTTTAATTTGAGAATGAGTAGCTGAATTTCGTCAGCTTATCTAAGAACTATCATGGCGCATTTTGTAAACATTTGGTTTTTTTGTTGGCACGGAGGGTCTGGGTTCGATCCTCAGGAATTATATGCTGGTATACTTTTTGTACTTTTTTACACTTAAATTTCGTATTGTTTTTTTTTAATTTACTATATTTTTTATTTTGAATAAGTTGACAATTTCATATTGTTGATTGATCAAGCGCGGGCAAGTTTAATTTTTAGTTTTTTTTTAAATAAATAATTTAAATAAATAAAAATAAATAATACTCGACTACGGCAACGCAAAAGGAGGGTTATGATTTTGACCGGTATGTACTTGTGTATGTATGTATATATTATGTTCATTTGTTTCCTAATAACTTCTAAAGTACTCATTATAATTTGTCAAACGATGTGTCATTCAAATCGTCCGCTGGATATGACTATATAAGAACAAACACGGTCATAAAGCCGCGAACCAAAAAAAAATACAAATAAGTGATGATGACGTGTTGTATATCAATCGAAAGGGATTTTAATACACTTCAAATATATACATATTGTTAGCTTTTGCGCCCGGCTTTGCTTGCATGCCCCCATAAAACATTAATTTATCGGGTAATTCAAACTACGAATTTACAAGCGCCCTGGATTCTATCCGCGCATTACCAGACTACGGTGATACAAGAAAACTTAAGGATGACTCACGCTAGACCGAGCCGTGCCCGGGCCGTGGCGTCCGACACATCATTTTGGATTATGGCTGATCGGTGATCACGTGGTGCGTATCTTAGAAAACGAAGCGCCGGACGCTTCGGCCCGGCCCCGGCCCGGTCTATCGTGAGGCATCCTTTATGCAAAAAAAAATTTGTTTGGCCGCTATAATAGACTGTATGATACTGTCTGTTTTTTAATGATCTGGGGCCCGTTTCTCAAAATCTTGGAGTGTGGCCCATAATTCCCGAAAATTATTTTTTCTTCGAGGCAATTACACCGTTCCAAATTTTTCCCAGTGGAATTTCTTCGCTTTATTTTATTTTTGTGGATATTTTTTTCATACAATAAATTTTCCCTTTCTCAATTTATTCCCTTTTCTTTTAATCCCAGTAGTTAAAATAACCAGTAGGTTTTTTTTCACTAACTAAATATTCTCTATCTCCATATTTTGTCTTTTTTTAATGCTAGTGGTAAAAATAACCAGGTTTTTTTTTCAAATAGGTAGGTTAAGGTATTTTTTTTTGATGACCCTAAATACGAAAGTGCTCCCAGAGATAGGTCGGTTAGGGTTATTTTTTTTTTTGGTGACCCTAAAAACGAATCTGCTCCCAGAGATAGGTAGGTTAGGGTTTTTTTTTTGATGAAGTAAGGGTTATTGGCTGACAGCGTTTGGGGCAATTTTTTCACTTGTAGTTTTTTAGATTATGTTTTAATTTTAGTGTTTTTGATATTTGTTGTATGTGGATTGGACAGCGTTATCGATTAAAGCTCTTAGCCAGAATATTTCGTAACCTTTCGCAAGAATCACTTTTTTTAGATAAAAATCGCATTAAAATCCGTTCAGGTTCAATTTCAATGAAAACGGAAATTAAATATTACGATTATGCAAAAAAAAATTTGTTTGGCCGCTATAACAGACTGTATGATACTGTCTGTTTTTTAATGATCTGGGGCCCGTTTCTCAAAATCTTGGAGTGTGGCCCATAATTCCCGAAAATTATTTTTTCTTCGAGGCAATTACACCGTTCCAAATTTTTCCCAGTGGAATTTCTTCGCTTTATTTTATTTTTGTGGATATTTTTTTCATACAATAAATTTTCCCTTTCTCAATTTATTCCCTTTTCTTTTAATCCCAGTAGTTAAAATAACCAGTAGGTTTTTTTTCACTAACTAAATATTCTCTATCTCCATATTTTGTCTTTTTTTAATGCTAGTGGTAAAAATAACCAGGTTTTTTTTTTCAAATAGGTAGGTTAAGGTATTTTTTTTTTGATGACCCTAAATACGAAAGTGCTCCCAGAGATAGGTCGGTTACGGTTATTTTTTTTTTGGTGACCCTAAAAACGAATCTGCTCCCAGAGATAGGTAGGTTAGGGTATTTTTTTTTTGATGAAGTAAGGGTTATTGGCTGACAGCGTTTGGGGCAATTTTTTCACTTGTAGTTTTTTAGATTATGTTTTAATTTTAGTGTTTTTAATATTTGTTGTATGTGGATTGGACAGCGTTATCGATTAAAGCTCTTAGCCAGAATATTTCATAAACTTTCGCAAGAATCCCTTTTTTTTAGATAAAAATCGCATTAAAATCCGTTCAGGTTCAATTTCAATAAAAACAGAAATTAAATATTACGATTTACTCACTTCTCGCTTAATAGTTGTGACAAAATACGGGCCTATAGGTAGTTGCAAGTTGCAACCGCTGTGTGGCGCTGTCGTCGTGCCCAATAAGATATGCTCGCGAGGTCTACAGCTCCCAGAGCCACTAGTTATTAGACGGTAAGTATATATTATTATACAAACTTCTATGAAATTATGACGTTTTAATAACACTTGCACAGCCTGGGCTATTAAAATCGCTGCCAACTTAGCTTAGTCCAGCTTTAACGACCATTTTCAATTGTTATTAGGCTTTTTGAACGTAGCTATTTTGAGCACTAGACATATTGACTTTCAAAGTATTGTCCTTAGGCATTTTGTACAAAGGAATATTGATTTTCAAAAACGAGATCGTTCGATTAAAAGTCTTTAGGAATTTCGTAAATTAGACATTTTGACTTTCGATTTTCTGTCTTTAGGAATTGCGTACCTACTTAGGAAATTTGATTTTAGAAATTATGCTACATGATCAATATAATATAGGTATCACTACAAGTACATAATGTGTCTGATACCTATCGATATAATTAAGTGCCTACTGCACGAGATAGGGACTACGTGTACAGTCACCTGCAATAAAATATTACACTACGAAGGCCGCAAAAATATCTGACACGATCTTATTTGTAGAGCCTTAAGAGCGTGTCACATATTTTTGCGGCCTTCGAAGAGTAACATATTACTGCAGGTGACTGTACATACTGTCTAATGTGTTCTACGATGTCGGTAGAACCGGTGTAGTTTGGGTTTTTCATGGCGCCATCCAAAAACGTCAGCAGTATGTGGTTTGTTACAACGAGGTCCTGTAAAACATATAAAACAGAATTAAGGTGACAGTCCATTTCCAACGACAGCAGCACTACCATTAATTTTACTATGGAAATTGACAATAACGCCGACGCGTTTAGTACTAGTAGTGCAGCTGCGGTCAGAAATGGAATGTTACCCTTAAGAACATAAAATGCCGGAAATCATTAGGTTTTACATATTGTGTCCTTGTCCATTGTCAAACATCAGCCAAGAGCATGTCGGGCCATGCTCAGTGCTGGGTTCCGTAGTCAAAATAAATAATTAAAAAATGCACAATAAAAAATGTTATAAATTTGTACGGAACTGTCGGTGGGTGGAAAATTGGTTTAAAGCAGAAATATTATTCACATAAAAATCACTTAATGTTTACCTGTAAATACTGCTTGGAGTTGTATTTCGGATTATTGTGACGTAACAGAAGCAATAAAAGTGACCTCAATTCATCGGTTTCACACATTTTGTTTTGTAATGTTATAAGGGCATCTTTATCACCGGTACTAATATGCGGAAACTTTTTGTACATTTCAATAGCTTGTACCAACTCTCTGATGGCTGTAACAACCTGAAAAGCCAAGGTTATTCAAAGGTTTATCATACAAGAAGACTACTATAAAAGCAGTATTATATTATATACAATACATCTTAACACTTACCAGATGAAGACGCCGGCTACTTAGCTTCAAGTCATTTCTGTCTAGCTTAACATCCAGTTCAAATTGTTCACATAAATTGACACCCTCAGCGGTCAAATACGATACTATATCAAATGATAATACACCGGAAATTGCTTCTAAGTCCACCTCGATTTGGATAGCAAACTTCAGAAAATAAGTCACTAACCAGAAAAAATGGGACGTCTCGATTTCTAACAATACGTTTGTGAGGATTTGACTATGTAGTGTTTGTACCAAAGAGTTGTAACCTTTGAGTAAAAAGTCAACAGTAAATTCTTTAAGTACATAGGATAAGTCATCATCTGTTGGAGCCTTATGAGTGAGCCCTTGTACGTTTATGCTGAAATAACGAATTTGATTTTCACTGAAATGCAATGAATTAAGAATTTATTTTATTATTTAATGTACCAAAATAGAAAAATGCAATAATTTACTTACATGTTCGCTTTACTCCTTTTAGTTATCTTTTTACGCTTTCTCTCTTCTAATGTTGTTACATTAGAAGTCCGGGCCTTGGTGTTCACTCTTTGTTTAGGATTGTGAGGTTTTTGATGAACTGGTTTTTTTAAAGATATCTCGTCATCGTTGCTTGAAGTAGAAATTGACCCTTGATTTTCGATTTCATGTAATTTCCCTTTTCCCTTCTTCTCAGCTTTTGTTGGTTGTTGATTATTACTTGTTTCGGCTGGTGCATATTCTGACACCACTTTTTCTTCCTGTAATATTTAAGTTAGGTATATCACCAATCATGATTTCATTTATAAATAGGTAATAAACACCTAATTTCAATAATAAAAAAATAAAAATAAGAACGTATCATACATTAACAGATTTCATATTTTCATCGCCAGTCGATGCGTCTCGAATGTCTTGATCCCTCATGTGAATGTCATTGTCATTAGGTAACGGATGTTGAAACTGTTGATTCTGATCTTTCATTGTATTGTTTTCGGAAATTCCCCACCCGTTGGTCTCCGAATTTGGTCCATCGTTACTTTTTTCGAAACCAACCGGATCTGACGAATCTGATGTCAGCATAGGTGACGAATCTTCACTGCCTAAAACACGTGATATGTTTTTAATGTTCGTACCTTATATTTAATATATTATGTCTCATAAAAGGTCTATATAATTTGACTATAGGTATTTATTAAGTACCTCTATCCAGTGGGGAAGTGTTACTTTCATTGTCTTCTGAACTTTCAGAATTACAAGACTCCAGCCACATATTGAGAAGTTTGTGCAATGTAACAACACGCTGATTTTTATACATCAGTGCTACAAGTTGTACCATTGTCACTCCCCAATTAGTCTGGAATATAAAATAAGTACAAACCAGACACCTAATCTCATTCAACATCGCATTATTCCTTTATTCAATTAGGGTCTTAGGTTAGGGTTTTACAATGTGAGTATAAAAGTAAAATATAAAAACACTTACAAAACATTACAAAAATAAATAAACACATTATAAAAAACCTAACCTAGGGAGCCGCCGGCAGCAGGGCAGGGCCCAAGCTGCCGGTGGTCAGGGCCGCAGAGTGAGGAACCGACGTACTAAACGCGCAGTGTCCAAAATTACCGCCTTCTGCATCTGACCCTTGATCTCATTCAACATCGCATTATTATTATTAACATGTGATGCGATTATTTTTAAATCGAATTTAACCTTTCGTGAGTCATATCAACACTAAGCTAATAATAATACGGCTTGTATTTTCCGAAACGCGTCGCGCTAGTGACTGAAAAACACATGAGTTAAACTGTATTATACAGTGTGTAAGTCTAATACGGGCGATAAATTAAATCGGACATAGTATTCATTAGTGTAATCATGAAGTAAAAGGTTTTTTTTAAGTTGCAGTTCATTACGAGCCCATAATTAATTTTTTTTAAATTTCTCAGCAGCAATGTACTGTAAACATGGTTGCGGTACCGAAATGTCAAATGTTCATTAGCAATACAACAATAGCATTTACAAACTTACCTATCTGGAGGAACATTCACAATACATGTTAGCATTACACTGCGTTTAATGTTTTGTAGTTATTTTGGTAGATTAAAGTACTACTAGGCGTGTTAAAAGATATTAAATCTTATTTATTTATCATGTTTACCAACAAGAAACTGACTTCATTTTAATCAGTCACGATAACAGCACTTGACGTGATTATTTCTAATCTGAGCAATAGACAAGCACCTTTGATAGCACACCTTTTTTGAAAATTAATTTAATATCAGTATCTCATAAGTGATTATTGTGTATTCATTTCGTATTTAATTTGCCTGATTTTTTATACCAGGATGGCGGAAAATAAGCATACGGCCCGCCTAATAGTTGTACAGTTATTACCAAAATTATTACGAGAATTAACTAAACCGTCTAAACACCACCAAACTTGGTACATTGTGTGAAAACGTGGCAAACTCTTTGGTGGAATTGCAAGTTTCTTATTTTATTTCAACTCTGATTTGACAATGTCAGTCTTTCGATTCAAAAGTAATCGTATGTTATAAAAATGCCTCGTTTAACAACTTTTACTGCTCCTGAATTAATGGACATGATTTTAATTTACGGTGAAACACTACAAAATGGTCATCGAGCGCTAGCTGTGTACAGAGAGCGATTCCCTCATCGGGTTGTACCAAGAACCGCTCGAGTAATTGTAAACGCGATACAGCGAGCTCGCGAAGGATTGCCCGTAACTGGAAGGGTATGGAGGGAGCAGCTATTCACGATGAGCTTCCAGTTCCATTGCAAGACCGAATCCTTCGCCATTTTGCACTTAATCCTGAAAGTAGTACAAGGGATGCAGGAAGACGATTTAATACGAGTTGTTATTTTATGGAGTCAATCAAACGTCGTTGCGAAACCTGTTCTGAAATACAAGGAAGGCACATCGAGAATAGGTATTTGCGGCGAAACCGGCAAAACTAAACTCAGGTTTCTCAGAATTTGTATTGTTGTAAATTGTGTTTTTTAGTTGGTTTTCTTTAGAAGTATTTCAGCAACTTCAGTACATTTCAGTTGTAATTTCAATGGGTCGTTATTAAAATAAATGATTGCTTTAATAAGATTTTTTGATGTAATTTGATTTTAAACTAGGTAGTCATTTCGTCAGATAAAAAACATCATACTTATTTATTATTTACCCACTCATGACAGTTAATGACATTACATACGCAATAGGAGTTTTTGAAAGTAACTGTCAACGAGCGTTTAACGTGAGCGTGTTTGCATTACATTGCGGGCTGAATTATTTTGTATGGACAAAATTATTGTTGCAACTTTAAGTAAATGTTATCTAATTACCTTTACTTTGTCCTATACTAACCACCGTTAAGAGATTCGCCCGTATTAGACTTACACACTGTATATTAGCTTTGTGTTTTTTAAAATCGTTTATTTTTAAGAATTTAAAGCAACCAACAGGAAAAAAAATCACAGCTCTACTGAGACATAAGTATGTATATGTAGTTCATATTGTACATATTTTTTAAGAAAAAAAACCGACTTCTATGGGGGCCGGTGAAAGATTATTGTAGTTGGTGACTATGTAGAAAAGGAGGTAAAACCACCCACTTTTCTAGTATCATTTCGTTTCTGTAAGGCTCGCAGTTATAACCTAACCTAACCCATTTTTGTTCGGTTCTGTGAGGATCACTGTTAAACCCTAACCTAACCCAACGGTGCGTGCGGTGCGGTGTACGGGGGTTTGAGCGGGAGGGGCTGTTAAGTTTGGCATCATTATACTTTATACTGTTCATTTAATAGTGGGTAATCATAGTGGTTTATTTAGTTTAGGTATCATAGTGGGGGTTTCCGGGTCAAGGTCCGGGTCCAGGTCCAAGTTCAGGTTCAGGTCCGAGTTCAGGTCCGGATAAGAGCCCGGATCCAGGTCCAGGTCTGGGTCCAGGGCCAGCTCCGGGTCCGAGTCCAGGTCCGCTGGCGCCGGGTCCGGGTCCGAGCCGTGTGCGGGTCCGAATCCGGTTCCCAGTCCAAGTCAAAATCGAAATTCGAAATCACCAAACGTACGTACGATGCGTTGTTGAAGAGTTCTGTTCTGATCATCATCAGCAGTTCCACTTCATCAAATGCGACAGTTTTTAATGTAAATGCTTGATTTTCTGATGAAAATACAAAAATGCATATACGTATGCCATTAAGATTTGAGCAGATCCCTCGATTCCTCATGGATCCCATGTTCAGAACTTGAGCTTAACATAAATGTGGCTTAAAAACCTAACTTGCTTAACAAACATAACGAAGAGGACAAATCGCCAAACGCGAATTTTGCGTCGTTAAAGAGTTCCGTTCTGGTCATCATCAGCAGTTTCCATTTCCTCAAATGTCACTTTTTTTAATGTATATGCTTGATTTGTTGATAAAATCACAAAAATCACTATATGTATGCCTTTAAGATTTGAGGAGTTCCCTCGATTCCTCATGGATCCCATCATTAGAACTGGGTTTTGACAAAACAAAGGGGGGGGGGGGGGCACATACAATCACAAAAAAATTCAAATACGGTGCATTAATGACGGAGATATGGAGTAACAAACATAAACTTTTTTTAAAAAAACACGAATTGATAACCTCCTCCTTTGAGATTTGGAAATCGGTTAAAAATGTGAGAGCTCTTTAAGTGTTTAATGAATAATAATGAATAATAATAATTCAATTTTAATTAATAACTAATGACCCGCCCCGGCTTCGCACGGGTTACACAAAACTTTAACAAATTATACACCTAAACCTTCCTCAAGAACTCAAGAAGATGTAAACCGCATGAAAATCCGTTCAGTGGTTTTGAGTTTATCGCGAACATACATACACACAAATTGTTTTATAAGGTGTTTAGTTTCGTTTCAATTTAAACTACTTTTGACAATACTTAGCTCTTCAACTGTATTTTTAACTTTGTTTAACTGTTGCATTGCTAGAAATCAAAGCTTACGATCGGATATTGCTTTTTTGTCATTGGAAGCACCTACCATAAGCACGATTCGAATTCGATTTAAACTTTGTATTCTGGTACTGTAGTACCTACTGTTATTGCAATAAATCGAATCATACGATCAGCATTTTGCGAGATTCGAAAGCAGATGTTTAAACATTGGAGAGCTGATCACTTACCACTTCCGGTATAATCATAAGCTTAATCAGTACTTTATCAACGTTTTGGCTAAACATGTTCCAGAGAATCTGATTTTGCACGGCGTGACCGGATCCATTGTTGCCTGAAATAGGACTTTCAAAGTCCTCTGGTATATGCAGTATGTTTCTTAATAACAAGAGACTGTTACTTATATTTGTACATCGTTCCAGTGACACTTTTTGTTGATCAGGACCCACATTTTTCTTTAAAAAGTCTACAACTACTTTTGTTGCTTGCGGACCAGTAAAAGCCGCTTTCGCGGCGGTCAGTAACTGGTTTAATTCAAATACTATATGCAAACCAAAATCTGATTGTGATGTTATTTCAACTGATAGCAAGCACTCTATGGGTATTGACAAATTGACTAGTATTCTCACTAGTAATTCTATAGTTTTATCTTCCTTGGCGTGTATCAAAAGAGGTATTATGGCGTTTTTTATGAATCGCCCGAAATTGATGCTCCTGCGGTATGTCCGTAGATACTTGTCTTCAGTTAAAATATTGTGTAAAATAGTTTCTAGGGCAGCTGAAACAATATTTTAATGTATTAATTCCTTGTTATCTTATTTCGGACCTAATATCGCACCCCTTTCTAATCAAACTCTGTTTATATTAGTTTACTAAGAATTACATTGACTACACGTATCTATTACAGTATGTTCCCCAATCACATTAAACAGTCACTTATTATTGTTTGAACAATTATTAATTTTATAGTATAGGTACAAATAACATACCTACAAATTCAAGGCGTTTGGGAATAATCGGAATAGCGACTGACGACTCCTGAACTTAAATCAAGTAACTTTCTCAAAGACACCGGTAGGTATTTTAATTAACTCTATTTCGGAGCGTGGAACCCCTACGAGCGTGTACACTTGCCTTAGGGCCTGTTTACATATTGATTAGTGTTTAGTATGAATTCATACATTTGCTACTAAACTATCTACCTACTATCTCACTATCTCGGACGATCGATGTTCGAAATGACATTGATATGTCACAGTTTCCAATTGTTTGGCTGAGTTAAATATAATGTCCGTGTTACAACAACGCAACATTTAATTACTTTTTATAGAAAATAGAAAAAAATATTAATATAATATTTAAGAAAATATTTTTTAATGAACTATTTCGTTTTCTTAAACGTAGGTAGTACTTATCCATACCCCCGAAGTTAACAGAATTCAATAAAAACACGATGTAACATATCTTTTATGTAAATAAATAATTCTGAATGTAAAAATACATTTAAAAAAATACTATCTTGTAACATAAACTAACTAATTGTATCATTATTGTATTTTTTTTAATTAATAAAGCTTAAAACAAAATGTAATAGACTAGCTAATCATTAAAACTAAACTAACTGTAAGTAGTTATTATAAAACGTAAAATAAATTTATAAAGTTCCTTTTTTAAGGTTCCGTACCTCAAAAGGAAAAAACGGAACCCTTATAGGATCACTCGTGCGTCTGTCTGTCTGTCCGTCTGTCACAGCCAATTTTCTCGGAAACTACTGGACCAAGTTGAAATTTGGTACACATATGTAAATTAGTGACCCAAAGATGGACATGTTTTTTTATAATTTTAAAATACATAGGTTCGAAGTTATTTAAGAAAATAGCCAAAAAATAACCATTCCCCCCCCCCCCCCCTTTATCTCCGAAACTACTGGGTCTAAAATTTTTAAAAAAATACACAAAATACTTCTTTACCTATAGATGACAGGAAAACCTATTAGAAATGTGCGGTCAAGCGTGAGTCTGACTTATGTACGGAGCCCTAGAAACGCGAGTGCGACTCGCACTTGGCCGGTTTTTATTTAATAATTAATCGACCAATGAATTAAACTCACCGTTACAGTTGTCATTTACGTGATATCCACCAGCGTGCATAAAGCCAAGATTGCTGAATACGCTATGGATCTGTGTACTCTTAAGAACCCACTCCATGTTTTATCTGCAACAAGAAAAATCTAGATGAGAGTCGAAAGAGTTCTAGAAAAACCTACTTATAGTAGGTTAGATAGTATTATCTATACGTGTCTAAATTGCGTAGATATTTTCTGCACGAACCTTGGTAGGTAACTTTAAAAATCTGTTAAAATGAGATGGGATGGGGTGTAGGTATGTATTCAGACGAATACAAACTACTATGTGGGGTTAGACAGGGGGGCTAACATCTCCTACCTACCTGTAAGATATGTATCAAACAAAAACAAACCAAATAAAAACCAAATGAACGTTATTTTATTAAATACCTATTTATCATTCAAAATCATAATTTAAAAGTCAATTCAACCAGCAAACATAAGAAAACAACTCAAAATTTGATTTGAATACTTTGCCTATCACTTGTGAATAAAAGGCAACTTTGCTATCGGTTTTTGAATAATCAAGAAAGCCTTTACCAGTTGGTGTGGTGAAATAGTTATTTGTTTTACAAGGGGGCAAAGTTGTTGTTTAACCGCTCGTTCTAAATATTGATACCCCAGCAAGCGAAAGAGTCCAAAATAAATGGAATCTTGAGCGTTGCGAGGGTTTCAAAGCACGAGGGTTAAACAAAATTTGCCCCCGACTGAAACACATCATTTTTCACCACACCAACCCGAAACTTGTATGTTCTTAAATATATTTTGGTGACCCCGATGTGATCACATTCGCAATATTTGTATGAAGTTTGCGCTAAGTTAAAATGAAGACTATCCTTCGGTGAATGTCCCAATTTATCCAATAACGATTACCAGATGTTGTGAGTTTAAGCCGGTGAGAGCACGGATGGCTATTGCTGGTACTTACCCATCAACTATCTATCAATCGCTATTAAATTATCGTAAGTAATGAATGGGTAATTCTACGAAGCGCGAGATTATATATTATTAAATGTAAAATATCAAACAAAATCAAACCAAATAAAATCCAAATGAATGTTATTAAATATTTATCATTCAAAATCATAATTTAAAAGTCAATTCAACCAGCAAACATAAGAAAACAACTCAAAATTTGATTTGATTACTTTTCCTATTAAATGTGAATAAAATGCAACTTTCTTATCAGTTTTTGAAGAGCAAAGTAAGCCTTTCCGAGCTGGTGTAGTGAAAAATAAATTATATGTATGGGATCCATAGTCGAAGTCAAATTACTCTAAGAGACATAAGACAAGACTACAAATAATCTTGGAGTGTAATCGACATTATTAATTAAATACATACCTACCTAATACCTACGTTAAGAGTAAGGAACATCTACTTATTTAAATATTAAAATTACGTAAATAAATACAACATAAGCAGAAGGAGCATAAAATAATTCAAAATAAATGAAAACAAATTTTTATATGTTTTCGTATGGAGTTGATTTTTCAACTCCAAAAAAATTATTACAAAAAAAGTTATGAGCGATTTAGTTCAAAAAACTTTGTGAAGCTCTCCTTAAAAGTCGTATTTTGTCCCTTACCCTAATAGAACCTAAGGTCTATAAGGAATATCTTTAAATAAGGTTCGTCACAATAACATATCATCATAAATATGCTTTGTATTTTCTAGAAAAAAAATGATTAATTGAGAATAAATTAAATATCAATAAGTGCCTATTACTTTTATTGTGTTTATAAAAACAACATTAAATGTAATAAAACCTATTAATATTTTAACTAAAGAAAAAACCAAATATTACTTACGCTTTACGCTAAACGCGACACAGAGGGAACAACCTTTGCTTCCTGCGGTCAACCGCGTACTAAATTTCTCCAAATTGCGAAAATACAGAAGTGAGAAACGGGGGGAAGCTACTCTTGGCCTTGACAAAGTTTTCAAGTAATTATCACGGATTTTTCGCCGCGGGCGGGGGGTGGCAACTGGCAAATGCTCATAGCGCGAGCGGGAGCACTGGGAGCACTCTGGGTTAAGGAATTAATACGAGTAGTTCGCCCCAAACTGAGAACTCGCGGTTCGCCAAAGAGTTAGATCAATTGAATGCACCTACTTAGTCGGCAAAAGATCGAAAACGCATGCAATTTATTGCAAGGTCTATGGAGCCCTTTGATAGATTTAAGTCACAACACCATACACTGTATCTGTGGTAAGCCAGAATATCTTTCTTGTAAATTTTATAAGTTTTGCCAATTATTTTAATATCGTAAATTAAAAAACAATATTATAAATGTGTAAACCGAGCACTTTCATTTGATACCAAACTCGACCATACTTTCTTGCAAATAAGATGACCAGAATAGCAAGACCTCTCTCAAATAGCTTCTTGTCCTTCTAGGCTCTTCTAGCTCCATATTTCCATAATCCCTTGATCGAGCCTGCTCATAATTTAATGACTAAAATATAATGCCTTCATCTACACGTTTATCGAATTTCATTTAAATTAGAACAAATTTACTTAAGTTATTGTCGAACAAACTATGCTCTGATCTTCTTCTTCTTCTTCATTACACTCTTGACAGAGTGGTCGTGGCCATTATGTTGACTTTTGAGCGACTTGTTTAACGACACGTCGCCATTCCTCCCGTAGAGCTGCTTACCGTGGCCGACACACTGGCTTTGATTTGGTCGGTCCATCCTAGCAATGTATAAATTGCAGAACATTCCCAAAAAGCGGAAACGTTCTCGAGAATGTTCTCAGAACATTCCTGCAACATGGAAATTATTGTTTAAACTTTGTCGTAGTACCGTATTTATATAACAATGTCAATTACTATAATTACTTCAATATACATGCATTTTACTGTCCGTTGATAAGATGATAATTGATAACTGGAGTAAACTGGAGTGCAGCTCAGAAAATAATTATATTATAAGGACTACACCTAAACTATCGTGAATATTTATGGTATAAACTACGTAAATAAATTCTCGTTCTCGTGAGTCCATCCCTCACTGATCCTCGGGTGCATTACATTTGTTATAATTACTTTTCATATATTATAGTTTGATATATCGTTATTTTGAATAACGTAATAAATGGCATACTACCGTAATACCTAATTAACGGTATACATCATAATGTTATGTAATGGTCATAAGGTATATTTACACTTCGTCTAATATACATTGCCATAATTATTACATACTCTAAAGCATATTATTTGTTATAACAAGTGACATCACATAATTATTTATGTGGCATAATAGTTGCATAACATAAATGGGTTAGGTTAGGTTGGAACTGCGACTCCGCATAAACGAATAACTACCGAACAAAAGGAGGGTTAGGTTAGGTTAGAACTTTGACCCTCCGTAGAATAAAATACTCTAGGAAAAAAAATGGTTTAGGTTAGGTTTGAACTGCGGCCCCCGTAGAACGAAAACCGTGAAAAAATTGGTTAGGTTAGGTTAGAACTCCGACCTCCCTAGAATAAAATTGCTAGCAAAAGCAGTAGGTCTGCGTACTATTATAAAAAGTATATAAACTTTACGTTATCAGTAAATAAAATATGACAAAAAATGTTATACATTTATACATAATATATGTATTTATACTTGATAAAATTATATGAAGTATTACGTTATACAAAAATATAATATAACAAATGTCATTATAAAATATGTCTATATACTATTTGAAAATTATATTACATTAGGCATTATACCAATGACAGTTTAGATGAAATCTCAATATAATAAAGGAAACGTATAATAAAAATTACATTATAACAAACAATATTATATCAAGTGGCGTTATAACAAATGTATGATAGTCTTTTTATAATTATATTAAGCATTACACACCCCTGATCCTCTGATAGCTCAGCTAAAAGCATCGAAATGCCGGGACGTGCCCCTAGCCAGGCGTGTGTTCCAAGTTGAATGTAAGAACTTCTCTCGCTCGTTCGATAAAAAAATACGCGAAAAATGTTTTTTCTTGTTTTCGAATAGGTATTATGTAGACGGTATGGTATTATGGCTTTGTGAGAATTTTCAAATCAAAATGTAGGTGATCCATTCATATTATGAACAAATACAGTTAATAATTAAGATTTTCGTTTTTGGTAGGTATACAACAGTACAGTAAGAGACAATAACGAATTGCGCAAAGTACTTACCTATGTAGGTAGCAAAAGGCCTAACTGCGCCTAAGTTCGAACTGCTGAAGTGAAAAGCTTTTCCCAGTGATAAGACCTAGCTAGATCGATTTATCGCCCCCGAAACCCCCCATATAGCAAATTTCATCGAAATCGTTAGAGCCGTTTCCGAGATCCCCGAAATATATGTACCTGTATATAAATTCCAAATTCCAAATATTTTTTTTTTTATTTAATCCAAACAAAATTACAGTCTAATTATTGCACTTATCTGCCAAACTGCAGAACAGTTTGTTGGCAGAAAAACTAAGTCTACCCTCCACCATATTCGTAATCGTATACTAGTGTTATAAATATTAATACAGCAGTCTTTTTTTTTATGTATCTTGACTTAGGTACATACGAGTGGGGTCTGTTATTGAACACAGGTCATTGTATTACATATGTTTCAGATTATCAATCACCTAACATTATAAGTACAACCAAGCAAATTGTTTAACATGGGTAGGTACAACAGTAGGTCTTAAACACCATAACACACACAACACATAACACAGTACGTGTTGTACATGTTAAATATAGGTACATATAGTAAGTATGTATCACTATGCTTCGCCATATGGCATACAAACAGTTACAAAAGACATGTAGCGTGTATTTAAAACTAAAACTTAATAATACATATAAAGTAATACTCGTACATGACAAATCATAAGGTTATATAGTTTCCACTGTCTGACAAAAAAAAACAAGACTTGCTCGTTTATATCAAAGGTATTATAGATGGTATTTAAAGCTTACATAATGTAAACATAACGACGATTTCTGGCCTTCCTAGCCGGATTTTTTTTTTGATTCCATACAAGCAAGCTTTTGATCCTCGATAGGGACGATAGGAATGG
Source organism: Cydia splendana (assembly GCF_910591565.1). NCBI lineage: Eukaryota > Metazoa > Arthropoda > Insecta > Lepidoptera > Tortricidae > Cydia > Cydia splendana. The sequence continues at coordinate 20,275,456 of NC_085962.1, forward strand.
GATCGATTGGCATCAAAAACAGTTTGTCAAATATGACCATTTTCTCGCACCCTGTATTTTTTTCCAAAATCTGTAAACGCCAATCTTCATTAATTTGATATCTAGGGAACCTTCCAGGATCATTATCGCGTATCTGGTAACTGCCCTCACTGACCCAAAATGAAAATCCACTCTGTAGATAGATGATAGATACCTACATTAAATACCTCATTCCAACCATTCAATTGTCTTATCTATAACAATATACTTGTATTTGCTTAGGTGTACCCTGTTCAGCGTCTATGTGATAAGTACCTTAAGAATTGTTTAACAGTTGAGTATAATAGGTACCTCATACCTACCATCATTGACGTAGGTGTCGTAGGTATATCCCTACCATGGATTGCAAGAAATAAATGAATAGGTACTTACTGAATTACGGTAGGTACTTGAAAAACAGCCCGCTAACAAACGGACAGAGAGCTGAAGGGCCTACCGCGAACCACGTACGACGTGCAGGCTCTCTCTAGCCGTTGTAAATTCGTACGTAAGTGTGACATGAGGCAACAAGTTGAACGAGGTGCGTGGTAGGCCTTCTGAGGCTTAGTTCCGTTTGTCTCCATAGAGAAACCTAAAAAGAAAAAACCGAACAGTAACTACCTATAGGTAAACGTTTTACTTTAAAATTGAAATGCCATCAGAATTTAAAACCCTGTCAAGCGAATCGGAATCCCAATAAAGCATTTTTAAATTAAAACTAAGGCCAATCCGCTCCCTCGAAGATGTGAGGAAACCCTGTTAACGTGACGCTCGGGAATCGCGTGACCGGCGCACGTGCCCAGCCTGCAATAAGGGGTGGATTTCATCACAAAAAAATTTCCATACAACAATTTTTAAAAGTCACACGGACGGCATGCGGCCTAACTTTAGTGTACTATTTATTCTGTGCTTTAGTGTCATGGGAGAGAGGACGGTGCTTGGTTTGGGCCGCTACGTGCGTCAGCAGGTCAGCACCTTCGCCGCCTCTCATCAGTCCCACGGCACGCGAGGCCGGGACGGCAGCTGAGCCTCAGGCGGCGGTGAAGCGCCAAAATTATGCTCCCCTGGGCTCTCGGTATATTTTCGTCCCTTTTTCGGTGAAAACGGCAGGCTGCTGGAGCGCTGAACACATACACAACATTGTTAACGTTATACCGCTAACGTAACGTAACGTACATACATTAGCCCATTATACATTAGTACATTACATGCACTTTTAGGCTTGGCTCAATTTATGAAAAAAATACTCATCATATTGCCTTAGGCAAAGGAGAGGAGCGGGGGCACACCGAATGTTTCTGGTGCAAAAGCTCACAAATGATACAAATAAATATAAAAAAGCCATCCAGAGTGCCGCGAGCATAATGCTGGGCACTTTTGCACCAGAAGCGACAAGGAACGGGTTTGACTAGTTACACTTTATGTGATTACCTATTTGTAAGTACCTACTATTGAATTGTAGTACGTAACCATATTTTACAAACTTAGGTATGTAACTACTTATAGGTAGTATAGGTATACCTATGTTCTGAGTAACTGAGTGATCAACGCAGCGCCGAAACTACAAGAGCTAGAAAGTTGAAATTTACACAATATAACTTTTCTTAATATTTTAATTTCATATTTTTACGTAAATATACCGGATGTGGCTTGTAACACGAGCAAATAATTAAAACATAGATTGTACTCTTCAAACGGTGACACTTTTGTTCAACAAATTTTAAAAATTATGAAGTATTTAGACTTCCTATTTTTCATACAAAATAAATATTATCTTCAATGGACGCCATCGCCATGGCATATAATTTGTGATTGCCGTTGCTTGTCATGCCTTAAACGTAACAAAATTCGCAATACATTGCGTCTTAGAATAAACTTGTATTAAAAATCAAACCACAAGTTATTTTTAAAAGTTGCTATTTTTTGCTCGTATTACAGGCCACACCCGGTATTAGGATCGTCAAAAATGGTGCCAAACTCTAATATTTCAACTTTTAGTGTACCGCACAAAACTTTGTTCGCGGTACACTTTTATGGGATCACTTCGGTCTTGCAAATCAGTTATTTTTTTCATTGAAGGAGTTGAACGTGTTGAAACCATGTTAAAACTTTGGAACTTTGAAAGAAGACATTGTGACACAAATGCCTCGTGTTTTCAACCGCTTTTTTATAGCTTCGCAATGTTCACGTAGAATTACAACAATCTATATACTTACTCCAGGGGCGTATTTACCCTAGGGCCATCCGGGCCATGGCCCGGGGCGCCAACCTGCTAGGGGCGGCAGGTGCGGCGTTCGCCGCCCCTGGCCGATTGCAATTTTGTGTTGGTTTTGGCGCCATTCAACCAACTTTTACTTCTTAATTTTTTATTATTTTTTTTCTTGTTAATCTCAAATTAAAATTAACATAAAAAATAGGGATAGGCTGTATCAGGGACACAGCCACAGTGGTTTACGTGAAAAAAATATTGCAAACGCAGCTTAGGGACGCTTATAGGGACCCCACAGTGTAAACTTCTAAAAGGCACCGCAGGCGCCCTGTATGAAAGAGCGCGCTTCGGGCGACCTTACATTACAGTGTAGAGTGCGCCGCAGGCGCCCTGTAAATCAGAGCGAGCAAAGCTTATAGTGTAAAGGGCGCCGCAGGCGCCCTGAATGTAAGAATAAGAAGCCTGACTTTACAGTGTAAAAGGCCCCGCAGACGCCCTGTAGGTATGTCAGAGGTTTGCCCGACCTTACAGTGTAAAGAGCTAAAGAGCGCCGCATGCGCCATGTATGCAAGAGCGTTCTAAGCTTAGTCTCAGGCGCCCTGTACCCGCTATAGTGCCGCCGCGGCCGTAAATTCTAAGCCCCCATTCACACGACAGCTTTTTCAACGCGCGTTAAAAAAGCGTTTGAATGACACAAATGGATACGTGTGTATTTATTCACACGACAGCGGTGGCGCTTTTTATCAAGCGTTGTTGGATTTTCGACTTTAAGCCTTGGACGTTAAGTAGAAATTAGAGTGCGGACAGATTCAAGCGCTTTTTTAACGCGCGTGGAAAAAGCTGTCGTGCGAATGGGGGCTAAGGCATTATTTAAGGAGATGAACATGTTCTACTAGGGTTAATAAGGATCGTAAAGAACTGTTTTTGCTTCATCCTTCTATACGAGGTACGTCAGTTTTGTGCATTAATTTTCGCACACGGCGGTCGTAAAATTTCTGTAAAAAATGCCACTATTTTTGTTCTTTACAGCTTATTATAATCTCTCGTATTTTAATTTTATAAATTTCACCAGAATCGGTTAATGGACTGATGAGTAATTACTTACTAAATAAACACTTCAAATAGGGGTCATTTTAGCTCCGAATGCACCGTTTCTAGCGCAGATTCAGCGCCATCTAATGTATAATGTCCGCTGCACATGCAGTTCCGAGTAATGGCTACTTTTTTCTATACACTGGTATCAAAACTATACTTTAAGGTATTATTATTAGGATTTATTACATATGCCACCACGCCAGTAACACTTCGTTACATCTGGTTTTTGGTCCGACCACACGGGTTTTTAAACGGTTTTTAAAGACGTACTACGGGTTTTTAAAGACGTTTATTAGGTACCTACCTAACGTTTCACGTCACAAATAATTTAATCTTTTTTATTAATCTGTATGTATTTTTTTATTTAAATTGTTTTTTTTCCTTAACTTCTGGGGCGGCGAAACTTATTGGCCCGGGGCGCCAAATTACAAAATACGCCCCTGACTTACTCGTAAAAATCACATGAAAATCGACGTGAACGAAGTCGTGGCAACAGTAACATACCTAATAAATAATTTTAATATATTTAATATGCAATACTTAGCTTAAAATTTTAATTAGGTACCTTACGACCAAAACGTTATACATGAAAAGCGTGTGTTCATAAAGTAGATACCTACATTTTACTTAGGTACTAGTTTGGTACTAGCTACCTAAGTCCTAAAATGACATTTTCACCACACCAGCTCGGAAAGGCTTACTTTTCACTTCAAAAACTGATAACAAAGTTGCATTTTATTCACATGTGAGGCAAAGTAATCACATGCATATATGTGACGTCCCACGGTCAAAGGTACCTTATGGCGGGTATGGAGTTATGCATACCCCAGTAATCTACAATAAATAAGCTATCGATAACACAAAAGATCAACCTTCTAGGTTGCGTAGTTACAGAGATATGATTTTTTGAAAATAATGTTGTGAAATGAGCAACTTTACGATAGAGAAGTTTTAAGTTTAGCCGCCTAAAAAACTATGTTCCTGAAGTAAGTTACATAGTTGACTACAAATAATAATGCCTTATATATCTGAGATTAAAAAAATATTGCGACTTGTTCTGTAATGCAAATAGAAACTTTTGATATCGACTGATTTATGTGTATACTAACCAATCTCTTGAAAATAAAGTTTTATTTCATTTTCACGATTGATTGCAATGAGCTCTCAAGATTTAAATTTTATCTATTAGAAAACGACACTGACAGACAGTTTAAGCAAAAAACAATACCGATTTAGAGGTGAAAATGTATTTTCTGACTTTTTCATATAAAATCACAAAATTGAATATTTTTACTTTTAATGTGACACACAATCAATTTTTCTGAGCACATATGAAAGAAATTCTGTCATTCAAATGAAATAAATCCTAAAACCCCAACTAAATACTATATTTAACCCCTTATGCCACTTTAAACTTACATAACAATAACAGTATTTGCTCCATACATTTACGAAAAGGTACCTTATGGAAATAAATCTAATAATACATCACTACAAAATATCAATCATATTATAGTTTATCTTTTATGAATAGAAAATATTAATTTACATTAAACTGCCCCCAATTTAATTAGTTCTTCGTCATAATAATCTTAAAAAAGACCAATAATTTGTATGTAATGAAAAGGTACCTTGTGGTCAAGTTACATGATGAGGCATGATGATGATGGAACAGTTAGGATAAACTAATAATATTTTGGGGTTAAGATGGTATAAATCGTCTATTTCTTATCAATAATATATTTCGGTTGCTATTGAAGATAAGCGGCATTGAGGTTCAATGACCTCAGATATTCCATAAGGTAATGCGTCGGGTATTGGCATTTTTCAGCAAACCAATGGCTGATTTACTGCATGCGACCAAACCAAATGAAGATTATTCTAGTTAAGAAAGACTTGACGAGAGTAACTTTGGTATAATAGCAGTCTACTTGGATTTGTGATGTCGGTCTATGTACGGTTATAATATTTGCGAGGCGTCCCAACCAGAACTGAAATTATCAAATTAGTTTTGCAGAATGCTAATACAGTTCTCTACCAAACTTCTTTTCCCGTATTGACTAGTTTTTTTGGGAATTTTCAATCTTTTTTCCATAAGGTACCTTTTCTACTAAACTCTGAGACGACATTACTAGGCTTATAACTAACTTATAACAAAAATAAAAACAGGTAAACAAACGTTACGCATTAAGGTTTCAGATCACACAATAAAAAAAAATTGAGCATTTTTTCACCTCTTTACAAAACATTTAATATCTCCGAAACTAGAAACCCTCATAAGGTACCTTTTCCCGTGGAACGTCACATATTGAGTTGTTTTCCTATTACTGGAATCAGTTATGTATCGCTGCCATACATGACCCAAAAAATTTTTATTAAGCTATGAGCTTCATCACATCTGATATTTGAGTAATTCTAAGCTTTCTAGCCTGGGAGGCAAAAAGAAGCGTGCGTCTAGTCGGGGAGGGTGGAGTACAATGCAAGTGTCCTGACTGACTGACTGATTCATCAACGCAGAGCCGAAACTACAAAAAATAGAAAGTTGAAATTTGCACTCTAGATTACATTTATAAATTGTACAAGAGATAAGAAGCAATTTTGAGAAATTCAACCCCTAAGGGGGTTAAAAAGGAGATGAAAGTTTGTATGGGGTCAAGTTTTATTTTAAGATAGGAATTTGAAACTTAGTAAAAAGATATATTATTAAAATACAAGAAAACTAATTTCAGCGTTTTTGAAAATTCATCCCCTAAGGTGGTGAAAAAGGGGTCGAAAGTTTGTATGGATATGAAAAAAAATTTCGAACGCGGGACTTGAATCTATGTATTTGGGGATATTATTAAAAGACAGGAAAAGTAATTTCAGCGTTTTGTAAAATTCATCCCCTAACAGGGTTAAAAAGGGGTTGAAAGTTTGAATCCATTACAAATCCGAGTAGACGCACATTTCTTATTGCCTCCCAGGCTTGAAATGCTTAGAATTACTCAAAGCAAAACATATGTGATGAAGCTCATAGCTTAATAAAAAAATTTTGGGTCAACTTTATAACTGCTTCCGCGAAACTGCAGAAAACGGTGAAAAATAGAGATACTAATCCTAAAAATACGTGTGATACCTCATTAGATTCGTCATGATGCCTAGAAAAATGTATTCGAAGCGTGTATTGTTGGCACACAAAAAATATCACGAGTTATAAACAAAAAAGGGGGAAAAAGTAGATCTTTTTTATTTCCCCAATATCTCAAAAAGTATTAATATTTAAGTAACCAAAATTAATATTATAAAAGAGGAGGATATTTCCAATAAAACATTCAATACTTGCAGAACCGTATCTCCATTATTTATACTTTTTATTCAACGCTGAACACATCCCTACGCGCCTCATTTTCGGAAAACGCGCGCGGCGTGAAAAATCGAGTACGTAACATTAAAATTATAAAAGTATTAAATATTCATTGAAAAATTTAAAATTTCTTTACAAAAGGTATTACGGATACTACTCGTACTTATTTCCGTCATCCTTTGTATTGGGAATGGTAGGGTTAGAGTCTCTCGAGCTAAGGCGTAAGCAAACGCTTGCCTTACACTATTGTCTGCTTTTAAGAAATCGTATTGAGAACCCATCCGTTCTGGAGCGTATGCGTATTTTTACCCCAGACAACTACATAGCTGCAGTAGGGCGTAGCGCACGTAGAGCCAGAAACCTTTTCGCATATCCAAATGTTCGCACCTATCACGGTTCAAACGCACCCACGTACCGAGCAATAGAATTACTAAATAACTTCATAGCTACAGTCCAAAACGCAGACATATTCGCAGACAAGTGGCCGTCCCTGTAGCCACTGTACTGACTGTAGTCCCTGTATAGGTAGGTAGATTAGGAACGTAAAAGGTACTGCAGTCTGAACAAGTATGAAGAAATTCAAGATGGCGAATTATGTCCATTGTTGACCCTCGTTTTGTATTAAGTCTTGGTCAGCACAGCCACAGAATAAATAATAGTACTAGGTACAGAAGACTCGTCGCTCTCTAACAGACGCATTTGTTACGATCAGGACAGATATGGCCGCTAGGTGGCGACAGCGCCACGCGCGGCTTATGACTAGAGTCGGACCAAAAAAAGTCTGCAGCGGATTTGATAGCCCACGCAGTGCAAGTGTCATTTATACGTCATAATTTCATAGAAGTTTGACGTTTAAAATAACACGTGCACAAATCCGCTGCAGACTTTTCATGGACTGACTCTAGCCACCAAAATTGGTGTGGAACGGATGTACGTTTAGCTACCTGTTGCAAAGCGACGAAATCGCGGAGTAAGCCACGCCTGGCACAGCACATCCTCAGGTCACAGGGCTACAACCGCGAAACTCGAAGTTCGCAAATTGCGGGCATCATTCATTGGCATTGGAGTAAAAGAGTAGGTAATTTGCGAATTTCGGTTTTCGCAGTAGGCCCCCAGGGTCTCGATTTCCAACTTAGGCCAAGCGCGCACCACGACTTTTTGTCGCGCGATAATTTAGTCGCAAAAATGTAACGTATGTGTTTATATGGCAGTGCGCGCATATGCGACAAAAAAATCGCAGCGATTTTAAAATTGTGATTTGTCACATTTTTCCGCGACTGCTCGCGACGCGATTGTCGCAAAGTGAATTGCAGCATACGGAGTTGTATGGCCCTGCGCGCACTGCGATAATAAAATCGCACCCCGGACCTCAGTCGGCACTTCGCTCTCCAAGCCTCATCATGTCGGAAACTGCTTCTACGATGGAGTCTCAAGATGAGACGCTAGATGTTGACCATTTAATTATGGAAATAGAAGGAGATCACCTTTGTGGTATAAATACTCAAAGTTATACGGCGAACGCATATTAAAGACACGTTTCATGACAAACGACTGGTACGAAATCCATGTTGAGAATGAACAAATCGTCGACTTTTTCATCGCAGTGCGCGCAGTGAATTTTCTGCGATATATTACAGCGCGATTCTAAAATCGTGTCGCAAAAATTAAAATCGTGGTGCGCGCTTGGCCTTACATGGTCTTGTCTAAAGTAATAGTTATTTTGGTCTTGAAATAATTGATGTTAACACCTCTCTAGAACATTCATCTTCAGTTATCATCATTTCCATGTATTTCATTCAAAAAATCAAATTAAGAGTTCAAAGTGAATTCACGAAGGGTTCCGTACCATTATCTATAAAAACGGTCACCCATCCAAGTACTTAAGTCCCAGAGCCCCACTTAAGTCTTTATTTTATTCTGTTTTTAGTATTTGTTGTTATAGCGGCAACGGAAATACATCATCTGTGAAAATTTCAGCTGTCTAGCTATCACAGATCACGAGATACAGCCTGGTGACAGACGGACGGACGGACTGACGGACGGACAGCAGAGTCTTAGTAATAGGGTCCCGTTTTACCCTTTGGGTACGGAACCCTAATTAAGGTTCTAAACTAGGGACGAGTAAGTTCAAAATTAAAAATAGTAGACTATATAGAATAGGGACACCTACTTCCATTCATATACAGAGTTACAGAGTCATTTTTGGACCGTTAGCCATATTGTGCGAGGTGATTAGGTAGGTCATACTGAACAACTTTTTCTATGGGACCAACCTCGAAATCCCAAAAAAAATTTGGCCTTCCCATAGAAAACGTCGACATCCACTCGACCAAAATGTATGAAACGGCCAAAAAAAATTTTGTGATTTCGGAGTTGGTCCCATACAAAAAGTTGTTCAGTATGACCTACCTAATCACCTCGCACAATATGGCATACGGTCCAAAAATGACCCTGTATTGTATAGTTGGTTAAATATGTTATATTAACACATGTGTTAAAACTGTTATAAATAATTTAAAAAAAAATTCGTACGCTAAACGCGTTCATCTGAAGTCAACATTCAATACTAGACCTTGCATACCCAGAGCTAGAGCATTGATTAGCTCAAACTGTTTCGGATCCGTTCGGGCCGGTCTTAAGTACCCGTGTAAACGGAGATACGTATCTGAGAAACGTTTCTTGGGAACGGTTCTTGGATACGTATCCGGATCTCGGCGGTTCCGTGTAAACCGTGTTCTTAGCACCGCCGGTCTTAAGAACACGGGTATTCGTTTCGGCGTGTAACACGGATACCGGGAGCCCTAGTCAAAATAGACTATTTGCAAAAACTCAAAAACCGCTTAACCGATTAGGTTTGCTATATTTTTCCTTGAAAGTCTTTACTAAGTACTATTAGTTATTCTGTGGTAAAAATAAACATAACCAAATTTGTAGGAAATTTTATGATAAAACTTTTGTCCGAAGTAATTATAATGCTATTTGTACAGATATTCGAGATATGAACAAAAATATGAAAAAAGGTACCTTCAACCGTGAAAATAGGCAGTGACAGACAGACAGACCCAAGAGTGATCCTATAAGGGTTCCGTTTTTTCCTTTTGAGGAACGGAACCCTAAAAATCTTATAAGGTTAGTAGATTTTTTGTGAAATATATTATTTTATGAATTTCTTCTAAAGCCCCCTCCAGACTATGCGCGTGAATCGCGGGCGAAGCCGCGAACGCGAGTGTGGAGTCGATTTCGCTATCTGCGAAAATCGACTCCACACTCGCGTTCGCGGCTTCGCCCGCGATTCACGCGGATAGTCTGGAGGGGGCTTAACAAAATCGATTTACTTACCCATACAATACAATCATATAAAAATGTGACTTGAGCAGCAAAAACGTGACGGGAAACGAAACGTTACTTATGACTGCAGAGCCCTGGCAACACTGATCAATACGTAGTATCTTCTTAAGCCCCCTCCAGACTATGTACGTGAATCGCGGCTTCGCGCCGCGATTCGCGCACAAGTGTGGAGGGGGCTTTAGTAGTTTGTGGTGTCAATACTGTCAATAGTCACATAACAGAATTTAACAGAATACGCGTAGTCTGTAATCCTTAAATAACAATATTTATCTAGCAAATAGATGAAAACAACTACTACTCTAACCAGATTTAAACTGTGTTTACATAGTATTCTATTGTTATAATATTCTCCAGAAATATCCAATTATTTTATATCACTTGTGTCAGGTACGAATCATAGTTTATTTCTTTCTGTTATTGTTTTATCATGAGTTGGCTTATCCTGGACAATTATTCTATAAAATAGAAGCTTACTGAATCTTACTTCCGAATACCGCAATCCACTTTCTTTTCTAACATTATAGTAACAGAGGTAGGTATTCATTTCGTGTTATTTTTCTATTTAGGCCGTGTTTCTTCAAACCAATACGAAGCATGTCATCTGACAAAGACCCGCTTACCAGCGAGAGATCTGGAAGAGTGAGAGAAGTCGGCAATCACGCTATTTGGAGTCTGTCATCTTGTAAGCCAGGTATATTTTTTACCTATACTGCTGCCCCATTTGCTTTGTTCACTTTTTTTTTTGTAGCTTGTTTAAAATTAGTTCCCTGAAATTAAGACTTGAACTCTTATAGAAATAAAAGAAAGTTCTAAATTCAAAAGCGCAAATATTAGCCTGGGTCTTACGACGATAGTGGTCTATGCAATGTGCTGGAGTGTACATGTATTTAACATTTATTATCACCCACAGGTTTTGGCATAGACCAGCTGAGGGATGACTGTATGGACACATATTGGCAGTCAGACGGACAACTGCCACACCTAGTAAACATCCAATTTCAGAGAAAGACTATGGTGTCACACATCTACATCTACACAGACTACAAACTGGACGAGAGCTACACTCCCAGCAGGATATCCATCAGGGCCGGAACACACTTCAATGATCTACAGGAAATTGAAGTTATTGAATTAATAGAGCCGAGTGGTAAGTCAAAAGTTTGATCAAGCACAGTATCTTCGGATGCATTTTTTGGAGTACTAGAATACATCAAAATTAACTATTCTCCTAAGAATTTTACTAAATTATTACATATTCTAGTTATTCTAACATATTTTTTTAATACTCTGTTGGTGGTAAACAAGCATACCGCCCGCTTGATGATAAGCAGTCATCGTAGCGTATGGACGCCTGCAACACCAGAGCTACATAAGTGTTGCCGACCATAATACCCCGCACCCTCATTCAACCTCCTCTTGCAACCTTACTCACCGGCAGAAACACAACTCTATAAGTGGGGTCTAGTGTTATTTGGCTGCAATTTTCTGTAAAGTGGAGGGATATTGAAGCTGAGATCAACATATATTCTAAAATTGATTTAAACATTCTTCTTTCAGGATGGGAAATGATACCGATCAAAGACATGCATGACAGACCAATAAGAACATTTATGATCCAGATAGCAGTGTTGAGCAACCACCAGAACGGGAGAGACACACACATGAGACAGATCAAAGTGCATTCTCCATGTGAACCCACTTCATTTGATATTAATAAATTTAGGAACTTTTCTACGGTCCAATTCCAGCAGTACACTACTATCCGATAAGAGTTTCCTCTTCTGTTCCGAAAGCTAAGAATAATCAAGCCTTATTTTTTTATTGTCTTATATTGTCGGAAACTGTATAAGGTTTTTATCGATGGTGTCAACATAGAATTCCCGTTTCTAGTTATGTTTTATTGGCTTAAAGGCATCAGAATCAAAAAATACAAAAAAAGGGAAAACAGGGGAAACCTGGCGCGATCTGTACTGTAAAAAGCTTCGACCGGTCGAACTCATTTGCTTGACCATTAAATCAAAAACTATAAAATAATTATCATGTTATATTAAATAAACTGAATAAATCTGTACAGTATGTACACAAGTTTGTATTAAATTTTCAGTCTGATTCCTCACTCTCTGCCTCTTGAAGCCATTCAAAGAATTTGACCAACGATGGCTGTTTGGCGATAGGACTCTCGTTTTCTTGCAAGTCATGGTACCACTCCAGTAACGAGTCCTCGTCAACAACGTCGGCTCCATACAACAACTGTATAACCTGGCCCGCTTTTCCATTCAGCCATTCGCATTTGATACAACTTTCCTGAAAACAGTTTTTTATTTTATTTTGCTAGTCATTTGTGTGCAAGCGATTTTTTTTTGTGCAATACAAAATGTACAACGAGGGGGGGTAAGTGAAATGAAATGAAAAAGCCCCAAAAAGAAATGTTCTGAAATTATGATTTATGCTGAGTGAACTGGAGACAGTAGAGTGCTTGAAACAAAAACATTGCCCCCAAATGAGCATACTAGCGTCGAATATTGTCATTTCTGCATCTGCACCTCCTGATTTGACCCCCACCACATGATTCAATTTGTTCAAAAAATTATCCCGTTTGGACACTGCTTAAGACTACTTACTTCAACAGCTTTCAGACAGTCCATGATGGAAGATTTAGTCTTAATATAGTTTGTCAGAACTGGCCGGAAGAACTTCAAGATATCTTTGACCACAGACACTACATTCTTGGCATCTGTGAGAACTGGTAGGCTGAGTAGGGCCCTCACCACGAAGAAGTTTACTTCGTGCAACTGAATGTTGTAAGCGTATCTAGACGAGTTTATTTCCAAAATCAGGTAATCACACTTTAATTTCTCTTCATAACCTCTGGCTAAACTGTCAATTACTTCATGAAGGAAAACTGAAAATAAAATAAGTCTTACTACAGTAGAACCTTGATTATCCGAACTTTCCTAGGTGTTTTATATATTAACGTTAATATGTAGGTAGTAGGTACCTACGTCAAATCACCAAAACCAAATGGCGACCATCAAAGTTCGGCTTTTTACAAACATGCTTTATTATGATTCAATCGGAGAAAATTAGGTGAAAAAGGATCTAATATTAAATAGCACGCTTTTACTTACTATTAGTATCATCAGGTACTGGCGAGTCAGGTATTGAAGACTCTGCACTGCTGTCGGACGAGTAGCATGATTCGCTGTCACTCCAGGTTTTCTCAAAACCGATTGCTTCATCCTCTTCACTTCCGGTTGACTCATTTTCCCATTCCGTTCCGCTTTCGGAAGTAGATTTTGCAAGTTTATGATCTGAAATGTATACTCATAAAGTAAGGATGGTAAGCATGAAGAATTTTGTACATAGACCCACCTGTTCCTATGTCTATCGCACGCGCGTAATTATATTATTGTCCCGCCCATAATGCCGGCAGCATTATGCTCGCAGCAATATATGTACTTATGCATATTTACCATTTGCTTCCAGACCTCCTTCCACCACTGAAGCCTTATATTTAGTTCCACATGATAATTTTACATTTGAAGTAAGAATTGTTCCATTTTCTAAATCACAATCATTCTCAACTATGCAGTTTTCATCAATGTAACTGTTGATGATTTTGCAATTGTCGTTTATAACCGTGTTGTTTCCAATGTAGCTTCCGGAGATAGTAACGTTACTGCCTATCACGCAGTTGCTCCCGATAACAGATTTGTTTACGACTGTGTTATCATTGATTTTGCTATTGGCTCCTATTAAAACATCTTCTTGGACACTGCAAGACCTTAAAAACACGATTAACAATAGTTTAGAAGAGGTTAACATTTGTAGAAAAAAGTGTAGGTAAGTATCATTTTCTTTTATGCAAAAAACTAGCTAAGTAATTTTGGGCTTTATTTTTCTACTCAGGAATCACGAGTAAGTAGGTACGGTTGGTACCTCAACTTAAGTACCCAAGGCGCCATACTAATTGTATGGAATAGTGCATACTTATGTTAGGGAACCAATGTAACTTTTAACTTTCTTTAGCCCTCCCACTATTGGACGTCAAACCAAAACCGTCAGACCCGGGTATGTAAATTAGTCTTACCTACTCAAAGTAGCAGTCTTGTTGCAGAAATTGTGGTTACCCAAGAATTCGTAGTTATCTTGATACAGTGAACCACTCTCTATAGACAGAGGCAGTGCCCAGTGATGTATAATGTCGCGACTGTAAAAATATATATATATATTTAGTGGGATTCATTGAAAATCAGGGTAAATGGTTAGAAAACCTATCAGGAAAATAAGCTATTGGAAAATAAATACGTGTATAATGGCAAAATATGTATATAACGGTTAGAAATGCTTTCAGGAAAGGAAGTAATTGAGAAAAAAATAAAGTGGTAAAAATTGCGAATGGCAGAACAGAAATAGAAACTTGGAAAAAATGATTTCCGGAAATTACAGTTTTCAAAAAATTTCAAAATTCTTGATTTCATAATAATGTACATTTTTGTGATACAGGGGATGGAGCCGCCCGGTATAGCATAAGCTTATGCTTGTGTTGGGAGACACCGCTCTTCCCTACGTTTATAAGTAGTACAATTATTTTACTTTATGAACGTGACGAAAATACAGACGTAATTATACAGAATTACTAGTTAATATGTTTTTAACTTAATTCTAAGACATGCATTAACAATACAGGTAGGATCTACTCGTTTGATTTTAAGGTGTGAATATCGACTGAGACAAGTGTTTAATTGTGTGCGTGCGTGCGTGCGTGCGTGCTTGCGTGCGTGCGTGCGTGCGTGCGTGCGTGTGTGTGTGTGTGTGTGTGTGTGTGTGTGCGCGCGCGCGCGCGCTTGTGATTGAGTGTATTCTAGTACTCTGTTCTTAGCAGCTTCTCTGTTTTGTCGTAGGTTTTAGTTTTAAGCCATTTAGTGAGATGTAATTTACATTCGTGGTATGTTTTTGAATGAATATCTAATTCTCTGTTAATTTTGTTATAAAGGTAGGACGACTTTGAATTAAACTGCGATCTTGCAAAGTAAGTTCTCGTACGTAAAAATTTAGGTACATTGACCATAATTCTTTTGTTTTTATAATTAGAGTTGTAGGGTATTACTTTGTGTTTTTTCAATATTGATTGCAGAACATACAGTAGGTAGTTAGGGTGGTATCTGTCCAATGTCATTGCGTTTCACTCCCTCATTAAGCAAAATGTGAGACAAAATACACGTCGGACAAAGAAATTGGACAGGTGGAATACTACTCACGCTTCGTGTGACTCTTAATTAGTGATGTACCGACTATGGGTTTGGCCGACTAATCGGCGCTCGGATGGCCGATTAGTCGGTCGGCTAGTCGGCTAAAAACTATCTTTGCTCTATTTTGTCATAGTAACTGAAAGATGTTCCCGTCTAGTTCAAAGACCTAATGATTGGTCGTGTGGAGTCAAAATTCAAATTTTTTAAGTGATCTTGACCCGATGAGCAGTACACCTTGTTGGGGATTTTCCAGGGGTTAGTTGTACGTAGTGACCAGAAGAGCCTTTCCCCAGCGGACATGGGCTCTACGAAAATTTTCTCCGCCATTACACATAACATTAATACACATTACCCTGCGGATTATCTCATTCTTAACTCGTTCTCGCCGGGAACATCAACACAACTTATCTCTCTATAGCCCTTTAAGCATAGACTTTCTTTAGAAACCCATGCTTTGTGAGGTCCTAGCAGCCTAATTAAAGACACCTCAAATACTATAATAATCACCCTCTGTAAGTAATTTCAACCAACTACAAAATAATCAATATATTATACGGGCTGCGACGACATAAGTACATGAATTTAATATGATAATGTGAACAATAGTTGTACTATGATACGCCCTAAATAGGTAGGTATTAATTTGAATAATATAGGTATAAAACATATTTATGCTTGTTATTGGCTGTTTATACGTTTACGTCCTGTTTTTTGTAACAAATAATAGGACGACTAATCGGCCTTTTTTGCCGACTACAAATGTGGCCGGATAGTCTGCTTTCCCGATTAGTCGGCGACTAGTCGGTACATCCCTACTCTTAATATATCTACCTTATAATTTTAAATGTCCTCCAATTGGTCACAGTGGTAGCGTACATGTTGTCCTTCAACAGCACGTAGTACAACGAACTGGCCAATATTTCCTCATTGATGAGGACGCCGTTGATAAAGTCGTCTCTGGTTTGAAAATCGAAGTTGTCAGAGAACAGAGGAGGCACGGACGGTGAGCACAGCGCTATGTTAGCATCCAGCAGATTGTGATGCAGTTTTACTTCGGAATGGCTGAGCACAGTTTCCTGTAAATAGTGAAACAAGTTACCGTAAAAAATATTTTTTGATACTTTTATTGCCGACTACACTTTATGTCCATTGTATGTCTTTAAAGTGCTTCTAAAGATCTTTCTAGTCAGCCTAAACTCAATGTGTTCATATTTTTCCATTTGGTTTAATGGTCATCCGTCACCATACCCAAGCTGTTTGACAAATACAATAAAGCTACAGAAGTTTGATCTCTCTTACCAAGGGCAATGTGATAGTTTTATCCTTAGACTTGGGTTTATATTTTTTATGGATCAGCACTTTCCTTGTGTTACCGTCGGCTGCCAAGAAAATTGGATTGTCAGTACCGATGAGAGGGTGCTCCCAGGACACTTTCTTGTAGACCAGAGTCATGGCTGCACCTTTATCTTTCTTGCATAATGTTCTGTAAGAGATATTGTAATAATAGAATAAATCGTCTATTACTGGCAAGTGGCAACCTTCCAATAACTGGATACATTATATTAGAATGACTAAAATAAGAATTCTATTTATTTTGTATTTATACATTTTATATGTACCTACATCTGACCTACATATAGTCACCAACCTTGATATTTAGACTTATATTGGTACAAATGTTTTTTCAATCTAGCACTTTGGTTCCATTCAACTAGTGACATTACCAAAATACATTAATTTTATTTTGATTAAATATTGAGAACTTGGCACTAACAGTATTAATGGGACAGCTTCTTAAGTTGCTGATATTGGCAGATGATATAATAGTTCTTTGGTACCTAATCATGATTTTGTTCATTGTATCACCTTCTTCTGCACATGATACATTTCTGTTTGGCCCTATGGTTGACTGGTGTAGAATGTTGTCAGGAACAAAGTCAGCCTTATGTAAACAGATACTTGCCTGGCTGCAATGCAATGTATTATGTGCAAAAAAGCTCTTTGAGCATGAAACATAAATATAAGGCTTACTTATGTTGCTCCAGCATGGAAGCATAGGGTATGCTAGCAATGCTGTTGATGGACATCAGCACAAAGTAGCCTCGGATCAAGCCGGCAGCATCTATCTCTCTCATCACGTCCCCCATCGTCTGACAAGTGTCGGACATTAGCACCTGTGCGTCCAGGGTCAGACTCCATGGAGCCCGCTGTTCTTTTGCTTTCCTGTAATTATTAATTGACAAAGTATAAGTACAGTCAACTGGATGATAGCTGCCTCTGTTGCACAGAAGTTGTAAGCCAAATACAAGAACATTAATTAAAACTTTAAATTGGCATTGCTTAACAATGTGACCAGACTCACCTTTTGTGTCAACTGTCAATATTATTCTTAACCTGTGTATTACATTTAGTTTATATTTTATTGAAATGTTGCGAAAAGAGCGTTTGAGGGAAAACCGACAGCACGTCACCCAGTCGATCGACCTAGGTATCGATGGCCGGATGTGGTTGTGGTGGACGCTGATCTGCGCGAGCTCCAGGTTGAAGACTAGCAAGATACGGCACAGGACCGGGATCCGTGCCGAGCAGTCGTGGCCAAGACACACTGGGTCACTGCGCCAGAGGAGTAAGTAAGTAAAATGTTATTATTTATGAGTTACCTTAAATGTTCCTTGATTTTAATTCCGTCATTGCAACAAAATAAAATCACTTCATCAACTCCTCCCAAAGCCAGAGATTCAAGAACGTAGTTAACTAGAGGCACTCCAGCGACCGTAAATAAGCCCTAAAAATAAAGTTTTCATTTATATATTTGAGTTTTTAAAAGATGATAAAATCAATCTTGTCGGTATTACAATAACGTAATATTTCTCACCATAGGTTTGTATTTTGTTATAGGATCAAAGTTATTATTAAATATATCCATTACAACTACCGCTTGAACGGCATTTTCTTTCTCCATCTTTGATAATAAATATTTTTCTTTCGCTTTTAATAATTTTTAAGGTTAGAAAATAAAAGTACGAGCGTACGTACGTACGTCAATAGTACGTCACTTAATTTCTACTGACATTGACATAACATTTTTTTTTGCCGTCAGCAATTTAAACCTGTTAAGGCCCCTGTACATATTGAGCGAGCGTGGGCCAGTCTGGGGGACGCATTTATGCCGTTTATGCGTTAGGGAGCATGTGATATTGCTATCCCATTCTACCGCATGGCTGCGTCCCTTGGATTGGCCTGCGTTGGCCCAATATGTACAGGGCTATAACCGCGAAAATCGAAGTTCGCAAATTGCGGGCATTTTTCTCTGTCACTCTCTAATTACGCCTTCATCGGAGTAAAAGAGAAAGATCCCCGCAATTTGCGAATTTCGGTTTTCGCGGTAGCCCCTCAGGTGCCTTTAGAGGCACTATTTTAAGGCCCCAGTACACAATGGGCCATTGCCGGCCATTCCAAGGGACGCATTTATGCGTTAGAGGGAGCAAGTGATATTGCTATCTCATTCTACCGCATGGCTGCGTCCCTTGGAGTGGCCGGCAATGGCCCATTGTGTACTGGGGCCTTTACGTTTCAATGTTGGTCTTTTTTTTCCCTTGTCACCGAGGTGAACATGTCGCTCCGTAAAAAACAACAAGTTAATATATTATTATACCCCTCCAGACTATGCGCGTGAATCGCGGGCGAAGCCGCGAACGTGAGTGTGGAGTCGATTTCGCTGTCTGCGAAAATCGACGCCACACTCGCGTTCGCGGCTTCGCGCCGCGATTCGCGCACGAGTGAGGAGGGGGCTTTACAACAATATTGGTCTTTGAATTTATCATTATGAACACTTGCGTAGAAAAAAGTAGAGGTGGTTTCATTCTCTCAGCTTCAGCATGCGCGGCTTGCATATGTGCCATGTGCAAGAGTTTCCCACGTATCTGATATTATGTTCCTCGGAGTAAATATTATGTTCTGACTATAGGCTATCTTATCTAGGTCTAGTAAGTATACCTAGCGGGTAGCGGGTATTTAAGTAGTACGTGGGCCGCACCTATTCAGGTGTAATAAAAGATCATAGAAGGTAGGATCGCATAGAAGTGGTATACGCGTGCCTCCGTGAGGGACAAAACATACGCAAATGCGACACTGTGATTGGTCGAATTCATTTGTTGCCCACCATTCTCCATACTAATAAAAAAGGTGGGGAACAAACAAAAAGTGAGACTGTGACAAGGACAAGCAATAATACCGCTTTCTCTGCTACTCCTACTGAAAGATACATAAGACTATCCCTTCTGTCAGTTACCCCCACCACTCATGCCAGATCCAGGTATATCCTAGATTCATGTAAAAGATGCTATTTTAAAGGTACTTACTCTGATTGAACTTAAAACTTACAGCGTAAATCCAATGTTTGTATTCTGGTTTCCAAGGTACTATCGATTTATAAGTAGGTAAAGCTAATCTAACTATAGTGAGACATACTAACATTAAGCTAATGTACGTGACGCCCGATCGTCGTGACCGCTACTCACTCATGCACAGTTAGTGCTTGAAAATGGAGACCTAGGCTCTCTGAAACATGTCGCGTGAGTGACTAAAAACACGTGAGTTTAGGTAACCGTAAAATTAGCTTAATGTAGGTAAAAGTACTTAAATATAAGTAATATTTCGATATTAGGACCTATTAAGTAAGAAATTCCTAGTTAAGAGCCTAATATCTACATTGTCTAAGTAATAATAGTAAAATCAGGAAGTATGGAATATGATTTTTCGCGAATAGACTATGCAATATGTGGTATTACGTACCCGGATACATTAAAGATATTACCCGCGCCTGGACCAAAAACTCAGCAGAAGGTTAGTAAAAAATACAAAATTTACACAGTTTTAATCATTGGTACCCACCTAATGAATTGATTAATCTCTTTTATTCTCAGTTTGTAATCGGAGACAAAAACGGCGTTCTACAATGTTTGAGTATAAAAGATGAAGAGGCGATCGTTCAATTTAAAACCCTACCGGGGAAACCGATAACGGCTGTTCAGCTAGCTACCAACGATGGTATGCTTAGTTACCTATTTGTGACGTTATCTGTGATAAGGGACCTTATTGTCGATGGCGCTTACGGCATTATTAACGATGCTTCGATAGAAATACAATGCCGCGCGACGCTATGCCGCGTAAAGGCCCCAGTACACAATGGGCCATTGCCGGCCACTCCAAGGGACGCAGCTCACGCAGCCATGCGGTAGAATGAGATAGCAATACCACTTGCTCCCTCTAACGCATAAATGCGTCCATTGGAGTGGCCGGCGATGGCCCATTGTGTACTGGGGCCTTAACAAGCGCCATCGACTATAAGGACCCTTATTTAAACTATGTAGTCTATAAAATCAAATAGGTGTAACAGACTATCGCACCGCACCGCGACCTTGGTGCGCCGAACCTATAAGTGAGAGCGATATAGAGATATTTATTTCTCGCTCTCACTTATGGGTCGCGGCAAGGTCCGGGGTGCGGTAGTCTGTTACGGCTTTAGCAAATCACAACTAGAAATAAAATTGGATGTATTTATGTATAATAAGTTATATTACAGGATCCCAAGCAGATAAAGTGTTTGCTGCATCAGGTAACGAAGTCAAAGGCTACACGAGAAAGGGAAAAGTGTTTCTTTCGATCGAAACGGCTCTATCGGAAACGATCACATCCATGTATGTTGTTTTCACCACTAGAGTAAAGTTATTCTTTTAATAAATAATTACAGAAGTTATTGTAAAAATCATTGCAGGTCCATTTTGGCGGGCGATCTGATTCTCTGCAGTGGTCGGACCGTGACGCATTATAGGGATTTGAGGGAATTTCATTCCTATATTTGTGAGGATAGAGTTCTAGATATTGCGTCATTTGCTACTCCCAATGTAAGTGACTTTTTCAAAACATCTGTATTACCTACTTAAAATCAAAAATAAATAAATTGCCAGTTAACAGTGTGGATGATGCGACGGTAGTTTACCACCGCCAAGTCCAATACCCACTATTTATTTACAGAACACCCGAGTGCGACTTCTAGTCTTGATCGCCAACAAAGGAGCAGTGATGCTGGAGAACGGGCAGGTCGCAGCCAAAGCGGTGGTCACTTCTGGCCCTTCAAGACTGTTGGTCCCTCCGCCCATGCACGTCTCGGACCTTTACTCCTTCTACGGCGCTGCGGATGGTTCTGTTGGACTCGTTGCTTTTGAAGAGTAAGTAGTTATTTCAAATACACCCGCTCCTCACCTAATTTCACCCTCTCCGTCTTTCCCAATCAGCTGGCATCAAAATCGAAGCAACAGGTTATGGGCCCATTGCCGTACTACATCCTGTCCTGTGCTCAGTTAATACATTATAACTAATAAAATACTTGCTGACTGTAATATCCAGTAATGTCATTGTCACATTCATTACACGTGTTATGAAGTTTGTGAACTCTATGAACCACTTATTTTCATGCCTGTGAGTTTTATTTTTATTTTAGCTCAACGCTCACCAGCAAATGCCTGGTGGAAGGCAAAGGTTTGGGCTCAGTAATGTGCCTGGGCTGGTACTTCTCCAACGGAAACTCGCACCTCGCCGTCGGCCGCCATGACGGATCTGTGCAGCTCTACCTCGTTGATATGGAGAACCTTGGGGATAAGCCTCGGCTAAAATATACATATGTGAGTTCAAATTTCTTAAACCTACTAGCTGTGCCCGCGGCTCCGCCCGCGTGGAATTCGGTCTGTGTCAGTAAGCGGCTAATTTCTAATCCTAATTTCTCTCCCTCTCCCCTGGAGGCGGAACTTGAAGTAAAGTTGACAGATGGATATGCTAGAGGACTGTAGTCCAGATAAAATATGTTACAATTAGGTACCACTAAATAAAATTATACTCCAAAATCAATAGTTTTTTTCGCCCTTATTAAAATTTTACACGTGATTTAAACGACAGAGTAGTAGGTGTATATCGGACGATACAGGTAAGGTATACGCGCGCGAGCGAAAGCGAAGCGGCCTGCCTGGCTAGAGCGCCACTCACCGTGGTCTTATTTAGACTCCTGAGGAACACCACGTGCCCCTTGTAACTTCAATGCGTTGCGAGACTTTCGCGAATGATTCTATCTTTTTCGGGAAGGCATGGTAATGCGTATAAATTGCGAGTCCCAAATCGTTTGACTCCGCAAACGACCAGTGCCGGATTAAGATATTTTGATGCCCAAAGCATTTCTAGACCATGGTGCCCCCTCTCCCTAGGGTCATCAAGATTACATTGAATTTTTTTGGTAAATTGAGTGAAGTTCATTGCCGCATTATAGCTGTGAATGGAAATCAGTCACATCATTTTATCACGAAAATTGACAGTGCCGCAGCAGTACCGTTGCAACAGAGTACCTAATGCTGCTGCAGTCGCCACCCGAATGTCACCATTATCATATCGTGGAATGGTATTGAAAATGCGAGCGAAGCGAGCTCGAAAATTTTTCGATATAAAAACAATTTGATAGACAGTTGTACATTTTTACTTTTAGTATGGATATCAGTCACATCATTGTATCACGAAAATTGACAGTGCTGCAGCAGTAACGTTGCAACAGAGTAATGCTGCTGCAGTCGCTACCCGAATGTCACCTTTATCATATCTTAGAACGTTATTGAAAATGCGAGCGAAGCGAGCGCGAAAATATTTCGATATAAAAACGCAATTTGATAGACAGTTGTACATTTGGAAATCAGTCACATCATTTTATCACGTAAATGTCAGTGCTGCGGCAGTAACGTTGCAACAGAGTAATTCTGCTGCAGTCGCCAACCGAATGTCACCTTTATCATATCTTAGAAAGTCATAGAAAACGCGAGCGAAGCGAGCGCGAAAATTTTTCGATATACACTGAGAGAAAAATCATTAGTAAACTAAACCAGGAATTAAAAAACAGTTCTGTACTGGGGGAAAAAATGAAATTTAGTAATGATTATAGACGTTTCACTATTTCTGTAAAGTTTATGTATTTCTACAAACAGCTCAGTAATCCTAAATCTAATTTCAACAAACAGATAATAGAAATTGCAAGCACTAATAGAAATTGCAAAAGTCAATTTGTTCCTCTTAGTTGACTCTCCTTGTCCCCGGATTAAGTTTATTTTTGTAATTCTAAGTGTGTTTTTGTTATCCTTTTTTCTCAGTGTAAAAACGCAATTTGATGGACAGTTGTACATTTTTACTTTTAGTATGGAAATCAGTCACATCAATTTATCACGAAAATTGACAGTGCTGCAGCAGTAACGTTGCAACAGAGTAATGCTGCTGCAGGCGCCAACCGAATGTCACCTTTATCATATCCTAGAAAGTGATTGAAAACGCGAGCGAAGCGAGCGCGAAAATTTTTCCATATAAAAACGCAATTTG
Organism: Cydia splendana; assembly: GCF_910591565.1. Classification (NCBI taxonomy): domain Eukaryota; kingdom Metazoa; phylum Arthropoda; class Insecta; order Lepidoptera; family Tortricidae; genus Cydia; species Cydia splendana. Next base: position 20,299,127 of record NC_085962.1, read on the forward strand.
ATAGACAGTTGTACATTTTTACTTTTAGTATAGAAATCAGTCACATCATTTTATCACGAAAATTTACAGTGCTGCAGCAGTAACGTTGCAACAGAGTAATGCTGCTGCCGTCGCCAATCGAGTGTCACCTTTATCATAGTTTAGAAAGTGATTGAAAACGCGAGCGAAGCGAGCGCGAAATTTTTTCGATATAAAAACGAATGTCACCTTTATCATATCTTAGAGAGTGATAGAAAACGCGAGCGAAGCGAGCGCGAAAATGTTTCGGTATAAAAACGCAATTTGATGGACAGTTGTACATTTTTACTTTTAGTCCCAACCAGCCGCGAATCCAGGATTTCATACAGAGAAGGGATGGGACAGTTTTCTATCAGCCTAGCTTCGCATAGGGCTCGATATTTAAGGGTCTCAGCGAGGTTGTTTTCATACAGAAAAGATGCAAGAAAGCAGAGCTTGGAATTGACCAAGTGAATTGAATTGGCGAAGTGTGAGCAAGGCAGAAGGCCCAGCTGCGAAAGAGGAAAGCTTGGATCCACGCCCAAGTGTAATTAAGGCAGAAGATCAACTTTACCGTAAGGCAGAAGGCCTCGCATAAGACCTAACGCCGAACTGCAAAAGAGTGGCTTGAAATCGAATCTATGCATGTTATCACGACTCTTCTACTGCTCGCTCTTTGGCTTCACTCGAAAGCGCTACTTGATAGGATGCTTTTAGTTTTCGGCTTTCACGGGGCCCCTTATAACACTTTGACAGTTAGGTCTCAGGATCGCGGCTAAGGAGCAACTCGGCTTGGCCGACACATCTGGCGGGCAAGAGAGCAAAATTCGCTATAAAATCGGTAATGCTTTTAGTTTTCGGCTTTCACGGGGCCTCTTATAACACTTTGACAGTTAGGTCTCAGGATCGCGGCTTAGGAGCAACTCGGCTTGGCCGACACATCTGGCGTGCAAGAGAGCAAAATTCGCTATAAAATCGGTAACCTATGTCGAAAAAATCGGCTGACCGCAAACCCGAAAGCAAGATTTTTTTCCATGACTTTAAGGGCCTCCGCGTAAGGTCAAATCGAAAGCCTACGTTGGAGATGTTCTTACGTACTCTCTTGCTTGATCCCTACGACCCTTCGTTATTAAATGGGTACTTGTACACGTATAAAAGTATCATGTAGGTACCTACTCTACGACTGCAATGCTGATGCAGCCTGCGCGTTTTTTTGCCTACGGGTGCCCCCTAGACGTGGTGCCCTAAGCAAGTGCTTATTTTGCTTAAAAGGGTTAATCCGGCACTGCAAATGACAGAGGTCAATGTTTTTTTTTTCAAAGTACCCACCTTAAATTCGTGGCCAGGATGCGATACGTATGAATATGGATTTGATATGGATGCGATATAATTACGATTAGGTATAATTCATCACGGAGAAAATTAATAATTTTAAATAATTATGCAATTATACGCGTGTTGATATGTGTGTTTATTTTAGCACTACGTAACTATGTAAACTCATTTTTAGTTTTCTTGATTACTTAATCTTTACTCAGTTCCCCAAAAGATGGCACTGTGCAATGTGTGGCAATTAATTTACTGTCGTTTAGTTTTGTTGTATTTTTAAATCAACATAATTATTCAATTAAATTTGTTGATATCCATATTCCCTCTTCTAAACTTAGAGTTAATTTGGCAAAATCCTTCCTCGGTGGCTTATTCATGTCAACACGTATTAAATTCAGCGCCATCTGTTAGTTTACCAGGGTACTCTATAGTGGTAGCACATATTGGAAAAAAGTTTGCCCCTCCTTCCTAAGTAGCGCCATAAGATTCAGGGGCAAACTTAAGTAAATCGAGTGATTTGGCTACCCCCCCTTTTAGGGGTTGAATTTTTATAGCCTATAACCTGGCCGGGGCTGTTCTCGACAGATTAGTGAAGTTTGCATCAAAATCCGTTCAGCCGTTTTCACGTGATGCGCGTTCAAATAAACAGACAAACAGACAAAAATTCTAAAAACTGTTGGAACGTGTTCTGTTATCGATTCTAAGTATCCCCAGCCAACTTTTTTTCGAATATCTTCCATGTACAGACTTTCGACCCTCTTCAGCTTTATTATATGTATAGATAGGGGTCGGCAGGAGCGTTTAGGTGAATTACAGTGTGTGTAACACTGCTACATAGACTATACTATACATAGTAATTAATACTAATTGCAAAACTGTGTAGAAATAACAAATGAGTGAAAGTGATTTGAGTAAAAGAACACTATCACTATCAGTGTTTGTCATTCATAGATTGAATAGAAGGTAAATGGTGCACAGTAGACAGCTCGGAGGTAGACAGGAAGGAGGTATAAAGGAACGAGCTTCGAGGAACTTAAATAGTTAAACTCAACCCATATACACTTCCGCATCTCGCTTCCTCCTATCCCAAATCGTTGGAGCTCAAGCGCGGACTTTAAGTGCATAGGTATTACCGGTACCTACCTACAATAAATACACGATTTACTGTTTCAGTTTTCCGGAGAACCCGTTACGTCAGTCAGCGGCGGATGTGTCGGCACGGAAGAGAGCGAACTGTTGGTCACCACCTTTTCGGGCAGGGTCTTCGCTCTGAGATCTCGTCGGCTGGTTTCCGGCTCTGGAATGTTTACTAATGTTCCGCCAGACGCTATAGCGGCGAGGAGGAGTAAACTAGAGTATGTTAATCAGTAGCTGGTTCATAATTCATCTAATCATTATGGTCATATTGACCCTTTATCCGTCGAATATTTTCTTCATATCAGCCGAAAGATGGATGGATCTCTACATTCTGTACAATGACCGCTCGTGCCTTATTACCAGAGTTTGGACAATTTATCGCAGAAATAAATATAGTATGGAACATGATACATTTTTTTAACAATTTTGAACTGCAGTTTTTGAGTATAATCTGGAAACTTTATGAAGATACTGTGTACATAAGAGTTTAATAAATCTTGTCCTATTTTGAGATATAAATGATTTTTGATGGTTTTGCGATGATTTGTCCGATCACTGCTTATTACCTTCATCAATCTCTTATCTAATACACCCTCACCCAATTTGACGAACGCTGACGGATGAACGCTGCACCAAGTATTTTCCCATAATCAATTAATCACCATTAATTTGAATATTAATTATATGCCGTTCCTTGACCAAATTCACAACATACAAGATGATGTTGGGAAAAATACTTATTTTACATAATTTTATTGTCCAAAGGGTTGAAGTAGCTCGATTGGAAAAGCAGGCAGCTAATGAAAGAGAGAAATATCACAGAAATACCCGGTCCTTGGAAGGTGGACTGACCACTCCCCCGCTGTTGGACATTCAGTATGAGGCGAGTAAAGTCATTTATAATGAGGCAGAATTTCTAGATAAGTATCTAAAGTAGGTAAGGTCACTGTGGGTAAGTCCATCTACAAGGCAAGTCCGTCAACACGTTATAACTTTTGAATTTGAAGGCGTATGCGACTTTGGAGTCCAGTCGATTAACCAGTTCTTCGCGCTAGTTCCGTCACTGTAAAACAGATGGCGCTATGACAACCAACTTCAGAGCAATCCGCCTCAACAAGTCATTTCGTGTTTTGAACTCGAAGTCATAGTCGAGTCGACAGCCGTTCGAAAAAAAAATTTTTAAAATAGTTTTTGCAAAGATTGTGCATCAAAAAGTAACTACGTAGGTAGCATAAGAACCAGTTGTCTTTATTCTATTTTTAAAATATCAGTAATTAGCTTAGTTTTGTAATTATACGTTCCACAATTTATCATATTAAAATTTGACTAAGTTGGAAAGTCCGTCTATTATGTTTAGGGCTTCCAAATACCGGGCTTCTTTCAATACCGGTATTAATACCGAAACTGTCTTCATCAATACCGGGATCCCGGGATCCCGGTATTGTCTATAAATGGCTTAAAAAATTATCTGCAATAATTATGTGAACCCTCCAGGTTGGCAATCATTTTATCCGCCTTGTTGACTTCACAAGTCACATTTTTAGTTCAATCTAATAATCAGCCAATAAATATTCTTTGGCACCAAAAATTCGTATGCCATTACAATTAATTTCTTTCTACTTTTTGATAAGATTTTAAGAACTAATTATATTAAGGGGCTACCCGACATTTTTCTAAAATATAACACTTTTTTCGTATCTAGTTTGCAGTGAAGAATCTTACAATTACATGTACGAAATCTAAATATTTGGGTTCGTCTTTGACGCCTCGAGAAACGTGTCCAGGGTTTTCATTTTAAACTAATTAACACAAAGGTTATGGACAGAAAACCAGTTTTAGCCTAAAATTGTTCAACTTTGATGCCAAATATCTCGAAGGCAATGAACTTTGAAGTAAATATAGGATACTAAACTGCAAAACTTAATTCAAGACAAGACAAAAAAAGTAAGACAATGTTGCTACTGCAATAATTTGTTTGTAAAATAGTAAATTCCTTTTGATAAATAAATCACGCTAAGATAATTTATTTATTAGTAATTTTACTTCTGCGATTTAAAAAAGTACTTTTAAATACTTATTTTTGCATAAATACAAGACGCGCTAGTAAAAAGTTAGCTAGCAACAATTTCCAACTTTTTTTGGTCTTGAATTACGTTTTGCAGTATATATTGCTTCAAGATGTTGTTGTTAATATAATAAGCTACAAAAAACATTAGAAAACTAAGGGATTCAGATCGAAGGTCATTCGCGTGGGGTAGCCCCTTAATATATCCCGAACATCAGAATTCATCACCAAATATTTATCTAACGCATATGCACAGATCTTGTTTCAATTAAATGATCATCTTTAATTAAATTGGCAAGTTATCTTCTTGATACAGCCGAATTTGACCATTTTAATAGATTTTAAACGTTATAATAGGCACATTTTCCTTGTTTTTGAAAATACCGGGATCCCAGTATTTCATTAAAAAATACCGGTATTGAAAAATCTGTTTAAACAGACGGGATCCCGGTATTTCGGGATCCCGGGATCTCGGTATTGGAAGCCCTAATTATGTTCAAGGCAAGTCCGTCACATTTCCGACTTTCGTTAAATCAGAGATTACCAACTGTTTGTGCGACTTTATAACGATTTGATAAAGTATCAAAAAATCCTCCTGACTTTGCGCATGATGTTACTTAATTAAATTTTGATCTCAGTAAATTAAAAGAAACAATTAAAATTCATTTTAAAATTACTATTGATCTTTTATTTCGGAAATCAAAAAAATAATTATGTTTAATTATTTGCCAAAAAAGGTTTACCACCCCATTTTGGTAGTATATGCCGGACTTGCCTTTGTTTTAGAAAAATGGTGTTTATTTCGAATCTGAACCGTATATTAACAAGTTTAAAATACACTTTTCATTGTCTTGATCCGTTCTTTTTAGGAATTTGACTACGAACATATACACACCCATATATTGGCTGATATCATAACTAGACGGACTTCCCTTAAACTGCACGGGAAGTCCGTCTACTCGCCGAATTTTAAAAATGCCATTGTTTTTGCTTAATTTGTGCTTGAAATGATCTGTCACTAAGGCTAAACTATTAATTATTAAATTCTTCATCGTATGCGATTACAAGTAGTAACATAGGTGAATAATTAACGGAACTAGATCACTCCAAAGTAAAAAATAAATAAAGTATGCCGCACTTCGCCACAGTGACCTTAGTCCCATCATCCAGATGATCAATTGCTCTATCGATAAGAGCATTTCTCTTAAGTTCCGATTATGTTATGATGATGAATGATGATAATTATAGCGCTTGTTGACTTCAAACAATAACAGTGTTAAACCAAATCTCCGTGTATTGCAGTTGTTAGGAGCCTCTAAAGACGGTTGGCAAGAAGCAAGAATTATGGCCCCCGTGCCTTTAGATATGCTCTTCATATATTGCAACCGAAAGTTAGACATGAAGACTGACAGCGCAGCGGTGCTTAGTGTATGTCCGTCCCAGGTAATATGCAAATTGGTGACTTAACCTCTCGTGTGCCGTGATTATTTTTTTCTAATATTTTCCTCGTACGCGGATACGAGGGCTTAAGTAAGTTTATAATCCAAGATACGATCTTATGACAACCCTGTCCCTTAAAACAAATTAAAAACCCGGGTGTACAATTTTGTCGAGTAAAGTCTGGTATCACCCGGTTTTCACATCTGATAGTGACATTTATTTAATCAGGAATCATCATCAGATTTCCTAGCAACAGTGCGATGCCAAGCCGGCACCCGACGACTGTGGGTCCGCATGCGGCACGCGGGACCGGCGCAAGTAGAATGTGCTCGGGTACTGATATACGCTTTGCCTGCTGGCGCGCCGCGGGTTGCGCGTCTTATGATACTGAGGTTGCCGGCGCTCCCTTACTATTCCCAGCACGAAGATCCGGATTCGGATAGTGAGAGCCGGTTAGTATTTTACAACAGGCCTTAGGTACCAGTTGAGCTCTCTTACTGCCCTTAACCTTTCGTCTATGTTTGATAAAAGGTCTGGTTGAAATTTTCAGTCATCCTTTTCCTTTTTATAACAGACTTCAAATTCCAAAAGGAGTAGGTTCTCAATTCGGTTGTATGTTTTTTCCATTGCATTGTTTTGTTACAGAGCGTGGTGTGTACTGAGTGTATCAGGCAGTTTTTCCGTGGCCGAAGTGACGGCATGGCTGTCAGAGGCGTTACCAGGGGAGCTCCCCAGGCCTGCTGCGTCAGTGGCCGTCGCTCGGTCGCACTCTCTTCTCAAGACAATCCTCGTGTGTCGCTTGCAGTAAGTCTCCTTTTGGGAAAGGGGCAATTTGCTTTGTTGTGTTTTATGATCCAGCCGATCCAGGTACTTAGTTCTCAACTCTCAATGTTGCAGGCGTGGCCAAGCCGTGTTCAAATCGGATAATGTTTCCACAATAGCTACGATGAGAGACGTGATTTCTAACTGCTCCTTACGAAAAAGCATTCGCCTGGAAACATCTTGTGGTATGTTGTGGACTTACTCTGCTGAAGTGTACAAACCGGAAATTGCAAAACTGGGTTGTTTTGACGCATAAATATCTAAGAAACGAAAGGCTAAGGGCTAGTTGCACCAACCACAATTGACGGACTGATCGACGTCGCTAAATCAATGAACTATAAAACTTAAGCGAAAGTTTTAACGGTCACAGACGTTTTTGACATAACCAATCCTAATAACTTATCGTTTCCCATTTCATAAACTAAGCTAGTTTTTGATATGTTGCAGATATTCCAGAGGCAGCTTGTATAAAATCTTTCAAAAGAATAGAAGAGCAATTCAAGGCTGAGCATAAAAAATATGAAAATGTTTCTTTGAAAAAGGCATTAAAGTAAGTGTTGGTACTTGGTATCATTGGTTATTATTAAGTATTTTAAGTAATGTACTTAATCAGTGATGGCCGTGATGGGGTGTCATGTCCAACATACCCGCTGGGCAAGCCGGATCCTTTAAGAATTGTAGGGTAAAATACTCGACAAAAAAGTGACGCCAGTGGGAATATCTTTAACGACGGTAAGGACGTTTGACGCTGTTAGACATAGTGAGGCATTTTATATGAATCTTAAAATATGTATCAGTATTTTATTTTTAATTTTAATTAAAAGGGTATATCAGTTTGTTTTTGTCATAGGCTAAATTTATTTGTATTCAAATTTGTTTTATTAGAGTAATTTCATACTTATAATGATACTAAACTAATTAAATTAATGTTTCAGTGCTTTAGATTTAGACGAAAACGTGTTAGCTGACAATGATCCTGTACTATGTGAAGACTATCTCCGAGTATGGGAGGCACCATTAGATGACGAGGCAGACGCTTACTTTCAAATTCTTGTTGGTAAGATATAGAACGAGAACTACCAGAAGAATAGGGATATCATTTATACGGACCGTGCACGTTTGGAGGGTCTGCCGCCGTGTGGCCTAAATGGAAACCATGGATGGGCCTGGATGGAAATTTAAACTTGACATTGACACTTCACACGCCAGTAAGCAGGTGCTGCCCTCTACAGTTCACGGGTGATTTCACCGTGACGTGAGTTTGCCATATCATGGCCTAAATCGGAAATCGAACATGAATATTGATAATTCGCGTAAATATAAAGTATAAAATAAAAATCGGCCAAGATCATGTCGGGCCATGCTCAGGGAAGGGTTCCGTATAGTTACCGTTCTGCCAGAATAGGCTCAATGGGGGCTATTAGTAAGTATTATGTACAGTCGACGTCAAAAATATGTTTACACTTTTGTACCTTATTCCTTTGTAATAAGGCGAAAAATGTAAACATATTTTTGACGTCGACTGTACATTACAAGCATAAGGGAGTACCTTCGCAGCACTTAGTACCTACGTCTTTTTACTAAGAAATAAATGAATTATATATGCCATATAGGGCTACGCATGCGGTAAATGGTTAAGTAGATAAGTTTAAGTTACATATAAGTAAACTACCTAATACTTACATTAACTAATAGGAGCCTCGTCTGCCAACAAACCGCTCTGTGGTTTGGCAGAAGAATGTAATGTATTTAGATGTAAGTAAGCTTGTGAATAAACGCTTTATTTATTTTTTTAATAATTCAAAAACGGGCTGGACCAGTCATGTTCGCTGTAGTTTTAATTGAAAGATAAAGTATTTATTAAGCTTTTGTTTTACGATTTTTTTCAAATGCTTTGGATCCATGGTTCAAATGTTACGTGACAATGACACCATCTACAACAATGACTATAATAGGCACCTACCAGCTACTAGTTTGCTTTAGGTAGCTCTATGAAGTTTAAAGTCTATTTCTTTTGCAGATACTGTTATGCAATGGTACACAGACTGGAAAAAGAACACATTATACAGAACCGAACCAGGCAATGAAAAATCAGAGCTACTTCCTGCTATAAAAGATTGTAACTTGGACATCATATATAAAATACTTAGTAATGAGTCTCAATCGCCATCATCACCAGACCTTTCAATCAATAAAATATAACATGCAATAAGTTTTTTATTTGCAAGAATATTTGCCTTCCCACTTGGGAAGACAATATTAGGAAAATAGGAGGAAGTACTAGGAAAAGACAAGCACTGATCCATATTCGGTGGTGAACTCTAGGAGAGGCATATGCTGGACAGCAAGACAATCTTCATTACCCAGTGTCAAACAATAAGTTTATTGTAATTTTTTTATGAAAGATTGTTAAATAACACATTATTTATTTTATTTTTCATCTATTATTATTATAACATTACTTGTGTGGAGACTTGGATTTGTATGGATAACTTGTTTGAAGATATTTATCATACTGGTGTAGCGCATCAGGATCCTCACTGATTCTGGCAATGTGAGTCACATGCTGGGATAAGTTATGGATAGAATTCATTTGTTCCTTTAGAAAAACTGTTGTAAGGAAATTAACACAATGATAGTCCTTATCCTTTTCTGCCGTTGAAACCAGAGCTTTTATTAGCTGCAGGAAAATTAACTAATGTTAGTAAAATATTGTCTTTGGTTGCAAACTATTGTGGTAACCAGTTGACTGTCCGTCCAACCAATCCATACATACGTCATCCAATCTTGATATATAAAATAAGAAACATACCTCTATGACACAATGTTCCATATTTAATGCATGTTGGAAAGCTTCAAGCAGTGCAATTTTGTCTTTCGGTGCAGGTGCATTCAATGCCTTAAGCGTGGGAATGCCTCCCCTATAAAGTTGATACTGGATCAAATCCTCCATATGCTGGAGCTCTTCGTGGTACATTCTCATGAAGAAACCCCCGGTTCCAAGTCTAGAGATACTTGGGTGTAGAAATGTTACAGCCAAGTTCAAGTACTCATGGGCTGCTTGCTGTTCCGCCTGAATTTGTTTGTTTACACCAGATTCCAAATCTGTACTGTACTGGTGTTTATAGTAACAACTGTCACTGAAGAAGTTGATTGAATGTTTCAATACATTTTTCATTACAGTGTCTCTTAGACAACGAAATCCTTTTAAAGCAATTAAAGACTGTTGCTTCCTCAGAACAAACATGATTTAGCCACTACTTCAATAATACTTATACTAGAATTTCTTAATTTACAAAACATAAACAAAAGTTTAAGCTGTTGTCAAAATATAAGAGACCAAATAGATTTATAAGACTGCCTCATGTAGCATGACATTAAGCTAGGCATTATAAGAGTGAATTTACAGTCAAATAAAACACAAATAAACTGTAAATCATGTTTATTACAATGCCTACTTATCTACAATAACAACTATCTATGGTTAAGTTATATTATCTAAATATTACATTACTTTTGGAACGGATAATAGTCCAAGCCAGAATTATATTTAAATTTGTAAGTAAAACGGTTGACCTGAGTTTTTCCAACTTCTATCATTTTCTGGACTTCTTTTCGGTAAGCAGGCGGCAGCAATTCTGTCTCCAGGGTGCACTTGTGATCACTGTCTGTCTGGATCTTGTACACGCGCTGCCGAACGATGTCTACATCTCTGCTATATTCTTCTTTTAGATCGGCTACAGCTTGTGTCGCTGTATCAATTTTGAACACGAAATAGTTTGCTTCTCGATGAACTAAACCGTGAGCACTTGTTTTGTATGGCATTGCACGAAAACCTAAGTTCTCGATGTCTCGGATGATACCTCCACGATTAAATATGGCATGTGAGACACGTTTTAGTGCAGTTTTCAATTCAGGTTTCGGCATAGCGCGTAACATTAGCGCTAATTCGTAACTAGGCATTTTAACAACAGATTAGGGAATAAGTTTAGTAACCTATAAAACCAACCAACCATCAACCAACTGAACACTGAACCAAATCAACCGAGGGGGCGAGGGCCGACTTTTCAGACTTTTCTTTTGTTTTGACAACTGCTTTTTTTACCTGCAACACATTAAAAAAAAGTAATTATAGTGTTGAGTAGCTAACACAATATCTCTTTCTCCCTCTTACTTATGGGTGCGTCCCACAATGACCTTGGTGCGGTGCGATAGTGTGTTAGCTACTTTAATACTAGATAGATATCTATCTAGTATTTCTATCAGATACTCGGAGTAATTAACAACATTGGTTATATCCTCTAAGATCAGATACTATCGATAGAGTGTGTAAAGCCCCCTCCTCACTCGTGCGTGAATCGCGGGCGAAGCCGCGAACGCGAGTGTGGAGTCGATTTCGCTGTCTGCGATATATATGCGCATAGTCTGGAGGGGGCTTATGGATGGTGTAAGGTGGTCGCCGATCATACCCGCCCGTCTACTGTGTATGCGACCATAGACAAATTCAATAGTTTTTTCGATTAGTTTGTGAAATTTATTTACAATGGTAACATTGTTCTTACCGTCATGGCCGTGGAGGCGTTTGCTTCGCCGTTTTCCTAATATTGTAGAATTTATTTTTGGCTTTCATGATGAAATCGTTTACCAAGTTTGTATCAGAATATTGTAAAACTTGGGAAAAATCAGGAAAAGAACAATTGTACGTATAACTTGTTACTTATGTTCAACAACCGATATGTTTGTTTGTAACATCTACCGCATGTTAAAAAATGCGTAACCTTTGTTTATTAACTTAATAAGCGTTCGTCAGTATGATCATAGGCACTAAAATTGTATTTAAGTTACGGATAATCCTCAACAATACGTTCACGGCGATACATACCTAATGCATTTATTCAAGTACCTAGTTTCACAGTAATGGCATTATCTCATATATTTACAGACCGTTTACCCTACAATATTATTATTCATAAATATAATAAAACATACTTATTCCATAAATATTGTTTATTTCAGTATCAAAACTGTGACACAATCAATTAAAGATGAAGAAAAGAGTCCATTGTTGACAAAATCTGGGAAGCTATCAGGATTGTCTGAGAACATTTACGATCTGCTGCTTTGCGGTCTGCGAGGAGCGCTAAAAAGAGATGCTGTATTGTCTGCACTCCAAGAAATATGTGTCAGTATAATGTTTAAAATTAAGAATGTTTATTTTCACCACACCAGCTTGTAAAGGCATTCTTCGTGTTTAAAAACTTATGAGAAAGTTGCATTGTATCTACAAGAGTAGCCAAAGTAATTCAGTGCCAAGTACCTCAATTTCCAATACAAAAGGAACCCACCTAGTGGGTTCTTGGCAGTGAATGTGTTAAGTGATGATGTTAAATGATAAATATTTAATAACATTCACATGAATTTGATTTCTAATGTTTAACAGATGGTTCTTTTCCTTGCAACAGTGTGAAATTTTTTGTGTGTCACTTGGGCGCTAAGTTTGTTTAACCCTAGTGCTTTGAAACCCTTGCAACACTCAATATTCCACTTTTCAAACTATTCGCAACACTCTTGGTTCAATTTTGGAATCATTGCTTGATTGGGTATAAATATTAGCATGAGTGGTTAAACAGCAAATTTTCCCTCTTGTAAAACAAATAACTATTCCTAAACTTATTGTTATGTGGTATTTCTTAGGCTTTACATGCAGATATACCATCTATAGTACTGGATGTGGTGTGTGTACTAGATGCAGAGACCTGTTTGGACATCCAGAGTGAGGAGCGCTCAAACTTCTGCTATATAGTGCGGGAACTAGAATCATTTATATCTGAAAAACTGTTGAAGGAAAGACTGGAAATTGATACCTTACAGGATGTTGGTACATTGAAGAACAAAAACTTTTACACCAAATTTATTAAAATCAAGACAAAGTTGTAGTAAGTATAATTTTTAATTCACCCCTAAAAATACAACTCACCAAAGTTTATTTGGGAATGTGTGAATTGGGTACTTATGTTTACTTATGCCACCTACCAAGAAACATGATGTTTATACAGTTGGCATTAATTTATACAGTAGCAGATAAAATAAAGCAATAAAAGAATCTGCCATGTTGCAATATTTTTTTAAATTGTGATATATCTCTTCAGTCCTTCAAAAGTCGTTATTAATTATATTATATATAGAGACATATATCTTTTTGTTAAGCTATTGTAGATACTTTTGATGCATAGCCTGATCTTACTTTATTTAGATGCTGACTGGACATAGAACAAAAATAGACATGAAACTATATCAACCCACCCTACAATTATAATCAAATCAATAACATGTTATGTGTATTGTGGGTAATTATAATTAACTTGTGAATTTAGTTAAAAAAAAATACTATTATGCTATTATCCTATTTATGCTACATTTACATGTTTACTGAGACTTGTCAAGCATGTATGTAGGCATTAGGTTAACATTAAATTTACTAACCGAAAGATGATGTTACTATTGACTAACCTTTTTCTTTATTCTATTTTTTTTAAAGAATGAGGTTTTGGCACACATTGAACTAACCTTGTAAATGATTGTTTTTCCTCAGTTACAAACAACGTAAATTTAATTTATTCAGAGAAGAAAGTGAAGGGTATGCGAAATTAATTGTAGAGTTAAATCAAGAGGTCACTGAACAAACAGAATGGAAAGGATTATTAGAAATCATTCAATCACTTATAGGTACGTAATTACTGAAAATGTGTAGAGTGCCCCCCTTTTAATTTTTTAATATTTTTTATTTTCACTTATAAACTTTGTAGTGGTACACATAATACACCTATGTTCTAAATTTCATTCAAATATACCCGATTGTCTTTGAGGTAAATGGCTGTGACATACAGACAGATGGACAGTTCCATTATTGCCATTTTGGCTACTGTACCCTAAAAAATATGATGTTAAGTTGTGTTCTTGTAAGCAATGATTTGATACTATGTTTCTAATTTTCAGGTTGTTTTAATTTAGATCCAAACAGAGTTTTAGACATAATATTAGAGTCTTTTGAGGCTCGTCCCCACCTAGACTCACTATTCATATCCTTAATCAAAAACTATATGGGTGACCCCCAGGTTATATCAGAAGTTTTAGGATTCAAACTTGGCAATATGGAAGTGCTAGATAAATATGAAGAACCACCACCACTCATGACAGTAATAGCACTGTTATTACAACATCAAGTTATAGCTCTGGATAACATCTACCCTTGGGTAAGCATTTCTTTACAGCCTGCCCTTTGAGCGCCAAAGATGTGAACTGACGCGCGCAGCTATGGCAACTAGTTGTAACATTGTATTCTTCTACAGTTGCGCCCTGATGATACGATAATGGCCAAAGAAGCAGACAAGGAATTTAAAGCCGTTCAGGAGTACATCCGGAAGATTAACATTGTGTCCACTAAAGGACCGCAGGCCAATGCTCCCACTGAATTTGTTGAAGATAAATTTGATCCACAGGTAATTTAGGCTGTTCTATACAAATAAAATAGAATAAAATTAATTCAGGAAGATTAAACAACAACTGAAATTTAACATTAACATATCACAAACTTAAAAACGTCACTGAGAAAGTTTCCAATTAGCTTGGTGTCAATAGCCAGATCCACACAGAGCGAGCATACGCGCGAGGCAATTTCCTCGCACACAAAACGGCCAGTGTAGACCTGGCTAATTAAACATGTTTAAATCAATGTCTCTCCGAATTTTGGTATCGTCTTGGGTCGTCCCATTCGTTTTTCGTCAAGTTCTTAAATTAGTCCTATTCTGCTTTCGTCACTCATTCTACATTCATCACAATCGTCGGTGGCTTTCAATGTAGAATGAGTGACGAAAGCAGAATAGGATTAATTTAAGAACTTGACGAAAAACGAATGGGACGACCCAAGACGATACCGGAATTTTTTGATGAAGTCAGTTTGGGACCTTGTTGGGTAGAAGAGCATACTTCTTTAAAATACTTTATATTAAATGTAAAATGTATGATAAAATTTTCTTTAATTCGTGGCTTTTCTAGTGCTCCTAGGTCGGTTTCTAATTGACATAAATAAAATAGTCAATGTTGACGATTATGTTGCTGATGTGTTTTTTTTTTTCCAAGATCTAAAAATTCCAATTTTCATCCTTATAGTTAAAATGTTAGGGAACAGTACGGGATCAGGTAGCCGCTGTAGGTGCCCCGTTTAAGAAATCCACCCTGGGCTAAGTTGATTTTTTTATAGGATTACTGGGGCAACCAGAAGCTGGTGCTGAGCGAGGCGCTGCTGCGCGTGACCGCGTGGCGCGAGTTCGCGGCGCTGGCGGCGCGGCTGCCGGGCGCGGGCGTGGCCGAGCGGCCCGCGCGCGCGCTGGCCGGCATGCTGCACGCGCTCGTGGAGCCGCTCTACAGGAAGTGAGTACGGTGGCAGGGCTACTGGGGCAACCAGCCGGTGCTGAGCGAGGCGCTGCTGCGCGTGACCGCGTGGCGCGAGTTCGCGGCGCTGGCGGCGCGGCTGCCGGGCGCGGGCGTGGCCGAGCGGCCCGCGCGCGCGCTGGCCGGCATGCTGCACGCGCTCGTGGAGCCGCTCTACAGGAAGTGAGTACGGTGGCAGGGCTACTGGGGCAACCAGCCGGTGCTGAGCGAGGCGCTGCTGCGCGTGACCGCGTGGCGCGAGTTCGCGGCGCTGGCGGCGCGGCTGCCGGGCGCGGGCGTGGCCGAGCGGCCCGCGCGCGCGCTGGCCGGCATGCTGCACGCGCTCGTGGAGCCGCTCTACAGGAAGTGAGTACGGTGGCAGGGCTACTGGGGCAACCAGCCGGTGCTGAGCGAGGCGCTGCTGCGCGTGACCGCGTGGCGCGAGTTCGCGGCGCTGGCGGCGCGGCTGCCGGGCGCGGGCGTGGCCGAGCGGCCCGCGCGCGCGCTGGCCGGCATGCTGCACGCGCTCGTGGAGCCGCTCTACAGGAAGTGAGTACGGTGGCAGGGCTACTGGGGCAACCAGCCGGTGCTGAGCGAGGCGCTGCTGCGCGTGACCGCGTGGCGCGAGTTCGCGGCGCTGGCGGCGCGGCTGCCGGGCGCGGGCGTGGCCGAGCGGCCCGCGCGCGCGCTGGCCGGCATGCTGCACGCGCTCGTGGAGCCGCTCTACAGGAAGTGAGTACGGTGGCAGGGCTACTGGGGCAACCAGCCGGTGCTGAGCGAGGCGCTGCTGCGCGTGACCGCGTGGCGCGAGTTCGCGGCGCTGGCGGCGCGGCTGCCGGGCGCGGGCGTGGCCGAGCGGCCCGCGCGCGCGCTGGCCGGCATGCTGCACGCGCTCGTGGAGCCGCTCTACAGGAAGTGAGTACGGTGGCAGGGCTACTGGGGCAACCAGCCGGTGCTGAGCGAGGCGCTGCTGCGCGTGACCGCGTGGCGCGAGTTCGCGGCGCTGGCGGCGCGGCTGCCGGGCGCGGGCGTGGCCGAGCGGCCCGCGCGCGCGCTGGCCGGCATGCTGCACGCGCTCGTGGAGCCGCTCTACAGGAAGTGAGTACGGTGGCAGGGCTACTGGGGCAACCAGCCGGTGCTGAGCGAGGCGCTGCTGCGCGTGACCGCGTGGCGCGAGTTCGCGGCGCTGGCGGCGCGGCTGCCGGGCGCGGGCGTGGCCGAGCGGCCCGCGCGCGCGCTGGCCGGCATGCTGCACGCGCTCGTGGAGCCGCTCTACAGGAAGTGAGTACGGTGGCAGGGCTACTGGGGCAACCAGCCGGTGCTGAGCGAGGCGCTGCTGCGCGTGACCGCGTGGCGCGAGTTCGCGGCGCTGGCGGCGCGGCTGCCGGGCGCGGGCGTGGCCGAGCGGCCCGCGCGCGCGCTGGCCGGCATGCTGCACGCGCTCGTGGAGCCGCTCTACAGGAAGTGAGTACGGTGGCAGGGCTACTGGGGCAACCAGCCGGTGCTGAGCGAGGCGCTGCTGCGCGTGACCGCGTGGCGCGAGTTCGCGGCGCTGGCGGCGCGGCTGCCGGGCGCGGGCGTGGCCGAGCGGCCCGCGCGCGCGCTGGCCGGCATGCTGCACGCGCTCGTGGAGCCGCTCTACAGGAAGTGAGTACGGTGGCAGGGCTACTGGGGCAACCAGCCGGTGCTGAGCGAGGCGCTGCTGCGCGTGACCGCGTGGCGCGAGTTCGCGGCGCTGGCGGCGCGGCTGCCGGGCGCGGGCGTGGCCGAGCGGCCCGCGCGCGCGCTGGCCGGCATGCTGCACGCGCTCGTGGAGCCGCTCTACAGGAAGTGAGTACGGTGGCAGGGCTACTGGGGCAACCAGCCGGTGCTGAGCGAGGCGCTGCTGCGCGTGACCGCGTGGCGCGAGTTCGCGGCGCTGGCGGCGCGGCTGCCGGGCGCGGGCGTGGCCGAGCGGCCCGCGCGCGCGCTGGCCGGCATGCTGCACGCGCTCGTGGAGCCGCTCTACAGGAAGTGAGTACGGTGGCAGGGCTACTGGGGCAACCAGCCGGTGCTGAGCGAGGCGCTGCTGCGCGTGACCGCGTGGCGCGAGTTCGCGGCGCTGGCGGCGCGGCTGCCGGGCGCGGGCGTGGCCGAGCGGCCCGCGCGCGCGCTGGCCGGCATGCTGCACGCGCTCGTGGAGCCGCTCTACAGGAAGTGAGTACGGTGGCAGGGCTACTGGGGCAACCAGCCGGTGCTGAGCGAGGCGCTGCTGCGCGTGACCGCGTGGCGCGAGTTCGCGGCGCTGGCGGCGCGGCTGCCGGGCGCGGGCGTGGCCGAGCGGCCCGCGCGCGCGCTGGCCGGCATGCTGCACGCGCTCGTGGAGCCGCTCTACAGGAAGTGAGTACGGTGGCAGGGCTACTGGGGCAACCAGCCGGTGCTGAGCGAGGCGCTGCTGCGCGTGACCGCGTGGCGCGAGTTCGCGGCGCTGGCGGCGCGGCTGCCGGGCGCGGGCGTGGCCGAGCGGCCCGCGCGCGCGCTGGCCGGCATGCTGCACGCGCTCGTGGAGCCGCTCTACAGGAAGTGAGTACGGTGGCAGGGCTACTGGGGCAACCAGCCGGTGCTGAGCGAGGCGCTGCTGCGCGTGACCGCGTGGCGCGAGTTCGCGGCGCTGGCGGCGCGGCTGCCGGGCGCGGGCGTGGCCGAGCGGCCCGCGCGCGCGCTGGCCGGCATGCTGCACGCGCTCGTGGAGCCGCTCTACAGGAAGTGAGTACGGTGGCAGGGCTACTGGGGCAACCAGCCGGTGCTGAGCGAGGCGCTGCTGCGCGTGACCGCGTGGCGCGAGTTCGCGGCGCTGGCGGCGCGGCTGCCGGGCGCGGGCGTGGCCGAGCGGCCCGCGCGCGCGCTGGCCGGCATGCTGCACGCGCTCGTGGAGCCGCTCTACAGGAAGTGAGTACGGTGGCAGGGCTACTGGGGCAACCAGCCGGTGCTGAGCGAGGCGCTGCTGCGCGTGACCGCGTGGCGCGAGTTCGCGGCGCTGGCGGCGCGGCTGCCGGGCGCGGGCGTGGCCGAGCGGCCCGCGCGCGCGCTGGCCGGCATGCTGCACGCGCTCGTGGAGCCGCTCTACAGGAAGTGAGTACGGTGGCAGGGCTACTGGGGCAACCAGCCGGTGCTGAGCGAGGCGCTGCTGCGCGTGACCGCGTGGCGCGAGTTCGCGGCGCTGGCGGCGCGGCTGCCGGGCGCGGGCGTGGCCGAGCGGCCCGCGCGCGCGCTGGCCGGCATGCTGCACGCGCTCGTGGAGCCGCTCTACAGGAAGTGAGTACGGTGGCAGGGCTACTGGGGCAACCAGCCGGTGCTGAGCGAGGCGCTGCTGCGCGTGACCGCGTGGCGCGAGTTCGCGGCGCTGGCGGCGCGGCTGCCGGGCGCGGGCGTGGCCGAGCGGCCCGCGCGCGCGCTGGCCGGCATGCTGCACGCGCTCGTGGAGCCGCTCTACAGGAAGTGAGTACGGTGGCAGGGCTACTGGGGCAACCAGCCGGTGCTGAGCGAGGCGCTGCTGCGCGTGACCGCGTGGCGCGAGTTCGCGGCGCTGGCGGCGCGGCTGCCGGGCGCGGGCGTGGCCGAGCGGCCCGCGCGCGCGCTGGCCGGCATGCTGCACGCGCTCGTGGAGCCGCTCTACAGGAAGTGAGTACGGTGGCAGGGCTACTGGGGCAACCAGCCGGTGCTGAGCGAGGCGCTGCTGCGCGTGACCGCGTGGCGCGAGTTCGCGGCGCTGGCGGCGCGGCTGCCGGGCGCGGGCGTGGCCGAGCGGCCCGCGCGCGCGCTGGCCGGCATGCTGCACGCGCTCGTGGAGCCGCTCTACAGGAAGTGAGTACGGTGGCAGGGCTACTGGGGCAACCAGCTGGTGCTGAGCGAATAGAATAGAAAATATTTATTTGCTTGAATATGTAACAATCAGATCTTATAATAAAAATAGTTAGACACAGTATTCAGTTGACTCAACATCAACATACAAAATATTTACAAAATCGTACATTAAGGTACTAATTTACTAATTATTAACATGCAATCATTAAAACAATATAGTAATAAAACAATGTCAATGAAATTAAAATTTAAAAATCAAAGTATTATGATAATGATAGATTTACTCAAAAAGTTAATTAAATACATCAAATACAAATCGGCAATTGTCATTTTATAGATTACGTTTTAAATTTCAAATAATCCTTAACACTATAAAAACAATGTTCATGTAGCCATTCAGTCAATTTTACTTTAAATACTTTCCCATTCAACATTCTCAGCTCTTTGGGGAGGTTATTGAATACTACAACACACATATTAAAAGCATTTCTCCTACATATATCAGAAGTACAGGCTGGCTGGTATAGTAGATGTTGGTACTGAGCCCGGAGTTGCCTTGCAAACATTTCCTCGCGCACATTTCCTCGCGCTTTATAAAGTACTCCGGGTGGTTTATTGTAAAAAGACATACTTTTAAAATATACATACAGGCTAGGGGGAGTATGTGAAACTTTTGGAAAAGAGATCTGCACGTGTCATCAAATTTAACGCCACCCAATGCTCGTATACAATATTTCTGGATAATAAATGCCCTCTGGACGTCAACAGAATTACCCCACAGTAGCAGGCCGTAATTAAGGGTAGATTACACATATCATGGTAAGCTGCTAACGCAGCTTGAGTGGAAATTGTATTTTTAAGATTTCTTAGAGGCGCCTTCACCTTCACCAAGTCAGAAGACTTGATTTTTAAACACAGTATTTGTGTGTTATTAACACATGTGATCAAACTGGTTTTAGATACAGATTACTAACATAGTATGCTACTGAAAATTTAGTGGGTTCTACATAAACACTTTGTTTGATTAATTACTGAAATTCCAGTGCAAAACGGAAAAACACATGTGATCAAACTGGTTTTAGATACAGATTACTAACATAGTATGCTACTGAAAATTTAGTGGGTTCTACATAAACACTTTGTTTGATTAATTACTGAAATTCCAGTGCAAAACGGAAAATTTAGAAAAAGAGTTATCTTTCAAATCTAATTTTGTTTTTCCATGTTTAATATGTGAATACATAACATGATTTTTTTCAGACACTGTCGAGTCTCCCCAAAGATCATGGGCACACCCATCCCACCGCTGACGTCTCCGTTGGCCCCTCCCGCGTGCGTCACCTTCGAAGACATGAAAGAGACCGTCATCCCTGCATTGATCCTATTGGGGCCTTCGCTCCATTATGATCCCATTTTAATGTACAAAGTAAGTCGATAAAACACTTCTACGCATACGAAGTAGCGGGCAGAGACAGTATAGTCTTTAGTTTTTGAGCTGAGCTCCTCTGGTGAATATTCAGCATTATTTTTAAAATCACAAACCGAATGCGCCAAAAAACAACGGTCGGAACGATGTTCAATGTTTCTTAGTTACCCTTTATGGTTTTAGCCAATAGATTAATATTGAACAATCAAATGTAGCGGGCGTACGACACGCGTTAAGAAGGCGCGTGCCAAGTGGCAGTGGAGTGCTCCAGGTAGATGCTACTGCTGCTTGGTACAATTCATCCTGGTGACTACGCGATCTTCATCGAGTCATAGAATAGAATAAACTTAGTGAAACATTTGTTTTCAGATAATACGTATACTGCGAACATCCCGTTCGCTAAAAGAAGATCCCTTGCAACATGAAGCCCTCACTGTGCTCGACGCTGCCATATTGCCCTCGCTCACCCTGATGGAAGGCAACTGTTGCATGGCCGAAGAAGTTTATACCCTGCTCAAACTTTATCCATATCAATGCCGGTAAAAAATCACTACACCTTATAAAACAAAGTCCCCAGCCACGTCTGCCTGTCTGTATGTTCGCGATAAACTCTAAAACCACAACGGATTTTCATCTAATGAAAATGTCAGTACCGGTCATGGCAATGACTAATATAAAAAAATTGATTATTTATTGGAAAGTTACGCAATCCGTCGTCCTTTTATTATATTATATAATGACAAATTGTAGCATTGTCATCATTAAACGTCGATTTATTCAATGAAAATATGACACCCTCACTTTGTTCTGCTAAAGTCAGTGCAAAATTTGCTTACATGGACTCTTGTTATTAGATACTGCCTGTACTCCCGTTGGAAGAACGAATCCGGCGAGCGTCTGCCGGCGCTGATGCGGGTGCGGGGCAACTCCCTGCAGCGGATCAAGCACATCATGAAGCGAGTCTCCAAGGAGAACATCAAGCCGCAGGGCCGCCTCATCGGCAAGCTGTCGCACGCGGCCCCGCAGTTCCTCTTCGACTACATGTTGCTACAGGTACGACCATGTTAGCGGTACTACATGTCTTCTTTATCGGACCCTGCCTAGCATCATCCGACAAAATCAAATCTCATCTACGAATTGACATTTCCCGGACTCTAAATATGGTAAATACGAGGATTGGGCGCCATTCGCGAATCGGTCCGTACAGACGCCACTTAAAAAGTAAAAATGTATCAGGATAACAGGTCATTACATCATTTCTTTCCATTACCGTATCCAGATCCAAACGTACGACAACCTGATCGGTCCGGTGGTGGAGTCCCTGAAATACTTGACGGCGCTGTCGCTGGACGTGCTGGGCTACTGCCTGCTGGAGGCGCTGGTGGCGTGCCGGGCCATGCGCGGCGCCGCGTACCCGCCGTGGCTGCAGGCGCTGGCCGCCTTCGCCGGCGCCGCCTTCAAGAAGCACAATATCGAGCTGACCGCCCTGCTGCAGTTTGTAGCCAACCGCCTCAAGGCGCATCAGAGGTACGAAGCATATTTTTAAATCTTCGCCTTCGCCCTCGAAATGAAATGAATTTCTGCCGTATATAGTAGATTCCTTTGAATTCGTATTTATGTATGATTACAGCCAAGACCTGCTTATACTGAAAGAAATAGTGCAAAAGATGGCTGGCATAGAGGCTGCGGAAGAAATGACTGCGGAGCAATTAGATGCGATGGCTGGAGGCGAACTATTAAAAGGAGAGGTAAGTCATTGCTTATATTCACCGTGCAAAGTCTCTTAGTTAGGGGGGTATTCCACCTGTGCAATTTCTTTGTCCAATGTCATAGCGTTTCACTCTCTCATTAAGAAAAATGTGAGACGCAATACACACTGGACAAAGAAATTGGACAGGTGGAATACCACCCTTAGCTAGCATATCAAGCTGGACCAGTTGTTATTTTCATCACTTTTCCCCGTACCAATACCATGATTATTAATGTAACGAGAAGTGTTCATAAAAAGTAACAAAATAACGCAATTATCGAGTGTTAGAATCTATAATTATGTACAGTCGCCATCAGATATATCGGAGCGGCCAAAGTGAACAAAAATACCTGAACGCGCACTTCAACGCCTTGACAGTAGAGGCGTGTTCAGATTTTATGAGTGCCTTGGCCGCTCCACACATGCAGCAATAAAATTTGTATTTTTTTAACGATTACGGCGAATTAATTTCGGAACGGTTATAGAATTCGTTTTCTGTACCCATCGCCTACACTGTTAACTGTACATCGGTGGACCTTATGCCTTTTGTAATAAGGTCCACCGATGTACAAATTCCTTGACTGTATGTGTTTTTTCATAGGCTGGTTACTTCTCTCAAGTGCGCAACACTAGAAGGTCGTCAGCGCGGTTAAAAGAGGCCATAGTTGGAAACAACCTGGACATATCACTCTGCATACTGGCCGCTCAGCAGCGCCACTGCTGCGTATGGAAAGGTAAGCTGTAAACCCTTTTCCAGGCATAGTACCATTTATCGAATCGGCCACATGTGTTCATTTGAACCTTAGCAATCCGATTTAAGGTTCAAATTAGGTTGGTTTTTCGGGAAATGTGACTGAAAAAGGGTTAAAGAAAAATTTTAAGAGATGACAGATAGACTGCCAAAAATGGATGATTTCTGTTAAGACATTTCGTACGTCGTGTGAAATCATTTATTTTTAATACAGTGTTCCGTATTGTTTAAAACGCATCTTTACGTACGAATTTGTGTCAGATATCGATGAAGAGATTTCCCACGGCGAGCCCCCCGGCTCGCAGCTGAAGGTGGTGGGGCGGCTCGCCGACCAGTGCCAGGACGCGCTCGTGCAGCTCGGCACCTTCCTCGCCTCCTCGCACGCGCCCGACGAGTACGCGGCCAGGCTGCCGCCGCTACAGGTACCTTGCCGTAGGGCTCATTTAGACGATGCGAGAACTCGCACGGCTCGCAGCTGAAGGTGGTGGGGCGGCTCGCGGACCAGTGCCAGGACGCGCTCGTGCAGCTCGGCACCTTCCTCGCCTCCTCGCACGCGCCCGACGAGTACGCGGCCAGGCTGCCGCCGCTACAGGTACCTTGCCGTAGGGCTCATTTAGACGATGCGAGAACTCGCACGGCTCGCAGCTGAAGGTGGTGGGGCGGCTCGCGGACCAGTGCCAGGACGCGCTCGTGCAGCTCGGCACCTTCCTCGCCTCCTCGCACGCGCCCGACGAGTACGCGGCCAGGCTGCCGCCGCTACAGGTACCTTGCCGTAGGGCTCATTTAGACGATGCGAGAACTCGCACGGCTCGCAGCTGAAGGTGGTGGGGCGGCTCGCGGACCAGTGCCAGGACGCGCTCGTGCAGCTCGGCACCTTCCTCGCCTCCTCGCACGCGCCCGACGAGTACGCGGCCAGGCTGCCGCCGCTACAGGTACCTTGCCGTAGGGCTCATTTAGACGATGCGAGAACTCGCACGGCTCGCAGCTGAAGGTGGTGGGGCGGCTCGCGGACCAGTGCCAGGACGCGCTCGTGCAGCTCGGCACCTTCCTCGCCTCCTCGCACGCGCCCGACGAGTACGCGGCCAGGCTGCCGCCGCTACAGGTACCTTGCCGTAGGGCTCATTTAGACGATGCGAGAACTCGCACGGCTCGCAGCTGAAGGTGGTGGGGCGGCTCGCGGACCAGTGCCAGGACGCGCTCGTGCAGCTCGGCACCTTCCTCGCCTCCTCGCACGCGCCCGACGAGTACGCGGCCAGGCTGCCGCCGCTACAGGTACCTTGCCGTAGGGCTCATTTAGACGATGCGAGAACTCGCACGGCTCGCAGCTGAAGGTGGTGGGGCGGCTCGCGGACCAGTGCCAGGACGCGCTCGTGCAGCTCGGCACCTTCCTCGCCTCCTCGCACGCGCCCGACGAGTACGCGGCCAGGCTGCCGCCGCTACAGGTACCTTGCCGTAGGGCTCATTTAGACGATGCGAGAACTCGCACGGCTCGCAGCTGAAGGTGGTGGGGCGGCTCGCGGACCAGTGCCAGGACGCGCTCGTGCAGCTCGGCACCTTCCTCGCCTCCTCGCACGCGCCCGACGAGTACGCGGCCAGGCTGCCGCCGCTACAGGTACCTTGCCGTAGGGCTCATTTAGACGATGCGAGAACTCGCACGGCTCGCAGCTGAAGGTGGTGGGGCGGCTCGCGGACCAGTGCCAGGACGCGCTCGTGCAGCTCGGCACCTTCCTCGCCTCCTCGCACGCGCCCGACGAGTACGCGGCCAGGCTGCCGCCGATACAGGTACCTTGCCGTAGGGCTCATTTAGACGATGCGAGAACTCGCACGGCTCGCAGCTGAAGGTGGTGGGGCGGCTCGCGGACCAGTGCCAGGACGCGCTCGTGCAGCTCGGCACCTTCCTCGCCTCCTCGCACGCGCCCGACGACTACGCGGCCAGGCTGCCGCCGTTACAGGTACCTTGCCGTAGGGCTCATTTAGACGATGCGAGAACTCGCATGCGAGTTTCATACATTGCGGGTTTTGATCGGTCGGTTGGACGTAACCAACAGTCCGCAATGTAACTAAAATCGCATGCGAGTTCGCGCGCCGTCTAAATCAGCTCTTACCTTCTTTTTTATAATCTTGACTTTCCAGGCTGGATCTGAAAGGGCTTACGGCTATTCCCGTCACACGCAACCGTAGACGCAACCATTTAACTTCCATAGTAAATTTTACCACCCGATTTCAATCCCTTGAGCCTTTATAAACCAGAGGGAATATATTTCCCACCTGATTTTGAACTTTATTTCAAAGTGATAGGGTTTAATTTTGCATAATTACTGACACCATTATAGAGGGTTAAGGGCTGATTTCCGAGAATCAAACAATTACTACACCAAATTCCATTTTTTTACCAGATTTACGGTTCAGCTGTTAAAGCAGAAATATTTAATAGACATGTTACTTTCGCCTTTATAATATGTATTAGTAAGATTTCTAGAGCCATAAGCGACGGTTGATCGATAATGTCTGATGGTTTTAGTCAACATTTTATTTTACACTTTTAACCTAAACCATCATCGTAGGACGATCGTCTGATCGTAAAAAAAATTCATAAAAGAAAAACTAAAATAGGTATAATGACCTTATTTTTTCTTTCAGGAACTCCTGCGCGATTACCACGTAGACGCCGACGTGGCGTTTTTCCTCCACCGCCCAGTGTTAGCCCAAAAAATCGCCGCCAAAGTGGAACTGCTACGTAAAAGTGCGGACAGCAAAACCACCAGCACGGAGATGGCGATAGAGCGCTACAGCGTCGCGTCCAAGGAGGCCCTGGAACCGGTAGTACAAGCCATCACACCCCTGCTGCCTCTCAGGACCTGGGAGGATATTTCACCAGAGTTCTACGTCACGTTTTGGTAAACATTTGGGCCATTATTTATGAAAAGGGACCTTATTGTCGATGGCGCTTACGCCGCACAGCGTCGCGCGGTATTGTATTTATATCGGAGCATCGTTAACAATGGCGTAAACGCCATTGACAATAAGGTCCCTTTTCATAGACAACGTCTCATTTTTACATGTAATGTTAGTCTAAGCTCAAGACGGGTTGTAATGATTAATTCTCAATTAGCTAATAATAATCGTTTGTCTTATACTGAACTCATTTGGACTTATAATGGAGTAAGACTGGGTCATTTAGACTTATAAATGTGTAAAAAAGGGATGAAACATAAATTAACTAACTGAGACTCGAGTCTTGTAGCGCGTTTTTGAATAAGGGGGTAAAGTTTGAGATGGGCCGAATATGGACTTTGCTGAATACGAATATTCGGCCATTATGTTTAAGTTCAGATCTTGCGGAACCGAATATTAGGCGGAATTTAATAGTTTTAATGGTTATTCGCACCTCCTTAAAATAAATTTGCCGCCGGAACGGAACCTCTATTAAGAAGAATTCTATAATTGAGGCAAGTTTTTTTAATGTGGATATTTGGTACGGTCAATTTAAACGGAAAACCTAGTTAATTGACACAATATTGCTGGTACTTTCAGATTTCAATTATCTTTCACTGTAGTAATAAAATCTAAAAATATTGTGAATCTTGTTCAAATAACTGTTTTATTTGCAGGTCCCTGTCTATGTACGATCTAAAAGTTCCCGAAGAATGTTACGACAGAGAGATAGAGCGACTGAGAGCGGCCGCGGTGGCCGCCGCCAAGGACTCGTCGCAGGGCACGAAGGGCAAGAAAGAGCAGGAGCGGTTCAATACGCTTATAGATAAACTGCAGGTATTTAGATTTTTGCTTATCTTTATGTAATTCCATATACACCGTGTTTTTTTTGATTTCCGTTAATTTCAAGGGTGTATTCCTGAGCTTAAATCAAGTAACTTTCTCGAAGACACCGATGTTCTAATTAAGTCCATTTCGGAGATAATCCATAATTTATTTTTTTCCTATAAGGCCTCTACAAGCGTGTACACTTGCCTTAGGGCCGGCTTACATATTGATTAGTGTTTAGAATGAGTTCATACATTTGCTACTAAACTTAAGTACAATCTCGGTCGATTGATGTACGAAATGACATTGATATGTCACAGATTTCAATTGTTTGGTTGAGTTAAATGTAATGCCCGTGTTACAACAACGCTATATGCTACATTTAATTACTTTTTAAACAAAAAAAAAACAAAAAAAAAATGTTTTTTGAAAATTAACTATGCCATTTAGTTCTTATAAACGTACTTAACTATACCCCGAAGTTAACGGAATTCAATAAAAACACGGTGTATGTTATGTTGTATGATATATTGGCACTTAAATTTTCTCTAACCAATTTTTGGGTGTGTATGGCTTTATCAATGTCTCGGTGATTTCGCTAATGTCGAGATTAAGGGCTGATTTAGACGATGCGAGAACTCGCATGCGAGTTTCATTACATTGCGGCGCATCGTGGGTTTTAATCGGTCGGTCGATTACGTGTCGAATCGTATGCGAGTTCACGGGCCGTCTAAATCAGCCCTAAAAGTAAAAACCTGCGCGACGGCCATACCTTCCGACGTAGGTTTCGCTAGGCGCGGCGTATGTTGTCTCCCTCTAACGTGCCGTCCGTCGCCAGGAGGAGCGGTCGCGGCAGCAGGCGCACGTGGCGCTGGTGGCGGCGCGGCTGGCGCGCTCGTGCGGCGGCTGGTTCCCGGCGCGCGCCGTGAAGTCGGCCAAGAACGAGACGGTGACGCGCCTCATGCAGCTGTGCCTGTTCCCGCGCTGCGTCTTCACGCCCGCCGACGCGCTCTTCTGCGCCGAGTTCGTGCACGCCGTGCACGCGCTCAAGACGCCCAACTTCTCCACGCTGCTGTGCTACGACCGGGTGAGTGTGCCCGATGCCCGCTAGCCATCCGGCGATGTTGATTTCTATTATGCATACTTGTTTTGCAATTGTTTTCCATCGTATTTTCTCGGAAACGTTCGTATTTGTCATGCTACTTCAGTCAGCCTCATTACTTTTTGTACCGATATTGACTGAAATAGCAAAACACGTTCGTACGTTTCCGTGAAAAAAATATGGAAAATAATTACGCACTAAGTACATCTGTACCATTTACGCGGTGCCTTTGTTTATCGTTTAGACAATGTTTTTGTTCGGAACGTCCACTTGAGCTAGTTTATTTTCATCCAGGGACCGTTACCGGTATAACTAAAAATCAAAATATCTCATAGCTTTCTCATTATTTCTTTTAAGTGAACTTCAGATCTCTAAAGACCGGTTGCATCGACCACGCTGGACGGCCTGCTTTCCATTCAAATAAATTTTGCGATCTTTTTGACGATGACACATTGTAGTGCAACCGACCCTAATAATAGTTATTCTGAATAGTCAGTTTAGCGTTTAACTTACCCCGTTGGATTCGTGCTTAATACACAAAATCCACTCGGCTATTACTAAATCCTACATTAGAATGTAGATACGTTTCGGTACCAACGATAAATTATTACGCCTTTCAAGACTTGTGTCAGTTTAAACCCTAAAAATTGAAATAGTGTCCGAGATGCGCTCAACGGGATAAGAATAATAAGCATGTATCGTTGCCAGTTGTTCTGCGACATCACGTACTCGGTGATGTCGTGCACGGAGGGCGAGGCGGCGCGCTACGCGTTGTTCCTGTGCCGCGTGCTGGGCACGGCCATGCGCTGGCACGCCGACAAGGCCACCTTCCACAAGGAGTGCGCGCACTACCCCGGCTTCGTCACCAAGTACCGCGTGTCCAACCAGTTCACCGAGGCCAACGACCACGTCGGCTACGAGAACTACAGGTCAGTGTTGAGGCGTTTGAGTGGCAATCTAAACTTACGAGGATCCGGTGCGTTAGTGAGTTCAGCTAAGCTAAGTTGGCAGCGTTTTTGATAGCACAGACTGTGCAAGTGTTATTTTAAACGTCATAATTGATATCAGAATCGCTGCATGGTTTAACTCTAGACATATTGCGAATTCCCGCTCGCACAGATATTTCAAGTCATTTTAACTCTGGTAACACTGGTTTTAAAACTTTTGGTGATTATATAAATATTTTTTTTTATTGTTTTTCACTTCATATTAAACCGTAGCTAAATGTATTGTTCAGACACGTGTGCCACAAGTGGCACTACAAGATCACCAAGGCCATGGTGGTGTGCCTGGAGTCGGGCGACTACGTGCAGATCCGCAACGCGCTGATCGTGCTCATCCGGGTGCTGCCCCGGTTCCCCGTGCTCGCTAAACTGGCACAAATCATCGAGAAGAAAGTTGAAAAAGTAAGGAATAAATTTAAAAAATATCATGTACTAATCGAATAAACGAAACAAACTAACAATGAACACGTTTCACCAGGTGAGAGAAGAGGAGAAGACGCAGAGGCAAGATCTGTACGTGCTGGCGACGGGCTACAGCGGACAACTGCGCAACCGCATGTCCAGCATGATGAGGGAGAGCGAGTTCCATCAGGTCAGCATAATTGAACTCCAAACTACGGCCCGCGATCTCGTTAATTTTGCCCGCAAAAGGAATCCATACAATTCGGCCGGCGAAAAAAGAAATATTCCGTACAATCTGACCTGCAAAAACTCGGGTCAGAAAGTTTGGAGACCTCTGTTCTAGGGCATAGTTGCGAGGCGACCATAACTCGATTCTTATCAGTACAATTAATTGCTAATTTGATTAAATAGATTCGTGAGGAAGTTACTTAGCTCGTGGGCCAATTATTCATTTGCAAGTCGTGTTAATATTGTCAATGTGTTTCTTACCACATCAACCACATCAGAAAATTTAATTTATGTTAAAAGTTTCGTTTTATTTTAATTTATATCGTTACCCTGCATATCACACCAGTATAATTGTAGTAGGTATAAAGTAGCTAGTTATATAGCCGAGACGCGGCGACATCGATGCGCGACGAGCAAAATTTTAAACAGAAGTATATTTTCAACGTATAAAATCGCGCTATGGCCATATTCCGTCGCAAGTTTCGCGCGTTATGTTATATACAGTGTGGAAAAATAAGTCGGGCCCTGGAGGGAAACTACCTTAAATCCTTAAGCTGGCTCATTTAACTTAAAGGAGACATTCCTTTATTTTTAAAAAGAAACAAAACTGCATTCTAAGATTTTTCTTTTTTTCTTCAATTTAGCTTGTCTAAAAAAATCTTGAGTACAGTCGAGGACATAAATATGTATACATTTCTTCACCTTAGGGGCTGTCCATAAATTACGTCATCGATTTTTGACGATTTTGGACCCCCCCCCCCCCTATAATCATCCAAAAATCATGCTTCAAATGACCCCATTTCCTCCTACTTCATGCTACCGTCATCCGATGTCCAGACCCCCCCCCCCCTAATTTGAAATGACGTAATTTATGAATAGCCCCTTAGCCCATTGAAATAAGGTGAAAAAATGTATACATATTTATATCCTTTATCTTTTATATATATGTATGTCCTCGACTGTACTAAATATTAGATTTTATGGATATTGTGTACGACAGACGAGTGTAAGACCTAATGTTTCTGGGAGAAATATTATCATTAACTGTCTCGACTAGTAGAATAAAATTGCGAGTGTTTATTTTTTTTAATTTTTAGTCGGTTCGAGTCCCGGGCGAGGCAAGTGAGTTTTAGAAAATGTTTAAATGCAGTTTTGTTTCTTTTTAAAAATAAGGAATGTCTCCTGTAAGTAAAATGAGCCAACTTAGGGATTTAAGGTAGTTTTCCTCCAGGACCCGACTTATCTTTCCACACTGTATTTTGTTCCCTTCTATTTCCTGGCTTTATGCCCCCTCTTCAGCCGCGGACTGGACGCGAGCGGCCTGCGGCAAATCAAGGACGGTCATACATTTGATCAAGCGCAATGTACGAATGGTCTCGATTTGCCGCTCGCCGCGCCGCGCCCGCTCACGTCCAGTCCGCGACTTTAAGGCATTGAAATGTTAGATGTGAAAATTGTGAAATTAGATAAGTAATATAGTGTCCCCGCCTGTGCAGGTGGTGCAGCTGCCGCCCGCCGACAAGCACAAGGCGGCGGCGGCGGCGGCGGGGGGAGCGCCCGCGCCGCGCGAGGATGCGCCCGCGCAGGACCCGGGCACCGCACCGCCGCCACAACCGGGTATGTACTTTCGGTTATTTCAAGTTGTTCCCGGTGGCGACAACTGACATTTTTTTTTCTCACCTTTTACCACTACTGGGAACAACTGAGAAGAAAATATTTTTTTACAGTTGAGAAAAAATCAGAACAAATGAGAAAAAATCTCAGATGTTGCCACTGGTAACAACTTGGTGGTAACTGATTGGGAATAATTAATATTTGTAAAATGCATTTACTTGAATACAATATAATTACAAAAAAAGAACATAACGTAAAAAAACATAAACTTAAGTACATTATAGGTATCTCCGATTTTAAGTATCTAAAAAGCTCCTAGCAGGGCTGGTAACCCATGGAGTTTTATTACTACGCCTCCTTCTCCCTTGAAGGAGAGACCAATTTAAGTTTCAATTACTTCATTGAATGTAAATACATAATCAATGAATGAAAACACTGTACCTAAGCATGTGTTAATTCAATAAGTGGCTATTCTGATTTTAACTTATAATTGATAAGCAAATCAAACACATTGGTTTGCAATGATTGTTGTAAGTACATAATAAAACTTACCATTTTCCTTTATTTTCATCAGAAACAGACAAACGGGAGTCGCGCACGAGCGACCGGCGCCGAGAGGAGTCCGAGCGCGACAAAGAATCCAAACGCGAAGCGCGAGTGTAAGTCCAGCTTCATTACTTCAAAATAACAACATTTATTATTATAAATGATGAGCGGTGGTGGCCGAGTGGATATGACGTCCGACTTTCAATCCGGAGGGCGCGGGTTCAAATCCTGGCTCGTACCAATGAGTTTTTCGGAACTTATGTACGAAATATCATTTGATATTTACCACTAGCTTTTCGGTGAAGGAAAACATCGTGAGGAAACCTGCATACATCTGCGAAGAAATTCAAAGGTGTATGTGAAGTCCCCAATCCGCATTGGGCTAGCGTGGGGACTATAGCCCAAGCCCTCTCATGAGAGGAGGCCTGTGCCCAGCAGTGGGACGTATATAGGCTGAAATGATGATGATGATGATGATGATTATTATAATTATGTCTCAAACACATTAAACACGTCAATTAATTAAACATGCTATCATTTGGCGACAAAAATACATTATAGTAATCGTTAAAATAATTGTAATACTACACTGAATTTTATAAACTAAAATAGATGTCATATAGTAAGAAAAAGTGACGTAGTCGTCCTTTGGCGGAGGCCGGTGCCACTGGAGGACTTCGTCCTATTTTTTCTTCTATATCAGTTTATAATTTATTTATAGTAGTTTGGTGTGGCTACTTTAAAAACACAAATCGAAGTATTTTATAAATAGTTTGATTTGTTCCCAAAGTTATACAGAATGTTGTAATAAATTACCTAAACTAAATTGATGTATTATACATTTAGGACATCTAAAGAAAGAGCCAAAGAAGAGATTAGAAGCAAAGAAAGATCACCGAGAGAACGTCAACACAGAGTAAGTTGAAACATAATAATGATGTGTCATTTTATAAATTAACACAAATGAATCCTGAATTAACATAATATCTCTTGGCCGACTACTAAGTTATAATAACGAATCAGTAACTCGCTGGTAGAGTGGCGGGCCGAGCAGGCCGCAACAGATTCATCAAATACTGCAATAAACTCGCATACGAGTTCTCGCACCATCTAAATGATCATTTAATCCCTCTAGTCCCAGCCAATGCCAAAGACACCAAGTCCCATGAGTTTTTGATCATACAATTTTTAACCCAGGCCCAGCCATACAAGAATAATAATCCAAAACGTGCTAGTGAAATATGGTCATATAACGTAGGAAATTGGAGTTGATTTTTCTTTGTTTGAAAATAACTGAACAAAAGAAATGCAACTTATTAAGTACGTAATACTAGGACTTTAAGCCTAAAGAGGGTATGAAATCACGTTGTGATTTCGTGTAGGACTCGGAGGTAAGCTTCTGCAGATGGTATATCGCGTCCTTGGGACAGGTGTTATGTTGTATGTGTTTGTGCAGGAGGAGCGTTATCTGGAGACCGTGTCGCCGCCGCACGACCATCGCCACCCGCCCGATGACATCGATCGAGGTGAGCAATCAACCTACTGCTCAAATATATGGCTGCGTAGTACCTACCATACACTTTCTCAATATTGCCCACGAAGTCCCTCAGACAGCTGTCTATTTCTAAAACCTAATACAGACAGATCGCCTTGTTTCCATTATTATATATAATATTAGGACATCTTACACAAATAGGGAGTATTCTGCAATCTTCTGCCGCCAGAGTGCAGCACTCGCGCCTATTGTAAACCATAGAGTAACTTATACATACTGTGCCTAAAACTGTTTTTTGACCTTAAACTGTGTTGTGAGTAATCAAACAACGGCGTATGTAACATACAAATACTTACATTCCAAATTGTTTGCAGATGTGAAACGCCGTAAAGTCGAAAGCAGCAGTAACGGCAAGGTGAGTATCGTTGTAAGTAGCTGGCCCCGCGTCGCGGCTGCGCCGGACTGAGGATTGGGCTGGGCCACGACCGCACCGGAAATTAAACTCGTACAAGTGCTTGCAAACTACCCGGACCCTCAAGAAATATTGTGTAAAAGACTTTAAAAACATTAGCCAGTGATAAATAAGTGTCTAAAAAATCAATTAAAAAACAACGGACTCTGTAAAACATGTAAATTAAAAAATATCAGAAACGTAACTCCGGCGTCACAGCAAGAACGACTGAGTAAGATATAAAGAAAATGCAAACTGTAAGGGAATAATTGAGAATGGCACAAACTACAAAGGAAAAAAAACATAATGTGAAAGAAACATCGAATACAGCATAAACAACGAAGTAAGAAATGAAGAAAGCATAGTATAAGAATAAACAAAACCAGCATGAACAACGGAGTAACAAATGTAAACAATGCCCACAAATAATATAAATACTAATACAATAGAAAAATAGGATAAAATAGAAAACTTGATCTTATTGAAGACCATCAACCGCACCATTAGCGATAAACTGCAAGAAGGGAAAAGTTGGGAACCGTCCACATTCGCACACTATTTTGTGAACATCGGCAACTAAGACAACGCTTCGTGTTCAAACGTAAAAAAGATAAGACAGGAGATGCACGAGAATTGAAAATACAAAGGAATCCTAAAATAACACTGAAATTATTCATCATACTGCTACAAGCTTGCTGCGAATCTGAAGAATATCAACAATTTAAATAATCTAATAACCCCGTGTGAAACTTCCATCAAGATTATTATGAAGAATGAAGATGAAGAAAATACAAAAAATCTTATAAATATTAAATACTATCAAACTTTACTAAACTTTTCGTACCAGGAAGCCGTAAAATCAGAAAAGCTGTGAGTCGTTGGTCTATCAGCCCAGTCCAAGTATGCTATGGTAAGGTTAATATTATATGTTGTAAAGAGGTTGAGTCAAATGATCCAGTGAATATGTGCAACTAATTTTTACTGTCAAAAAGGAAGCTACACCATGCAAGAGGACTCCATACATATATGTTCATACAGCCTACTGATAGATACCGGACAGATTGGGTGGACTTACAGCATAACAGGGAAGACCATTGTGTAAAGAGGAAGTATTGTTACAAAAGAAATATACTTCTGCAAGGAATGCAAGGATTTGATGTCAGAATACAAATATATCCCTATTGCCGTATTCAACGTTTCCTTTGACTCAATTTTATAATAGCTAGTAAAAAAAATCATAAGCTGTAAATATGTAGATAGTTATATATAATGAATTTTATTATTGCTCGGTCATCTGAATGCATGATTTAACATGTTTTTTTGAACAAGCAGGGCAAAGAGATAGAGGAACGGTCACCCGAGAAGGAAAAGCGAAAGACTAAAGTCAGGGGTGATGAACGTAAAGAACGTAAGATGAGCCGCAAGCGGGTAAGTTGGACGGACACTGCACTTACACTAAATAAATAATAAATATTTGGGAACAGTCTTACACAGATCGACCTAGCCCGAAACTAAGTAAAGCTTGTACTATGGTTGCTATGCGACGATATGTTTACATACTAATTTTAATTTTTAAGCTTAGAATCAATTTAAAAGTGGAAAAATTACTGTCTTGGGTGAGTTCATGTCTCACCCAAGACAGTAATTTTTCCACTTTTAAATTTATATTTACATACTTATATAGATAAATACATACTTGTATATAACATTCATAATTCAGGAACAAATTTTCGTGATAACACACAAATAAATGCACCCCGGGTAGTCTAGTGCCCTTTTTAATTGCAATATTATATAAAGCCTACTATAACCTCAAAAACATCGAAAAATGCATCGGAAATTAACTAAAAATTTAAAAAACGTTAACAATTTGACAAAGAATTTTGGTAATATCTGCACAACACTTTACAAGTGCCATTTTAGTATGTGGGTGTAGAAACAGATTAAGATCAATGTGGAAAAGACCGTCTAAGTAGAGATAGACCAAGTTAAGTTGGCTGCGATTTGGAGCCCAAGCAGTGCAAGTGTTAGTTAATTTAAACGTCATAATTTCATAGAAGTTTGAGGTTTAAAATAACACCACTGTCTGGTCTGGGCTATCAAAATCGCTGCCAACGTAGCTTGGTCTAACTCTACAAGCTCTTTCGTCGCTTTTAACCCTTAAATGCATGATTTTTTCTTTTTGCTCGAAATTAATATATGTATCACATAATTGTTTGCAGATTCTAGGAAAAATAGTAAAAATACAACTTCGATTTTCACTGCGAAATCAGTGCTAGAAGTTGAATTGGCTAAATCATATTTAAGTAAATACGTAGGTTGCCCTGAAAGTTTCGGGAATTGGAAAAAATACGCGTTTAAATGAAATAAAAGTACTTTTATTGTTTTTCAAAGTATTCTCCTTTGTGTTTAATGCACTTTTTCATTCTCTGAAACCAGTTTTCAAAACAGTTATTGAACTCTGAACTGGGGGTTGACGAAATGGCCATTTTATAAGCGTGGACTGCTTCTTCCGCGGTCTGAAAACGCTGACCACGCAACCGATTCTTTATTTTCGGGAAAGTAAAAAAATCGTTGGGACTTAGGTCGGGGCTGTACGGAGGATGGTCCAGTAATTCGACTTTTTCGCCCTTCAGATAGTCGTTTGTTTTCTGAGCAGTATGAGGGCTGGCATTATCATGGTGTAGTATAATACGGCGGTTAGGGTTATTTTTTCGCAGTTCAGCAAAAACAATCGGTAAACAAACGCCTATATACCAATCGGCATTGACAGTTCTTCGATCTTCATGAGCAATAGTCGGCACGTGACCCGATTTGGAGACAAACGTGGCTACCATTTTTTTGATCGTGCTGCGAGAACGAACAACTTTTGTTGGCTTCGGCTCGTCTTCGTAAACCCATACTCGAGATTGGTTTTTGGATTCAGGCTCATATGCGTAAATCCATGACTCGTCACCTGACACAATACTAAAAACGGCAGTTGAGCTTCCTCCATTAAATCTTTTTAGGGTTTTGTGGCACCAATTGACACGGACCGTTTTCTGGTCGTCAGATAACAAGTGAGGAATCCACCGGGAAAACAACTTCCGCACGCCCAACTCTTGCTGTAAAATAACTTGTACCTGACTCATTCCAATGCCTAAAGTCTCCTGAATTTCCCGATATGTAACATGCCTATCTTCTTTTATCAGTTGGCGAACAACATCGATGTTTTGATCGGTAACGGCAGTTTTCGGTCGACCCTCACGTACGTCATCCGCAAGAGACACACGGCCACGTTGAAATTCCGAATACCACCTGTATATTGTCGTCTTCGAAGGTGCTTCACTACTAAAAGCAATAGTCAATCGGTCTCCACATTGTTGTTGTGTTAATCCACTTTTAAAGTCATAATAAATCATTGCTCTAAAACTTTCGCGTGACAGCTCCATTTTCACCAGCGACTCAACGACTTTAAAAAACAATTGAAAATAGAACATTGTTTTTTTTTTCTAAGTGGCCAGTGTTTTCGAATAATGAGACTATGCTTGTAACAAAGAGGTATAACACATGTCAAATATACGTTCCTAAGTATGCAATTCCCGAAACTTTCAGGGCAACCTACGTATGTAATTTTCAGTAATAGATATATGAATTTTTTACTACCATTAGAAAGGTACACTATTTGTGATATACCTATGGTAAAGTTTTTAAATATAAAATGATTACAAACCCCGAAAACACCGTTCAAAATCACATACTAAAAATTATCAACTTCAGGATTTTTCCAAGTTTTCCGACTTTTCGTTTTAAAATGAATGTAATTTTTATAAATCAAAAATATTGCGTAAATTTAACCCTTAAATCATCATCCTACTACTTGACGTTTGGTATAAAGGTGCGTTTAAGAACGTAAGCCTTTTTTTTAAATCTGTGAGCTGTCTAATGCTTTGTAGACATTTGGCAACACTATGCATTTAAGGGTTAACTTGCGTTTTGCACACATACTCTTACATAAGGTCGGAAGAGCAGAAGGAATACCTAAAGTTCTTCCTTTCTACCATGCGAGAGGACTCCATACATATATATATATATATATATATGTGTGTTTGAGATCTGAGCGATGTATGTACACAAGTAAGAGAAAATATCACGTCTATATCACGTCACGTCACGCCCTATTTCACGTCTTCTCCGCATTGACACTTATAAGATAACCTCGCCTATTTGGAAATATAATGTTTTTTTTCTTCTTCTTTAGGATAGAGCTGAAGAAACAGCAATTTTAGAACAGAAAAGACGGCGCGACGAACAAAAAGGTAATGACAGCCTATTGCTTTTAGCTAAGACGGTATCAACCAAATAAATAAATC
The DNA here is from genome assembly GCF_910591565.1 of Cydia splendana. Classification (NCBI taxonomy): domain Eukaryota; kingdom Metazoa; phylum Arthropoda; class Insecta; order Lepidoptera; family Tortricidae; genus Cydia; species Cydia splendana. Next base: position 20,337,073 of record NC_085962.1, read on the forward strand.
ACTTCAATATTTAGCAATTTCCATTTTCATAATCACATAATTTAACCAGCAAAGTGGTGATCGTAATAAAAGTATAATATAATAATGTCTACTTCTTTAAGAAGTACCTATTACATATTGAATGCTCAAATTTAGCTTATATGTTTTAGCTGTTTTAAAGATGGGAGGTCACCAAAACGGAGCGCAGGAAGATCATCACTACGAGAAATATCATAAACGGGTAAGAAACTTCACACACCTATAGTTTCTGACTAGACTAGAAATAGCACCATAGTGTGACTATGAAAAAATAATCGATGAATGGAAATAAATACGAAATTGTTTATAATTTAGCTAACCTATTGGAAGGGGCCCATTTCTCGAACGGTATTAGTCAGTTGCCAACCTATACGGTTTGACAGTTCGTGGGCTAATAATAGTCTAATACCGTTCGAGAAATGGGCCCCTGTGCCCTGTTTATCAAAAGCTTGTAACTTGTAATACAAGTTTAAGTCCCTTTTTGACAGCTTTTGTTAGAAAGGGACTTCCACTTGTATTACAAGTTACAAGCTTTTGATAAACAGGGCACTGGTCGCGCTAATTTAGGTGTGAGATCCTGAGATTTGAGCTCAGAACAGAACTCAGAATATACCTACGGCTACTAATACGGATTAGCAAATAGCAATAGAGTGGAAATATGTAAAACAAGGAAACAACAAAACGTTAATTTTTAGCAGAACAAGCCTAAGGAAGTAATGATGTCCGGCTTGCCCAGGTAGCCTATTTTTTTTAACTAAAATACATTGTACAGACGTACCTAGTGCATAATTATTTTCCATCGTATTTTCACGGAAGTATATACCAAAGACATATATAACTTCGTATAAGACGTATAAAGTCTAAGGAAAAAACGTGCCTCGGAATTCAAGTAAAAGTCATTCTCGAATAGATGTCGCACACACCTTTAGCCTATCCTCAGCTAGATGGCGTGACGACACCGTTTCATATTTAACAATTTTAACACATAGATATCAGTGAATGAACATGGATCAAAATGATATAAAAATAATAAAATCATTTATCCATATATATACATTATTTGATAACTTTATGCGTTTTCATTTTGAGTTTTAGTCGTGTGTCGATAGATGGCAGTAAATTTACAGTGACTACAAAATTTACAATGACAGGACCCCTCTATACTATCTATTATTTTTGTATATACGAACTCTTGCTATTTCAATCAGTCTCGGTACTAAAAGTACTGAGGTTGACTGAAGTACCTAGCATGAAAAATACGAACATTTCCGAGAAAATACGATGTAAAAAAAAACAACGGGTTGCACTCCGGGAGTGCCGGCAGAAGTGAAAACTCAATGACATTGTAACTCAAAATATTAATAACAGCGCCATCTAGTGCAAAATGTCTGCAGCACTATGTATAATTGAGGTTAACGCCATCTAGCGTTATTTCGTCGCATTACTTGAAACCCCTAAGCACATCACTGTGAGTATTAGAGTTATATTAGTACCAGTTTGAGGGAAACTCACTAGATGGCATTTAAATCAAAAAAGAAAAACTCAATGACATTGTAACAGTGTCTGTCACACGTGACGTCACGCAAGCGCCCTGCTCCGCCTAAACGAAACAGCATGCTCAGGCATACATTTTCGCCGCGCGGTAGAAAGAGAGGGTTACGTCTTACGCTCTCGCGAGTTTAACATTTTTCCCCATCACAAAAAGTGCTCAGCACCGCTAAAGAAGTTTTCACTTCAACAATATGCACTACATCTGTACGTGAGATCTTAGGGCTTGATTATAATTATAATCGCTCGAGCTGCGTACGTGATGTTGTTAGCTATAGTGACGGAAGTAGTGTCACCAAATGTATGGGACGTGCAAATTTTGGTATCGGATGAATTCACTTGGCACAGATGTAGTATACGTAAAGCTAAACCAATCCAGCCCGGTAGCCATCCGCCACCCCCTGGTGGGTAGGCAGGGGGGCATCCAAAGTTACACGCCGCATATCGGCTTCTATTTACCTACCACCTCGAGTTTGGTATCAATTCCAGATAAAGCGGGCATGAGGAATTCTTTTTTGAGACCTTTGATGTACAGTTTAATAGAAAAAAATAAAAATATTGACGAATAAATCAAAACCGGCGTGATATTTTTTTATTCAACTATTGCTATTATCAGCCGAAACTAGAAATGCTAGAAAGTTGAAATTTGCACACCAGGTTACATTTATAATGTGTACAAGAGATAAGAAGAGATTTTGAAAAATTCAACCCCTAAGGGGGTTAAAAAGGGGAAGAAAGTTTGTATGGGGTTCATGTTTTATTTTAAGCTAGGAATTTCAAACTTCGTTAAAAGATATACTATTAAAATACAAGAAAACTAATTTCAGCGTTTTTGAAAATTCATCCCCTAAGGTGGCGAAGTAGGGGTTGAAAATTTGTATGGAGATCAAAAAATTTTTCGAGTGTGGGGCTTGAAACTTTTTATATGTGCATATTACTAGAATACAAGAAAAGTAATTTCAGCGTTTTTAAAAATTCATCCTCTAACGTGGTTAAAAAGGAGTTGATCCATTACAAATTACTTTGACTGCCCCCCTGCCTACCTGCCGGGGGGTGGCGGATGTCTACCGGGCTCAAATAGCTTAGCTTTACGTATATTACATCTGTGCTAAGTGAATTAATCCGATACCAAAATTTGCACCTTATGACACTACTTCCCTCAGTACTAAGGTTGTTGTAGCTTAAAGTATTTGTTCTGTAAATAGGCCACACGCGCACGTTTCCAAGTCTGACTACTAGCACTTCGGAAATTACGACACCGGTAGAGAAGAATCGCCGCAACAAACTTTTCAGTTAGTCTATTTAACCCTTTTCCAGGCATAGTGCACCTAGCGACCACATAAGCGCCAATAGAATTTCAACCTTAGGAGTCCGATTTAAGGTTCATATTCGATTGGACTTTCGGGAAAACTTTACTTTACTTATCATTAAAGCTGCATACATTTTAATATATTTGCATTTTTTTGGAAAAACCTTGTAGTTTGGTGCGGCCTGGAAAAGGGTTAAAATACAATGCGTTTACCTTTAATTTGTTATTGTCAGGTGGTTTTTATACATTTTTATTTTTTTTCCTTCATATAATCATACAGTAAATACTACAAGCATCGTACTATATGACTGCGTGATTTAAATATTAAGATTGTTCTTAATTTCATATTTTAAGAACTTAATTTTATTTAGTTTAAATACCTACAATTTTAGTACTTAGCTATGAAGTTACTTAAAAATGTACGAGTTGTGGGTGTCAGATTTAATATATAAAAAAAAATTTCTTTATTACAGGAAAAATCGCCGTTCAGGGATCGCTCGCATGAAGAACCAAGAGATAAACAATATCCTTTTTAATATCTTTATGATGTTGTTTATATACGTGTCTAACGTATAGGTATTGTGGCCGCATCACACGTCGCCGTATTTATGCAAATATGGTTCTGCGTTTATTTTGGTTTTGTTTTCCATGAATATTTGGGCAAATATTGCGAAATATTTACTGTAGTAAATAAGGTTCCTAGCGATAGCGGTACAACCTGAAATTCGGGAATCAGCTGCAAATGGTGTTAAAGGTATGAAAATCGGTACGATTAATCTTTAGGCCATTTGAATCAATTTGACCCGTAGCACCAAAAAAAGAAAACAAACGGAAAGAAGTTATGACGTCATCTTTTTTTTGTATGGAAAATAAAAAAAAATTGTTCAGGAACCTATCGTGTGTGGTATTAAATGAAAGGGCATTTTGAGCCGGTTCTAAAAATATATCACATTATTATATTTCCGTCACTAGCATTCAATTAAAATAAAAATAATTTTCAAAACATACCAAGTTTGGGCTCCTCCAGATACGAAACCGTTGAATTATTTTTTGTAAACTATACCTCAAGTAATACCCAATATCCTCATATCTAACCCCAAGAAATTAATTTCGAAAATATTTAGTTTTAGTATTTAAAAAAAAAAAAATATTATTACAAATTGTGATCTATCAATCTATCAATGAAACGGCGTCCTAGCATAGTCGATAGTGACCCTACCTATGAAGCAGGAGGTCCCAGGTTCGAATCCTGGTAAGGGCATTTATGTGTGTGTTCATCATCATCACCACACAAATAAATGCCCATAAACACATATATACAAGCCCTGGTAAGGGCATTTATTTGTGTGATGATGATGATGAACACACAAATAAATGCCCTTACCAGGATTCGAACCTGGGACCTCCTGCTTAGATATGAGCGCCGCGCCGGCGCGCCGCCGCCGCCGACAAAATTTTCGCGCCGCCGCCGCCGACGCTGCGCTATCGGCGTGGCATCGGCGTGACCTTGTTAGATACCACTACTTTCAGAATCAGATAATATATATTTTATCTAGTTTAGATCTTTAACGGCGCCAGTCTGAATAGCTTATAGACATTGAAAAGGTATTTTAGGTACATATAATTCAAAAATATTGATGGTAAATTCAAACTTTTCTGTTTGGTAACCGCGCTGCTAGTGTTAGGGCAACGAAATTACTAATTTTGCCAGCTGGCTAGCTCATCCGTCATTCACCGCGAATTTAATCATTGCAAGCATGTTTTGAATGTCTTTAAAAGGTGTAAAAAGGGGTTAATTTCAGATATTAAGCGTTTTCATGCCCAAAGATCCGGCCCTTGGCTTCGCACGGAAGGGCATCGGAAATAACACATTTAAGCTCGGCCATTGTTCATATTTCAAGCTTTGCTCTCTTGCAGCCCAATCTTAGGCCTCGCGTCGCTCGCATAGAAGACGCTATCGGAACCTCGTAAGTTTTCGGCCCTGTTTGGAGCTTAACTTTCGGGCTCGCTTTTAAAATGCCTGGTCATTGGTTCTTCTCCGATCTTAGCTCTACTGCAGCACGGCCTTTGGCCTCACACGAATGCACCTGCAGGAAAGCTCCTGGTCTTTAACACTATGGCCTCGGTCTTTATCGGCCTTCGGACTAGCTTACACTGGACCAATAGTTAAATTCCAAGCTCTGCTCTCTTGCAGCTTGGCCTTCGGCCTTGCATAGAGGCGCGACGTAATCGGCGCTTCGGGCATACGGCCGTCAGCCAAGCTCATACTTGGCGTTCGATTCTAAGCTGTATGCTTACCTGCAGCTCAGCCTCTGGCCTCGCATGGGAAGGCGTCGGAATCAGGTCTTCGGTGTTAGGTGGAGCTCGACCTTGGGCCTCACTTTTTGACATAAATCACTTTTTGATTTTTGAGATATATTTTGTAATAATATGTATGCTAGTTTTAAGGTATTTATCTATGGGCCAATAGTTGCCTGAAAATAAATGTTTTCATTTCATTTTCATTCATAAATCGGTTTGTTGGGTCTGTTGGTATGTAGAGGGTGTATATCCAATCGACACTGGCTTGACACATTTAATTTGAATATAGAAGCTCAAGTTTGAAGTATGTTTAGGCCGCCTTTACACCTGTAAGTTACTTGCGTAATATTTACATAATTTACTTACGGTTGCATTTACACTTGCAATAAATGCTTACGTAAATAATGCTTACGTAAGTTGTGTAAGTTTAAACTTGCAAAAATTATTACACGCCCATTTACATTATGCATCCCAAATCAGTAATAAAATGCCTTCTCACAGTCGCCACGTTCAAGCAGCTGCTGCATACATAATTTTATCAAATAGTCGAAAGCAAAAGAAAAGAAAATGCTGGATAAAACCATGGCTAGAAAGAAGAATGGCAAGAGGTGCATTTGAAAATCTTTTGAAGGAGTTAAGACTGGAAGACCGAGACCAATTTTTCAATTTTATAAGAATGAATTCTACGACTTTTGAATATCTTTTGGAAAAAGTTGCACCAATCATAAAAAAAAAATGATACACATTTTCGACCGGCTATTTCATCAGCTGAGAAACTTATGGTCACATTCTCAACTTATCAATTTAGTTCGATAAGCTGTGAGTCGCTTCCGTAAACAAACTCGAACGTGTTTAGACCTGTAATTTTCCAATTTACGTAAGCTGTGAGAAATTACAATAAGTCACTTATAAGTGACTTCCATAAGTAAAACTTACAGGTGTAAAGGCGGCCTTAAAGTCAAACTTGAGAATGTCAAATGACTCTACTTCCATCAGCCGTAATGATAAGTCATATGTTATGAATATAATTAAATAAATAAACAAGATGTTGACAAACTAAAGTGCCTTCCAGTATTTATACTAAACCTCCAAAGACCTCCTGTAACGATTTACAGGGTCGATATTGGCTAGTGACGGAGCTTGAATTTTCCTCACTTCGGCTCTTTGGAATGTCGACCAGACGTTTCCCTGATACAGTCAATCCGCTACTTTGTACTTAGCACAAAAGATAAGGGCTTCGCAAAGATCTTCCGGCCAGGGCCTCGCCAAGATTAAGAGCCAACGGGAGTGGTCATTTCTCCATACAAACGTACTCCTCGTTTTCCTCCGTGGTTTTTGAAGCTGGAGCAATGATTTTTTCAACACAGATTAATATTGTCAATATCTGTGTCGGACCGTTTTGCTTTTTTTGATATTTTTGTTTTTTAAGGCGCTAGAGCCCTTCAAAAATGGCCAAAATGGCCTTATTGACTATGCCGCAATGAGAGGCGTGGCATTCAAAACTGATATCAATTAGCCAAAAAAGCAAAACGGTCCGACACAGATAATTTCATAATCATTTAGATTTCCAAATTTGGTTACGATTGGTTAAGTTTTGGAGGAGGAAACAGAGGAGTACGAAACCTCGATTTTTGAGATTTTTACGCAGGATTTTTCGCCTTGTCCTTATCGCACTACTTTTAGGTGCCGCTTCCGTTAGCGAGACGGGTATATTTACCTAAAATATTTAAAACTCAGCTCCTGTTTCGTCTTAAGACCGCCACTGATGCCGCGCGATCGGCGCGATACCGTTTATGCTATATAAAACTTTTTTCGTACCTTTATTCAATCAATTTTGCTTGTAATTGAAAAATGCGCTTATTTTATAACTTTCTTACAGCAAAAACATGATTTTCGGTAAAATTTTGGTTTGGATTCTTTTTTCATTAATCAAAGGTGTTTCAAGGCCACGCCGCCGATTCGCCGCCGCCGCCGGCCGATTTTGACCGGCGCGCCGCCGCCGGCTAAATGCCTATCGGCGCTCATATCTACTCCTGCTTCATAGGTACCCAAGTAACAATTTGTGGTTCTATAGTAGTCGATAGAACGTTTCCCAAATACCACCTAAGGTCCTATAAAAGACCAAAGAAGATTGTATAAAGCCGAAACGGCGCATCTTATGTGCCATTCAGTGATATAGTAGACCTGTAGCAGTGTCAGTCGTGACGTTTTAGGTCTATAAAAGTGATGTGATGATCACTTTTGTGCTAATTTATTGTCAGTAACGCCATTATAGTGTTAATTTATACTATAGTGGCATTTGAGATTCCATTATAGTGCTTGTTTTATACTATAGTAGTATTTGAAATTGTATTATAGTGCTTTTTTATACTATTGTAGAATTCATAGTTCCTTTACTACGAAATTTGCTATCAAGTTTTCCATCAACTGTTGTGAGTGGTTTTGTTGTGTGTTTACTTCACAAAAACGGTACTAAGTAAAATGGTGATAAGTAAAGACTTTATATTAATATGCGCCATTTAGATGTCGAATAATTCGGTCCTTAGTGCAAAAAGTATATGGGACGGAAATTTTACCGTTAGAATAGTATTAGTTTAATGAGGAATTTTAAATGCCCCCTCGATTTATTTATGTTTTTAATAAAATAATTTAATAAAATATTATGATATTCACCATAGTTACTACTATACAGCCAAGAAGTAAATCCGACGCTTTTATAGGCTAACTATAGAACTTACGACGAAATATTCACCGCCATCATGATTAAAATTAGGGTTCCAAAATATTTTGCTGTGACCCAGTTACACCTACAAACTCTTTAGAAAGATATAGGATTTTTTTTTTTAATTTAGATGTAGTCATTACTGTTGTTTCCTTTTTCAGTGTGATTGGTAAAAAAAATGTGCTAATAATGGATGTCGATAAATATCTAAACCGTCACGATTTTATGCTTGTATTAAATCATTGATGATAAATCTCACCTACAGTCACTAATATTACTGGGGTCTTTTTTAGTAAGTTTAACTATAGCGGCTTGGCAGGGAACCTTAATAGCGCAAATTAGTTGCATAAAAGTGATTCCAAATACTATTATACAGTAATATTGCTCTATAGTGGTTATATTTGAACCTGTTATAGTACACGCCTATAACGGCTCTATAAAATGATGAAATAAACCTTTACATCAATTGCTTATAGAATATATTAGCTGTATAAGCCTATAGAGCAAAAAGGTGTTGCCAAGCGCTTTTATACGACAGGTGGTCACTTCTGAAACCTTAATACGACGTCTATAAGTACAAGCTTTTAGCGATAAAAACTAAAATTATAGGACTAAAATGTTACTTGGGTAGGGTCACTATCGACTAGGCTAGGACGCCGTTTCATTGATAGATTGATAGATCACAATTTGTAATAATAAAAAATTTAAAAAAAATACTAAAACTAAATATTTTCGAAATTAATTTCTTGGGGTTAGATATGAGGATATTGGGTATTACTTGAGGTATAGTTTACAAAAAATAATTCAACGGTTTCGTATCTGGAGGAGCCCAAACTTGGTATGTTTTGAAAATTATTTTTATTTTAATTGAATGCTAGTGACGGAAATATAATAATGTGATATATTTTTAGAACCGGCTCAAAATGCCCTTTCATTTAATACCACACACGATAGGTTTCTGAACATTTTTTTTTATTATCCATACAAAAAAAAGATGACGTCATAACTCCTTTCCGTTTGTTTTCTTTTTTTGGTGCTACGGGTCAAATTAATTCAAATGGCCTAAAGATTAATCGTGCCGATTTTCATACCTTTAACACCATTTGCAGCTGATTTTGGTCAACCGCTAGTACTATCCGTTGACATTACGGAATCAGCGAATATCACTCTATGCTGTCTCAAGAAATTAATATAGAACGGAAAAGATGTTTAGGACAGGTTGAAAGATGGACAGATATATGATCGCTTAAGATAAAACGGTAGCTTAGGGAAACGCGAGGAAATCGGCGTGTCATGAAATCACAGTTTCGTCTTAGCGATTTTACCTCTGCCTATCTTTACGCTGTGTGTTCATCGCTGTGGCTTCATGTTGTTCAGGAGAATACAATGCACATAGTGACTGCTGTTCCAAAAGGGTAGGAATTACAAACTGTATTATAACATTCCTTAACTATGCTATACTAGGCGGTCCAACGAGTCAAAGATGAGAAGATAAGAAGAAAGAACACTCGTGACTCCTGAGTTTAGTGATAATATGAATAGTCGTATTAAGTAAATGAATTTGCATGAAAAGTGCAATAAAATATCTTTCTTGACAACTCAGAATGGCTTTATTTGAATACACAAGTTTTCATATAGGTAGAACAAGTTCTAGTGGCGGCACGTTCAACGTTCAAATCTCGGACGAAAATATTGTCTAAATTGTCCATCTCTACTAATACGGGTTATCCAGTCTCCACTAATATGCAAAATACTTGGCTAATGCCAGTAATGATCCTCGACCTCACCTTTTCCACATAGACGCCATTAATTTATTACGTAAGACGATTTAGGGGGAGAGGGGGCTCGAATATATCTTATTTCTTACAAGCGGGAGGGAGGCTGTTGTCACAGTTCTTACGTAAGATCACAAAGATGCGTATTTTTTTATTTCTATGAAATTATGTCCTTTAAAATAATACTTCCACACTCTATCTATGCTATCAAACACGGTGCAGAGTGAGCTTAAACGGGCTCCAGTACATTTTTTGTGGGTACAAATAAACATTCCAAAAATGATTTTTTTGAAAAATAAACACTAAGCAAACCGAACGTGTACTCATTTTTTCCTTTTGATTCTTACGTAATATGTATACTTAAGGTAATATAGGGAGGAGGGGGTCAGCCTATTCTTATTTTTTCTTACATAGGGATGGGGGTCAAAAACTGACAAAAATCGTCTTACGTAATAAATGAATGGCGCCATAATAATTTTGAAGATATGTTTATAAGTGCATTGAAAGGTGAGTCATAATATATTACTTTTGATTAGCGAAAGAAATACATAAGCATTTTTAACATTAACGATTTTGCTAACGTACGGATTCTACAAAATAATGTACAGAGGTACGAATCCTCCCCACTTTCCCCTATACCAATTTTTACAGCATGAAGGAAAAGCAACAGGCCCTACAGCAGCTGATGTGGCGAGGCGTTGCCAGTTATAAGGTATGTAATGTAATAGATGTCCTCTTACCTATCATAAAAATCAGATCATTGAATGAATAACCAAATGAATCTGTAACCACTACCTTTACAGACCTACCTACTCTCTCTTCTACGTCGAAGAGAAGCCTGACGCAGGTTGTGGTTATTTATCGGATATTCCCAGCTGTACCACCAAGTTGCGACTGGACTAGTCGCAATGAAGTCTAATTTCCCCTCTGGGTTGGAACGGCAGATGCTTTCATAAAAAATAGTCTAGGCAAATTCTTGAGATTAGGTTCAGAACCGACCCAAGGGTCCTCAAGTGAGCCGTGACAACGCTAGGATGATGAGGGATCATCATCCCTAATAAAAATACCTAGACAAATGGAGTGTGTTATGTCTTTTAATATGTCGTCAGGTCTCAAGCTCTTGGTCACGTTTCTCATATTTTGCAGAATAGGTTATTTATTTTTAATATGCGTTTATGATTTCAGATAAATTTTCTACAAGCCAATTCTTAAGGGTCAAACGTAACCTATTACTTTAATTTTCTCCCCTCTCTTTGACTAAAGATGTAAGAATCTGCCCCACTTTCCCCAAAGATTTTGAGGTTAGAAGTTTGTTAATACCAAACCGATGACGAAGAAAAAGAGATGACGCTTTTCTTTTTTGCAGTAAATTAATATAAATATATTGTGAAGCGTGTGTCCCGTATTTCATTGCAAATATTATTTAATTATTATTAATCCTTGACACATTCTCTTATTTCAGACAAAGTCCATATCAACATAATAACTAAGTACATTAAAATTATAATTAAAAATTACATAAAATACAAATTATTACTAACTATTATTTACACTAATAATAAATGTCATACACAACCTTATTATTATGCTGGGCCATACAACAATGGTTCACATATAGGGTTGCCAGATCGATAGGCGCTATTATCGGGAAACAAGCTCAATCTTTCGGGATTTTGGGACTTAGGCCGGGAAAAAAATACATTCAAATTAAAGTAATTGTATTAAAAACAACGATATTTTACCTTATTGCCACTACGTCAGCTCGCTCGCTCGACGACAGTTCGGAACTTGAAATTATTGTTTCATAACTTGAAGCTGTTTTTCGGGACAATTTTCACTTTGTCGGGAATCGGGAACACAGGCTAAAAATCGGGAGAATCCCGCCAAATCCCGACCATCTGGCAACCCTATTCACATATGCGCAGTCAAACCTGCTCGCAATCATTTTCAGAATGCTGTTGGCGCTGCCCCTAACACGGCGCACCAGGGATGCGCAGCGCTTGCGCATGGTTGCATAGAAGCAGTCTACCCGGGCTGTCGCGAACATCCCTGACAAGCTGCAGTATCGAGGCAACCCCATCAGCACTCTGAACGCATCGTTATATTGGACTCGCAGGCTGCTCTGCGTTCCCTCTCGATATCTGCATAGTCTTTAAGGTCAGAAGTTACTTGATGTCCGAGATATTTAAACTGGCAAACTAATTTTAGCGGTGTGCCATTTAGTTTGATCGGTGGGACATCAGGCAGGCACTTGTTTCTCACCTTAAAAACCATGCACTGGCTTTTGTTGACATTATACACGAGGCCATGACTCGCAGCATATCTTTCGCAACTTCCTAGTAGTCTCTCAAGGCCACAAGCAGAGGCGCCCAGCAAGACCATGTCTGCATAGCAAATGTTGTTGACACATATTCCGTCAATATAGCAACCGACACGGACGCTGCTGAGCTCCTCGACAAGTGCGTTTATGTACAGGTTGAAAAGCTTCGGCGAGGTCAGACACCCTGCCTCACGCGCTGGACAGACCTGATAAAATCTGCGACACAAACCACCATAGTCCAATGTTCCCGTAACGCTGAAGACCGTGGCAAGTGGAGGCGTATTGCGAGGGCTGCGTTATCCACGATAGATACGTCTCATCATACAACCACGACCACTCTGTCAAGAGTGAACGACTGAGGAGGAGGACCTCAAAAGGAAAAAACGGAACCCCTTTTAGAATCTCTTTGTTTTGCGTCTGTCTGTCAAGACCCTTTATCTCCGGAACGCATGGAGGTATCGAGTTCAAATTAAAACCATATATTACCTACTCATGTCTATAATGTGACAAAATCAAACTTCTAAGTTAACGTAAAAAACCGGACAAGTGCGTGTCGGACTCGTCCACCGAGGGTTCCGTACTTTATAGTATTTGTTATAGTTACAGCGGCAACTAGCTGGTTTGTTAGTGCACACCGTTGTATGGGGACCTTGCACTTTGAGACTATGCGCTGAAACTTGGCACAGTTGGTTCTTAGCTGGTCTTGAGCAGATACAGACCGGGAGACATCGAGAGCCACCTCTCATTTAGTGGGGGGGAGGGGGGAAGTTCGACGCTGCCGCGCTTCACTTGCAGCAACATTTCTCTAAAACTATACCTATTAGGGCATGTGATATATCATTTTCCGATAAATTAAGGATGAGGAATCTGTTTTTAGAACAAAAACAAATATGCACTTCTAACAAAAACTAAAAAACGTATTTTTGTTTTTTTTTTATAATTACCATTTTTTTTTAAAGTGTTGCATTGAATCTGAAAACAAAAAATATAGTCGTAAAGCTACACTTATTACGTTTAAAAAAATATATGGTTTATTATACAAATCTGTTGATAAATGGGAGATAAAAAATAATATTAAGCGTGGGTCAGAGTGATCTCATATGAAGGTGGGAAGGTTACTTATAATTTGTTCTACAATCGTTTATTTTTTTTAGTTTTTCGTAAATAACTCGTAAACGGTAGTCCATAGCAAAAAATATCTTATATAAAATAAACAATTGTAGAACAAATTATAAGTAACCTTCCCACCTTCATATGAGATTAGTCTTACCCACGCTTAATATTATTTTTTATCTCCCATTTATCAACAGATTTTTATAATAAACTATATATATATTTATAAACGTAATAAGTGTAGCTTTACGACTATATTTTTTGTTTTCAGATTCCTACAACAAAAATCAAAAATACGTTTTTTAGTCTTTTCTACTTTATTCTTTTTTTTGTTAGAAAGTGCATTGTTTTTGTTCTAAAAACAGATTCCTCATCCTTAATTTATCGGAAAATGATATATCACATGCCCTAATAGGTAAAGTTTTAGAGAAATGTTGCTCCAAGTGAAGCGCGGCAGCGTCGAACTTACCCCCTCCCCCCCCCCCCCCCCCCCCCCCACTAACTGAGAGGTGGCTCTCGACGGCTCCCGGTCTGTATCTGCTCAATACCAGCTAAGAATCAACTGTGCCAAGTTTCAGCGCATAGTCTCAAAATGCAAGGTGTCGTGCACTAACAAACCAGCTAAACAGAAATTATACATCATCTGTGAACATTTCAACTGTCTAGCTATCACGGTTCATGAGATACCTATAGCCTGGTGACAGACGGACAGCGGAGTATTAGTAATAGGGTCCCGTTTTTACCCTTTGGGTACGGAACCCTAAAAAAGATACAGGCGTTAAAACATAGGTACATTTCGACACTCAAGGGAATAAAAATGTATTGGGGTACTTCATGTTGACCCAGAACTATGAAATGTGGCAAGTTATATCGTCATACAAACTTTCTATACACTACAAGTACCTACAGGGAAAAATCTGAAAACTATAATTTCGTAAAAAATAAATAGGTAAATGGTAAATCGTTAAATTTGTACGGAACCCTCGGTGGGAGAGTCCAACTCGCAGTTGTCTGTTTTTTAAGCTGTCAGGGACGGGACGTTGTGATAAGGCATAGGGTCATTGCGCTAGTTTTCGTCCACTTGACGAAATTTGAATATAAACCTTCATTGCTGCACAAATTTGGACTTATTGCAATACTTATTATCTTAAATAATTTATCTATCTACATAAAAATTATATTTCGCAAGTAGCAAATTATAAATGAAATGTATTATTTGCTAATCCGTCAAGTGGACGGAAACTGACACCTGACGGTAAACTGACGCAATTACCCTACGAACGGTTAACATGGGCACTAAGATTCGCCTTGTACTTATATACTATTTCCTTAGTAACTTGGTAAGTAAAGAGAAACAAAGAGATTCTGAGCTATCTTTGCACAAAATAATATGCAAGTAACTTAACTATTAATTATTCTGGAAATTGTGGTTTTTACATAAACATAACCTAAAGAAAGACCCGGAGATGCGTTACAAATTACTACAACTTACATCGACAAATATATTGTAGTAAGTAGGTACTTAATGATAAATATGATAATGTTTAATTGTAAAACGCAATACAGACAATGATTAGTTTTGTATACGAAGATAACATAAAAATTATTCCCGAAAGTTTCAAGTCAAACTACAAACAACTGAAAAGAGTGTGCCAGGCCAGTGCTGGTGACTGGTGAATGAAATGAAATTTGCACTGACAGGTACGTTCCATTCTTTCAACATGTTATAAAATATGGTCGTTCACGACGTCCGTTGTCTTCTTCGCATTCTTAAATTCACAACTCGCAACGATAAAACGTGGTCAGCCAATTCCCATTATTAGCTTTCAGTGCTTTTACCAGAAATTTCATAAGTCATACATAGTGTTTAAGTAAAACAGATGTAATTTCAGATTAGTAGAGGACTAGTAGGTACCGTAGCGTAGTACTAGGCACTTAATTTGACTAAGAATTTAGATTTCTTTCAAAACAAATATGTGTACAAATAAAGCATTCTAGTTCATTGATAAGATTATTGTATTGTTAAGTATTGGTATGATTTATGATTCGTTCCCTATATTAAATAATGAACGGCTTTCTTGAAAACGCCATGTTGATTTTCTTTATCTGTGGGATGAAAGACCTGAACGAATGAATGAATGACTTAAAAGGGATAATAGAATACTGATAACGTGTCCCAACAAACTCAGTAATATTATTAATGGTATATGTTATGTGATAAAAATAAAACAAATTGTAAATTGTTCATAGTGATAAAGCATTATAATATCCATTAACAGTGCAAAAACTCAAACAGTTCAAAAGATACTTTCCGATGTAATTGAGTGTCAAGTTCAAGTCAAGTTGTTCTATTAGGTGTTTGCAGCCATTTTGAAAATGGTATTCATCCGTGATGAATGATAAAATGCCTAAAAGCTGTTGGTAATAGAGGTAAGGCAAGGCTCGGTACCACTTCTTATTGCTTTTAAAATAGTGCGTTTATTCGGCATATAATATAATACCTACAGACATTAAACATAAATCATGTGTGTAAATACACACGCCGCCATTTTGAATTTCATAAATTCGTAAGGCATAGATAAGATAGACTTGTATTTACAATTAAAATGTCATCTCTGGTTGAAGTGGTTGTTAATTCGGCGTATAAACCACGTGTAACATTTTTATACAAATGGTTTTATGTTTTAAGTTTAAGAATTTTAAGATCCTTGGTTAACCACTAACTTACGAGTCACTCTTAGGTTAGTACCTACATACTTATTTCGTGCCATGTTTACGATTTCCGGTAAATTAACGTACTTAACAAATGTTTTGTAAAACTACGCATTACCTGGATGTTGTATGAGGGTATACTATTATTATCCTCTTTATTTCTTCTTCTTCTTAAGTTAGGCATAAGTACTATTATTATTATTAGGATTGGTAAAATATGTAAAGTGAATATGGCCTGAGCCGTTCATGACTTTTGGATATTGATGTGTGTCAAATCGAATCGCATAAAATACCGGCAGTCCGGCACTGACGAGTAAAACTAAAGCTTCTATCAGATTAAGCACATTTTATGGTTTAATTTTACTATAGTTCAGTAAATATTATTAATAAACGAGTTGTGATGGGATTCGATGTAGAATTGATCGAGTTACCGTTCGTTACGATCGAGCATTTTTGACGGCGGCCATCTTAAGGGGATGCTGATGAGCTGAGCAAGGAGAACAGACAGTCATAACACAGTAATAACGCAGTGACGTTTGTATGTATCGAGAGTAGAACAAGAGTAGAAGATACTTTATGATAGGTACTTACTAACTTTTTCTCTTTGTTCACACTTGATCAACTTATAAATAAGTAAATTAATGAAATCCATTTTGAATGTGTTTGCTTTTAAACCTATATCTATATAAATAAATGTTAAGGTCTATCTAACCGTACCTAACCTAACGAAGTGCAAAAATGTCTCTGATTTTCAGTTCCTGAATGGCCGCGCAGGCCGCGGTGCAGTGGGCAATTTATTATGGAATTATAATAACGGTAAGGCTGTTTCTTTATTGACATGTGATTGAACATAGGAAAACAAAGTTAAGCTTAGTGGGTGTTCATCATCATAAGGCCTTTAACATCTTGACAGATGATTTATGCAGCGTCTGTATGCGAGGAACAACGTCTCGTGGCTGTATAAGCCAACGCGGGACCGGCATTTGCGACCGCATTTGTGGCAGCCGAAGTAGGGAGCCATGTCGGCAGTAATATCAAGTGGATTGTGCTGTGCCTCTTTGTGCGTTTTCGGGCAAGGTCTTGGAACCATGCGTTCAGACCGGTAATTTTTGCGGCCAATTTGATTAAATTGTCAATTTAATTGTGTGAAGTGGACACAAAAATGAAACTGGCTTGCCAATCCCACTTGATTCCATTGTAAAAGCCGTAACAGACTACCGCACCGTAAGGTGGTCGCCCTACATGCGTTAGGGACGCAGCTATAAGTAAGAGCAAGAAAGAGATATTATGACAGCACCAAGGTCGCGGTGCGGTAGTCTGTTACGGCTTTAAGATTATGTTATGATCAATCAAATCAGGAGGTGCGGACGCAATAATGCGTATTTGCGGGCATTTTTTAATTTCGAGCGCTCGAACCATAAATCTAAAATTGGTGATGAAATTGTGTACATGTGGACGCTAAATGAGATTGACGCCAATTTAATTTGTGATAAAATTGCCACATTGATTGTTTCTCTTCTTGCAACAAATCGTTTGCGATCAATTGAATTCGTTGAGCCTACTTAGTGAAGGAATACATCGCGAGGAAACCGGACTAATCGCAATATGGCCTATAGATATTTATAGTGTCCTGTCGGGGTTGAAAGGTCAGATGGCACCCTAGCTTCCATGAGCCATAGCAATAAGGCGGGATAAACGCTAGAAAGAAGTAAAAGCAATTCTGCCCTGCTAAGCCGAAAAGCGCTATCTCAAAAACAAATGATTATGAAAATTGAATTCTCGGTTATAGAAATTAAAGTATAAGTTCGCGATGAATTTTCTTTTGAGATAGCGCTTTTTGGCTTAGCAGGGCAGAATTTAAGTATGTACAATTTAATTTACATCTCAAATCTCAATGTGTAATTTGACTATTGGATTAGTTACCGTTTCGCCCGAGTCTTGTTTTGTCGGATTCCTGTTTTGCTGGATTTACTTTAGTACGTCACAATCCAACGAAACATGAATCCGGCGAATCGGGAACTAGTCCATTATTGCTTATGCATTTAGATCGGATTGTCATTGAAATCTTTCTGTGACCATAGGTAATAATTAGAGCCTGTAGACATTCAGATCTGAATTAAAGTTGAGTTTGTCCATGTCTATTTTCCGCTGATAGAACAGAGAAAGGGTTAAGTTATTTCCCTGTTCCTCTTAGCAGAGTGCCAGTGTGTAATGCCAGTATAATAGCCGTAACAGACTACCACACCGCGCCGCGATCTTGGTGCGCCGCACCTATAAGTGACAGGGAGAAAAGATACCTCTTAAATTAATTAATTTATGTACCTACTGGAAAAAATAATTCCCATAGTTCCCACCAACTCGGTTTGGTGGTAACTACTAGAGTCTGGCTATAGCAGGAGATCTAAGGTCCACCACCTTGCATTTTGGAGACAAAGCAAACCGCTTGGAACAGGTGTTCCTGGGGGTGATCTGAGCTGATTAAGCCCGGTTGCCAAGAGGTTCCCCCCAGCAGGTGGGCAGGGGAGGGGGGGAAAAAGTGCCTCCGGCGCGCCTCACTCTAAGCTTTATATGTGCATACATCTCGCAACTATATCAAGTTTGGTGTCTTTTTCGTGTAATTCGAGGATGAAGAATTCATTTCTGTGACTAATTTTTCACTCACCCATACAAAAAATTCGAGAAATTCAAAATTCAAAAAAAATCTTTTAATTTTTTTTTTCGTAAATCCTCTAAAAAATTTATGCTATGAGGATTTGCTCTAGAAAAAAAATACCTGTGAATAGCCCAGTTATCCTACTATACAGAATAGTTTTTTTCATAACTCTGTTAAAAAAATGTTTTGCGTCGCGCGGCGTACCTGCATTGTAAGAACGGTACGCAGCGTTTAGGATTTTTAAGTATGTTTAGATGATTTCTGATAAGTTGTTATTCTTCTGGTTGTAGATTGCATTAATAAATTACTTCTGGACGTGATATATATACAAATATAAATTAAATATATAAATATAGATGTTGGGAAAACCTTCGCCAACAGAGTTAAGTATTATAAATGTGATAAAATTAACATTATTATTTGTATGTCTTTTCCATATCTCGGGACCACGGGGTCCCGGACCTTTGGGAGGCGTACGTGGGGCCGAAGCCAACAGCGCAGAGGCCCTTTAAGGCACTTTAATCTAAAAGCAAGGGATACATGTGGTGGATACTATCCCCGAACGCACAATGTGATACATCCGGAGATGGTCCCCGCCAGGTGCAAAGACTATTGCAGTGCAGCACTTTTGTGCTGCGATGGGAACTAAGGTCATGGGCTATAGATTTGAAAGTTGGATGGACTGGATAATGGGCTATGGGAGAGCCTAGCGGACACCTGCCGTGACAATCAGTCTCAAAATTGTAAATGACAGGTGGTGACTCGCCAACTCCTTGAGTGGGCTCCGCAATGGCCGCACGCACAATGCGACAACAGGGCAACACTTTGGAGTGGCTGTGAGGTTGTCGAGATGTGAGTCTGCGGTAGCCAGATCCCGGTAATCCGTTCAGCAGGCCGCCGGCGTTATGACATTTTACACTTCCAAC
Source organism: Cydia splendana (assembly GCF_910591565.1). Lineage (NCBI taxonomy): Eukaryota > Metazoa > Arthropoda > Insecta > Lepidoptera > Tortricidae > Cydia > Cydia splendana. Next base: position 20,356,470 of record NC_085962.1, read on the forward strand.
CTGGAGCATAGGTCCCTCTCTTGCGACTCCATTCTGGCCGGCCAATCAAGGCAAGCACAGAGGCGAGGGCCAGATGACAAGGCCCTCTGGAATAGGGGTCCGCGGTGTCGCCACTCACCGTCAGCTCGCCACAAGCTGCCCCCGCGGGACATTATTATTATTATTGTGGTGTTGTGGGCCTTTGAGTGATGCATTGACCAGCATTGATCTATTATGACGGCCCTTTAAGTTCATTACTAATGCCCGTTGCATCCAGAAAGTTCCAGATTCTTTGGGCCGTAATGTTTTGTACCTCATAGGGTTGCACTACGTGTCGCTCTATGTAGGTACTTCTTTTTGACATTAGTGGTCCACAAGAACAGAGAATGTGCATTGCAGTCTCCTCTGACTCCTGACAGAACCTGCATGTCGCATCTTGTTTCTTGCCAATTTGAAACATATGTTTGTTCAACTTGCAGTGTCCAGTCAGTATTCTGGTCACCGCGCAGGTTTTGTGCCTTTTGAGTCCTAAAAGCTCCTTAGCAGTTTTGCTGTTGAACCCTTTGATCAGAGCTTTCGAGTGTTCTTGTCCTTTAACGAACTTCCACCAATCGATTGCTCTCGTTTTTTCTAAGTTGCTGAGCAGAGAATATGCATCTCGTTTTGTGCTTCCACAGAACGGTTCTGGGCCGACCAGAGGTGTGTCTGCGCCCTTTCTAGCAAGTTCACCCGCTTCTTCGTTTCCGTTAATGTCGGAGTGCCCTGGTACCCATCTAAGTGTAACTTTGTTGGAGTAAGCCAGTGCATTTAGGTTTGTTTTACAGTTCTGGACTAGTTTTGAGTTTGACTCAAGGGATTCTAGTGCCAGCGGAGCAGCCTGGCTGTCTGAGTTGATGTAGAAATGCTGGTGTCTTAGGTTTCTATCCAGATTGATCTCCGCACATTTGTTGATGGCGAAGACTTCTGCGTGCAAGATTGAGGCCAGTGTGCCCATGCTAGCTAGCGCTCTGAGCTTAGATCTCTCACCATAGATCCCACATCCTACATCATTGCCTTTCTTGGAACCATCTGTATACCAGATGTGGCTTCCCTTTTCGACGTACATTTGGTTGTTGATCCATTTGTCTCTAGGAGGTATTTCTACTGTGTACAGTTTGGTGAGATGACATTCGGTGTGCGTGTCATCAGTGGGTATGCTAAGAGTTCTATTCGCAAAAACCCAGGCCTTTAGATCGGTTAATGCCTGAGAGCGCCATTTTGGCCTGTTTATTTTATTTTATTTTATTTTATTTTATTCATTTTAGGGATAACAAACAGCTATACAATACAGTGTTACATTTAGTAGTAGAATTAAAATTAACTTAATGCATAACCAACGACATTATCCACGGATTACAACAAAATTATGCAATGGTTGGCACAAAAAAGGGAAACTGATAATTATTTGATGTACATTGTAGGTACCTACTTATTTAAACAGGTCAAAATTATGTGCTAAGTTAGTGACGTCATGCCTTATAAATATAACAAATATGTAATGAAAAAGTTTGCTTAGATCAGATGCAGATACAAAGCTTTAACTTAAACTAAATTAAACTTAAACTAAATTAACTAAACCTAAATTTCACTTAGGAGTTTTAAAGGAATCTAAGATAGCATATTTAAACTTAATCTCGGGTAAATGACATATATCTAAGTGGGTAAAGTGTTGGTTATACGTGGTAAGTAGCCTGCGGAGAGGCGCACGCGCGCCGGCGTTGGTGCGGCAAGTGGCCACCGCGAACAGTCGGTACGCGCGCGTGTCTCGGCGGTTAACAGTTCTGGGCACTATATAACATATTTTATTGACAAGCTGTGCACAGTCAAATTTGTTGTGTTTAGCGTGCATATTCTGTAGACGCACTGCTTGGCCTCCTTTTGCACCTGCAAGTGGAGTGGTATGATGTCCAGCAGTGCATCTAGGGCCGCTCCCGGTGTCGAGGAGTAGGCGCCTGTTACTGTTAAACAAGCCGTGCGTTGCAGGCTGTTTAGAGTGTCTATTGCTGTCTTTTGGCTGGTTTTGTTACACCAGACTGCGGAGGCGTAGGTGACAATTGGCGTCACTACCGCTGTGTATAACCACATAGCAATTTGGGTCTTAAGCCCCATCTTGCTCCTGCCATTCGACAGCATGACCACATGGCCATTTTCGCTTTTTGTATAATGTTTCTCAGGTGAGGGTTCCAAGTTAACTTTTGGTCGAAGGTGACCCCTAGATACTTGACCTCTGCCGAGAACGGTATTATTTGTCCATTAAGTCTTGGTTTTGTGAGTTTATCGAGCTTCCGTTTCCTTGTGAATGGTTAAATGGCTATTACAGTCTTGCTCGGATTAATGGACAAGTCATTTTCTCTACACCATTTGAATATTGTGTTTAGAGCTCCTTGCATTAGGTTGGATATTGTGTTGAGGCAAGGGCCTTTGACGATGACTACAAGGTCGTCGGCATATCCTTGTGTATCAAAGTCTTGGCCTGACATGATTGCAAGAAGTTGGTCCACCGCTAGGGTCCATAATAGTGGGGATAAAACGCCTCCTTGTAGGCACCCTTTAGTGGTATAAAATTCATGCTCTATATATAGTATTGATGGTCAGAGTGGCTACTCTGTTCGAGAGCTTGTATTGTCGAAAGCACCTTCAACATCAAGGAACGCACATAGAGCGGTTTGCTTTTCCTCTAGGGTTTTCTGCACCTTGTCAACCAGGTTGACATTTCGGCGATACGGCGGTTTTCAGTTGTGTCGCATGTTCCGGTGTAGGATTTGGTCTATGTTTGGGGACAGATTATAGCCCCTCAGCAACAGCCACCATGCCCTGTTGACTGGGGCTGGTCCAAACAACATGGTTATTCGGAGCCCATATGGACAAGCCTACCTGCGGCGGCTGCTGCTTGTTTAGAGCTTATTCGTTGCCGCTCCAAAACAAAATGCGCAGGGAGGTGCAACTGCGTTAAAAAAAACCTAAAATGCACAGTCCCATGGGCATGTAATGGCAATTACGAACAATATATATCTTATTTTAACCCGCATTTTTTGTCAAACATCTCCTATGTTAATTTTATCACATTTATAATACTTAACTCTATTAGCGAAAGTTTTCCCAACATCTTTATTTATATATTTAATTTATATTTGTATATATATCACGTCCAGAAGTAATTTATTAATGTAATCTACCACCAGAAGAATAACAACTTATCAGAAATCATCTAAACATACTTAAAAATCCTAAACGTTGCATACCGCTCTTACAATGCAGGTACGCCGCTCGACACAAAACATTTTTTTTAACAGAGTTATGAAAAAAAATGTTTGACAAGTTTACTATTCTGTATAGTAGGATAACTGGGCTATTCACAGGTATTTTTTTTCTAGAGCAAATCCTCATAGTATAAATTTTGTACAGGATTTTCGAAAAGTGAAATTAATAGATTTTTTTTGAATTTTGAATTTCTCGAATTTTTTGTATGGGTGAGTGAAAATTTAGTCACAGAAATGAATTCTTCATCCTCGAATTACACGAAAAAGACACCAAACTTGATATAGTTGCAAGATGTATGCAGATATAAAGCTTAGAGTGAGGCGCGCCGGAGGCACTTTTTCCCCCCCTCCCCTGCCCACCTGCTGGGGGGAACCTCTTGGCAACCGGGCTTAATCAGCTCAGATCACCCCCAGGAACACCTGTTCCAAGCGGTTTGCTTTGTCTCCAAAATGCAAGGTCCCCTTAGAAAACGGGACCTTAGATCTCCTGCTACTACTGAAATTTTACACAAATGTTTGGCGGGAAATTCAAAAAATCTTGGGCTGGTCACACTTTGTGTAGTAAGAATTATAGTTTTGATACTAGAAAATATTTATGATTTTCTGTGCACACGTAAGGTACCTAAGGATATAAGTTAAATATACGTTGACGTGCACTCAAAGTCAGCTCACATAATTTCTACCACTATGAAAAGTACAGTCAACAATACACACATATGTTAACACTTTCTCACCATATACCATTGTTACAAGGCGAAAAATGAAATGTAGTATAAATAAGACCTAGCTCGATAATACCGTAATATTAATCCATCACCAAAAAATACATAAGTACTATGCCAAATATGCTAAATGCTAAGTATCAAAATATTTATAGAGCACCAACCTCCGAATTTGTTTACATTTGTTTAGGAGTTGTAAACATTGCAGTTTTTCGTTATACAACGCTACACCTCGACTTCGCACATTGTCGTAATTATTTACCAGCTTAAATAATAGTTTGCGAACCTCACTCAGTATAGACATTATTAATATTATTTAAAATAAATCCATTATAAACCGCAAACAATTTGAATGAATGACATAAATTGACAACTGACTTTTAGCTTTTTTTTTTAATCATAGACAATTGGTGATACAACAACGAAATATTTGTCAACAATTTTTGGCTAGCCAGACTCTAGGAATTTTTATTCCCAGTAGTTACCACTGCTAAAAGGTAGACTTTTTTTTTTCCCAGTAGTTACCACCAAAATTTTGGGTTACATATCAGAATACCGAAAATTAACTTACCTAATGTCGAATCACCTATGCTCGATTCACCTATTTTTAAATTACCTAACGATTTACCTAATATTGCATGACCTAAGTTTATAATACCTAATCTCAATTAACCTAATGGATGAAACACCTAATTAACGTTTTACCTAATGCACATTTTACCTAACGCACGTTTTACCTAAAGCTATTATACCTAATGCATGAAACACCTAAAGCTGACATACCTAATGGACGATCCACCTAAAGCTGATATACCTAATGAACGATATACCTAAAGTTGATTTACCTAAAGGATAACATACCTAAAACTGTTATACCTAACGAACGAAATACCTAAAGTCGATATACCTAAAGGACGGAATACCTAAAATCGATATACCTAATGCATGTTATACCGAAAGTCGATATACCTAATGGACGATAAGCCTAAAGTTGATTTACCTATTGAACGAAATACCTAGAGCTAATATACCTAATGCACGTAACACCTAAAGTCGATATACCTAATGCACGAAATACCTGAGGCTGGTATATGTTTTAACGAACGAAAATACCTACTGTAAGTTTTGTAACATGGCCATTATTGGGCAATTACGCCACTGTCTTCCAAGCCGAGACATTCGCTATAATTGCCTGTGTGCATGAGAATATAGTTAGGCAAACCCAAGGGAAGAATATCTATATACTCAGCGACAGTCAGGCCGCTCTCAAAGCGCTCGAAGCGCCCAGAGTGGACTCTAGACTGGTATATAATGGCGTCCAAGCTCTGAACCAGCTTGGAAGGCAAAACAGGGTGCAACTGGTATGGATCCCAGGGCACGAGGGATTCATAGGCAATGAAAATGCAGATGAACTCGCCAGAGCTGGATCTGTAAGTAACCTTATAGGTCCGGAACCATTCGTGGGGCTCTCACAGGGAACCATCACAACGGCTATTAAAGACCATACCAAGACCAAACACCAGGAAGAATGGGATAGTCTGACGGGTCTGAAGCATGAAAAGCTCTTTATGCAAGGAATAGACTCCGGCTGGAGCAAAAAGCTTTGGAAACTTAGCAAAAGACAACTCCAAATCATAACGGGGGTGTTTACTGGCCATTACGGGGTCAAAGGATTTCTGACCAAGATGGGACACTCTGACAACACCGATTGTCGTATGTGTGGCGAAGAGGAAGAGACAGTAAGACACTTAATGTGTGAATGTCACGCCCTCGCCAGACAAAGAATGAAGGACTTTGGAGCAGGATACCTGGAACCAAAGGACTTTAAAACGCTACCCATGAGCTCCATCATCCGACACATGGATATGGTGGGAAAAGCTCTTGAGTAGTTGACGGATCTCTTCTAGGGGGTAACTGCACAAAAGATCCCTATGGGTCGAAGTGTATCCGCAAGGGCCCCCGAAAACAATAAGATAAGATAAGATTTGTAACATAGCCTAATGACTTCGTTTACAGTGACATATTGGTTACCACGGTTACCATGACCTATTAAATGGAAATACCAGCGGGCTCAGCTGCCACCACCATTTAATGCCATAATAACGTTTAACTGTGGCATTACGTCTTTTTAAGTTTTTACTAGAGATGTCCCGAATAGTGAATTTGGCCGAATACCGAATACCGAATATTGGGCGACCGAATATTCGGCATGACATGCGAATGTTTTGAGTCACAATTATTATGAAAACTGTTCGCCAACTAAGCACAACGTTTGCGAAGATATATTTTTATGTTGAACAGAATGAATTAATCATAATCATAATCATAATCATAAATTTATTTCATAGAATATGGTATGTACAATTTTGGTGTCGTTGTGTTTTGGTATAGAACAGCATATTCTGCCATCACTGGCGTAGAAATATATAAATAGGTGATGGAATACATTAACTACAAATACTCTGTATACCATAACATTAACAAGCAATAATAAAATATACATCATTCAATAAGACGTGTCAACAATAAGAAATAAATACAAAAAAGAAGATTATTACACAAAATTCAAAATTAATAAATAATAAATGTCAGACTTCATTACAATTTAAAAATTCTGTATACCATCAATTTAAATACTCTGTATACCATAACATTAACAAGCAATAATAAAATATACATCATTCAATAAGACGTGTCAACAATAAGAAAGAAATACAAAAAAGAAGATTATTACACAAAATTCAAAATTAATAAATAATAAATGTCAGACTTCATTACAATTTAAAAATTCATGTACTTTATAGGAACATTTCTCCAGAAGCCATTCGGTTAATTTTCTTTTAAATTTTGACAAAGGCATTTCCTTAAACCGAGTCGGCAACTTATTATATATTACTATGCACATGTAAAACACATTTCTCTTACAACAATCGAAGCGAAATAATGGAGAGAAAAGTTTGTATTTGTATCTAGAGGGCCGTTGTGAGATCTCTGACTGCAATCTAAACAGTAGTGGATTATGTCTTACAAACAAACAAATCTCTTTTATATACATACATGCTACTGGTAATATCTTTAGCGAGTAAAATAGTGGTTTGCAGCTTTCCCCGCAAATTGCTCTAATGCATTTTTTCTGTGCCTTAAAAATATCATAAATGTCAACTGAATTGCCCCATATTATCAGTCCGTAGCTGAGAATGGATTGTATGTATCCATATAGCTGCTTTTTGGGAAATAACTTGTCTCAGTCGTCTTAGGGCAAATACGAAACGATCTATCTTATCGCATACATAACTAATGTGAGATTTCCAATTTAAATAAATATCCATTTTTATACCTAAAAATGCGATTGTATCGGCTTCCTCGATTTTATTATTTTCAAAGATAACATTTAGTGGGGTTGAATTAGTTTTGTACGTTCTAAATTGTAAAATTTTAGTCTTGCTTACGTTTATCTTAAGACAATTATTTGACAGCCATTGATGTATCTCCGTTAATGACATTTCAATTTAATGTAGTTAGAGTCAATCAAATCAGATCCATATTAAAAATAAAATATTTTGTAATCAACAAAATAAATGCTAACAAACGTGTCTTCGTATTTAACTACTTTCCAAGAATTCATTTTAAATATTAAATATACCTAGCTTTTGGTTATTTTTTGTGTAATTTTTCGTTTTAGGTAGGTGCAATTAGATATTCGGTATTCGGCCGAATAGTAGGCAACATTCGGCCGAATATCGAATATTCGGCAAAATGGGCGAATAGGCCGAATACCGAATAGTTGCCGAATATTCGTGGCATCTCTAGTTTTTACTATGAAGCGGAGACTTTTTGCGATAACTTAAAACGGATAAATTTATCATGTTTGCTATAGTTTTCTTTGAATGTCTTTCTTAAGCTCTAGTTCCACGGTTTTTTTTATATTTTTTGGATTCATTGTTCAAATGTTAGAGGGGGACACATTTATTTTTTCTTTCGGAGCGGTTATTGCCGAAAATATTCAGTTTGTCAATAAATGTTGGTTGAAAACCCCTATTCGTTTTAAAAACCTATCCAACGATACCACACACTATAGGGTTGAAGCGAAAAAAAAATTCCATCCCCACTTTACGTGTGGACGAGGTTTTTTAAAGATTATTTTCTACGAGTTTGTTGGATTTATTGATTTATATATTTATGTCAAATTGTAGCTTTCTAGCACTAACGATCACGGACCAAGGCCTCTGACAGACGGACAGACAGACAGACGGACATGGCGAAACGATAAGGGTTCCTAGTTGACTACGGAACCCTAAAAAATAGGATTGTATTATAAATTAATTTAAGTTTGACATTCTAATTTATTTTTGACTGCGCCTAACATTATACGATTTAAACTATTTTTTGCTTTTTGTTTTAGAGTTTTTAATTTTAATCTAAATTTAATTAATAAATGTATAGATGTTATCATTTTTAATTTAATAATTTTATTATAGGTATCTATTAATTACATTATTACAATATTATTTTTATTTTAATTATTAATGCTATATTTACTTAAATTATCTGCAGTAAATGATTTTTTATAATGACTTTAGGTATTTCGTTGATTAGATACAGTCAACTGTAAAAATATGGGTGTAGCCAACTTATTTAAAAATATGTCCCATAGTTCTTAATTCGCTGACATAAGAGCTATGGGACATATTTTTGAGATGATTTGTGCACCCATATTTTTACAGTTGACTGTACCTAATGGGTATATAAACTGTATGTGTTACGTGCATTAGGTATATTCACTTTAGGTATTTCGTTCAATAGGTAAATCAACTTTAGGGATATCGGACATTAGGTATATCGACTTTCGGTATTACGTGGATTAGGTATATCGACTTTAGGTATTCCGTGCATTAGGTATATCGACTTTAGGTGTTTGGTTCGTTAGGTGTAACAGCTTTAGGTAATTCATGCAGTCGGTATGTCAGCTTTAGGTAATTTGTGCATTAGGTATATCAAAATTAGGTGTTTCGTGTATTAGGTATATTAACTTTAGGTATTTCATGTATTAGGTAAATCGGTTTTAGGTATTTTAAGCATTAGGTGTATCAAGTTTAGGTAGATCGACCATAGGTATTCTGAGCTTAGGTAAAACAATTATAGGTGAAACGTGCATTAGGTAATTCGTTCATTAGGTGTTATGAGCTTAGGTTAATAAACCATTAGGTGTTTAAAAAAATAGGTGAATCGAGCATAGGTGATTCGACATTAGGTAAATCAACTTTCGGTATTCTGATATGTAACCAAAATTTTGTTAGAGTTCAATACTAATAAAAGCAGAGTATAAATTAGAGATGCACCGGATATTCGGTTACTAACCGGTATCCGGCCTATCCGGCCATTATTTTAATATCCGGGCGGATACCGGATAGTGATCTACTATCCGGCCGGATACCGGATAGTAACATTGCTTGATTTTGGAGTAAACAAATTGGATCTAAGAAACAGTCACGGTCATAATCGTACCGGTTTATTATTTTAACTAGTTTTGTGCGTTGTGCGCGGGGCCCGAGGGCCCCGCGGTCTTCTTGTAGTTTGTTGTTTGTGCTGTTGTTTGTGCGGTTGGTTTTGGCAATGTTGTTGGTGCTGTTTTTGGTGTTGTTGTTTGTGCTGTAGTTTTGTTTTCCAGAGGGAAAAGGAAATGAAGTTGTACTTTTGCTAGAAAGAAAAGGTCCGCATGCGAGCACTTCATTCCCGCAGCTCGGCCTTCGGCCTCGCGTGCTTGGGAACTCGTAAGGGACGCTCCGGGCCTTCGGCCCTACGCGGAGCTCGGCCTTCGGCCTTCGCTGGGTTTCGAAGCTCAGCGTCGGGCCTTCGGCCCGCCGCTTCGCTTATTAAAACACTTGGAGGGTTGGATTTGCTTCGGGGCTCAAGCGGGAAGTTGGAGCTTAAACACGACCCAATAGGAAAAGTGTCTTAGACAAGCGAAACGGCGTGCCGAAGGCCAAAGGCCGTAGGCCCGACGTGAGGTTGTCAAGACACTTTTACTCCTTACCCTCTTACCCTCTCGTGTGACGCTTCGGGCCTTCGGCCCTACGCGGAGCTCGGCCTTCGCTAGCCTCGACGCTTCGCCGTCGGGCCTTCGGCCCGCCGGCTTCGCTTATCAAGACAGTTGACTTGGTAGAACGTTTGGAACCACAGCATTCACGCAGCTCGGCCTTCGGCCTCGCGTGCTTGGGAACTCTTAAGGGACGCTCCGGGCCTTCGGCCCTACGCGGAGCTCGGTTCCGAAGCTCAGCGTCGGGCCTTCGGGGCTCCGGGCCTGACGGCCCTCCGCGGGGTCAGCCTTCGGCCTCCCGGCCTGAAGCTCGCCCTTCGGGCTCGCTTAACCTACTTGGAAATTTGAATTTTGCCCGTGTCCGCCGCCATTTTGGATTTTTCCAAAAAAATTTTTTCACATGGTAATCTTGGGCCCCCAAGCTCGCCGCATGCCAAATCTCAGCGCGCTCGGACCAACTTGAAAAAAATAAAAAAAAAGTCTGCCATTATGAAAATTTTTAAATGCAGTTTTTTAGGGTTCCGTACCCAAAGGGTAAAACGGGACCCTATTACTAAGACTTCGCTGTCCGTCCGTCCGTCCGTCCGTCTGTCACCAGGCTGTATCTCACGAACCGTGATAGCTAGACAGTTGAAATTTTCACAGATGATGTATTTCTGTTGCCGCTATAACAACAAATACTAAAAACAGAATAAAATAAAGCTTTAAATGGGGCTCCCATACAACAAACGTGATTTTTGACCAAAGTTAAGCAACGTCGGGAGTGGTCAGTACTTGGATGGGTGACCGTTTTTTTTTGCTTTTTTTTTCGTTTTTTTTTTGCATTATGGTACGGAACCCTTCGTGCGCGAGTCCGACTCGCACTTGCCCGGTTTCTCTATTTTATTTGCCTCTATGACATTTGTTCGAGCACCCCCCACCCATCTCGCACCGTTTAAAAGTTGCCATACAAAATTAAAATGACCATTATTTCCGCCATCTTGGAATTTTTCCAAAAAATTTTTTATTCATAGGAATCTAGAGGCCTCTATCTTCCGCCATGCCAAATCTCACTTAGGAATATAGGGGACCCCGAGATTCCGTGACCAAAATTTCAACGCGCTAGGACAAACATAAAAAAAAAAAAGTCGGCCATTTTGAAAAAAAAAAATGGCGCGGTCAAAAACTGCCAGGGTCCCTCTATGACATTTGGCCGAGCACCACCCACCTAGGTCTGACCGTTTGGCCGAGCCGTCAAACATTTTTCTGACCGGAAGCGGTAGACCAAAAGTCGGATTTTTCTGGAGGTCACCAGACCGCCCTCTATATGAAACTGTCAAAGTCTAACACCCCACCTACCTCCTTCTGGGAGAACAATCATGTCAATCAGTCTTCGGGTTGCGGCTTTAAATAAGATTAATTAAAACAATTAAAATATACCACTCAGTTGCACGTAGGGCATGCAGTACCGGTCCCGGTACAGAGAATTTCATTTCCCGGTTCTGGGCATGGCCGGAACCGGGATTCCCGGTTCTTCCCGGTTCTCAAGGCATCTTTTGATTACTTGTGTTTAATTGTTTGTGTTAGCGTTCAATCTTTATGAATGACTTATTTTCATATAAATAATTGCATACGAATTAATAAATGACTTATTTTATTATAAACAAACACTTAATTGGCGTTCTAACCTATTTTACGAAATTAACCGGCACACTTTGCCTCCGCCTGGGCCGAGCCACACGGCCGTAGAGTAGTCGATGCACTCAGCACTATGACGGCACGGCCTGCCTGCACGAATGCCTACTTTACTAGGTTAATTTGTCGGGTTATTTGGGTCCCCCGTTTCATAGCACCATTATTAAATCTTATGTAATGTCCCGAGCTAAAGTACTAAAACATTACTACTATTGAAATGGGAATAAATAGTCATATGATGAGAACCGGGAAGTACCGGTACCGGGTCTTCAGTGCCGGTTCTTTTGACACTATAAAATTCCCGGGAATTCCCGGGAATATGAGAACGGGGAATTCCCGGGAGCATGCCCTAGTTGCACGCGCACACATTTCGAACCATAGAAGGTAGGATGGTATAGAAGTGGTATACGCGTGCCGCCGTGAGGGACAAAACATACGCAAATGCGACACTGTGATTGGTCGAATTCATTTGTTGCCCACCATTCTCCATACTAATAAAAAGGTGGGGAACAAACAAAAAGTGAGACTGTGACAAGGACAAGCAATGATACCGCCTTCTCTGCTACTCCTACTGAAAGTTCCATAAGTGCATCTCGTTCGGTCGTTTGGCCCCTCCCCCGTTTCATCTCTATATTATTGTACCTCTATAGGCAAGATAAGACTATGGGGCCTTATTTGAAAGGTTATGAAACCCTATATTGGAAAATGTCGTAAAATGGACGATCTACCCCAATCAAAAAGATAATTTTCAGGAAAAATGAATCAACGTGTATTTACGTTAAAATTGCAAAGAATAAAAACACTACAAAATCAACAGATACAGAAAAAATAAACTTTAAACTAAACTTAAAACCTGTAGTGCTGCCTCCTCTTGCCCTCCGAGTAGCTTCCATGCGATCAATCATGACTGTCATGAGTGCCACGATGCGTTTTTCAGGAAAATTGTTCCACTCCTCAATAATGGTGTCTTGAAGCCTGTCGAGAGTGGCAGGAGCAGGATCATGCGATCGCACCCGCCGTTTTAGCTGATCCTAGAGATGTTCGATAGGGTTCAGGTCAGGGCTTCTTGCTGGCCACTCCATTACGGTGATCCCAGCCTCACACAGTTAGTCTCACAAAAACAACGCAGTGTGGCAGCGGCCGTTGTCATGCATAAACTGGAAGTTGGGTCCAACAAAACCATCATATGGGACCACTTGCTCCTCCAAGATCTCCGTTATGTAACGCCGAGCAGTCAGGGATCCCTGGCTGTGACCACCTTCAATGCGGGAAATGCACAGGAGATCAGTTTACTCGTCGATCGAAATGCCGCCCCAGAACATGCGAGATCCGTCCCCTTAGCAGACGTGTTTCTTCAGTGCAGGCTTACGTGAATTGCTCTCCCTGCCTCCTATACACCCCCCTGCACCTGTTTTTGGTATAAAGGTACACCCTCGTCTCGTCGGAAAAGAGGATATTCCTCTATTGTTTAAACGTCCAATCTTCGTGCAGTCGGCAAAATTGCCTCCTGGCTATTCGATGCTTTGGCTTTAATTGGGGGCCTGTAGCGGGCAACATCCTCTTCTCTTCCAGCTTTCTTCCGCTCGTAGAGATGCTTACTGCTGTTCTTCCAGCTGCTTGAAGCTGCTGCTGAAGCTCAACAGCCTCGGAGAAACGGTTCTGCGAAGAGTTCGATACAATGTACCGGTTGTCTCTAGCGGAAAAGCAGTGTTGTCTTCCAGATCCAGGCCTCCTGATGTAACCACCAGTCACCTGGAACCCCAGCAAGACTCGACGCACTCGGAAACCGCTTATGTAAAATTTTTCAGCAACTTGATACTGCCATAGTATTATTTGCAGCAGTGCCACCTCTTGAGCTGCTTCTTCTGGACTGGTATCCATGTCCAAGGGTTTATTCTGGCTTTAACGGTTCATTAGTGACCTCAGTGACCTCTGGAGAGCGCATGACCCATAACTAACCTTTACCCTCCATTTTATACCCGTCCAGGATTGCACAACAACGGACCGATTAAAATTGGATCTCGGCCCTTTTTTAAACAAAGCGTCGATGTTCGGCGATGGTTGTTTATACGGACAATGACGATTTATCTTTTTAAAGTGCATTAATTGCACTTTCAAATGATACCAATATTGACAGGGTACAATGCACTGGATAAGAGCTATATTTGCTTGAAACGAATTTTTGGTAAGGTGCGATTTTTTTGACGCCGAGTGTATATTTTAGTTTTTGGATTTGTGCTGGTTAAACTGTTTTAATATTTTTGATAACTTTTAAGACAGTTTACTGAAACACTAATGGACTTATAATAATGTGTTAAACCGCTCTATTATATATTTCTATATTTACATATTGATTGTAGTATTACAAAATGTTAGTGGTAAAATAATAAAATTCCTACCTTTTACCAGTGATAACTACTGGGAATAATAGTAGTTACCACCAACTCGGTCTGGTGGTAACTAGTGGGAATAACCCGAAGTTAAGGATTAACTACCTATACAGGGAATGAAGAATAGAAGGAGACAGAGCAAATGCGTGTTATAATTGAAGGTGGTATTTTCTTGCCACAAATTTTAGTTTTACGTTTAACACTATTTTTTAAATATAATCTTCTTGTCAGAAACCGAATTTAAAGTCAAGTATAGTTATAGAACCCATACATTCCTTTGATCAATAATAGAAAAATGTTATTTCGGGTTTGCCCATGATTTATTATTTGTTATTTGTCTCGGCACCACATGGACTAAAATAAATGTGAACATGAGGTTCAACAAAAAAAGAGTATCGTATTTTAAAACGCACAATTAATATATTTTCATTCAAATATAGCGATACCAATTTTGGTTACAGGTTTAGTTGCTGAAAATGGAACAAGAACCTCAAGTGTTTTCTTCAAATATAACACGAAGTTCAAAACCGTTGAAAAATGATCTCACTGATCTCTTAAAAGTTACTCCCGCTCAGCCTATTGAGCAAAAAAAATACGAGAAAAGGAATACTTGCAATTTTATACCGAAAACTGGTAAAACTTATGAACCAAAGAGAAAATCAAAATTTAAGGTTAGTACTGTAAGAGACGTTAGACACTTGTTTGAAAAGGATGTCTACTCTACCTTACTGATTGATTTGGAGAAACAGCAAAATGTTTTACTGCGAAAAATTAAAGCTGGTTCCGCTAGAGATGAAAATACCAAAACGATTACTAGAAATATTTTAAAATCCGATAAACCGGTGTCAAGATCCGCGTGGCAAATGTTAACAAATCTAAACCCAGAAGAATATGCCCACCCTACTCAGTTTGTTTTGTGGAACGGTAAACGCATTCGGGTCAACGGAAGCAGAGGAGGATCGTGTAAATTCTTGTGTAAATACGATCTAGCAATGAGACAATTCCCGAAAAAAGTAAAATTCTCATTAATACGTAAACCTGTGCTAAAGAAGAAAGGTTTACTGCAAAACTCTTTGAGTGTAAATTTTAAACCTGGGCCACTCAGAAAAAAGATATTTCTTGATCATTCCTATCAAAAATATCATGTTGGCGGGATAGAGTTACAGAATTTACCAAAACCTGCTCTTGAGATTAATCCAACCGTGGGGAAAACCATAGATCCCACGATATCCCATTATCTCCAAAACATGCGTGAGGAAGATGGAACAATAACTGAGAAATGGGCTGAGTTTTCAGTTTCCGTTTTGGCTACTGTGAAAAATGAAATTGTAACGCAAATCGAAAGTGAATGTTGTGTAACATTCGATCTCAATTATAAACGCGACCAACAACAAATATTAATGCGCCGTGATGTAAATAATGAGTTTATGCCGTCACCGCTCGCTAAGATTCTAGACGATAGCCATTGTTACACACATCAGGATTCAGTTGTAACATCTGAATTACAAAGTTTACTTAATAAAATTATAGATTCTGTAGAAATCAGCTTAGAACAAGACAATATGTACACCGGTGAAGATGAGCCCCGAGATGTAAAATCAGAGAAAACTGCAAACGTTACAACTGTTATTCAACCTAAAGAAACCCGACTGAAACGTAAATGTGGTGAACTAGAAAGATTGGATGTAACCATTATAAGATTAACAGAAAATAATGATAATACATCTCATACGTGCCCTAAAGCATGCTGTAGTATGGGTTGTGTTTGCTCATCATTGGAGTGTGGCTACAATTTTAAAACGCACTGTGGCCGAACAGAATGTATGTTTGAATGTAAATGTGATTTCTCAAAGTACAAAGTAGTTGATTCATTTGAACGTGATTGTTCTAATTTATTGCCTGGTTTGCTCAAATTAGACACTGAAATGAGTTCAAAACTGGCTAAGGAGGAACAAAAATTCCATCACACTGTAATTGTTACACCTGAAAACAGTATGTTGTTAAAATCTAAACGCAGAGATTGGAAATCTTCAAGAAAATACGCGGAGTTCTTTAGTAACATGTCCCTAAAAAGTGAGTACAAACCCGAAAAAGTAGCAGAACTTGTAATCGAAAAACTTAATTTGCCAAATGTGGAACCATGGTGTATGGTCCATGGTTTATATAAATGTTTTTGTAAATGTATATTCACTGAAAATTCACTCCCCGAAGTAAAAACCGACGAGGTTAAAGAAATTAATGGTGTTAACCAACACAACGACAGCATAGATCTAACTGATGATGTGGAAAAACCTAATTTAAGAAGCAGTAGGGCGCGTATGCCTTCTCATAGAAATATATATGTCAAAAATCCTGTGAAAGACAAACCAATTGAAAGCTTGCAAACAGATTGCGCTGAGGTAGTTGTGCCTCATTGGTATTCTAGAAGCGCAAGAGTAAAAGCCTTTACAGGGCGAAAATTCTCAGATGGATATTATTTTAATGCAAACAGAAAAATCTCGGAAATGGAACAGCACGATAAATCACTTCGCAAAAGATTAGAATATCTTTATCATGCCAGTACAAGTAACCAAGGACAGTTAAATTCGAGTAAAGTTATGGAATCCGTACCAACTCCTTCAACTCCTTTGCCAACAAAATCAGTACCTACTGGATCCCTACCTGCCACCCTACCTCCATTGCCACCGCTAACATCAGCCCCGACTATTAAACCAACCAATACAACTGAAAAGGCCTTAAATACAAAAATAAACTTGTATACAAATCGATTGCCAGACAAGAAAAAATTAGTTGCATGGTTAGAAGTGAGCTACAAACAGTACAAACAACGCATCAATAGCGGAATTGTGAAAATCTCGCTTGAACCACCACATCTTGGAAAAATGGCTCTCTATCCATGGGAGTTTATTTTAGGTAGATACCGAGATAGAAAAAATCTGTTTTTGATTACAACTAAACTGCCTTATCGCTTATCCATGGCAGTAGATCCACAAAATCCATTCTTCAGGCATTGCATAAATATAAATGATATCCGCTTTGCCGATTTACCCAAATATCCAGTGACTGTTAAAAATTTGCTTGCGAATGCAAATGATCTAAAAGACAACTTTTGCATATTATGGGGCTTATCACATTGTTGGGAATTAATTGGTTCTGTCACTAAAGTGTGTAATCAGGAAGGAGTCAATGAAAGTATCCAATTGAGTGACGAAACTGACGAGGAATTAAAAAATAACACTCCGGAAGTGTTGAGTGATTCTGTCCGCAATGATTCGGACGATTCTAACGCTACGGTTATATCACTCGGCCAATATCGTGACGAAGAAAATACGAGCTCAGATAAAACAATTGACGAAAATCATGATACGTCATCAGATGACTCTTCTAGGTGGTTTGTGATGACTGTAGAAAATGACTTTGAGGAGATTCAATTTTACAATAAAGGATTTTTTGTAAAATTGGAAAGTATAATTAAGGCAATTGATGTAGCACGTGCTTCAAAGAAAACAGTACGGTTATCTTCTCAAAAATGCGCAGACAATAGCACTGGCCCACAATTTGGGATATATGCTATACCAAACGAAAATGAGCCGTGCGTGTTTGTTGGTCCGTACGAAAAAGGCGAACCACTTGGTATAGAGACTGTAAAAAATATGTCCGATATTCGTAAACAAAGGAGAACCAAAGGCGTATGGATTACAACGAAAAAACTCGAAAACTTTAACGTTATTGACAATCCCTTGTCATTCATGCCGTCAAGAAATAGTTCAGAGGCTGAAATGATGACGCTTGCTGGAGATTCCGCGAATACTGAAAAAGGTACTGATAGTTTTGTAGCAATGTTAAAAGGCGATAATAAACTCACAGGCCAAAATACAGTAAAACAAGGTTCAACTGAAACTCATAACTCAAAAATCTTAAAACCTATTAAAATTTGCAAGACTAACAGTTTTTATCAACTTGCGCCAAATGGAACTCTAAAACAAATATCTCCGCAACACAGCAATGAACAGAGTCAAGTATGTATTCCTACTACGATTCAACCAAGGGTGCTCAGCGCTCAAGTATGTGCTCCTACTAGTATTCAACCTAAGGTGATAAACGCGTCCCTTTTAAAACGGTCTGACTCAAGCTACGCTCCTTTATTAAAGACTTCTTCAATGCTGAAGAGTATACCCAAACCTACTATATGTCACATCAGAAGAAAAATTGTTACAGTTCACAAAAGACCAGTCGCTGAAATTGCGCCTCAAGTGAAACAATCCAATAGTCCAAAGATTGCAGTAGCACCAAGCTCAAAGGATGAGTCTACAAAAAAAGAAAAAGGCATGTTTATTCTCAAACCCGAAGAAATAAATAAGAGACTAATGCAGAGTCAAGTGCCCACGAATTTAGAGCATTTAAATGCACGCCAATCTGGATCTGATACTGGGACAGACGCCGAATTGGAAATGGATATAGAAAGTTTTCTAGCCACTGCAGAAGAATGTGAAGCTCCAAATGATAATGTTTTAATTATTTCTGATGATGAAATGGATGGGGGTAGAGGACGGATACATTTGAAAGATGTGTGGATCGAATGTAAATCTATAGAAGGCTTAGGTTGGATACGAGGAAGAAAAAACAATCAAGGCTCCGTGAGTTTTGAGTTTCCTGGATTCAACTACACAGAATTCTACAAGCAAGAGGAAGCATTCACTAAGCTCACTCAGTAAGTATTAGCTTATTTATATTTTAACAGTCTGCGGACCTTGTGATACTATGACAAGTTAAGGAGAGATAAACACGATTCACTGTAGAGTTTATACATTTTCAGAGTTTTATCAAGAAAAATCTACATACCTAAATCTATACATTTGGAATGGCATGTAGTAGAAATAGAAAAGGACCTACGTGCCACGCGTATGCTAACACAAGAGGAATTGGGTCCTGATTTTGTAAGTATTTCTATAATTGATTTAAGCCTTCGAGTAACACCGGGAAGAGAACCGGCATTCGCACTATTTCCCCTCTGCCGAAGCACATGCCCAACTGCGCATGCACACAACTAGCGCGGTGCGTGTTGTGACTCATCCGTACACAAAAAGAGATCGAGGTGTGCAAGATTTGTCTTTGACGTGTGTCATTTTCTATGTATCTGTATCGTTACATATTGGATTTTGTATTCTAATGAGTGATAAGTGCCACTGTGTCAACTGTGTGCACGTTTCCCCCCGCAAAAAATTTGTACGGTAAGATATCGCTTGGGCTCCTCCCTTCCGAATTGACGGAAGCCGGTGTTGCTCGGAGACATTTTAAGCAGTAGGCCTAACGCAAAAAGCAAGTTGCCAATTAAGAAACAAACAATTGACATTACGCTTCGCTTTTATGACATTGACATTGAACACACTGTAGGAACACAATGAATTATATTTTCGCCTCAGCAGCTCGAACAAGGGTACTTTGCTTCATAAAAACAGTGAGCAAAATGCGATTTTGCTCACGGAGTCATTTTGCTCACTGAGTGAGACAAAATGACATTCAAGTGACCTTTATAGTCAAATGTCATTTCAACATGCGGGGTCTAATACAAGTTCGATATACTTGGGTTCTATTATTTCTGTCCCTCTAGGTATGTTCTCACTGCTTAGGGTGAAAAATTTTGTGTACTACACGAGATCAAAGTTATTTACATCTCGTGCGCTTTTGAATCCCTTACTACGCTCAAGATTCTAAATTAGATTCACTCGCTACGCTCGTGAATCTATTATAGAATCTTTCGCTTGCACGGGACTAAAAATAAGCACTCGAAGAAATATCAAACTTTGATCTCTTGTTGTACAAATAACTATTTTGTAAAGTTTTATTTGTTTATTAGGTTATGACTAAACGAGGCATACAACACAAACAGGGACTGTTACTCGGTAAGCTATTAAAGAAAGAAATCGCAGACGACAGCGGAGACAGTAACCCGAGAACTGAGAACGACGTTAGCGACGCTTCTGATAACGAGGAGGAGGTCTGTACCTTAGTTTAAACAACAACGTTTAATAAATAACCCCCTTATTCATAAAACTTTACGGGTCTGATTTAGTTAAATTATGTTTTATCCCATTCTTACAAATACATAAGTCAAAATGACAGATATGGACAAACGATTATTAGCTAATTGAGGTTTGTAGCGCGTTTATGATGGGGGTAAGAATATAAGTAATTCAATAGATAATTTATATTGAAATTTACCTTTTTAATAATTTCAAACTAACACTTCGAAATTCCGGGGTTGCAATACGATACAGTACGGTCCAGGAATGTAATTTTAGTACCATTTCGTACCTACGTTTGTACCTTGTCACAGTAGTGCGAGTATGAGGTCTAGGATTGCCAGATCGAAAGGCGCTATTAGCGGGAAAAAATATAAATTTATCGGGATTTTGGGACTTAAGTCGGGAAAAAAAACATTCAAATTAAAGTAATTGTATTAAAAACAACGATAATATTTTACATTATTGGCACTACGCTCGACGACAGTTCGGAACTTGAAATTATTGTTTTATAACGTGAAGCTGTTTTTCGGGACAATTTTCACTTTGTTGGGAATCGGGAACACATGGTAAAAATCACTGTGACAAGGTCCAAAATGGCTCGGAAATTGAATTTTTTGACTGTTGATATCTATATTCTATACCTATAAGTACCTACCTATGTATCACAACCTACACCTAGTACAAATTTAAACAGTTCCAATCCAAAGGACATGATTGTATGTTAATTCAGACACACAGTACAGTGTTCGTTTTAATAAAATAACCTGCCTGTGCGGGCTGTGCGTGTTAGGAACATTTTAGATCTGCGATTTGTCCTAACTGATTATACCTACTTACCTACTATGTCAGCGGGCTTGAAAGAGATTAGAATAGATAGGTTGTGATTTCAGCCCATGGACATCGCGAGCCTAGAAGCGGCGAGCCAACAATTAGAACAGGAAGGCGAGGAATTATTAAAGACGTTCAAAAGCAGCGCCAGCCACGCCGGTATTGACCAAGGTCTGACGGAGCTGGATGGCATGCGCGAAGAGATCGCTGCGAGACTTCAGAGCATGGTGGCTGACACTTAGGAGGAATGTGGCCGACCGCGCGCGACCGCTTCTCTATACAAATGTAGTCCCCATTTTCCTCTCTGAATGTTAACATAATACCTATAACAAATCTAAAAAAGACATACCTAAATCAAATTGTGTATAAATATTTTCCATAATTTCAATAGGTAACGGGAATCACATTTGTATGAAGAAGCGGTAGTCGGCTGTCCTTTTAATGTTGCATGTTTCCCTAGCCTGTCATATTATTATTGTAGAGTTAGAGAACCCAACTCAGGTTTGAAAGACTGCGCTTATTAAATATTTCCGAGAGTCACGCCCTTTTTAAAGCGCGGTACGGATTTTAGTATCTTCATAAAACCCAAGTCTAAGCTTAAATAACTGGAGTACAAAAAACAGAATCGATTAATAATGACGATGATGCCAAATACTACCTACATTTAGCGTTAGAACCGTAGAGTACAGATATATGTAGTGCATAATTATTTTCCATCGTATTTTCACGGCAAAAACACGTAAGTACAAAAAGTACCTACTGAGGCTGATTGAAGTAGCATAACAAATACGAAAGTTTCCGAGAAAATACAAAGGAAAACAATTATGCACTACATATGTAGGTATTTTCGTGGCTACAACAATAGTGGCTAGTGGCTAAGGTGTTCCAAGCCACTTTATCTACTTATGCCGCTGATTGCACATACATACATATTGGATGATAAAGCTAAGTTTGGTGTCTTCTTCATTACTTTTTTTCTATATACCTACTTAATTGTACAGCGTCACCTCGATTTTGATGATATGTGCTCTACGTAACAACACCCGGGTTTAAAACACTGCAAGTGTACTATTCATGATTGTTATTTATAATTTGTTTTCGAGAGATATAAAGGCGATTCAGCTCGACAGTAATATCAATATCCTATACTTAATTTCTTGTGCATATATTAGTATTTATCAAATAATTTATATTATAGTACCTTGAAACAGTAACTAGACATTATGAATATGTAACATTAGGCTTTCTCTCAGACCCAATGAATGATTCATAAGTAGGTACCTAATTAGACTCCGGTATGTTTCTGCCGATAGGGTATCTTAGACTCTTACCGTCATTTTCAAAGGTTTCCTTATCACTTATCATGGTTTTGTGTTGAAAATTACGCTGATAGTACATATACCTATATTGTAAATAAATATCTATTTGAATGAAAATGAAAACCTGTTAAGGCGGGGTAATGTATGCAAAATCTAAAGAAGTTGTTTTGTTTTATGTGGGTGGATTTTATGTTGAAATTTTTAGACTGCCATAAGATGTTAAGATCGAAAGATTTATGAAAAGAATTTGAGTTCTTTTAGACTGAGTCGTCGGTTACATTACGTAAGTGGATTTTAACCTTGAGTGTAAAAAAATCTGTGATATTATTTTGTAACTATCAACAATTGGACGTTATTTTAGAAGAAATGTACTGGATATCCTATATACCTATAATAATAAATTCCCATATTCATAAATCTTGACAAGCTTCAATTAGAAAATTTATGTTTATCTTTTTCTTACAAATACATAAGACAAAACGAGAGACTAAGCCCCCATTCGCACGACAGCTTTTTCAACGCGCGTTAAAAAAGCGCTTGAATCTGTCCGCACTCTAATTTCGACTTAACGTCCAAGGCTTAAAGTCGAAAATCCAACAACGCTTGATAAAAAGCGCCACCGCTGTCGTGTGAATAAATACACACGTATCCATTTGTGTCATTCAAACGCTTTTTTAACGCGCGTTGAAAAAGCTGTCGTGTGAATGGGGGCTTACGATTACGACAAAGACAAACGATTAATAACTAATTGAGGCTTGTAGCGCGTTTATAAATAACGCCTAAGGTCATCACAATTTCAACCTTCTGTCAAAAAGTCATCCAGCATGTATTTTCGCTAAACAACGTCTAATTATATACTTATGTGTACTTTACTTAATAGATATAATATGTATAAATAATGGCCAATAAGCAATTATACCTAAGATTTTTACGTAAATACATCGGGGGTTCCCAACCTTTTTTGAATAGGTATTATCACAACAGTCTCGGCTATCGTCTTTTCGATTTTGTGGAGGTAAAAAACCGAAAAATCTCGGGATTTCTTGGAAAAGCTTCCCCCGTCCACATTACCCTCCAGCTGTGCACTCTTCCCGTTTCCAATGGTTGGGAACTCCTGACGTACAGTGATACGCAGAATAGTTGAACATTTTAGTACCTTATATTTCTAACCACTGTAGCAAAGATATACCTACTAATTATAATAATTTTGAAAGAAATACTACAGTATTAGTAGTATTACAGTACCGTGTCTTTTGTCAATATCAGACTAGGTGCTAAAATGTTTAGCTATTAAGCTAGTAATGTCTTAGGTACAGTCGGCAAAACTATTAGCTTATCATCCCTGCATACAAACTCACTGATGACTTGATGAGCGAATAGTTTTGCCGATTGCACTTTGCGGGGTGGGGCTGTTGTCTGAAACTCAAACACAAACAGCTGTAGGTACTTACTCCTCGTATTATCTACAAAAACTAGTCAATATAAAAAACACATATTTAATACCTAGCGTTGAAAATGTCGGAAAAAATCAAATGATTTTTTCGGAAATTTATGAAATTTTCGTTTTTTTTCCGTTTTTTTCGGATTTTTAAAGAAAAAAACCAATAAGTCATTACAATGACAATTCGTCATTACGAATGTGTCATTACACAACTTTGACAACTGAACTGAACTGACACCGATCCGATGTCAATGGCAAAGTAAGTCTATAATCATTCACCTACTCACCAGTATTAAAAAAAAATAACCGATTGAAACCTGTTTAAAAAGTTTGTTTTTTTTTTCATTTTTTTTCGGAAAAATTGAAGCGGTAAATCTCATGGTTTTTTCCGTAAAAATCCGAAAAAAACGAGCCGTTTGGAAAGAAACGGGATTTTTCCGGAAATTTTCAACGCTAATAATACCTGTAGTTTTCCTGATCTATGCAATTGTTTTTAAATATTTACTTATGTTATATTAAAATTTTAATAGGCGCAGATGGACGTAATAGTTTGCTTTAAATAATCTCCGTTTATTTATAAGCGAAATGAAAAATATTATAATAGCAATTTTAACAGTTGACGGTACGTATTATGCGGTAACTTTCCATTAGTAATAAAATTCTATAAGCGTCACGCAGTTAATTTATGTTTTAGCTACACTTTTCTTACAAATACATTACTTTGTCAAAAACAATACACTCCTTTTTTGGGCAGTCGTGTAAAAATACAGATTAAAGGGCGTTGCACCAACCATAATTAACAGATTGATCAACATCACGCAGCAGAGAACTATGAAAGTTCCCATACAATTAAATATCGCGAATGATTTACCTAACTGTGACAGACGTTTTGGTGCAACCGAATCTAAGACGAGCGATTAATATCTAATAGAATAGAGGGTTGCAGCACTTGTAGCACAATAATGAATAACGCTATCTGTATTCAAGAACTAACGTATAAATTGACACCTTTTCCAATCACAAACGTACCTATATGGCACCGTACAGCGCCATCTACCTACCTACTATAGTTGTCAAAATCTTTACTCGTCTCCATTCCTTTGTGTAAGTCCTGAGTTGAGCTCGAGTTGAGCGTGCACGGGGCGGGGCGTGCGGCGTGCATGTTAAACAAATGCAAACGTATAGGAGCGGTCTTAGTGCACGCTGCTCAAATCACTTGTGAGCCCGACGCCACGCTGCACGCCCCGCCGAACGCTTCGCTTCGAGCGTCCACTCAGGCCTTACAGTCTCCAGTCTATACCGAGAGCAGACAACATGCTTGCCCCAAGTTGTGTGAATGTATCCCTGTCATTGGCGTTAATTAGGTTATTTTAAATGTACATACATTGCAGACTGATTTTAGAAGGTTTGAACACTAAGTTCAGACAATTACCTTGTCAGATAAGAGTTAATAAAACTACACTCATGAAAATATTATATTTTATTATGTTCTACTAAAAACGGTTTTCCTTTCTAAAATACTGTAGAGTACCTAAGTATATTACGAAGTGTGTTATAAAAGGCTGAGCGAAGCGAGTGTTGTACGATAATACATTGGCATTTAAATTTAAACTTACTATTATCCTAATGATAATATTTCCACGCATGTTAGAGAAAAAAGGTACCTATTAGATGTGCTTTTATATTATAATTTGGTACATTGTTGTGGTATTGGGTTTGTAGGATTAGAAAAGCAAGTGTGAAGCTTA
Organism: Cydia splendana; assembly: GCF_910591565.1. Taxonomy (NCBI): domain Eukaryota; kingdom Metazoa; phylum Arthropoda; class Insecta; order Lepidoptera; family Tortricidae; genus Cydia; species Cydia splendana. The sequence goes on from NC_085962.1 coordinate 20,381,933, forward strand.
CATTGTATAACTGATTCATTTTCATTCGATTTTCATAGACATTCGATGAAAGCACACGAATTTGCACCCATACTTATTGTGCTCGCAGCAAAATTAGTTTATTGCGATCTCCAATAAGTATTTTTTATTTTAACGAGATGATCTTGCTTCTTCGGCGGTAAAACCTGCTTACAAGTCTTACGAAATGTATATCTGAAATCATAATTAACAAAGAAGTTATACAATTACAAACTACAATTTAAAACTAAATATCCGGTGTGAACTGCGAACTCTCGTTTTAAGTATGTATGTTTGCTTTAAAATTCTAATTTCGTTAGCCGGAGTGTAGTAAATAATGAAAGTATAGTTTCAGGGGTCTTGGTATTGGCAAAACTTTAAAAAATCGGTCACGTAGTATGGATTAATAAGGGAGATTTGTAAATGTTAGCTGCCGCGAGAGTTATAGAACGGTAGCCAATAAAACGCTTAAGACTACTTGCACGTTCCGCAACGCACGCGCAAGTTGCAGTTGAGACACAATTTTCAGGTGCATTTGAGGTTGCAGTTGAGACACAAAGGTCCGAGGAATATCACAAATAATTGACCGAGTGAGGGTGTAGGAAGGACGTACTTAGGTCTCCGTTTCAGCTTGAGTACAAATTCTTTCGTACGTCCGGCTGTCTGTGTGCAGCAGTGAGTAGGTTCGATAACGTAGTTTTCATATGTCAGTTTTTTGATTGTCTACCATGATGGTTTGCGAGGTCTACAGCTCACAGAGCCACTAGTAATTACCGGTGCCACAAAATCTCTCCGGTCAGTATGAGCGCAGACAGCAAGATGAACTCGGCCAGCAGGAGAAACGCCGGCGCAGCCTGCCCGAGGGACAGGGCGCGCGGCGTGTGTCCCGAGCAAGGGGGGATCTGCCCCCCAACTCGGGCTCGGGTTGCCCGCGTATGTCCCCGCTCCAACAGACGCATCATACTGAAAAGGAATAGAACTGACATTATTACGCCAAATAGAGAATGGCACGTGTAATGTAGACGAGATCACAAGGTGGCAGACCCTCTAACGCGTACGGTCCCTACAAAACTAACCTCCACACAAAGAACTGCCTGTACGGGCTATTCTTCTGCCCCATGACGTAGACCTGCGACGGCGGCATAATCTGCAGCCCGGCCAGCGAGCACAACTCTCTGTCCGCGAACGTTCGCGAGATCACCTGACTCGCCGTGTACGGCTCCGTGTGATACGCACATTCTGCACATTCATTAAATACATTATGGGGCAATCTAACATCGACTTTAATACCTAAAGCTTATGTTGTGGACACTACAGAGGGTGTAGTGGCAGCATTCCATTTAGGTACAACGTACCCGAAAATTAATGAAGGAGTTTTTTTCTGGAAGGAACTCTATATTAATCCGCTTCTTTTTGGGTAGCTTGACGGCGCGTGGCTAAGGAATTAGATCAGTTTACTTGGACCAATAGAATCGATCGAGTAAGAAATGACTATGTAAGAAACACTAAAAGGACACGAAAGCATGGTCACCCAATAGAGACGCGATGGGCAGATATATTTAGTGTGGAACATTATGGAGAAGATGCTCAATGTAGACACTTGGAGAACACTCGAGGAGGCCTACCCCAAAGAGGCGACTTCCATAATTAATAAAGGATAATTATTTTATCTATTTAAAAATAATGTTAAAGTAGGTACTGGCAATTATTAAATTATACAATAATAAAATGATGTTACATAACATCAAACTTGTCTTTAAGGGCCTCTGTGCTGTTGGCTTCGGCCACGTATGCCTCCCAAATGCCCGTGACCCCATGGTCCCGAGATATGGAAAGACATACTTACAAATGATATTATTTGGGAAGTTATTTTTCGAGTCTATAAAATTCAACGGAGGCGATTGATGGACCCTATTTATTGATGTTAGGTACCTACTTACTTCCAGTACGCATTAGTTCTATCCCATCCTCAATGTTTTCAAAGAGAGGCAGCGTTCGCTTGGCGCTTGTCACTTTTTTCGCGCGCAATTCATCTTCCTTCTCATTCTTATAACCCATGTAGTAAAAGAATCCGGGGTTCTGTGGAGAATAGGTGTTAAAACATTCCAAAGAAAATATGGCATATGTAGTGGGTCTCAAGGAAATTTAGCTTGTTGTGTTTGGATTGTGGAGGATGCGGGTTCAAGTCCTGCCGGAAGCGTAAATTTTTCCATTTTTTCCTTTAATATAAAGTTTGAAATTTAGCTTACTTACCTTACTTATACTTACCTATCTATTTTACTATTTCTGTTTTTTAACATGACCTTCGGGAAATAAATCCCCACAATTAAGCAACATGTATATAAAAAAGAATTCTAACCCGTTTATTGTGCTATTACGAATTAGATAGAGTAAACTAGGTGATAGCTAGTATATGTAGTTACACGCTCGCAAAAGAGAGTTTACTCCTTGTAACTCTATTAAAACAATGTAGGGAAATAGTTATTTGTTTTACAAGGGGGCAAAGTTGTTGTTTAACCGCTCGTGCTAATATTGATACCCGAGCAAGCGAAAGATTCCAAAATTGAACCACGAGCGTAGCGAGTGATTCGAAAAATGGAATCTTGAGCGTTGCAAGGGTTTCAAAGCACGAGGGTTAAACAAAATTTGCCCCCGAGTGAAACACAAAATTTTTCACCACACCAACCCAGAGCAAATATTAAATGTAAAATATCAAACCAAATCAAACTAAATCAAATCCAAATGAATGTTATTAAATATTTATCATCCAAAATCATCATTTAAAAGTGAATTCTACCAGCAAAAATAAGAAAACAACTCAAAATTTGCATTTGATTACTTTGCCTCACATGTGAATAAAATGCAACTTTGCTATCAGTTTTTGAAGTGCAAAGTAAGCCTTTCCGAGCTGGTGTGGTGAAAAAGCCTTTTCTATCGGGTTGATAGGTATAATGTTGGACCACTCACGTCAAGCCACTGCCGAGTGTATCCAATGTCTTCGAAGACCAGCTCGAATTCGCTCCTTATCAGGCCATCCAGGGAGTTCAGGCTGGGGGCGGCCGCGCTCAGCAGCCAGGACACCACGCTGCTGGTGTAGTAGTTGTACAGCAGCATGCTCGTGAGCCCCACCACGAGCAGGGCTAGCTTTCGACCTGGTAAAAACTAATAATAAATCCGCAGCCGAAAATTATATTAAATATGTCGGGAAGAAAACACAGCAGATACCTATTTATGGTTTAAAAAATGATATTTTTAGTGTAGGTATGTGAAGGAGAATGAGGTGAATAAAAAAAAATCTTACTGGTGCTATCTTTCTCCGTCTGATGTCCATCGTCGTAATCTGTAAAAATGTACCTAAGCTAAGATCATTATTAAGATATACCTATATTTACAAAGTAATAAAATATGATTTCAAATATTTATGTTATAATAATTAAATTCTTTATTTACGTTTGGGGTGGGAAACATGTAAGGGGCTCGTCAAACGTTAGTGTATCAAAGTTGTCTGTAAGCAATCCGTAGCTTTATAAAACAGGAAAGCACAGGAAGACCTTGCTGAAACCCGGCCGCGAGCACGCTGAACACGCCGTAGGAGCCGGGCTCCGGGCGGCGCTCCACGGCGGCCGCGGCCCCCAGCACCGCCGCGCACACCACCCCCGCCGCCGCCGCGCACCACCACACCCCCGGAGACATTGGAGTCAGGAACTGGTTTTCGTAGTCGCCGATACCTTTGTCTGATATCGTGTAGTAGAATTTGGTCCTTAAATAAGGCAAAATTTAAATTGAAATTCACTTCAGGGATTTTATGAATTAGTGGTTCTAAATGAGGTTTCAAATGGTTTTAACTTAAGTAGCTTAAAAAGGAACTCTTGCTTTGTGAAAAAAAACTCCTTCCAAAACCCTTGAAGGGTTACCGGACCGAGTCCATATGCATTGTAAAAGTAGGTAGTATTAGGTACCTAATCAGTTAAAGTTCTTACTCGAGTTCGGTGACGGAGGGGAAAAACGGGTCCATCCAATCCAGCCAATTGGAGAACAGCCGAGTACACGTCGACGAGATGTCCTGTTCGCGCCATAATAACAAGTTCGACATTGCCTGTAATAACATTAGGTATTCTATGTTTTTGTATCACCGATAATAAAATGACGGTTGCGTCTGGTGTTGAAAATATATTATGTAAATAGTAAATAGTAGTAGTACTTAAGGGAAAAGGTTTCATTTCAAATACCTTTACACTACCTAATCGTCATAGACATTGAGACAAAGCTATGGGTTCCATTTTTGCCATTTCGGCTTCAGAATCCCAAAAGTGAATGCTACCTTAGTGGAGTTTCGCTCCGGCGTGCCGATCCAGCGCCCCACAATAGTATAGTTAAAACTGAAAAACAAAACAATATTTTTAGGCTGAATATCACACGGCCTTGATAGGTACCATCGGCATCGTCCTGATCTGATGATGAAGCTAGTGAATAGTGAAACTTTTCGGAAGCTACAAAGTAAACCTCTCGTTTGGGTACAAATGATACGTTTTGACAAGAGGTACCTATTACATCACCTACCTTGGTGGCGTAAAGTACAGTCAGCAAGTACTTAGTAATAATTTTAGTTTTGACAGAAACTTATTACTTTGATTAATTTTGTATCAAGCAGAAACGACTGCGAACGATGCTATCAAGCTTAGATTAATTTTAAAAGTGGAATAAAATTAAACACTTACTAGTCTGTCGGAAAGAGAAGAGTACCCAAACTCCCCATACATTCCACGACTCTTCTCTTTCCGCACAAACTCTACCAAACTACTTTTAAATTTATTCTAAGCTGAAGGGGATAGGACACGTCCCCTTCTCCATACAACCGTAGTCCCCATTATTCTCTCTGCGTCTAATCCGAGTTAGTTCCATCCCAGGAGGTGTGCGGTGTGGTTAGGGAGGTAGCCCCTGAGCGGCACTCACCGAAAATTGTGCATTTCTTTGAGCAGATTGAGCAGCTGCGTGGAGATCTTGGTCATGGCGGCCACGCCCACCGTGAACCCCGGCTCGTACAGCATGCCCTCGTGGAACTCCTTCGAACTGTTGCGTATCTATAAACATGGCATTTACAAAAAAATATTAGCTCTTCTGTTCCTGAAAGTTACAGATAAAGAATGGCTCACGCTAGAACGGTCCGGGTCTTCGTTTTCAATGTTAGGTCACTTGATTCTTTTTTTAGAAAACAAAAAAGTCGGAGGCCTCGGTCCGGACCTGGACCGTTTTAGCGTGAAGCCTTAATGATCTCGCATAGCTTACCACCGACACGGCGCGCAGCGTTAGATTATGAAAATCCCAGCGATGGTAATACTTGAAGCCTTGGGGTAAAATCTCCAAACCTGCAATTCATAAAGTCAGTAAGTACCTATATTGTACCTGACACATCCCGACATCCCAATCAACTTTCCCTTTTTCACTTAGAAGATATAGGCATTTGATAAGTCGTAATTAATTAAGTACATGTCTTGAATTCTGGGTTGGTCCCTCAGTAATAGTTGCTCATTGTGACCTGACTAGGTAAACTATAGTACGTAAACCTATATATTTTTGTCGCAAAGTATGGCTAAGGGTTAAAAATTCTTCTGCATATCTACCTAAGTATATCTAGTCTACCTTCAGGGACGTATTTGCCCTACAGTCAAAAGCAGCCAAGGCCCGGGGCGTGGATCGGTGTAGGGGCTGTGACCAAGGGCGCCAAATCTTCACGCCACTGTATACCTACCTCTCTCGGAAGTCCAAGCTCCAAGCTCTCTCGTCTCCAGCGCGTTACCCTGCACGCGGCCGAAGTTGAACACATCCGTAACCTGGTAGGTGTCTCCTGTCGGCCATGAATGAAATTGCATATCGGTTTGAACAGAATCGGTTTGAAGATAAGTTAGGTAGGTAAGAGACAGTTGGCTATTTAACACATTCAGCGCCAAGAACCCGACAGTCGGGTACACTGTTCGTAGTGACTACGCGCCCATACGGCGACGACGTGGCTACGCGCTACGAGCGTAACCCGTAGCACTTAGTGGCAATGAATGTGTTAAATATTTCAACCACCGCTGAATATAGAAACGGTAGCCTGAGAACCGATTGCAAATGTATGACGGTCACCAAGACTCACCGCAATAAGAAGCCACTACAACATCAGCGTCTACGCTAAGCTTCAGATCTTGGAAGGTGTCGTCCACGAAACCAGTAATACAGTTGTCGTTCATAACCAACCAGGAATGCGTGTCATCGAACATCGTTAGCTCTGAGGCCTAGAAATAATTGAAAATATAGCCGATCAAACAAGTTTGTAAGTAGAAATGCGCGAAATTTAAATTTTCTATGGGACGATAACCCTACGTGCCTACATTTTTTAAAGGGTCTAGCAGGCTAAGCGAACAAGAAGTGCCCCCAACGACGGATTTGGTCATTCTTTCAGGTGGTGTACTGGCAGGTCCTAAGAACTCTCTATGCTTAATATCAGTCCTCGTTTTCGAGTTATTCAGGATAATGTAAAATCATCAGTGTACGAAAACGCGCATTTTTGAGTTTTTTAACAAGCTTTTATTAGGTCGACCTGTATGTAGTAATGGAATCTAAGGTAACTAATTTAACCATCTTCCAAGGATCGTAGCGTCATGAAAATTGGCAGCTGTATGTAGTTCTGATGACAATACAATAATATGGTACTGTCGAACTGATCTGATGATGGAGACAGGAGGTGGCCTTATGAACTCTGTGATGAAACAACGCAACCTAATTGTGTTAGGGGTTTTTAGAATTGTCTCGATGAGTATTAGTTGTCTGTCGTAAGAAAAGTACCTACAGTCAGCGATAAAAGCTTGTACCAAAAATGAAATTTTTGCCAAAAACTTTTTATGTTTAGAGCCGTTTCCGACGAGATCCTTGTTCGATAATGTTTTTTTTTTTGACATGACGCACGAAGATTTATGCAAATATTTTTATGTGTATGTAGTGGGTATTAGTGGCTACTGATGCATATTTTTTTGTAGGTGTACCTCCGCGAATAGTATAAAAAAAATGAGAAGAAAAATAAAATATTTTTTTATAATGAAGTATAAGGACATAATGCAGGTTAAACATATTAATTTTGTAGTCTATTTTATTGTTGTCAAATATAATTTTGTTTGGTTAATCTAACTTGAACAGTTTACAAAATATGACACTTTCAATGATACGCTGATTATTTTACATTATCCTGAATAACGCGAAAACAAAAGAAGATCGAGGACTGATATTAAGCATAGAGTGTTCTTAGGACCTGCCAGTACACCACCTGAAAGAATGACCAAATCGTCGTTGGGGGCACTTCTTGTTCGCTTAGCCAGTTAGACTAAGATAAGTCTGTAACGATTTTGATAGCACAAGCAGTGCAAGTGTTATTTATACGTCAAAATGTCGTAGAATTTTAACGTTTAAAATAACACCTTTGAAAAATGGCGTAACTAGGGGGGGGGGGGTTGGAGGGGGCACGTGGCCCGAGCGCCGTCCAAGGGGGGGCGCCAAAATGGGCAAAAGACTACCTCTCCGCTTTGCCAAAAGGCAGCAGGGAAACTGTTGTCAGTCGTATTTACCACCACTGTGAAGTGTGAAATGCGGATGGTATTCTGACCCACAGCGCAAAAGAGAAAGCCGATCTTTTAGGTACTCTTTTTGCCTCGAACTCGACCTTGAAAGACGACGGTAGCGCCCTACTGCCCACCATCCCGCAGTGCGAATACTCTATGCCAGAAGCTTCTATCAAGCAGAGGGATATTCGGCGGGAGTTGCTATGCTTTCGTTTTATAAGGCGAGCGGGCCAAGTGCTTCAGAGTTGTGTTCCGTGTTAGCGCGTCTTTTCCGTTAGGGGTCTCCTGTCGAAGTTACTATCTTATGGACTGTCCAAGAGACTACCTATGCAAATGGATCGCTAGCCCTTTGTCCGGCAGGCGCATATGAGCCGTAGTAGACGGAACCAGCCGGCCTAGCCAAGGTTACAATCGCTATCGCTTCGACAACGAAAAGCATTATGTCTCTCTATCACTCTTCCATATTAGTGTGACAGTGACAGTTGCGTTTCGATTTTATGCCTTCTAATAATTGTTCGTGGTATTTGCTGATAACATAAAATAGCGATGGGGAAGTGGCCCCATAAAATAATAGTAGAAATAATAAAACAGGATTTTTTTAATGAATTACTAATTTGGAATCTTTCCACCTCAGTTCTCTTGACCGGCGTCTTTGACAAATTATGACTATTAAGTATCACTTTTTTGACCTTTTAAAAAACGTAGGGTCTAGCAGTTTCTGAAATAACCAAAAGTCCTTGAAATCGCTTGTATTTTTTATTTATTTAGGTAAGGGTAGGGTTGCCATACGTCCCGTATATACGGGACTGTCACCGTATTTAAGTATAACGTCCCGTATTTTTACCGGTCCCGTTTTTGTCCCGTATTTTGATGACCGGTCAGGCCTAATGGGTAATAGTGACCCTGCCTATGAAGCCGATGGTCCCGGGTTCGAATCCTGGTAAGGGCATTTATTAGTATGATGATACAGATATTTGTTCCTGAGTCATGGTTGTTTTCTATGTACATATTTAAGTATTTATATTTTATATATATCGTTGTCTGAGTACCCATAACACAAGCCTTCTTGAGCTTACCGTGGGGCTTAGTCAATTTGTGTAAAAATGTCCTATAATATTTATTTATTAAATAGCGCTCTAGAATACCACTGTCCCTTATCAGTTCCTACTAATTATGGCAACCCTAGGTAAGGGCAACATCTAAGCTTGACATGCTTGAACGTAAAACTTTGTCTTTTTTCCCCAACTCAGCCAAGTGAGGATGCTGATTTTTTTTTAGCAACTGCGCCGTTTGTCAAGGATTATGGGGTTATTCCCACTAGTTACCACCAAGTTCTTACCAGTGGTAACTACTGGGAATTTTTTTCCCACCTTTTACCACTGGTAACTACTGGGAAAAAAAAAATCCCACTAGTTACCACCAACTCGGCTTGGTGGTAACTAGTGATTTTAAAAGGTGGGATTTTTTTTTCCCAGTAGTTACCACCAAAATATTGTTAGAATTCAATACTAATAAAAACAGTATAAATAGTATAGTATTAATGTAGCATGCTGTAATAAATAATTATGTGTAAGTTAGTGATTCAGTAAACTGCTTTAAAAGTGATCAAAAATATTAAAACAGTTTTACCGGTATAAGTGTAAAAACTAAAATAGAAGAGTCTCATTCTAGTTAAGTAGAAATTAAATTACTATCCGGATTAAATTTATCTTATTAACTGTAAATTGAATTACATATTTATACAAACGAACAAACAAATCAGTCAAAAACCGACAGAACTGATTTCGTTTTATTATTTACAGCGGCTTCATTTCGTTCTATTATAACACGACGCAGAGCTGGAATATGTAGGTATTCATAATTTCCTAAATAAGTAAAGGGCATGGTTGTTATTAAAACCGCTTAGGGCGCGCTTTGGATGGGCTGACTGCTCGGACTAACCAGCATAGGCTTGCATTCCAATTACGCTCGGGTAGTACATCGCTCGGTCATGTTACGCTGGTTGGCTCGATTGCTTAAACACCCACGCTAGGGGGATGGTAAGAATACTCTACCAGAGGGGCATCAGGTACTATTCTTACACTTCTTTTTTTGTATTTAACTTTTATTCTTTTGGAAAATACCTTTATTGGAAGAACGTGTAAATAATTAAAATCACATAGAAGAACCTTAAATTGAGTACGACGAAGGGGCGAGAGGGCGGCAGGCTAAAAGTAATAATCAGAAAAAGAGTAAAATAGGTACTAATAATGTACTTTATCTGATTCTGATAGAACGAAACTCTTCAATTTTAGTTTTTACACTTATACCGGTAAAACTGTTTTAATATTTTTGATCACTTTTAAAGCAGTTTACTGAATCACTAACTTACACATAATTATTTATTACAGCATGCTACATTAATACTATACTATTTATACTGTTTTTATTAGTATTGAATTCTAACAATATTTTGGTGGTAACTACTGGGAAAAAAAAAATCCCACCTTTTACCAGTGGTAACTACTGGGAAAAAAAATTCCCACTAGTTTATTCCCAGTAGTTACCAGTGGTAAAAGGTGGGAAAAAATTCCCAGTAGTTACCACTGATAAGAACTTGGTGGTAACTAGTGGGAATAACCCGGATTATGTTACAAAAAGAAACATTTAAAAAATAGTTTTTTTTATAAATTAATTGCTTCACCCCAGAATTTCTTAACAAAAGTTAAAAGTAATAAAAATCATAACTCGAAAACTACGAAAATTCGGCTAACATACATACCTATTCTAATAGCCCACAGCGTGATCAATGTAAAAAAAAAATTTGGACGTCAAGGTTTGGACCATCCTGTATAACACATGCCGTGCCAACATCACTCGGTCTGTGATACTAGAATGTCGTGAAAAACCTGTGTCAGGTATCGAGAGCGTTCTATTCAGAGTTTCGGTGTGGGCTCGGGACAATTTAGTCCAATTCAATCCCACCAAGACTCAATTTTGCGCGTTTACCGTTAAGAAAACCTCATTTTTCAAGGCACAACCCTTCCCATGTCAGGGAGTATTGGGAGCCTCGATCGGTATTGACATCTCCATCAGTGACGTCCAATAATTTCGTAGCCACCTTGCTGGGTAGGCTGCGCTCGTATCCAAAAAAACTCGGTGTGCTCAATAAAGGGAGGCGATACTTTACTCTGGGCTGGGGTAGACTGATCCCATATATTGAGTACTGCTGTTACCTTTGGACAGGAGCACCTGGATGCCACCTTGGACCCTTCAAATCAGTCCAAAGGCGCGCTGTACCTATGAATAGTCTACGATCCTAAACTCACAAGCGTTAGTTCATTTCGTTTGGGGGGGGGGGGGGGGCGCAAATTTGGTGTCTGACTTGGGCGCCATATCCTCTAGCTACGCCACTGCTGAAAAAGTACTTAGTCGATAAAGCAATCAAACACCGACAGATTATTAATATGTTGTAACGTGACATCACTATTTTTGATCTCACATAGACAATTTACGCACACACTTGCATTTCATTTTTGGTCGCACTTTTGAAGATTGAAAGTTTCTTGTCTATGGGTAAAAATAAAGAAATTCGAGATGGCGACCGTTTCGTTCAATTTTGACTTTAGAATCGTGTTAAGGGGCCTCTCGGATCCGTAGATATCGAGTTTCATCAAGATCGGGTTAAAAATAAGGAAATTCAAGATGGCGACCGTTTCGTTTAATTTTGACTTCAGAATCGTGTTAAGGGGCCTCTCGGATCCTCAGATATCGATTTTCATCAAGATTGGATCAAAAATAAAGAAATTCAAAATGGCGACCGTTTTGTTCAATTTTGACTTTAGGATCGTGTTAAGGGGCCTCTCGGGTCCTCAGATATCGATTTTCATCAAGATCGTATCAAAAATAAAGAAATTCAAGATGGCGACCGTTTTGTTCAATTTTGACTTCAGATTCGTGTTAAGGGGCCTCCCGGATCCTTAGATATTGAGTTTCATAAAGATCGGGCCAAAAATAAAAAAAATCAAGATGGCGACTGTTTCGTTCAATTTTGACTTCAGTATCGTGTTAAGGGGCCTCTCGGGTGCTCAGATATCGATTTTCATCAAGATCGGATCAAAAATAAAGAAATTCAAGATGGCGACCGTTTTGACCAATTTCGACTTCAGATTAAGGGGCCTCTTCGGGTCCTGAAATATAGTTTTTCTTTAAACAAAAAAAAATATAATGGCCAATTTTCTATTTATTTTATCACTTCTATAGACAGAGTTATTGCGTAATAAGTGTCATAGAATTCAAAAATAGCCGTCAGTAAATTTTCGAATGTGGAATGTTCTACATCACGCTATCGAAATTTTTCCTGTCGCGTATATATGTCGTAGTCAGATCGTATAATCCGCCGTATTACATTACGGCTAGCCGTTTTCAAAAACAGGGGCGTTTTGAAATGCGGCGGTTCGACGATTAGCCGGATTGTCATTGCGATACGTTCTTCAATAAGGGGCCTACGTTTAGCCGCATCGTACTACTATTTTACATTGTAGAGTGACCAGTTCTTTCGGTCGCCTACGTAACCGGAGTTTGACAATGTTTGCAATTTAATTTATTTTTACCATGGTCCCACCGCACTACATGTGTTTCTTTTCCAAACCATTCCCTTCACAACTTAAATAGACGGAGCCCCGCAAGCGGGGCTCCTATTTCTGGGCGGTTTGCCCTTCGGGCATCTGAAGCTACCTAACGAACCTAACCTACTTACCTACCTACTCTTTTTTCCCCAAAATGTAATGTTTTCATGGACGTCTCACTAAATCAATAAGCAGGTAGGTTAGGTTCGTTAGGTAGCTTCAGATGCCCGAAGGGCAAACCGCTCAGAAATAGGGGCCCCGCGAAGCGGGGTTCCGTCTAGTTAAGTTGCGAAAGAAATGTTTTTTGAAAAGAAACAGTCCGACGAACTCCAGATTTGATGGACACCCCAGCGTTTGTCAGGCAGCGCCACGGGTGTTAAAAATGGGAACTAAAAACTGTCAAAGCGGCGGCTAATGACTCGCTGTATTACATTACGGCTAGCTGTGTTGAAGAACGTATGGCGCCGAATACATTCCGGCGGATTCTCATTCAGCCGCATTCAATCCGGCTAATCGTTAAACCGCCGCATTTCAAAACGGCCCTGTTTTTGAAAACGGCTAGCTGTAATGTACGCGGATTATACGATCCGACTGCGACATATATACCTCCGAGTCACTTCTAGGGGGGTTGGTCGGGGAGGTGGGTTTTGGAATCCGGCCGCAGGCCGCTGGCATTAAAAGCCTAACACGTCTTCACACTAACAGGTCGGGCAAAGCCCGACATTCAGCGCGCTTCGCGCGCTCTTACATACAGGGCGCCTGTGGCGCCCCTCACACTAACAGATCGGGCGAAGCCCGACATTCAGCGCGCTTCGCGCGCTCTTACATACAGGGCGCCTGTGGCGCCCCTCACACTAACAGATCGGGCGAAGCCCGACATTCAGCGCACTTCGCGCGCTGTTACATACAGGGCGCTTGCGGCGCCCCTCACACTAACAGGTCGGGCGAAGCCCGACATCCAGCGCGCTTCGCGCGCTCTTCGGCCGCAGGCCGCTGGCATTAAAAGCCTAGCACGTCTTCACACTAACAGGTCGGGCGATTCGGCGCGCTTCTCGCGCTGTTACATACAGGGCGCCTGCGGCGCCCTTCACACTAAAAGGTCGGCCGAATTCAGCGCGCTTCGCGCGCTGTTACATACAGGGCGCCTGCGGCGCCCCTCACACTAATAGGTCGGGCGAAGCCCGACGTTCAGCGCGCTTCGCGCGCTCTTACATATAGGGCGCCTGTGGCGCCCCTCACACTAACTGGTCGGAGAGGGGAAAGGAGCGGCGAGTCCCACACACCGTGCATAAACGCATTCCCACACCGCCAAAAAAAAAGGGTGAATAAAGTTATAGATTTCTCATCACCACATAGAGTATATAGACCTATCTTTACATGCTTCAGCCTTCTAGGTCTTCAGGAAGTAGTCTGTATTTTCTATGACACGAATTTCATAATTTATTATGGTTCGGACAGTGAAAATTAAAGTATCTATAAAGTTTAAAATATAATAGGTAGGTAGCCTAATGAAACTTGGTGTTTTTGATAAGTCCACTAACTACATGGTATCCTAAAAATTTCAGCTTTCTAGCATTATCCAACCCGAAACTACGAGGGTTCGAAAATACGACGAGACGTGCCGAGAAAATATATGCACTGCCTTTTGCCCTTTGTCTCGTCTTGGCGGGGGCACGGCTGTGTCCCCAGATAATACGATTTTTTTACCTAAACACATGATTCAGTCGTGTACGTACGTTTTCTACTCCCGTACTTTTATTTGTCATTTAAAGGGTCGTGCACACATCTTTAAAACCCTACCTTATAGTTGTCAAGACAAGTCTTTAGTCTATTCCCCAAAAAAGTATTTGTGCATACACGCAGTATCTTTTTGGCGATTTTACGATACTTCGTGTAATGATCACTTAAAAAATATTGAATGAAATACAGTGTTGCCAACCGTATTTTAAATGTCATCTCTGACAAATAAGTGAACCATAGACATTTTTTTTATTTCATTCGTTCATTCATTCTTTTCCCACCCGTACCCTCCATTTTTGCTACTTCTTGAATTAAAAATATTTGTTTAATTTACAATTTTATTTCAAAGTAAGTGCTTGGTCGTAGAAAAAGTATTGTATGCAACGTTGTTTAACTGAGTCAAAAAATGCTCGTGGCGTCTTTATTAACAATTTTCGGCTTTGCCTCAAATTGTTACTCACGCCACTCGCCTTTTTTGACGTCTCTTAAACAACGGTTGCATAAAATACTATAAAATGTTTGGGCTATTTCGGGTTTAAATCAAACCGGTTCCGAGCCCCGATCCTTAGAAACTTAAGTTTTTTTAAGAGCATATATCATCGTCTTACATTGTTCAAAATGTCCCGTGTGTTGAGACAATCTCCGTCCACAAGCACCCCGACGCTCGCCTCGTACTGATACAACAGCCGCATCATATTTATGGGCCCCTGGTCTATCAAACCAACCGTTGCTCGTATGCCTTCATTCATCAAAAGTCGCAACACGGCTTTGATTCCTATAAAAAGTCGCAAGTTACATAATAAATATAATTTTAGAATTGGCTTAAAAAGCCCTTTCATCCACACACGATAGGTTTCCAAACATTTTTTTTATCCCATACAAAGAAAAGAAGACGTCATAACTCCATTCCTTTTATTATTTATTTTTTTGGTGCTTCGGGTCAAATTGATTCAAATGGCCTAAAGATCAATCATACCGATTTTCATACTTTTAACCATCTTTTAACACCCTTTGCAGCGTTTTTTGGCGAACCGCTAGCACTAACATTACAGCGAAAAGTGAACAAAGTAGGTAATCTTTTGGTATCGTCTTGGGTCGTCCCATTCGTTTTTCGTCAAGTTCTTAAATTAGTCCTATTCTGCTTTCGTCACTCATTCTACATTCGTCACATTCGTCGGTGGCTTTCAATGTAGAATGAGTGACGAAAGCAGAATAGGACTAATTTAAAAATTTGACGAAAAACGAATGGGACAACATGGGGACAACCCAAGACGATACCAATCTTTTTTACTTCATTTGTCTATAATGCACTAGCGACCCGCCCCGGCTTCGCACTGGTTATAGTCTGACAAAAAAGAGTAGAAATTAAAAAGTGGCATTACTGTATGTCGTCCCTTTCAAATCAATACCGATATATATAAGAAAACGGGACGACACTACAGTATTGCCACTTTTTAATTTCTACTCTTTTTGTCAGACTATTACGCAAAACCTAAACAAATCATATGTTTAGTTAAAAAACATTTCTCAAGAATCACTCTACTGGTAGGTGAAAACGAAAACCGCATGAAAATCTGTTCCATAGTTTTTGAGTTTATCGCGAACATACATACATATCCTCCTGAGTCCCTGAGGCCTTTATAAAGGATTAAATCCAAATGGAATTTTGTATTAAAATGGAATACAAGAAGGTTCCAAATTCAAAACTGCAATAATGACAAGGGGGACTCCGGCAGGAGGATATACGGATCATTACCATAAAGACTCCAAGGTCATTTCTCAAAAAGTTGGCACCGCCAGGTTATAATTCATGTTTTTCAAAAATTTTGCATTTTTTTTATTGGGATCATTAAAAGGCAACTTAAACTATTAGAAAATGTGGAAGGGAAGCAATTCCTTCAATTAGTTTAGAAGATATAGGCGTTTGAAATTCAGGTGAATGATATCAAGGACAGGTGAAAGATATTTTGTGTCCAGGTTATCGATAGTAGAAGCAGGTTATCGAGAAATAAGTACAAATTCCAATGAAAATATTGACAGGTTATCGAGAGGCGTCATTAACCTGTGTCCGTTGCCGTTAACCTGGTTTCTTGTCATCATTCACCTGAAATGAGTGTCATCCACCTATCCACCACATCATTTTCAATGTCTTCTAAAAATAATCGAAATATGTGTCATTTTCTATAAAAAGGGACCTTATTGTCCACTACGATGATTAAAATTTTGGATTCTGACCCACCTCACCTTCGATTCGATTCCCAATTTAACAACAAGTTTCTGTGAATAAGTAAACATTCAATCTTGCTGTCTATTCACCCCGGCAGTACCTAGTGGAACTCAGGTTTGGTGCAACATAGACACACGCTGTTTTGGTCATCCAACACGTCTTGATGAGCACTTGGAAGAGCAGTACCCAAGATAGAGCTGATGCTGAACCCTCGCAGTACCTACTGGAACTCATGTTTGATGCAACATAGACACACGCTGTTTTGGTCATTCGACACATCTTGATGAGGACTTGGGAGGGCAGTACCCAAGATAGAGCTGATGCTGAACCCTCGCAGCACCTAGTGGAACTCGGGTTTGGTGCAACATAGACACACGCTGTTTTGGCCATCCAACACGTCTTGATGAGCACTTGGAAAAGTGGTACCCAAGATAGAGCTGATGCTGAACCCTCGCAGTACCTAGTGGAACTCAGGTTTGGTGCAACATAGACACACGCTGTTTTGGTCATTCGACAAGTCTTGATGAGCACTTGGGAGAGCAGAACCCAAGATAGAGCTGATGATGAACCCTCGCAGTACCTAGTGGAACTCAGGTTTAGTGCAACATAGGCACACGCTGTTTTGGTCATCCAACACGTCTTAACGAGCACTTGGGAGCGCAGTACCCAAGATAGAGCTGATGCTGAACCCTCTTAGTACGAGTGGAATAGACTTGGTTCAGCATAGTCATAAACTGTTTTGGTCATCCAACACGTGCTGGGAGAGCAGTAGGAGCACTAGATAGAGAAATTGCCAAATCGCCAAACGTGAAATATGCGTCGTTGAAGAGTTCCGTTCTGATCTTATTAGCAGTTCCACTTCATCAAATGTCACTTTTGTGAATGTATATGCTTGATTTGTAAATAAAAACACAAAAATCACTATATGTATGCCTTTAAGAGTTGAGGAGTTCCCTCGATTCTTCATGGATCCCATCATCAGAACTGGGTTTTGACAAAAACGGGACCAATCTGTATGCATATACATACAATCAAAAAAAGAATTTTCAAAATCGGTCAGGTAAACAAACGTTAAGCATTGAGGTTTCAGATTATCATCATCATCATTCGCTTGCCCTTGCTCCATTCATTTGGGGTCGACGCAGCATGTCTTTTTCTTTTCATCCATACCTCTCTCTCTCGCCCGTCATCTCATCACATAATAAACAAAATGAGCATGTTTTCACCTTTTTCCAAACATTTTAATAAATGTCTAAAACTAAAAACCCTCATAAGGTACCTTTTCCCGTGGGACGTCACAAATCTACTTACGACATTAGTGTAATAATTTTTTTTTTATAAAAAAGACCAGGGAGGAAAATGGGGTCTACGTTTGTATGGAGAAACAGTTGTCCACTAACGACTTGATAAGCATAATCACTGTATTGTGTGTTTGAGTATATGTAACGTGGATTTTAAATAATTATCGTTCACCTGTCATATGGCAGGTGAATGACGCTTCATTCACCTGCCAGTGCATCATTCACCTGACTTTTTTGGACAGGTTAACGAGACTTAAGACAAAAGTACACCAATTTGGATAATATGCAGCTTTAACCGACAGGATACTTTTTATTCCTAAATTAACACACAAAAGCGATATAACCGCTATATAATTATATAGTTACGAGTATTAGTTGTGGTATCAGTGACATTAACCTGCCGCAAAATCTCATCCACCTGGCAGTTTTAGCCAGGTGGACGATATGCAGGTGATGGGGAAAATGACAGTTATATCGTGAATATACAAAATGTATTAGCTTGATGAACTCCATACTTAGGAATATATAACTAAACTATTGATTACGTTACATATCTTAATAGTAATGCTATAGGTTACACAATTAGCAAGATATCGACGCCAGGATAAAGAGTACTTACCCGTTACAAACTCCAATTTCCGATACTTTGTCGTTTGTGTTTTATTTGCGAAGCACAATAGCCACGTCTTCGTCCTACCAGGTGATAGCTGATGAGTGACGGCTTCGGCTCGTGCGGAGTGAGACGGGATAGGTGCGGTGGGGGTTATACAATCGTCGTGAACGTGACGCGCCAGGTGAATGTTAAGAATTGCCTTGGACAAACTTTGAAGCCGAATAACTTAAAATATAATTATAATATTGTTATGCGATAGTAATACTTTAAAAGTTAAGGATATATGTTAATAAAATACGGTAATGACGTTAAATTAAGTTAATAATTTGTGTGGTTTTCATAGCTCGGAACATCAGTACCTCGCGTTGGGACACGGCAGGTTAACGGATAAACGTAGTTACAATTTTTTTTTGTTATCAATTTTTATTAAATCTTTTTTAAAGTATTAGGCCTCTGTGTAAAAAGTCTCTCTAAATATGTGTTAAAATTTTATATATAAAAATTATACATAATGAAAAAAAAGTTCTAACATAAACCTATTTACAGGTGACGGTGCCAACTTTTTGAGAAATCACCTCAACCAATTAATGAAACTACAATCTAAATGGCACACCATCAACAGCTCTATCCCCCAAGGCAGCGTATTAGGATGTCTGCTGTTCCTAATATATATAAACGATCTTCCTAAAATAACCAACCATAAATGTATCATATTTGCCGACGATATCACTCTCATGTTTAAACATGACAACAACTCTGACGATTACTCTGAAATAAAAGAAACATTCAACAATCTCTGACTGGCTACAGGATCTCAACCTACTTAGTAGTAAATACAACCAAAACAAAACTTATGCAATTTAGGCACTATCAGAAAAAACCTACCGATCTAACACCGCTGTTGCAGGATTTAAATATAAATGAAGATACTGAATGCACTTTATTAGGAATAACTATAGACAATCATATCAACTGGAAAAAACACATTGCTAAGGTTCAATCTAAACTATCAAGTTTTATTTTTGCTCTGGGCATTCTGAAGTCAAACACACATACAGAGTGCGCTTTGTCCGCTTACCACTCTTACGCCCAAGCCTGGTTACGTTATGGTATTATTCTATGGGGCCATAGCAGTGACGCCCACGATCTCCTTGTAGCCCAAAAAAAATGTGTCCGCATACTAACCAATATACAACAAACAGACAGTTGTAAGAAACATTTCACTAACCTCCAAATTTTAACTCTCCCCTCTCTCTACATCTTAGAAATTTCTACTTGTGTCATAAAGAACACACAGTTATTTGAGTTTTGTAAAAGTGCACGTCGTAACAATAACCTCATCCCCCCGGAACCAATTTTGGATATTTACAAAAAAGGCCCTTATTTCAGAGCAATCCAGATTTATAATAAGCTGCCAAACAATATAAGAAATATAAAAAACCTTAACCCATTCGTGTCAAAACTAAAACTATTTTTAATATCGAAGGCATACTATTCGGTCCAAGAGTTTATGGAGGATAAATTTTCATAAGTATAAGTACTACTAATAATTATTAATTCTTAACAATATTATTAACCCCTTTTGTAAATATAAGTTAACATAGGACTTACTTAATACAAAAAATAAGCTAGGCTAAAATATCAATCATCAGAGCTGTCTCTCTAAGAATTAGAGGAACGAGAAGAAGGATCGAAAGATTTGGATCTGAAGACGGCTGTGGAATACCCATCCTTGAAGATTAGATTTCTCTTCTTGCTACCACACAACTGTATTGAAATAAGCTTAAAATTGTATTATTTAACGTAATAAATGTGTTATCATCATATAATAGTAGTAGGGTACTTACTTCTAAGTAGGATTACATAATTCAGTGACTTTTATAGTACGAATATAAAATGAGATTAAAGTCAATGTTAAAAAAAGGCTAAAGTGGTTATTATTTAGGATTTTTATTTATCTTATGTAACAGTATTATGTATTGTTACAGTTAAGTAACACTATTTAGTTTAAAAAAAATGTTCCATAAATAACTAGACATAAGATTAATTTGCAGTGCCCTACCAGGGTGCCATGTGTTCTAAAACTTTTTATTGTAACAACTTTATTATGTAAGTACCATGGTTCGCAATAAAGGATTCTAATCTATGCTATTCTATTCTATACAAACAGACAGACGCGCCGGGGGGACTTTGTTTTATAAGCTGTAAGAGTGATTGTAACGCATAAGTATAATACCTACTATTAAGTAGGTATTCTAATAACTAATTTAATTTATGGTAATTTTATTTATTTAATATTGAAATTGAAAATACCTACTTATTTATAGGATATAAATTATTTTTTTATCCTAGTTTTAAAGTCGGGTTTTCTTTTTATTGTAAAAAGTTTTGATTCCATTAGGTATCTTACCGGCAGGGTCCTTGCACGACAAGTGCGTAACATACTTGACGTGCTTGTGCTGAAAGTAGTCGAGGACCATGTTCGGCCAACCCGGCGCGAGACTCGCGGCACCCGCCATCGCCATCGGAAACAATAACAATCGCCACATCTGAAGATAAGGTTGTCAAATGAGATTATTTAGCACTTTTTTGGTTAATTTTAGTTGGTCGTGGAAATTTTTAATACCTTACCTAGCTTTTTGTCAAATAAAGGATGACGTTAGACCGGACCGGGCCCGGGCCGAGGTGACCGACACGTCATTTCCATAGAAAACGAAGCGTCGGAGGCTCAGGGCCGGCCCGGTCTAGCGTGAGTCATCGTTTAAGCAGGTACCTTAATGTTTACCTAAATTTTTGTAGGTATGTAGGTACATTTCTTTGTATCTGCATGAAATTGAACGACCAACACTATAAACTGAACTAAAGTAGTACTTATAAACGTAGTCTACCTACCGTCTTCCGCATACCTAATGACACTGGTGGATCTGACTGGCATACACTGAATGCAGCTTAACGATGTAGGTACCTATGAAATATAAAATAGGATACAGCAATTATATTGCAACGTGAAGCCAAGAAAGTAAAATATTACTAAGGCAGCTCATACTCAGCTGTAGGTAACCCATAGTCGCCATACGGGTCATCATCATTATCTTCCTAGCGTTGGCTCGGCATTTTGGAGACGCAGGGTCCGCTAAGCAACATATTGCCAAGAATTGGCACAGGCAGTACGTAGTTTCTATGAAAGCGATATATGACGTTCCAACCCAATGGAAAGCTAGGCATTATTGGGATTAGACGGATTTTAATTAGGCACAGGCACATTACCTTGTTTGAAAATTGCCTCCAGGTATTATCATATATTAACATATATAAAGGTCCCTCGTTCACTTACTACCAACTTAATTAGTAGTAGTCTATGTAATACTTTGCATTCTGAATGTCATCAACATATGAGTAAAAAAAAAGGTAATTTTCTTATTTTATTTAAAAACGAAAATTATAATATGTTGCAAAGTTATCCGAAAGGAATATGTATGAGTATGTAGGTAATAGGTATGCCTGTCCGTTTCCTAAGATTAAGTTCGCCATACATTTACTATGTCGTAGGTACATGATCTTAGAAAAACGGACGGACTTTACCTCCAAATGTATATATGTTACAGTTCATGGCGTGGTCAGAGCCAAGGTGGGTAGTTTGCAATATAAATTCCGCAATCACAACTGCGACCGACATGATTGCAGTCATTTATCGCGATCATTTGTGATCATTAAACATATTTCTGTCAATCAGTCTCTGGGGCCTTATTCTCAAATCATACATGTAAATCAAAATGATATCGAATTTGTATTTTTGCGTAATTGCAAGAGTAAATCCAAATGAGTATAGGTACCTAATCAAAATGAATAATTAAATACTTAAGTATTTATCATTCCACCAGCCACCATGAGTAAATATCAAATTTCTTTGCCACTCATCTTGTGGATAAAACGCAACTTTCTCATAAGTTTTTGAAGAATAATGAAAATCTTTTTGACATGTAGAGCTTACTATGTCAGCGTCGAGTAGTGGTATTCAGAATAAATTGTAGGTAAAACAGACGTTACGAGTGTGTATTACTAGATTGGTAATAGGTACATACTGTGCCTATTGCTTCGGGAAGTACTACCTATGTATTTCATACCTATTTTATTCATATAAATTTTAGACGGAGAGCTAGAACGTCACCTGGCACTACTTTTCCACCAAATAAAACGCCTGGCATTGTTATATTTGAATTAAATACATAGATTAGCTATAATATCACACCAAACACAGAGCTCTATAAATTGCACACCGTCAATTGATTTTACCCAACCCTATTAAATTGATTGATTTTGCCCTTTGTTGCCCAACCACTGTCACACCCACCGCTGAACAGCTGCCAGGCGCCCGGATTAATTAATAATGATTGTATGGCACACTAACTAGAGGGATTTCGTTGCACTATAAATTGCAAACCTCTTAGACCAAAATAAACTATAGTACCTGTAGTAAAATCTTATTGAGAAAATACTGCTTTAGATATGTGATATGCCTAATTTGCACATTAGAGCGCGGTCAGAAGTATGCTATACCTATACCGCGCCACTTTGTTACTTACTCATATTAAATCGGTGTTATTAGGTCCTTACCTATGAAATTGGCGTTTTTGTTCATAGATATAAGTCTGATCCTAGTTTTTTTTTTTTTTACAAAAGTACATACACAATTACAATAAAACTACAATATGATTTCGCCAAACTGCTTGACAGCAATTAATTGTTATTTTTTATTGTTAAGTGTTCAGAATTAAGCCTTGAAAATAGGTCTTTTCATGTGCTGTCGGTTCGAGTATTAAAATTACTTATATTTTTCTAATGGTACCAATTTTCAAGAAATGGAGATATTGAAAACATACCTAAAGGTGTCAAAAATTACTGGAAAAATTTTGTTTGGTTTGAATTAGCCATCAAAAAAATATCCGCAAAATTAATTGTATGGAAATTCGTGTTTCGTTGAAATTCTCCGAACAAAACGCCAATTTCATAGGTAATGACCTAATATAATGCTATCGTATTTTCATTTCTAAATAAGGGCTCCGACCTCTAGAGACATGGGTGTTTATGCCAGCAGTTTTCTGCGTAGCTAAATGGAATTACGGAGTAGAAAAGAGTTGAAAACGTATCCAGAGTCCAATCTAATAAGCTGATTCTGCAATGACTGATCAGGATCACAAATGCAGAAGTGTCATTATAAACATCAGAATAATTTGACATTGATATTTACCAGTTGCTTTGCGGTGAAGGAAAACATCGTGAGGAAATCGGACTAATCCCAATAAGGCCTAGTTTCCCCTATGGGTTGGACGGTCATATGGCAGGCGCTTTCGTAAAAACTAGAGCCTACGTCAATTCTTGGGATTAGTTGTCAAGCGGACCCCAGGCTTCCATGACCCGTGGCAAAATGCCGGGATAACGCGAGGAAGAAGAAGATATCAGAACACATTCTTTCCTGGACTCATCATGATGGTAACAAAGTTGGGTTGCAATAATTTATTAGACTTTCGGCCCGATTCGAACTTTAAGATACGTCAATTAATAGATCTAGAAACGATATGGATTAGATGGTCAGTGTCAAAAGAGACGTTTTTGTTTGAAGAAACGTCACATTTGACACTGACATATCTAATCCATATCGTTTCTATATCTATTAATTGACGTACATATCTTAAAGTTGACCGTGACTGTATTAATTACTTTTGCATGCTGCATGGTAGGTCATAAGAATCTAGTCATACTAGTTATAGGTAATATTCAATATTTCTATGCCTATTCAGGTAGGATGTGCTGTTCAAAAATTGTTTTTTACATCTTTATCGTACCGCATTCAAGAAATAAATGATTATGATTATGAAAGTTCGAACCGGGCAGTTTATGTACAGTCACATATACGAAGTATGGGCTCTGTGGCTCTTTCCCACGGAACACCCCGTTTTTTTCGGGTACGGTTTGCAGGATCCCGTTTTATAGTTTGACAAAAAAAGAGTACCTAGAAATTAAAAAGTGGCAATACTGTAGTGTCGTCCCTTTCAAATCACCGTGGCTAAAAAATAGAGTCATCCCGTTTTCTTATACAGGGGGGCTAAAAAATAACTGCATTCCCTTTGCCAGGGAGGTTTTGGGATTATGTTGAGCAACTTTTACTATAAGACCAACCCCGAAATCAATAAAAGATTACCCTCCCATAGAATAATGTAGTAAATAAAGGTAGTGGACCCCGCAGTAATTCCTCAGCCAGAAAAAACTTTACAATATGATAAAGTATCAATAAATAAAAAGTATTGTAGAAATTTCCAAAGAATAATAATAATAGAATTAAAGTAAATACCTAAAGTCTTAAATCGTTAAAATCTTTTTACGGAAAAATGCTCCGTTCAAACTTTCTTCACCAGACATATTCATGTAACGTATTGCAACAATATATGAAATATCAAAAAAATATCCCAGTAGAAATACCAGTATTAATAAAATATTTTTTTTTGGCGTGTCTTGGACCGGAAAATTGCTCAGTCTAATTTTTTCACTGGAATGCCCTTTTATTGCCTTTTTATACCTACAAAATGAAAATCTAAAAAATTTCCACTCTCAGTTTTTAATAGTTCTATAATACATACATTTCGATACGCATTTTTTTTTGATTTTTTTACACACTGCGCCAAATTATATTCTAAGATCATATAAGAAGAAAAAAATGACAGAGCAATTTTCCGATGAAAATGAGCATCAAAAAAAGGAAGTATCATAAAAAAATATTCCCATGTTTGACAAAACTTTTAGATTTTTTTCTAGTATCACATACTGATACAAATAACTTATTTTGTAATAATTTTGGACTGAGGAATTACTCGGTTCAATATATAATCAGATTTGTGTTTTTACCTAACTTAGGAGTGTTTTTTTTTTTGGATATTTATAATGTTAGTCTCGGCTCATACTATACAATAACCAAGCTAAATTTCATCGACTGAGAAATTAATGCATGGGTCTCCATACAACAACTTGCTTCATTTACTACACTAGAAAAAGAACTAGCCAAAATGTATGAATCAGCCTGATTTTTTTTCGCGATTTCGGCTTTGGTCTCATAGTAAAAGTTGCTCAGTATAATCCCAAAACCTCCCTGGCAACGGGAATGTAGTTATTTTTTAGCCATCCTGTATAAGAAAACGGGATGACTCTACAAGTCCACAGTATTGCCACTTCATTTTTAATTTCTACTATAAGTACGTATAGTAGTACCTAGGTATAACGTGCTAATAGGTAAACGTTTACACGAACATTCTGTTTGCGTACCCGCAAAAAACGGGATGGTCAGTGGGAAAGCTCCAGATGCCATTTTGTATTTGGAATTCATTCTAAGACTTACTTACGATTTAGGTACCTATGAGCCATAGGTAAACAAGCATTTTTTTAAGAAATAAAAATCAAATATAAGGAAATACTTTTTTTATTATAAACGGTACACATAATTATATGTTACTAAACCTATTACTAAACGTTATCATTATTTATTTTATATACACAAATATTAAAACAGTATTGCTTTATACTTAATCAATTATTTATAATTCAATTTATTATCATTTTCAGATATAGATAATAAATTATGTAGGTATTTTTTTAATAAAATAATTAGCAGAAAATTAATTACGAAACTAAATACAAATATAATGTAGTGGGGAACACTAACCGACGGACCACTATCTAGAACTTGTGTGTAAAAAGCAGCTATATAAAAAAAAATACCTTCTTATTAAGCTCGACGCTGTTAGCTATAGCATTATCTAAGTGGATTCGATTGGATTGTCAATTAAAAACAAATGATTAAAATGGTACTGTGTCCTTGCATGGGCGTACGCAGCATTTTTTAAGGGGTGGGGCAGAAGTAGGGGAGGCTGGGTACGTTGTAACAGGGTACGGTAGAAACAGACATTCTTAGCTAATGGTCAGAGACCAGGGTGGGGCAACTGCCCCACCTTGCCCCACCGTGGGTACGCCTATGTGTCCTTGGTCTATTTATTTATTAAGTGGCGGCCAAATTTTAGAATTGTCGGCCGACAATCGGCAAGACACAAACAGTTTATAAAATTGTTGGCCACATCATAATGTAGGTGTAGACAGGTCAGTTCAATAAGTTGTACTCTCGGTTTAATGTAATTATAGAAACAGTTTTAAAGCACCTCTGCTTTATAAAATCGCCAATTCATATCGTAAAATATACCTACCTAATATTTAAAACTTTCGCGTTTTGAACACATATTAACTCACATTTATAGACGGGTCAGTGTGCCGCGACCACGACCAGTGAAACCTGTGTCGAAACGTCGGTAAATAAAGGTAATAAAATAAATTCGCGATAGACCCGTACATAAATGTGAGTTAATATCGTAAAATAGTTACATTATCCAACGATAATCATTAGGTATGTCCAGTCATTTCATGAAACTGACAATTTTACGACAGCGTCGCGTTTTTTGAAAAAAAAAATGTATTCGGACACAAAAACAATAACTTCTTTTGGCATTGCCGGCATGTAACATACTAAACGTTGTGTACTGGGGGACGATTTCTGAATTTCGAACGCTCGATTTCCTCACTCGAAAATCGGTGGAAAACGGCGAATTGCTAAGTTTTGAAATACGAGCGATAGAAATTGGGAATCTGGTATTGACCACTCGTTTTCAATTCTATTAGTAAAATTTAAATGCCTAGTAGTGGAGATATTATTCAAAGAAATACACGAAATCGAGTGGTCGAAATTCAAAAAACGGCCCCCTGGGGCCGATTGCATAACAAACTACAACTAATATTACAAGCGGAACTCCTTATTTAATAAGTGAAATTAGAAAAGGAGTTCCGCTTGTAATATTAGTTGTAGTTTGTTATGCAATCGGCCCCTGGTCTGCACCTTCAGTATCGGATAAAATTATTAATTAAGTAAGTACAAAAAAACACCTACAATACTTATTTTAACTGTAAAACGTGTCAACATTCTAGCTAGTAACATCACAGCTCACTAAGGGGCACAAGCCTAAAACTTAAATATAATATATCAATACCACAAAGCAATACATACAATTTTTGTAAGATTTATTTAAAGTATTTATTTGTCGATATTCTCATAATGGTCGGTAAGATGATTATGTATGAATATATAATTCAATGCGGACTAGATCGCACGTTGTGCTTCAATAAAAAAATAGTCAAGCTCTAGAGAAACTATTACAGTATTACACCGTTTCCCTTGATTATGTTTATTCAGATAGATATAGTTGCGGAGGGCATACGGGATTATACCGAACATTTTTTTATTTTTTTAGATATACATATATTAGATATCGATGCAACCGTCAACGACATTTACGTTAAAATAATCTATATTAACTAAAAACGTTGACAAAATTTATAAATAGACATAGAGATTTATGCAAGGGATTCTATAAGGGGGATCGGTACGGTATACATCCAATGCATATCAAAATACAAACAGGTCACTTTGTAGTTACGCATCGATTGTCTATGTGAATACCGAAAAAATTGTGAATTTATTATTTTATTACTACATCAGTTCAAGGTCAAACAAAAGTTTCCATGGAATTATCGTGTTCGTTGTGACACTAAAATGTAACGGGTAATAAAATCGAGTCCAAAGGGTTCGTATTACTAGTATTCACTAACTAAGCCACGGAAAAAACTTCGAGCGTTATAAAACCAAAAAAATTGCGCTCAACGCTGTCAGCGTGTAGCGATTATACTCGGAGAATTTTTCGTGGCCTACAGATCAGAAGTTCATCACGAGTATAGATTTTGCAAATTAATACATGTATTATGTAGGTGTTTTATGAGTTGTTAGTGTCGGTGGAGGGGCGGCGCGCGTTGTTGCGCTGCGGGATGACGAACTCGGCGTGGCGCGGCGCCGTGAAGGGGTTGGTGGCGGCGAACGGGCCGCTCACGGAGCCCTGCCGCTCGCGGAGCGCAGCGCGGCGTGCCGGCGGCGTGCCCGTGCCCGCGCCTGCACCCGACAGAGGCAGCGAGCGAGCTCCACTACAAAAAAAAAAACACATTGTTCTTTGTTATTCCATTGAGATTTTAAGTATGAATTCGAAGGTCGAAAAGCTATGTCCAGTTCGCAAACAGAAACCTCTGTCCTGACATGGTATACACCCACTTGCCAGAATTTCATTTGCCATAGTTTCATTTGCCATAATAGTCAACAGCCATTATATTGTTTCCCATAATTACATATGCAATACTTATTGTTTACTATATTAGTCACGTGCCAGAAACTTTGTTTCCCATAAAATCAATTTCAATAATATCATTTGTCATCATCATTGTAAGCCATAATTATCACTAGCCATAATATAATTTTTTTACAGAAACCAAATGCTACTAGAAAAATGGGTTAGGTTAGGTTTGAACTGCGACCCCATGGTATAATAATATACTCCGCCTGGTACTCTATTCCCGTCTTTCCTAGGTCACCTAAGTGACACAAGCCTACGTCATCATGCGACAGCGCTATATGATAATATGCGATAGCGCTATATATAGCGGCCATGTTATTGTGACGTAGGCCTGTGTCACTCTGGGAATAGAAGACCATGTTTTATTAGACCATGTGCGACCCTTACAGAAAAGAATTGCTACTGGAAAAGTAGGTTAGGTTAGGTTTGAACTGCGACCCTTACAGAAAAGAAATGCTATCAGAAAAGTGGGTTAGGTTAGGTTTGAATTGCGACCCTTACAGAAACCAAATGCTACTAGAAAAATGGGTTAGGTTAGGTTTGAACTGCGACCCTTACAGAAAAGAAATACTACTGGAAAAGTAGGTTAGGTGAGGTTAAATATTCTATTAAATAATATTATTACAATTAATAATATGTACAACAACACGTATGGCACTCGTACGTTCTGGAATCTAATAATCGGGTAAACAAAGAGTATGTCACATCATTTTTATGGTAAACAAACAATTCGGGCAAATGAAATTCGGGCAAATAAAATTCGGGCATATGAGTATTATGTTATATAATTTTCGGACAAACAATAGACAACCGTCCTGACATGCCGGTAGGCGGTAAGAAACTGGGTCTGTGTATTAAGCATTTACCAGTTTGATACAACAGTATTTTCTGTACAGGTGGAGTGGAGACACAGGTAGTGACTAATTTTGGAATTGGGCATGCTCTGGGCAAAGGTTTTTTTACGAATATGTCTATAGAAAATTCTGTTAGGTTAGGTTTTCTGCAAGTACCTACTTATATGTATATTGATAAAATAAAAATAAAAATCTCGAATTAATAAAATCATAACTTTTGGGCACGAATTTGAAAACTTTAAAGTGATTAACAGTGAATCAAAATACTTTCATTTTACGGTCGTATTGGGCATGTTGAACTCTACTAACCATAATTTCTTCAAACACAAAACAAAGTGTTGATTAGTTGACTACAGTCATTGATTGGGACGTGAAGCGATTGGAAGACGAAAATGAAGTGAATGTTGTAATATTAGTGGATTTGTGAATGAAATATTCGTAAAGAACATGTCGGTAAGTAATAGATAGTCAATAGCCTTGTGCGAAATGATTTGTTTAAACTTTTAAAGCGCGGTATGCCTAGAGCAATTTGTGATGTTTTCGATTGGATTCTATCAAGCGAATTATAGACAAGTAGGTACCTAATCGTGTAACCATTTAATAAGTGGGTAATGTCGCTATAACGTAACTAAGGGTGGTGTCCAACTTCTTTATATATTTATATGTGTATTTTGTTTCACATTTTGCTTAATGAAAGAGTGATACGCAATGATATTGGACCAACATATTGGACAGATGGAATACCACCCTAAACCAAAAAAAAGTAAAAAGAAACCACGTGACTCGACCATTGACCAATGCCGCAAGCAATTCCACAGAAACAAAATGTGCCTCGTTGACCGAATAACCCGAATCACTTGGTTTTCTAATATTATTTTAAGAACAGAATGAAATGAAAGTGAAAGAAAACATATTCGAGTCGAAAATACCACAAATCAGTCTAAGTATAGCTCGCCTTATGTAGAGCGCGGAGGATCTACCATGACCGCTAGCTATGTTCACCTTTTTTTCGGCACCACACAGCGGCTACGGTCGCTTAACTCTTTAGTTTCGCTTAAGATCACCAAAAGGATTGCTGAAAACGGTAATTAAATACAGATTCAAATAAATCACACATTATTAGATAAGTTTAAGTCTCTAATCAGTTGTAAACTATCAATCAATGAATATCGGCTTATTTCGAAATATTGTTGAATAACTCTGCTTACTCGCCAATAAGAACGTCACGCCTGTAATAGAGTATAGTTTAACCAAATAGTTGTGTCAATAATCTAAAATAAATCAACCAGAATAGCTATGGCAACCATAACGCGGTGGCCACACCAGGGAATGAACGCCGCTCGTGCAGTACCTGGGCACGGAGTTGAGGTCGGCGGCGGCGGACATCTGCCGCGGCGGCAGCGCGGGCGGCGCGCTCGCCGCTGTCGCCCCGGGCCGCGCGCAGGGTCGCGGAGGGAGCTGCAACACAAAACACAGATTAAGAGGAAAGCGGACGACAGTGCGCGAGGCTTCTCCATACATTCTTTCTCAGTTTTCTTTGAATGTTAACATCATAGAAAATATTTGTACGAAACGAAAAATATTTTCATTCATTTTTTCATCCAAAGAGGAAAATTGAGGTTATACTCGCTTGGAGAAGCGGTCCCACACTATTTTCTTAAGCCTTTTTTTTAGGGCCTGGGCTCGATCGCGAAAGTCGAGTTTGTAAATTTCGAGCAAATCTAATGCCATTGCGCTTTTATTGGAGAAAAAGAGATAGATGCCCCAAATTTGCGAAATTCGATATTCACGGGAGGTCTGGCCCTAACGCCTTTTTGGTCAGGTCCGGCAGGCCGGGGTAGTCACCTGCGGCGGGTCGTGCGGGCGGTCGGGCGCGGCGTGCGACCGGGCGCGCGCGAGGCGCGGCTGCGGCGCGGGCGGCGGCGGGCGGCGCGGCGGCACGCTGTCCCGCCGCGCCGCCGCCGCCGCCGCCGCGCCGCCCCAGCGCCCAGCCGGACCCTCCTGTACATTATAGAGCTTGCACGTTTATACTGCGTAATATAGAAGAGTGATATACTGTTCTCCTCTTAATAGGTAAGTGCGACAGTGACTGTTGCCTTTCGTTCTCTACGGAGCGTAAACGGTTGGCATGTTGGTTACGCACCCTGGTTTAACCCCTCGTATGCTTAGATCCGTGCGTGAATTTAAATCTATTTTTTTAAATGTCAAGGTCACTTTTTCTATGCTCAAATTTGACAGGCCGCATACGAAGGGTTAAATTAACTTATTGGTCAGAGGAGTAAATAGTATTTTATGCAACCGTTGTTTAAGAGAGGTCAAAAAAGGCGAGTGGCGTGAGTAACAATTTGAGGCGGAGCCGAAAAAAAGACGCCACGAGTATTTTTTGACTCAGTTAAACAACGTTGCATACAATACGTTTTCTACGACCAAGCACTTACTTTGAAATAAAATTGTAAATTTAACAAATATTTTTAATTCAAGAATTAGCAAAAATGGTGTCTATGGTTCACTTATTTGTCAGAGATGACATTTAAAATACGATTGGCAACACTGTATTTCATTTTTTAAGTGGTCATTACACGAAGTATCGTAAAATCGCCAAAAAGATACTGCGTGTATGCACAAATTCTTTTTTGGGGAATAGACTAAATACTTATCTTGACAATTATAAGGTAGGGTTTTAAAGGTGTGTGCACGACCCTTTAAATGACAAATAAAAGTAGGTACGGGAGTAGAAAAAATATCAAAAAGGCAAGAAACCACTTTATTAATTCGCAACCAATTTTTCCCATAAT
Organism: Cydia splendana; assembly: GCF_910591565.1. Classification (NCBI taxonomy): domain Eukaryota; kingdom Metazoa; phylum Arthropoda; class Insecta; order Lepidoptera; family Tortricidae; genus Cydia; species Cydia splendana. The sequence continues at coordinate 20,413,927 of NC_085962.1, forward strand.
TTTGTTACCTGCGAGGCGGTCTCGGTCCGGCTTGACTCGGTTCGGCTCGGCTCGGTTCGGCTCGGCTCCGGTCGGCTCGGCTCGGGTCGACTCGGCGCGGTGCGCGGCGACTGCGGCCGGCTCGGCTCGGCCCGCTGCACCTCCGTCCGAGTGGGCGATGGGTTCTTCGCCGATGTCCGCGGGTCTGCCAGCCGGTTTACTGGTGATCTTCTGTCTGCTTGCAACTATACAAAAAACATATATTTAGGAATCGACATTTAGTAGTTAGTAGGATTATCAGTAGTTTAAAAAAAAGCTGAACTAGTATTGTAAATCCGTTATTTAAAAAGTAGATACGAGGCAGGTATTCATAGGTAGGTTTCCTGTCATTCAATCCGATATTATATAGTACATTGTTAACCAAGGGTGGAAAGTGAACCATTTAACCCGAGATATTTTGGCGCTCGAACGAAGAGAGAGCGCCAATAGTTCGAGGGTGAGATGGTTACTTTTACCCGAGTTAAACACTCTACTTTTCATTTCGACTATGAGGAAAGTCAAACACGAGAAATGTATCAAGGTTTATTATTGGTAAGTACGCAGAATTAACAGATAGGTACATATAGGATAACCACATTTTAACAACAATGAAATTGAATTACTTAAAGATTACGATAAAATTGGAACAGTTTGAAAAATAAAATGTTTTGCTAGGCATATTCATATTAGAAATCTTCTGAGACACCTGGGTCTCTTGTATGTTGTGAGATGCAGGCACATTTTGTTCGTCAAACTGACTATTTTGTCTCGAAAAATATGGGACTGGATCCGGATCTTTGGACGTACCAGGTTGGGGAGATAGACTTCTTTCGATATTTATTAATTCGGTTAATTTTGACGCTATTTTAGATTTATTTTGGACGGAGTCTTCCACGTATCCCTCGGCGACGGTACTAGACTTCCAACCACCGTGCCGTTTCAGAGTGGATATGCTAGCTCCAGAATCGGCGAGTAGGGTGGCGGAAGTCCGACGAAAGCAGTGTCCTGTGTACAATTCTGCATTCGGCAAATTCAGGAATAAAGCAATTTGTCGTGGCATATTTGCAAACTTGTTTTTTCCAATTACTTGCTTTTTAAAGCATCTACCACGTTGGTAATTTAAAAAATATCGGTCCGTGTTTACATTTTCTGGTCTGAGAGCTTCGTACTTTTCTACCAACTTTGTAAATTCTTTACGTACTACAAACTGACGGTCTATTTTGGTTTTTGTGTTCAACAGTTTCACTAGTATTATCTCGTTCTGTTTTTCGACATCATGGACGGTAATTTGTGAGAATTCGATGCTTCTGCAGGCGCCGCATACGCCAAATATAAGAACAACCTGCAACATTATTTCATTTTCACGCCACTGTTCGGAAATGTGGTAATAGATGGTCTAAAACCAAGCTGGAAAGTAGGCAATAGCTGTAGCACCTGAACCACCGCTACTACAATGTTTCATTGTTATCATCATCTGTCATTGGTGACGGTTCGCTACAGCAATGAGTATCATTTAAAACATAAAAATCAATAAAGGGTCGTTTTTGGCGCAACTTTTTCCTTCAAAAATAAAATTAGGTTATTTATAGGACCAATTTCTTGTTTAAAAAAAAGGAATGTCAAAACCATTCAATTCATTTTTTTTAACAATTATCCATTCAGTCACTCTTAAGGCGTTTTTTACTTTTGTAGCTGTTGTGGTTTTTTTGAGCAATAACGCTTCTAAGTTTAGAGTCGGTTTGAATCAAATAACAGAAAAACGCCTCTTAAAAATGATAAAAAAAGTAAAAAAGGCGGGATTTGAAAATACTTACTGAATTGGATAGTGTAAATTATGTTTGACTAAAAAATACAAGAAACACGTAGGTATCTACGCTCGCTATAAAAATGAGTTCTTCTAGTGAAGAAAATAATATTCTTACGCTGACGCCTACCGAAATTCAAGAGACAGCACAGGCAGTGGCTAGTAATTTGCTACCAGAGAAATCGCGGGCTAGTACTTATAGTTATGCAAATGTTTTCTTATTTCCTCGCAGTAGTCGTGAAAAGCACTATGTAAGGCCAAGCGCGCACCACGATTTTAATTTTTGCGACACGATTTTAGAATCGCGCTGTAATATATCGCAGAAAATTCACTGCGCGCACTGCGATGAAAAAGACGACGATTTGTTCATTCTCAACATGGATTTCGTACCAGTCGTTTGTCATGAAACGTGTCTTTAATATGCGTTCGCCGTATAACTTTGAGTATTTATACCACAAAGGTGATCTCCTTCTATTTCCATAATTAAATGGTCAACATCTAGCGTCACATCTTGAGACTCCATCGTAGAAGCAGTTTCCGACATGATGAGGCTTGGAGAGCGAAGTGCCGACTGAGGTCCGGGGTGCGATTTTATGTGTATCGCAGTGCGCGCAGGGCCATACAACTCCGTATGCTGCAATTCACTTTGCGACAATCGCGTCGCGAGCAGTCGCGGAAAAATGTGACAAATCACAATTTTAAAATCGCTGCGATTTTTTTGTCGCATATGCGCGCACTGCCATATAAACACATACGTTACATTTCTGCGACTAAATTATCGCGCGACAAGAAGTCGTGGTGCGCGCTTGGCCTAATGCCTCGGCCGGAAACGCTAAAGATGGACTCGTATTATTTGAAGGCCTCCACTAACGTGTCGGCCCTCAAACGACTCGTCCATCTTTTAGCGGTTTTCCGTCCTCTCCTACAATGTACTATAGAATATGTTAACATGTAGGCTTACTTACTACTATACTTTTCGATTTTTTATGAAAATGTTTATCATTTGGTACCTACCTTGGTTGCTAAATAAATGTCATCAGGAGCGTCATTCAAGAATTTCTCTACTTCTTGAGGACTAAAAACCTTTGATTTCTTGCTTTTAAAGTTTTGAGATAGTCGTTTTAAAAACGCTGTTAAATTTATGAAGTTCTTCAAGTTCACTTGATGCTTTGTATTCATCACTGATTAAAGCATAGAGTAATTGCCCCAAAGTGTGGAAGGTTGTAATGATTTAGACATTTCACTGAAATAAGCCAAAAATACGTTTTCCGACAGCGACTTTACTTTTTTAACGCTTCTCCAATTCATGTAGTGCTCGTATGCCTTTAGGTATCTTTGTTTTGAAGATGCAGGTAAAAGATTATCAACCACTGTTTTTGCTTCTTCTTTAACAGATTCGGGAGTTAATTCTATGTTTAATTCACTCGAATCACTTGAAATATCCATTTTGAACCAGAGCAAGTAATTTCTCAACAGTTTATTTAGTACCAATACCTATTCCCGCCTTTTCCTAATTATTTTTTTTTTAATTTTTTTTCATAAAAATATATTATCATTACATTCATTCACTCAGTTTAATTTTTTTTTAAGGCGCGTATACATTAATGGCGTTTCAGACATCCCAATTTAAAGGCCGTAACACACTATCGCACCGCACCGCGACCTTGGTGCGTCGCACCCATAAGTGTGAGAGAGAAACAGATATCTCTTTCTCGCTCTCACTTATGCACGACTCGACGCACCAAGGTCGCGGTGCGGTGCGATAGTGTGTTACCACTATAAGATCGGATTGTCTATGTTTTTAGATTTTTTTTTCCGATCAAAATGTAAATGGCGCCAATTCAGTCATGCGGAAGCTAATAATATGAGATCTTTTAAGAGCGCTATTACATTTCGGCGTTGAGCGAGTTTAGGTATTTTACGCGCTGCGGCAGGCCGTGCGAGCTCTGTATGCCGATCCCTTCTGCCACACTCGCACTACAATGATGGATTAAACATTCTTGATCCTTCGCGAAGCATATTGAAATCAACCATAACAACACTAACTGTACTTAACTTTTAAAGTCCTAAAACTGTTATTTGGTAAGTACGAAAATACTAAATGCAGTGCAAATGTACATAGGGGCTGTTCATAAATTACGTCATCTATTTTTGACAATTTTTGACCCCCCCGCCCCTAAAATCATCCAAAAATCATGCTTCGGATGACTCTGTTTCCTCCTACGTCATGCTACCATCATCCGATGTCCAGACCCCCCCTCCCCCCTCCTCCCATTTGAAACGACGTAATTTATGAATAGCCCCATACTCGAACTTAGGAAGGTATATTACTCGAAAGAAATTATAGGTACCTACTCGCTTATTTACATGTTTCGTCATTGCATTTGGTACCTATAGGTTGTAAAGTTTGTATCAACGAGGGTTTAAAAACTAACTGGTACTGAGGATCTGATGATAATGATGATGATTAAGGTGGTCACGGATACCAACCAACCATGTAGTAACATGATTATGCTCGTTTGATTCGTCTCAACAAGATCTTTGACACTGAAGATACACAGGGTCTGATGATGGAGCTGGAAGGTGGCCACGGGTACCAGTCTATCATGTAACTAAACCACTTCGTGTTTGGGCTCGTTTGATTCGTCTCAACAAGATCTTTGACACTGAAGATACACAGGGTCTGATGATGGAGCTGGAAGGTGGCCACGGGTACCAGTCTATCATGTAACTAAACAACTTCGTGTTTGGGCTCGTTTGATTGGTCTCAACAAGATCTTTGACACTAGGTGATACTCAGAGTCTGATGATGGAGCTGGAAGGTGGTCACCGGTACCAATCAACCATGCAACTAAACCACTTCATGTTTAGGCTCGTTTGATTAGTCTCAACAAGATCTTTGACACTAGGTGATACTCAGAGTCTGATGATGGAGCTGGAAGGTGGTCACCGGTACCAATCAACCATGCAACTAAACCACTTCGTGTTTAGGCTCGTTTGATTCGTCTCAACAAGATCTTTGACACTAGGTGATAAACCAAACACGAAGCCCAAACACGAAGCCCAAACACGAAGTGGTTCAGTTACGTGATAGACTGGTACCCGTCGCCACCTTCGAGCTCCATCATTAGACCCTGAGTAGTATCTTGTGTCAAAGATCTTATTGCGACGAATCAAACGACCCCAAACACGAAGTGGTTCAGTTACATGGTAGACTGGTACCCGTGGCCACAGTCCAGCTCCATCATCAGACCCTGTGTATCTTCAGTGTCAAAGATCTTGTTGCGACGAATCGAACGAAGCGAAACATAAAGTGGTTTAGTTGCATGGTTGATTGGTACCGGTGACCATCTTCCGGCTCCATCATCAGACCCTCAGTACTACCTTGTGTCAAAGATCTTGTTGCGACAAATCAAACGAGCCCAAACACGAAGTGGTTCAGTTACATATATGGTAGACTGGTACCCGTGGCCACCTTCCAGCTCCATCATCAGATCCTGAGTACTATCTTGTGTCCAAGGTCTTGTTGAGACGAATCAAACGAGCCCAAACATGAAGTGGTTCAGTTACATGATAGACAGGTACCCGTCGCCACCTTCGCGCTCCATCATCACACCCTGAGTACTACCTTGTGTCAAAGATCTTGTTGAGATGAATAAAACGTGCCTAAACACGAAGTGGTTTAGTTGCATGGTTGATTGGTACCGGTGACCACCTTCCGGCTCCATCATCAGACCTTGAGTACTATCTTGTGTCAAAGATCTTGTTGAGACGAATCAAACGAGCCCAAACACGAAGTGGTTTAGTTGCATGGTTGATTGGTACCGGTGACCACCTTCCGGCTCCATCATCAGACCCTGAGTACTATCTTGTGTCAAAGATCTTGTTGAGACGAATAAAACGAGCCTAAACACAAAGTGGTTTAGTTGCATGGTTGATTGGTAATTTGGTACTGGTGACCATCTTCCGGCTCCATCATCAGACCCTGAGTACTATCTTAAGTCAAAGATCTTGTTGAGCCAAATCAAACGAGCCCAAACACGAAGTGGTTTAGTTGCATGGTTGATTGGTACCGGTGACCACCTTCCGGCTCCATCATCAGACCCTGAGTACTATCTTGTGTCAAAGATCTTGTTGAGATGAATAAAACGAGCCTAAACACGAAGTGGTTTAGTTACATGGTTGATTGGTACCGGTGACCACCTTCCGGCTCCATCATCAGACCCTGAGTACTATCTTGAGTCAAATAAATACATATAGAATGTCAGGTCGTTTCAAATATTTTAATCCTGTGCGGTAGTTTATTAAACTGTACCATTATAAATTATAATACTATAAAAACAGTGCTAGGATCAAAGTCTCTCGTTGCGGTTTACATGCACACAGTATAGCGTTTTACACGGCGCCCGCCGCACACAATGATAAAAAACCTCGTCGTCGCCGTTGAAAATGTGCGGAGCCGACCGACACACGTCCTGCCTCTACAAGCTCTGCCGCGGCACTGAGCTGGCGCAGCGCGAGTCATCCTTAATATAGAGTAGTTTTCAAAAAATTGCCAAAAAATTATAGTAGAATTTCATAAACACTAATGTATACCAACAGTATAAGCAAACGTTGCAGATTGCTTGAGTATGAAAATGACTTCGATATTAAGTAGATTTTCGTAGGAATTGACACTTGTTTCGGAGAGAAAATTGAGTTCGTTTTATTTTGATTTTCTCTTTCTCAGAGGTATGTAGGAAAAATATCGTTTGATATGCCTAAAGTACAGGGTATTAGTAATACAAAATAGCCAGGTTTAGCAGAGTAAACTTCTCAACATTTCCAAATAAGAGCTCGCCATTCAGTGCTTCACGGGGTTTTTCGGAAAGGACCATCAGAAAAAAAATCATTACTAATTTAATAAGTCCTTTTTCTAATATTTACAACGATATTTCTAAAGATAAGAAGACGCTTTTACTGGAGCAAGTACTCATTGTTTCTAATAATGAGCGCAAAGTCCTGAATTTCGTCGACTAGTATCATCAATTTTGCATTATTTCGACTTTTCTTGTAAGAGCGCTCTTAACAATAATATGGCATATATGGCTGTTAGCCGTTGCTCGAAGTACAAATTAAAAAAAAAATACTTTCCACCCTAGGGTGGGAAATGCAATATTCCACCCGGCTATCAGCCTATGAAAGGTGAACTTTCCGAACAGGAGAGATGAAATAGTACATTATTGTCGAGGCTCGGAAGTAGCTACTTGCAGGCTGAGGATTCGTTTTAAACGGACGACCTTGGGAGTCCGTTTAATTGAATCCGAAGCCAGCAAGTAGCCTTCCAGCCGAGTCATATATAGTGCTTTTCTCAAAAATGGTGCAAGAAATATAAATATCATAGAAATATTTTACAAAAGCAACGTTCTTAGTTCTTACGTATATATTTTCACAGAAAAAAGTAGAAACAATTGAAAAAATTAGCTTTGCCGCCTTTTTATTTTTTTAAATAAAAAAAAAGAAGTGTATTTTTCTGCCGAAAATACGTCAACCTACTTGAGACAGCTAAATAGTCGCGGTACTAATCATCTGTTTGGATGTTTAATGGGCCTGTGCCTTCATTTGATATGACCATTTCAACTTTTAAAAAGTTTGGAACTCGACAAATAATGGAATTTTTATGCAACATTGCAGTCCCAAAATCGAGACTGCAATGTTTTTAACTTTTTAATTTTTGACTGACCATAAACTACGCGCTTCGCGACCTATTTTTTAAACGGCAAAGTCGACTTTGCCGTCCATTTTTGAGATAAGATATAATAGCCTTTGATCTTGTTTCAGCACAGGTCTACAAAGAGTATCTAACACACCTGTGGAGTGGTGCGGGTGCCGAGCCCCGGCGTGTCGGGCCCGAGGTCGGACGCGCTGCGCTGCGCGGCGGGCGCGGCGAGCGCGGGCGGCGGCGGCACGCGCGCCGCCTGCTCCAAAATCGCCTTTTTCTGCTCGTGCCCCGCAGCGAAATACGAGAACACACATAGCACCGCGTAGCATATCTGGTCTGCCTGAAATAGGTACCATAAACTATAATTACAGCTTAAAACGGCCATAACCGCTGAGTTTCTTGTTCACCGAAACGTGAATATCACTAAGCAGCGTGATTGGAGGACCAAAATATCAAATCTTTCTAACATGTCGAGGTTTTGTAACGCATAGGAAACATAAAGGCTACTTAAATCTTCTGTATCGCCTTTCCCTTAAATAATCTTTCATACAAAATGATCTATACTAAGTATCAATAATTAACTACTTATTAACATTAGCAATATTGAAGTTATTTTCAAATAAGTAAATGGACTAAGTAACATACGTTACAACAAAAAACCATTAACCGGGGCCGGGACAACGCGAGGAAGATGACGATAATGTTACATTTTTAACAAGAACCATAAAAGTCAAACTTTTTGAATATATATTTTGAATGAAATACTGTAATAAAAATAATTAGTAATTAGATATAATAAGTAATCGATTTTGAAATTGCCAAGCCGCCTGACAAAGCCACATTGTGTGTGTGAAGTGTGAACTGTGGAGATGGAGACCCCACATGGTATAGTTTTAAATTGAATGTTAGTGCGTTTATAAATAAATATTTTCAAGATTATGCAACATATATACATATACATACATGAATAGCAAATCAAATCAGCTTTTCGTAAGCAAAATGCTATTACTTCAAATACACGATATGACACGATACGAGATGACAATAGCATCATTAAATAAATAAACGTATAAACTTAACGATGTCGTTTGACGCAAATGCTTGTTAGTGAGAGCCGAACCGATTCTAGTAAAGTATTGTAAAATAGCGCCACAAGCGAAGTCAATACTTCATAAAATAGAATCCTGGGTGCCTAGCCAAGATGACAATCGTTGACCGCCACTGGAATCTTACATAACGTATAGAAATAGTCACGTGACTTTTCGTAGCATGTGTCATCCCGATACATACATTTTCTCTTTTCGTTTGGCGTTTGTCGACGTACGACGACCGCCACTGGCATCATGGCTGAACCCGAGCGCATCAGGTGATAAATACACTGACCACCCTATGCGTACTGGATTTATAAACCCGAACCGGAAAAATATTAATACCAAAACAAAGGAAAACTTTTAAAAGGAAAATACAAAGGTATGGAGAATACACATAAGTCTTATTTATTATATTGGCCATAGGAAAACCGAACTTAACCCCTCGTCAAAAATGTTCATGCACACCAACATATAAATCTAAAGAAAGCATACTTACTTATACATACCTTATAAATAGAAAAACTAAAACTAATATTAAGTAAAAATTCAATGTTAAGTCAACTAGTAAATAATTTAAGACAGACAATAAATATACAGTTATAAAGATCATAAAACTTTGAGTACTTCTATTAGTGATCCAAAGGACTCGAGCCTTTTGAGCTCTTTTTTTAGGGCTTGCCTCATCTCTTGACGCCTAAAAGGCTAAAAGCCTATTTAGCTCTTTAGCCCCGAGCCTAGTTATATTTAAGAGCCTAGACTCTTGGGGCTTAATAAGGTTATTAGCCCCGAGAGTCTAGGATCTTAAATAGAACTAGGCTCGGGGGCTAGAGAGCTAAATAGGCTTTTTTTAGGGGCTTAATAAGGTTATTAGCCCTAAGAGTCTAAGCTCTTAAATAGAACTAGGCTCGGGGGCTAAAGAGCTAAATAGGCTTTTAGCCTTTTAGGCGTCAAGATATGAGGCGAGCCCTAAAAAATAGAGCTCCAAAAGCTCGAGTCTTTTGGATCACTAACTTCTATCGTACCTATACTCGTAATACTACCAAAGTAACTGCATAGTTAAATGTAAGAGTTAAAAACATAAAAAGCAGTTAGAGGCAATAATAAAAATGAAGCAAAAATAGATAGGCCAGCATGATGACAAAGGCTGTCGATGCAAAGAGTAAAAAATAATGCAAAATAAAATAGACACGTTGTGTACATACATCCGTACGAGCTATGAAATGAAAGGTGCATAATTCATTTCACTTCTAGTGGTCTCGATATAATACCGAGAAAGCCATATGGAGAAGAAACGATGCAGGTCAAGCACTACTTTTTCTGCCTACAACATAAAAAAATCAGATTTTCAATAATAAAACAAGACAGGAAACTATAATAAAGATACAGGACATTTCACAATAGTGACCAGGAGAAGATGTCAATTTTGTTTTATAAAATAAACCTTATTCAAAAGATAATCTATGAAATCTTCTCCTAGATTTTGTACACTGATTATGATAACATACAAATAAAACATACTTACCATTATTGATTTGTATTTTCTCTGTATTATTTGCCTTGTTTTTGGATCTAAAAAAAAAAAGGTTTTACATTAAATTAATTTCATGGTTTAACTCACGTATTTTAGTCACGCTAACCACACCCAACAGGCTATTCACGAAAACCGTAAACATAATTTAATGTTAGTATGACTCACGACAGTTTATATTAGAATAATAAGATTTACAGTCAAATGATTACGATGATGTTAATTCAAATAAAATACGGACGGGCGCATTACATTTTTTGATAAAAAAAAACATAGTTATCAGTACAGCTGTACCTAACGTAAGAGCGTTTTCATATTGTCCGTTCAGAATTCAGATATTATGTGAAAACGCTGGATACGTGTCGTGTCGTGTCGTGTCAAATGTCGGATACGACTACAAAGAAGCAAAAAGTAAAAAGTGCCATTCTATTTTTTTTATACATTTGATCATTATTTGTTGAACAACAAAAAGAAATCGGTAATGCAAAAATGTTTGACTTGATGCCATAGTTCTTTTCTAGCAGCTGTTTTCGTTCAATGGACATTGTGAAAACGCTCTAATGGCTATTGGAAATCAGTTTTAATTAGCTATTGTATTAGTTATGCGACAAAATTTTCCAATAGGTGTTACGACGTTTTCGGTCTCTTGATAGCGACAAGAACTTGTAAAAAAAAAAGGCATTCTGTAAATATTTTTTTCGACTGCAAGTGGCAACAGGTGCAATTCAAAGAAGATCATGTGAAGACGGTTCAGGTCTCAAGATTTTTTTATATTAATTTCACTAAATAACTTACTAAATTCTTCTAAAACGAAGATACCGCCGTTCTGTGTAAAGCACTTCCGGATGTGGTCAAGCCTCACAAAGAACTGGAACATGGAGAAGAGCAATATTGACACACCTGTTAAAGTTATAGTATTTATTACATATTTATTCATGTACGAATTTAGACGGGTTTAGCCTAACCAGTATGTTCATGTTGAATATGTGTGTAGGTATATATTATGTTTCATACAATCTTTTTCACAGAAATATGAAGTGAGGAATTGAGGATGTATTAAATTTATTTTGTATGTAACTGTAAGTGTGTGAAAAATAATGAGCTACCTACAATAAATAACACATGCGATGAAATCACTTCACACATTCAGTTTAGCAGCTAGGCAAGGCGACTAACTACTGCATACAAATCGAATTCTAGCTTGAATTTTGAATAAGTAGGCTCAAAATGGCATTACTTACCTACACATCAATAACTGTTGAATTCATATCAGTTAAGTTCTGTAGATTGTAGATGCTTACAATATATACATTTTTAAAATTTTCTACAGTTCAGCAATTTTTTAAACCTAAAAAATCTGTTTATACATCCTGTGTCCTTCCATGAAGATACGTTACAAAATGTATACAAAAATAAGCATTCCAGTTATTTCGTTTAATGGATCCGCTCTGAACTTTTTGTATACTTTACAATAACTGATTTAAGTTCAAGGCAGATGATAATGTAAAATCCGTAAGACGCAGTCATGCAAACATGCGATACGAGCAGCGTAACGCGTAGTACTGAGTATCGGGGGATCCACTAATGCCTGCTCCCATGTGCAGAAACCTTCCTCATGAAAACCAGAAGATAACGCACGCCCAATGAACATGGAAGAGCAGACAATTAGTGTGTCTCACTACGATACTGTACTTAGTTCAAAATTTAACGACAAAAACTGCTACTCAGGGTCTTCTGCATGTCGCGTTTCTGTTGGTTGAATGTTGACAGCAAGAGCGCCCTCGAGCAGCGGGGAGTGCGGTGTGCGGGGTGCGGCGTGTGCGGGGAGGGGCGGGAGGGAGAGCGGGAGGCGAGGAGCACCACGCGGCCGGGCCCGGAGCCGCACCAGAACTTGTGAGATGGCAATGCTCTACGACTGACCTCCGACCCGCGTCCGGCTCGGGGCGGACGTGACGCCAGGGTTCCGGGATACAGACACAAGGGACCAACGAACTGACCGCCGCAGAGGGCGTGGCGAAAGGGAATCGAGACCGCTCGCCGGACGATCCGCGATACGATTGCAAGCTATCGGGTGCGATAATAAACAAATAAATAAACAAAGGGCTTCTATGTGCATGCACGACGCGCGCTTCGGCGCTCGTCGCACTCGGGAGAACTAAAACAACGCTAACAACGGCTAAAAACAATCTGTAAGCCTCAAAACTACAAGTAAAGCCCTACGACCTCGAACGATCATCGCTAATTGCATGTCAATGTAACCGTGATAGAAATCATAAGGTCGTGTCGATCATCGTAAGAGCCAGCCATTACTAGTGTATGAACCACTGAGTACCTCGAAATCCTTGAGCGCAGCGGCGCGGTTCGGCGTGTCCGGGAAAAGTAGAACAGACAAAAAGAAGATTAGTTGGGGCGGGCGAGCGCGTGTCAAGGACCATCTCAAAAGTTCCTAGCGTCGCGGGCGCCCGAGCCTCGGCTCTTGCTCGGCCGGGCTGGACGACAGCCCGTGTCTCGGCTCTTGCTCGACCGGGCTGGACGACAGCCCGAGCGTCCCGAGTGACCCGAGCGTCCGAGCGCGGCCCCCGCTGCCCGCCACGAGAGCCCGCGGCCGACGAGGGAGGTTGCAGACAATAGCACATGCACAAAGTATTGTACGGAATAGGTACGATAATCAGATGGACAACGGTCAACCTTAAAATGTAAAAACTTCTAACTATTACATCGATTGTAATAATAGGTAGAGAAAGATAATTTATGGGCATAAATAGTGGTTTTACTCGACCAAAGCTGAATTCGTTGTGATTGTATAATGATCATTAATTCGTTCTACGAATACACCATTACTTAAAAAGAGTTTCAATATACTAATATAAATAGATAATATATATATTAAAGAGAAAAATCGGACAGTGAAGAAGAAGTTAAGATAGGAAAGTTTGAGTGGTCCTTGAATCCGGATTAAATATTGCTAGGATCTGAGGGGCAAGCAAGTTTGAATTTATGATTTGCCATTCAGCGTTTTCAAATATATATTTTATTTGGACGATATCGTGGCGGGTGCCTTTTTGTTTGATATCGTAAGAGATGGCACATCGCGTACGTGGATGAGAAAGCTTCGTAAGTTGCCCGATGGCGACGCCGCGGTCGAGCGGCACAACAAGACAGAAGCGCCTTCGCCGTTCATACCGACACGATCTCTGAATGAAGCGTTACACTGACAGATACCTTACCTGACAAATCGGTGTAATGACCATACCAAAACAACGGCTAACTTGCATTGAACAGACGTTCAACAGTTTTGGTAAATTCATTACTATAAAAAAAGCTGACGAAAAATACGGACATATAGACACGAAAGAAAAAACACATACCTTGCTGTGCTGGAACAGCAGGCCAACGCCTTCCATGCACACCTTCGAATGATAAAACAACCAGTAAAACAAACCGAGGCAATGTTACAATGTATTTGTCAAATTAAAACTTTCTCACTGTACGTATAGGTAAGCACATACTTAAGTTAGTGAATTGGTAAAAAATATGGTCCCTGTATTTGTCGTAGTTTTGTTTTAAATTGATGATCCCAATGACAGTTTTTTTTAATATGGAGTAGCTGTCACGTAAAATGTTTGTAGATATTTTTTGGAAGTTTAGGACATTCATTTACATATTTAGAAATGATTTAGATTTAGATTTATTTATTTCATAATATTAAATTCTAATATATATTATTTTGCACTAATCTATACGAATTTATATTATGATCGTCAAGTAGGAAAATAACAATTGATTATAATAAGCAATACACAATTTAAAAACCATTATAAGCAATCAATTAATTAACTAAATTATTAACAATGTCAAATAATATAAAATTAAAAACAATATGGTTAAGATAAGCACGGATATCTCATAAGGATCGTCAAATTAAAATAAAATAAAATGAATGAAATACAGGTCAATAGAAAAATTAACTACATTCAGTTTATTATATTACATGTCATTTCCATATATTCATTTACAGAATATAATGGATTATCCAATAAAAAGAGTCTCAATTGGCGTTCAAATGTTTCGTCAGATGGTTCAGTTCGCAATTTTGCAGGTAGACATTCATAGTACGTTGGTCCAATCACCCTCGGATTTTTGACTGAAAGTGCCATGCGACGCGGCACTGTGCGTAGTCTCCCCGTGGATCGGAGCTGTTTGCCCACAACCTCGACACGTTTGAACATTGGCAAATTATTTCTTACAAACATTAATACTTGAAATATGTAAAGTGAGTAATGTGTCATTATGCCAATTTGCTTGAATAGTTCCTTACACGAATGTCTGGCTTTGACTCCGGCTAGCAATCCAACCGCCCGTTTTTGAAGTATCAAGACTCGCTTTGAATCCGTGGAATTTCCCCACATTAACGTCCCGTAAGATATTGTAATGTAACATACTTTACTCGTACAAGAAAAAAATGCATTACAATAGTTATTTGTACAACAAGAGAGCAAAGTTTCTTCGATTGCTTATTTTGAGTGCTGTGCAAGCGAAATATTCTATAATTCAGTAAAATAATATGGAAATAACGAACATCAATTTTGGCACTTCAATCGACGACTGTTTTTGTAAAAAATTTTTTTAGATACGGTCCGAATTGCGGGTACTACTATTTGTCGTATCCGCAATTCGGATAGTAGAGATCCGCAATAGTAGAGATTGTTAAAAATAAAAATATTTATTTTACGTGATAATCTGTGCATTTTCTTGAGTTCATTATTTTAATTGTACAATAAAATACGTAAAATATAGTGTTTTTTATCAATTTTTTAAAATTTACGTACGAGTATAAAGTTTTTGGGGGTATAAACCGGAATGAATGTCGTTTGAACTTTTTTGTCTCTTTCTTTTTGCTAACAACGTGAAAGGGACAGAGAGAAGAGAATCTAAGTATATTGAACTTCTATTAGGCCCCGCATGTTGAAATGACATATAAATATGAAGGCCACTTGAATGTCATTTTGTCTCACTTGAGACAAAATGCGTTTTTGCTCACTGTTTTTAAGTAGCGGAGTACCCTTGTTCAAGCTGTTGAGGTGAAAACTAATTTCTTCAATTATTTTGTAAATTAAGCCCAACCAAAAGCGACTTCAAGGAACTGTCACAGGGATCATCATTCGACGCGACAGGTAAGTCCATGGGTTGGCCATAATAACTTCTTACCAACCCCCTCAGTTAAACGGTTGACCTTTGTTCTCCTAAGTTCCAAGACGGGCCCGAGTCTGGGTCCGGGTCCCAGTCCCAGTCCAAGTATCGAAATCGCCAAACGTGTACTATGCGTCGTTGAAGAGTTCTGTTCTGATCATCATCAGCAGTTCCACTTCGTCAAATGCGACAGATTTTAATGAAAATGCTTGATTTTCTGATGAAAATACATAAATCTCTATACGCATGCCTTTAAGATTTGAGGAGTTCCCTCGATTCCTCGTGGATCCCATCATCAGAACTCGAGCTTGACAAAAATGTGGCTTAAAAACCTAACTTGCTTAGCAAACATAACGAAGAGGTCAAATCGTCAAACGTGAACTATGCGTCGTTGAAGAGTTCCGTTCTGATCATCATCAGCAGTTCCACTTCATCAAATGTCACTTTTTTTAATGTATATGCTTGATTTGTTGATAAAAACCCAAAAATCACTATATGTATGACTTTCAAGATATGAGGAGTTCCCTCGATTCCTCATGGATCCCATCATCAGAACTGGGTTTTGTCAAAAACGGGACCAATCTGTATACTTACAATCAAAAAAAGAATTTTCAAAATCGGTCCAGTAATGACGGAGATATGGAGAGTAACATAAAAAAATATATACAACCGAATTGATAACCTCCTCCTTTTGAGATTTGGAAGTCGGTTAAAAAGAATATTCCAAATTCAAAACTCCACAAACCAATAACTCCACAAAACTTATTACAAATAAAGTACTTATATTTAATTACACAAACGGGTCTACCGCGATATAATTTCATTGTTTTTACCTTTAATTCCGACGTTTCAGCTGAGTTGCACCAGCTGTGGTCACGTTTGTGTGATTAAATATGTGTACAAAACGCGAGAGTTTAAAGTGTTAAATAAAGTACTTGTTATGTTATGTATATTAAATACCTGTATAAGTCCGCCTTCCCCCGAGGCACAGTCTTGTATGGGGAACTCCCCTCCCAGCTCCGCGGCGTCCTGACTTCGCCCGCTCTTTTCCATGGCCTCTTTTATACAATAGTATAGCGATTTGCACTGAAAATATACAAAAAAAATATGGTTGTCTGTCTGTCTGTCTATAGTCGATTTACGGGCAGTAATTTTGCGTGATAACGTCATAAGAAAACGTAGCCGTAACGTTACCATGGAGATATGTCCACAACGTGACACTTTTTCGTGCATGCTACCGGTGTTCATCGATTTATAAGACGTTATCACGTCAAAAATGTTACGATATAAAGATATGTCTTCGATTTATATGATTTTATATTCAAAAACTCATTTAAAAGAAATGCATTATATTATATTCATAATATATTCTGACGACACGCGATACGTCTATCTTATTAACTCCATTAAAAATAGTTTTAACTTTTCATAAAGAGTAGCATATCTAACCTACCTAAAATAAGTTCACACGGATACGATACTGAAAAAAGCCATAATAACGGGAAATATTTAGCCATTTACCTTTTTCGTATAGTATTTATGTAGTTGCGTCTGACCACCATTCTTCCTCCAAAGGCACAAAACTCTTATTTTCGGACTATATGTCATATTGACAAGCCTTTCGTACCACCATCGCTCCACAATTGTTCCTGCAGAAACATTCAGTTTATAACATTTGCAATTGATAACGGTGTTCAATTATTTTCACGTGAAAGAGATCTCAGATATTAAAGAACTAATTTCTGCCCGCGACTTCGTCCTATATGTCCTCTCCCGGGCCTCAAACTATCTCCATACCATTTCAAGTAAATCGGTTCAGTGGTTTAAGTGGGAACAGGTAGCAGACAGTCAGACGGACAGAGCTACTTTTGCATTTTTTTATATTAATATTAAGCAGGGATTCATGTAATTTCTGTAAAATAACTTGTACTTAGAAAATTTATAATCATAATCATAATATAATTTATTGCACCATGGTAAGAAGTTGTTACAAAAAATACAAAATATATAAGTACATATCACATGGACCCCAGAAGGGTGTTGCTAACATTTTCTTAATCTAAGTATTAATAAGATTACATACTACTATACGTACTAACTTTGTAACATGAACAAGCCTTATATTTAATAACGGTAGGTATATCAAAATTATATTACTTATGAAAAATATCTACAAGAAATTCTGTGACTGAGTAGTATGCTTTTTCAGCAAGGAATGATTTCAACTTTCTTTCGTGTGTCGCGTCTCTTTCCTCTGCTTTTATATAGTTTGGGATGTGATTATAATTATACATCGGTAACTCGTGGCATTTAGGTAGCACTTAAAAGATTAGTTTAATTAATTTCCGTTTTCTTGTGGTTTCTTTTTCTCGACTCGTATAGGAAGAACATTGTGACATCACTAGTCTGTGCCTGCTACCTAAATGCCATGAGTTACCGATGTGTGCTCATCACTAATCTTTTAAGTGCTACCTAAATGCCACGAGTTACCGATGTGTAATTATAATATTTTACTGCTGCATAATGAGGGCTTTTCCGATATATTTCAAGATTTGGGACGGGTTGCTCAAGCTTATATTTTAGTCTTTTGTTTGGTAGCTCTCTGAATATGTTAATATTTTTTCTGACATACAAGTAATGAGAATTCTTGTTTTTTACGTGACGTCCGATTATCGGAAAGCGTATTTAGCTGGGATGCCTTCAACTGTATAAAGTGTATAGACCGATGAAGTGGGCTTGTGTGGAGCTCAGCACGAGGTGATAGCGTCGGTCTCGTACACCACGAACGAGGCCGTAGCTGCGAGGCCGCGGGTCAGGTGACGTCACAACACTCACCCTGCGTGGAGCGCAGCACGAGCCCGTCGTCGCGCACCTCCATGAAGCGCAGCTCGCCGCTGGCGTCGGTCTCGTGCACCGTGAACGAGGCTCGCCGCAGCAGCCGCGAGCCCAGGGGCTTCAGGTCGATGTCGTTGCCGTGCTGCCATAACGGACCATTTGTTTACTCTTTTCGCTTGTTTAATATAAAATCTATTAACTAGTAATTCTGTACACATTCGATATTAAACTTTCGTGAGACATGTTTTAAATTGTTGACAGATGCTATTGGCGACATGTTTCGGGCCCGTCGCCAATAGCGACTAAAAATTCAAGTGAGTGAAACCGTTGTCGTATAAACAATTCTGTACACATTGTGCGAGTGGTGAGGCGAACGAAGAGAAATTACAAACGATATGTGATATGATAATTGACAAACATAAAATCGCTTGAAACTCGCACGAATGTGATAAGGCCAATACAACTCAAATTAGGCGATTGCAAAGACAGAAGGTAAAAACTGCAATTAAATGTGGTCATTGCAAGACATGGTTGATATTACCGCCAAGTATTACAGTAAGTAGATGTTAAGAAACACAAAAAATATACAATGTAGCTTACCAACGTATGAACAACATCAAGCAGATGATTGACTTCTTGGCTATAGACGAGTCCTATATGGCTCTTCGCAAGCAACCTCCGCACTTTATTCCGTACGATATCCGGTTGCACATCGAAAAGCACCATAGCTGCCGTCAGATTGTAAAGAGCTGTAGAAAGCAGTCTATCCTCTTCGTGTTCCAGGCGTTTTCGTTCCGTCTCGCTCAGACATTTGTATCGTTCCATCATTTCGTTGGCGCCTTGGTCCATGCCAATCATATCACGTTCTTGGCTCACGGCATCTAAAAATGCATCTTCCCAGAACTGCATTTGGTCCCATAGATTTGATCTCTCCTTGCCTTAAAATATATTTTAGTTTTATATGTAGATGAAATAAAATGTATTTTAGTCACGTCACGATAGGCTTAGTCACGTCACACGTCACCTATAGTGACGTGACTAAACCTAAGTACATTATCTAAAGAATATGATTAAGTAAATTGTTAACTACGCGGCGGGCCATACGCCTCGTCACTCGTTGAAACGCGTGACATTCGTGTAAATCGTGTACAAGTGCCTTCTGTAGGAGTGGAGAACATTAGGAGTGGCGTGTCTGGCAGGGCAAATTATTGAGTTCCTAGGATGTATCAGGGTGCAGCTGTCTTATATGCGCTAGAATCAGCGGCCGATGACGGCCCTCCAGCAGCTCGGCCTTTGGCCTTGCACGGAAGCGCGGTAGGCCCAGACACGATCCTACGAGAGGCTCGGCCTTTGAGCTATGTAGGATCTATTAAGTTCATACTTGAACCATTGATTCGCGGTTCACTTTTTAACAGACATTTAATCTCTCTCAAATGTCCTTCGGCCTCGCATGGGCTTTGGCCCTACGCGAAGCGCAGGCTTACCGATAAGTCCTTGAAATAGATACGTCCTCGCGGTGTCCGGCGACGTGACGGGCGACGTGGCCGGCGCCCCCGACGGCGGCCGGTACCCGCCGAGCGACGACTTCGACGAGAACACGCTGGAGGCTCGAGGCTTGCCGCTCGCAGACCCGCGACCCATCTGCGTACGAAAATTAACCTTATACTTTATGGAGATTTTCTTTTTGGGGTAGACAGATAGACATTCATTCAGGTGTTCTGTGAAGCTTTACTTCATGGGCATTAACAAGAAATATGTAGGTTGTATTGAAACATGGACATCACTTTGTGTAGGTACTTAGGTAGGTATGTATTTACCTACATTATTTTTACCTACCTATATATTGTTGACAGTTTTTCGTATATCTACTGTAAAAACCATTTTCACAACACTTTCTTTGACTTTTCATTTCTGCGCTGTAATTTAATTTCTAATTGAACAGGCAGATTTAAAGTACATAAGAATTTTACATTAAAATAAGCAATAACAATAACTTAACGGTAAAGCTAATGTAAATATTCACACAGCAGTGTCACTTATGTAGTTATTCCTTTAAAATTCTGACACTTCAGTGTGTTTAGTGATGTAAGTATAAGTAAGTACATTTATGATTGGTCTACGGATTATTAGCATGCACGAATCACTACAGTGGCGCGACAGGTCATTGTTGGCAAGTACAAGAGTCTTTGGACACAGGAAGGCTCGGCTTTAAGACTAGTAATTAAGTCGATGTTTTTGTTAAGCTTTTTTTAGAAAATTGAGAACTTCTACAGATCAGATCAATATTTTGACATCATTTCTACCTACTTATAAATAATGAGTTTCCTTCAAATATGAAGAACGGAAAGAACCTTCAAATTTAATTACGGAGTCAATTGTTATTAATACAGAGCTCAAGTTTTTCAAACCGTGCCTACGTCCCATGTACGACACGAAAAAGAAATAGACACACGACTCAAAAAAAAATATTATAAACACATAGTCTCATAAAATGGAGTCGAAATGAGAATAGCCGACCCTGGGCATGTTGTCTCTTAAAACTGAGTCAACTTAGTCCTTTAATCATAGACTCGAGTTACCAACGCTAGCGACAAGTCGGTGCAAGCGGGCGCTAGGCGTCACGACAGCGACTAAGACTTACATTGAGGAACATGACCTCTGTATCAGAGAGGTTGGACTTAAAGGAGGCGCGGTGGTCGTAGAGATTGGCTCGGTTGGTGGTGATCGAGCCGCTCTCGTCGCCGGAGCAGTCCGACGACGGCGCCGCCTGCCACACACAACCTCTGTAGCCGACGAACAATGATCCCGGACAAACCAATTTTACAGTGGAACCTCGATAAAACGAAAACTTAACGGGTCATATAAATACAAGTATGCACAAGAGTGACAAGAGTGATGATGTAAAAAGGACATGTATGAAATAAAACGATTCCATTCTTTTCAACCGCTAAAACCACTGCAGCCCGCTATATATTTGCCATCGGTATATGCAACATAACCTAACAAACGCTTGCCTTCAAGGTCTCCCTATATAATTTATTTAGAATAATTTTAACTCGAAAAAATAAATAGTGCAGGTTCTACCCCAAATATATGGCACTTCACATTAATAATTAATACCTACCTCTATATCTCGAAATCATTTTGAAAATTTAATTGTAACCCCTAAAAGGTCGAAATTATCCAAGAGCTAATTTTTAATCGAAATTTTCCTTTGGGTTCGTGTTAGTGAGGTTCCACTGTCTGAATACGCGAAAAATATTATTTTTTTGTATACCCTGGCGGTCTCTGCTCGTTTGCATCACTCCGAATCTTATGTTAAATATTATGTGACGATTATTAGGTACTGATACGGGATGCTACTTTATTTACCGCTATAGGTGCGAATTCGCCGCGAACAGTAAACATGCTTGCGTAAAGCATGTTTACTGTACATTGCGCGCTTTGAGTGGCGCTAAATAGGCGCGCAATCCGAAGCAAACATGCTTGCACACTCGCGGCATAAGTCCTTCTCTGGACGCATCTTACCAGCCACGGCAGAACGTAACGAAATACAGGGTTACATATAAGTATATAAATATCACATTGCGATCGTATATTGTTAAAATATAAAATATTTATCACATTTACTATTAATTAAAGTTAAATACAGACACGGAATGCACAAAAATACTTAAAATGGCACTTTATTATATGTATATGAATACTTCGTGTCATGCTCAATTGCTCAAGAATGCAATAACACTGTTAAATAAATATTAGGCCCCTAAATACGGGTTGAAGTAATACAAAAGAACACATTTACTGGTCACAGTATATATCCCATGCAATAGCAACAAGAACCCTCTCCTTGTTGTCGATACTTACATCCGAGTCGAACGAGGTCAGCTTGCTGAACAGAAGGTTTCGTTTCTGGTTCAGCATGTCTTTGAACATCTCGGTGGTGCTCTGGGCTTCAGACGGCTCCATATCGGGATAATTCAATGTTGGCACATCTGCGTGAAAATATATTTAATAATAATGTACTGATTTGCTCGAAAATAATAATAGAGCATGTCAGGTAAAAATATATAATCTGACCTGATTGCGAGCTCTTCCTCGAGCACGGCTCGGACGGCGTGTCGAGGTAGTTGTCGAGCGCTGAGCTACCCATGCCGCTTGGCTCCAGCCCAGCCACCTGTGTAAAACAAAAATACTTTGCCAATAATAACTGCTAGTCAATCAGTGCTAACCCGTATGTACTTACTTACTTGTGTATTTTGACATGCAATTAATGTTCCCACCCTCCCAAAAAATACGCATTTTTTATCTGCTAGAAATGTGTAGGGGTGAGTAAATACTGAGTATTTACTCGGTATTTACTCAAAGCACCCGATAAATACCCGTATTTATTCATTTAGGTGGGTAAAAAAGTTTGCTTACAAAATATTCAAAAAGTGAGATTTAAGAACAAAATTGTCTTTTATTGAAGAGTGGTAACATGTATTAACAATATCTATAAAATAAAAAGCATATATAGGACGCTTAATTTAGGAAAAAAAGGTAATTATTAGTGTGAGGCAAATTGTGATAATGCATAGTTAACAAATTTGTTTTAAATAAGAAGGTATTTACTTAAAAAATATGGTACTTAAATTCTATCGATGTTCTAGATAACTGCATGTCGCGTAAAAGTGCGTGTTTACGCGGCACTTACGACCTTTTATTAAGGGTTTTTTAAAGAAAACTCAAAAATGGCTCAACCGATGATGTTCAAAATATTGTTTTTTGTACTCTATTATACGGCTAATCTCCCGATATGTTTTCATATTTTTTCTGAACTTTGGTTCTAAAGTTATAGAGAGATAAACATTATTTTAGCCTTTCGAAACGGTTTTTTTCCAAAAATATTCAATTTATCCAAAAATGTTCCTAGAAACATTCCAGTTATTTTTAAAGACCCATTTAATGATGTGCAACACGTTGGTGGTTTCTGATTTTTTTTGTGACAATTAGTTACATGTATGGAGTGCCCCTCTTAAAAATACATTTCTTACAATTTTGAGTACTTAATCCAGTAGCGGCTTACAAAATACACCTATATTTCAAATTTATATGCCCCTTTCAGCACTCTAAATAGTTTATACCCACCAATTTGGGTATAAACGATAAAATACGGGTATATTGAGTAAATACTGAGTATTTACTCGGTATTTACCCGTGAGTATTTACTCACTACCCATCTCTATCATCTGCACACCGGCTTGTTAAACTGTTATACCGAATATCGGATCGGACAATGTGAAACCGACATAACAATCGTTACCTCCTTGCTCCAGTAGTGCGTGTGCGCCATCTCGGCCAGCTGGAACACGGACGCCATGCCGCCCAGCCCGAAGTTGGAGTAGGTGTGCTCGAGCCCGTGCACCACGGCTTGGAGCACCCGGAGCATGCCCTTCCACACCGGCTTGCTGACAAACTGTTAAAAATAATACGACAATATTGTATCTACTAGGAGGGCAGAACTGATTTGACGCCCGATTACCAATGAAAATTTACAAAAAGACAGGTTTTATTACTTGGATATTTAAGAACTGGTCACGTTAGGCGCGGCCTTGCGGTTAAGGTAGTGGCTGAGTATGCTCAACACCATAACAGTTAAGGTTTTGGTTTGAAATAAAATAAATCAAAAATATCATTAGGACTAATAAAATAGATTCAGTTAAGGGGCAAGTTAACTTACCACGTCGTAGACTTTATCGTTAGGCGTGGTCTTGCGGTTGAGGTTCCGGTTGAGCTTGCTCAGCACCATGTTGCGGTAAGACTCGTCTTCCATCAACTTCTTCAGCCGGTTCAGCTTGAGCCAACCTACGCCTTCGCCCTCCAGGACGTGTTGCACCAACTGTGTACAATCATTATATATATGTACTTATATTCCTAACATTTTTTTTTCCAATAGGAATCTTATTTTAGTGGTAAGCCAAATTTCTGAGACAGTTCTAACTGTTCTAAGAAACCCAAACTGCCCAAACACATTGAGATTGCGTTGTTTTATCACCTCCCTATGGCTACTTCCGGTCTCCATAATCAGAGCTGCTCGATTTATTAGTAGTATGTGAAGTTTTAGGTCAATGGTATAAATAATGGGATGTGGGATGTGGGTCTAATTTAGCTTGAAAGATTACATACCTACAGACAATGAGACAATAGTAGTACATTATTGTCGAGGCTCGGAAGTAGCTACTTGCAGGCTGAGGATTCGTTTTAAACGGACGACCTTGGGAGTCCGTTTAATTGAATCCGAAGCCAGCAAGTAGCCTTCCAGCCGAGTCATATATAGTGCTTTTCTCAAAAATGGTGTAACAAATATAAATATACTAGGAATATTTTACAGAAGCAACGTTCTTACATATATATTTTCACAGAAAAAAGTAGAAACATTTGAAAAAGTTTGCTTTGCCGCCTTTTTATTTTTTAAATTTTAAAATAGAAGTGTATTTTTCTGCCGAAAATACGGCAAGCTATTTGAGGCAGCTAAATAGTCGCGATACCAACATTATAATAATTATTACTAATCATCTGTTTGGCTGTTTAATGGGTCTGTGCCTTCATTTGATATGGCCATTTAAACTTTTAAAAAGTTTGGAACTCGACAAATAATGGAATTTGTATGCAACATTGCAGTCCCAAAATCGAGACTGCAATGTTTTTAACTTTTTAATTTTTGATTGTCCATAAACTCCGCACTTCGCGACCAAATTTTTATACGGCAACGTCGACTTTGCCGTCCATTTTTCAGAAAAAGCTTATAATACGTACATCGTTGAGGAAGGCCTGGTTCTCCGCGTTCGCGCTGGAGCGGTCTCGGGGCGGCGGCGCGGGCGCGGCGGGCGCGGCGTGGCGCACGAGCGGCGAGCGCGCCACCAGGCCGCGCGCGCCGCCCGAGAACGGCCCGAACGCCGCCGCCGCGCCGCGCTCGCGCCCGGCTCCGCGCATTGCCTCGCCCGGCTTCTGCTGCTTACCTGACCATTTTGGATTTGGGGATTATTTTCAAAATTATTCACTTAGGTAGGTATTACTGTTAAGTGCGCCCCCAAGAAATATTTGTTATTTTTATTTTAATATCTAAACGAAATAGCGGCTCTCAAAATACACCTATGTTCCAAATTACATTAAAATATACCTAGTTTAGGTATAATTTTTGAGTAAAATGGCTGTGACATATAGACAGATAGACGGACGGACATGACGAAACGTGCCGAAGCAAGGGAAAAAAACTATATTAAGTGTTCCTCTTGCCCCGTTTTTGTTCCACCTACCCCACCCGACCTTACCACAAGTACCGGTTATATTCGTCCCAAAATCTGTTGTACTTGCGATCGTACTGTAAAGCAGAAGTAGTAGAAAGGGCATAATATTTTAAATAATCTGAATACAACTTCATTAAAAAAAGCATATGCAGAACATAAAAAAAATAGAAGAATAGAATAGTAGAAGGGTACTGAAGATCGAGCGGCTCCCAAGGAGAAGCTCCCTGTTACCAGTGTGGATGAAGAGGATTTCACAGTGGTATCAAGAAAGAAGAAGGCGCGCACGGCGCCTCGTAAGACTCAGTGTGGTACCGCCGAACCGGCTAATTCTGGCTTGCGGGTTGCTACACCGAGTAAGGCGCTGTACGTATCGCGCCTGCATTACACCGCCACGGCTGCTGAAGTGGTGGAGTATGTACACCAGAAGACCGGCTACACGCTGAGGGTGTTCCAGCTTCGATCGCGCCACTACGTGCACTTCAACTCTTTTGTGGTGCGCGTGCCGCGACCGCTGCAGGGAACCATCGAGTGCGTCGACTTCTGGCCGAAAGGTGTCGTGTTTCGGAGGTTCCGGGGCAAACTGCCGAATCCGACACAAGAGCAACCGATTCAACGGAGCCACGCCGTTTTGTCGACTAAATAGTGTTTAGTTTTAAGTTTATAAAATACATATGTATGTTAGTCTGTAAGTTATTTGTAATATGGGCCTTGTTGCCTGAATTAAATTTCTAAATAAATAAATAAAAACCGCTTAATTACTACTACTGCTAATTGTAGGTAGGTACCTAGATATACGTAGTAAATACTAATCGATCTCTCGATCGATCGATTTTCTCCTATATTATGTAAGGCTAATGATACGTAACTTAATGATTATTAGGATTGTCATTAGTCAGGCTGGGGCATAACTAACTTGTTTTGTGAGTACCGTAACTAAGTAAAGTAAATCAGTTATTAGAGCTCAGCTAGTTAAACACCACGCACCTTTTAGGAGTGACATAAATTGTGACTATTCAAACCAAAATGTTTATCATAATTAAAATATATTTGTGCCCCAAATAAGTTTAAATACTTACAAGTATAATGTAGGTAAGTATCTACCTATACTTATAGCTTAAAAACCATCGTAGCCACCACCAACCAGCAAAGAAATGGGCACACGCTGTGATTTTGTGGATATATCATGGATGTGTCTTAAAGGAACATTTGAAGAGCAAGTTGAGAAGTTGTTTCGTCACGTGCGGCTGTCGGCAGAACAAGCAGAAGACGATCTACTGCGATTGTACGAGGATGTCATGAACGCACTGGGGTCACACTGGCCGGGTAATTTTCTTTTCAATACTTAATTATTTTTTCCTCTCATACGACAATATGGTTTGATGGTACCTATTATAAACCTGATTTACAAAAAGTGCCCGAGCCTCCCGACTGCCCAATGGTCCCCTTCCTCCCCTACCTATATTAGGTATATAATATTCATTATATACCTAAATCGGGAGTCATGGAGAACCAGGGGAGAGGCCTTGGCCCAGCAGGGGGACACACAAACAGGCTAAGAAAAAAAAATACCTATGTGAATATATAAACGAAGGTATTTGATACTACTAGTTAAAATATATTTTGTTTTTACCAAATATTAATAACGATGCTGGTGATTGATCGATTTTTGCCTTTTGGTTATGATTCTAAAGGTTAATTGTAGCATTTGTATTATGTGTTCCGTATTCTACGTCAGAGGTCTTCATTGAGAGTAACGCCTCCGGTGTCCGATAGATGCCGCTAGCGTCTATGTAGTCGCTCCGCCCCACGCCGTGACGTAGTTCCGCTTCCCCTCCCTGCGAACCGTCGTTGCTCGCTTTCCGCGACTCGCCGCCATGACATTGTTTCGTCGACCGTCTTGTCCGATGGTCCGCAAATTTTTTTTGCGTACATTTTTGCAGCATGGTGCTTTAAAATTTCCGAACCAAAGCTTGTTCCATTAAATAGTAAGATATAGCAGAGGTAGTCTGGGTACGTCAATTTGTGAGAATTACACAAAATGTTAGGGGACACTGCGCCTATTTCTTCCAGCCACAGTCTCATCCAAGCCGGCCTCGCCTACGATTGCTTTCGATCCACGATGTACTTAATCACTAAATTGGCTGGAAAACTATCCAATTAGCTTAAGTTAATTGGAGACATGACTTTTTCTTTAGATGATTCTATCGCCGAGATTCTGCGGATCGGATGCGATTTCGAATGAGAAATCTCTCAAACCAGTTTAACGTCAGATTGGAACCTGGGATTACAATTTAAATTCTCATTTTCCTGTAATGTTTCATTATAACGAGTCACTGTGATTTCATGGGTTGCAATAAGGCGTATATATTTATTCTTTCTCTGAATTCTATGACAGTAGGTGTAGCCCTAACGCTTGCGCGCCCGCTGACTCGCCACCAGGAAATAATAAACAGGTCTCAATGAAGACCTCTGACGTAGAATACGGAACACATAATATAAAAATTGTACCTTCCAATAAAATTGTTATTATGTTTCCTTCTACGTCAGAGGTCTGAGTAATGCCTTCCTGGCAGGCTACTAGGCTACTTTTATGCCGACGGTACTTCTCCTCAACAATGTCATGGCGGCGAGTCGCGGAAAGCGAGCAACGACGGTTCGCAGGGAGGGGAAGTGGAACTACGTCACGGCGTGGGGCGGAGCGACTACATAGACGCTAGCGGCATCTATCGGACACCGGAGGCGTTACTCTCAATGAAGACCTCTGACGTAGAAGGAAACATAATAACAATTTTATTGGAAGGTAAACTTTTTAAATTTTACTTCATTAAATGTAATTTTATGTCTTATACCTTCACATACATGATTATTGTACATAGATATACATAGTTTGGACCACTTAAACCACGTCCTATTGCTACCTAGCCATCCCGGAGGCAGACCTTCGTCTGGACAATGTCTAAACACAGTGTCATAGGCATGTGCATTAACTGTAATTGATTCTACTTGGTTGTGAAAAAACTGTTTTCAAAAGTATAGTATTTTTTTTTAATGCGTGTAGGTACTTTTTAATGTTACAGGTTGCGAATTATCACTGTTCGGCTCCCTACACGGAGGCACAGCTCTGAAGACCAGCGACGTAGACTACTTCCTCCAAATTCCAGACCAGAACATGCCCGTTGAAGAGATGTGCAAAGAAGCTACAGCTATTATAAGCCGTCGTCCTGGCGTCTTCAAGATTTTAGCTGCCATCTCACATGACGTGCCTTGCCGGAAGGTTACCATCTTACATTTGCCATCAAACAGGGAATGTGATTTGATCATAACTTCCCCTGAATCGTTTAGCAAAGAAAAAAATTATAAAGAATTATTGTACCACCTGCTACATTTGGATAAGAAAATCCTGGATCTAGTGGTTCTGGTTAAATATTGGGCGATAGTGCATAAACTTTTAGGACCATATTTTAGAAATTATATAATAATTCTGATGGTGATATTCTACTTGCAATATTTGAATGTTTTGCCGAGCATAAGGAGGCTACAAACTAACGTTCCATATATATTTTGGCGGAACTGGAACGTAGCCTTTGAAGAGTTTACCCATTTTAACAATATCCAATCGTCGCTTAGGCAGTTGTTGATGGGTTTTTTCCAATTCTACAGCGCTTACGACTTTGAAGAAAATGTAATTTCCGTGTTCGCCGGTCGTTCTATTGTCCGCAAGAGTTTTAAAGATATTTGTGACGTTTCTGAGGACTTTGAATTGTACAAAGACAATCTGAGACAAAAGATATGCGAGCCAATTGAGCTAAGCACGCCGATGTGTGTGCAGGATGTGTTTAGGCACAACAGGAACAGCGCTTATGGCGTATCGCCTGTACTCTTGCAAAATATAAGGATGTGTTTCAAGTCGGCGGCGAAGTTGTGTACATCAGAATCTGATGAGACCTTCCTTCACGCTATTCTAATAAAACCAAATTAGCAATGTCTAGTTTGTTATTTTAGGTTTCCTAACAACCTGCTAGGTAGAAAAATATTGAAATAAAAAGTTTTTGAAAAATGTTTACCCGCTTATCATTATCAATTTATCACCCTACAATTTTGGTACAAATTCTTATTGTAAATACCCTAATCAAATTGTATTTTATGTATTGTTAGTCTGCCTCGCGTACTGAGGGTTTCGAAGGTACTACTACTCCATACTTTGAAATGAACACCGATTTTATTTGAAAGATTTTACTTTGAAATTGATGTCATAGACATTTCGATTTCAAGTCTTTCATTTAAAGTCAAATCAAATGATTTTCATTAAATTGTTTATATTGGCTTTTCACATTAAATTAACTCAATCCGAATCTATTTTTTATTTTTATTTTATTCTGTCTGTCATATGGATTAAATCCACTGTTAGTTACAAACTAAAACAGTTTCAAAGCTACCTTTGGAGCCAAACAAGTCGCTGAACATGCTCGAGGTGGAAGCCGCGAGGCCGTTGAGGTCGGAGCTGATGTTCGAGAAGAAGTCCCGATGCGTGGCCGCCAACAGGTTGGTCGTCTGCAGCGCCGTCGAGTCCCGCCGCGGCGCCGGCCCGGCCGGCGGCGGCCCGCCATCTTGGCTTTCACCCTGTTTAGAACAAATTGGAGTAAGGTTAAGGTGCCTTAGGTTCAGAGAATAGAGTTATTGAAAAATAGTAGCGCTTTTGTAGATCACAATACGTTTGCCAAAAATTTTATTAGCAGTCTTGAAGCCTTTTTCTAGTAACTTCATAGATTCGAATCCTGATTTTTTGATATCGCTCGATCGACGAAAATCACGAACATAGGTCAAAAACGCAATTTAAAAATGTAACAATTTTTACACGAAAGCTAAATACATGAAAATTGCTTCTAAAAATGCGCAATTTTATTTTTGATTGAACTCGTCGATTACTTTTTATCTCATCGATTTACACGATGTATAAAATCTTGTAAAATCTATGAATAGTATGAATCTTACCTTAAGCAGTCCTTTCTTAGCCGCGGCTTCCTTAGCGCTCTTAGTGAGGTCTCCAAGCGTCGACTTCCCCACATAGGTGAGGTCTTCAAAGGTGTTTTTGCTGACAGCCGTGGCTGTTTTGCTGGCTTCTAGGGCGGACTTGGAGGCTTCCTGTACGCTTTTAGACGCTTCCTCTGCTGCCTTTTTAGCGTGTAGCGTTAGCTATAAACAGTCAGATTTTGGAATACGGCTATTGCGAGATTATTTCAAGCATGCTAGAAGTAATATGAATATGTAGGTAAAGGGGCCCACTGATTAACAGTCCGCCGGACGGAATCGGCCTGTCAGTTAGAACAAAAAGTTGACAGTTCCGAACAACTGATAGGCAGATACCATCCGGCGGACTGTTAATCAGTGGGCCCCTGAAGACATTACTTTGGGCTCTATATTATGGGGTTTCATGGAATTACTTGATTTCGAAAACTTATTCAATTGTTGTCGTGCTAACATAAGCGTTCGAACTGATTTAAAAGTTGCATATTGATTTTTAAAGCGTTAGGTATTATCCCGTTAGTGTAGTAAATAAAGGTAGTGGACCCCGCAGTAATTCCTCAGCCAGAAAAAACTTTACAGTATGATAAAGTATCAATAAATAAAAAGTATTGTATAAATTTCCAAAGAATAATAATAATAGAATTAAAGTAAATACCGAAAGTCTTAAATCGTTAATATCTTTTTACGGAAAAATGCTCCGTTCAAACTTTCTTCACCGGACATATTCATGTAAAGTATTGCAACAATATATGAAATATCAAAAAAATATCCCAGCAGAAATACCAATATTAATAAAATATAATTTTTTGGCGTGTCTTGGACCGGAAAATTGCTCCGTCAAATTTTTTCACTGGAATGCCATTTTATTGCAGTTTTATACCTACAAAATGAAAATCTAAAAAAATTACCATGTAACTGTACTATTTTCAGAAATTGCCTTTTTACTCGCTGTGGACAATTTCTCTATCCATTTTATTTACTGAATTAAGTTCACAGTTGTCTTTCTATTCAACTATAAAAACATCCAAAAAATAACGAGCGTATTAAAAACTAAACATATCGGGAGCAGTGTGTAGGGAGCGGGGTGTACAAGGGATGATATTTCTTTTGGATATTTTGGATTTAAGTGTATACGTGACTACTTAGTACATATTTAAAAAGAAATCAGGTTGAGAAATTTTCCACTCTCAGTTTTTAATAGATCTAAAATACATAAATTTGGGTATGCATTTTTTTTTCTTACCCACTACGCCAAATTATATTCTAAGATCATATAAGAAGAAAAAAATGACAGAGCAATTTTCCGATGAAAATAAGCGACAAAAAATAGTATTTTATACAATCGTGATATAATAGAGCTTTTCAGTCGAGTACCGTGTTTAGACAACGAAGCTTGCTGAGTTGGCTAAGTAAGGTACGAGATTGAAAAGCTTGATTATATCACTATTGTATACAATACTTTTTCTCAAAAATGGACGGCAAAGTCGACTTTGCTGTTTAAAAAATAGGTTGCGAAGCGCGTAGTTTATGGTCAGTCAAAAATTAAAAAGTTAAAAACATTGCAGTCTCGATTTTGGGACTGCAATGTTGCATACAAATTCCATTATTTGTCGAGTTCCAAACTTTTTAAAAGTTGAAATGGCCATATCAAATGAAGGCACAGGCCCATTAAACAGCCAAACAGATGATTAGTACCGCGACTATTTAGCTGTCTCAAATAGGTTGGCGTATTTTCGGCAGAAAAATACACTTCTATTTTTTTATTAAAAAAATAAAAAGGCGGCAAAGCTAATTTTTTCAATTGTTTCTACTTTTTTCTGTGAAAATATATACGTAAGAAAGTTGCTTTTGTAAAATATTTCTATGATATTTATATTTCTTGCACCATTTTTGAGAAAAGCACTATATATGACTCGGCTGGAAGGCTACTTGCTGGCTTCGGATTCAATTAAACGGACTCCCAAGGTCGTCCGTTTAAAACGAATCCTCAGCCTGCAAGTAGCTACTTCCGAGCCTCGACAATAATGTACTATTTCTACGCGTCAACAAAATTAATACTTTAAACTAGTAGAATCATTTAGGTAAACAAACCAAAAGTATACAGCTAAGATACAGCGAACAGCCGCTATAGCTTCATGTCCTTTATACTCGTACGCGACCCGGCCGCCGCGCCCCGCGCCCCACGGCGGGTTGGTTAAAGACACCTTCTCGTAACTCATGAGGCCCTGGTACTTGCTCCGCGCTAAATTCAATTTTTAGACAGTTTTTTCTTGATTTTTGGCCACCGTAGCCTATGGAGACTAACAAGCAACGCTAAGTGGTTTTCGTAGTGAATGGATGTTGCTATATTAAGGGTGTCACATGCGCGTTTCTGACTTATGAACCAATTGTTTCTACTATACAACCTAAAATAAATAATTAATTTGAGCTATGATTTTGTTTCGTCCTCTTAATCGCGGCGAGCTGTGATTGGTCAATTTCATTATAGTTGACTAAACTGTATCGAAATGAATATTATAGTTGAGTTGGGAGCCCACACATTAAAAATACCCAATTGCAGTTTGGTATAAGAAATCTTAATTCAAGAATTATAGTCGACGAGTAGAAAAAGGAATTATCATAAAAAATATTCTCATGTTTGACAAAAGTTTTAGATTTTTTTCTAGTATTACATACTGATACAAATAACTTATTTGGTAAAATAATTTTGGACGGAGGAATTACTCACTTCAATATATAAACATATTTGTATTTTTACGTATAAATACCTAACTTAGGGGTGTTTTTTTTTTTGGATATTTATATGTTAGTTTCGGCTCATAATATACAATACCCAAGCAAAATTTAATCGACTGAGAAATTAATGCATGGGTCTCCATACAACTTGCTTCATTTACTACACTACGTGCTCACATTTTTGAAAGGATAATGTTCCTCTTTCATATATGTGTGGCTTAATACTTAACATGATGGGATACGTGTTCGAATATGAAACAAAAGTCCTGAAAATTAATATAGTACTTATAAGTAGAATTTCTGTCTGGTTTTTTAAGGTATCTCTATAATCTAGTAGAAAATATATAGATACGGACAGATCTACCGCTTGAAGTCAAAAAGTCACAGCATTATTAAAACTCATGTGACTATACGATACAATATCCATTAACCATCCATCCATCCATTGAATTAGTGGTTGATTTACCAGAGGAGGACTTTAAGAAAAAAATCAAGAGATTATTGGAACAAAACCCTGTGTATTAAAGAGTTTAGTGAATTCATTTTGAAAAAGAAGTGTCTGACATATTATTAATACATATAATTTTTAAATCTAATGTAATGTATGACGTGCTAAATGTAATGTATATTACATGGTCAATAAATTATCTTATCTTCAATTTTCAACGTAGTTCGAATCGACGGATCTAATGATAGTATACTAACCGTGAAATTATGACAGGCCGAAACGTAAAGCAGTGTCTATTGAAAATTAAAATACCTTCTAATGTGCATAAGCCAACAAAAAAAAAATCATGGCATGTTTGCTGAATCTTATATTAGGCCAAACTCGGCACTGTTCTTTAAGCAAGCTTGAGTAAAAGCTTAACTTAAGTTTTAGTAAAAACTTAGTGACCGTTTGTGATTCTTATTAGTTACATAAAAAAGAAAAAAATAAAAGGCAAAATTGCATGTTTGGTACAAGCTTTTATCGCTAACTGTACTTTTCTATCCACATACAACTTATACTCATCGCGAAAATTCTAACAACCCCAAACATAATTAGTTTGCGTTGTTTTATCATAGAGTTCACATGGCCACCTCTTGCCATCATCATCAGCCCCATATATATCATCATAATATTGCATTGTCATCCGATTTACTTATTATAATTGATATACCTACCTACGTTCTATCTTCAAAGTTTTGAAACAGTGTTAGAGCTAAGCAATCTAATGAAAAAGTGAAAGATTAGCTAAGTTGAGGTACAAGCAAAATGTTCGATCAAATCTTGATTAAGTGGAATAATTGCATTTATTATATCTAATTACTTATTCAGGCTAAGCGGTCTCGTTCTAATCGAAGATAAACTACACTAACAGAGGGCCAACCGCGAACCACGTTCGACGTGTTGCCTCCCTGTCACACTTACGTACGAATTTACAAGTGCGACAGAGGCAACACGTCGAACGTGGCTCGCGGTTTGCCCTCAGGTGCCCACATTGACTCGCGAAAGTGACGTGGGTTTATAATTATGGCGATATTTTTGTGGTACGAGTAGGTAGCTGGCGATACTTCGGCAGAAATGACGAATTTATTTTGATGGACGACAATATTTGTTAGTGACGTCTGTTTCGTTCTCGAGTCAAAGCGGGCCCGAGTGCTAAGTTAGTCATTGTGATGAGTTGTCAGAGATGCTCCAGAGCGGTCACGCAGTAGTACTTATACGCACGCAATACCTGTCCAAAAGGCGCAAACAGTTTCTTTTCTTCACCATCTGCCGCTTTTCCTCTCTTCGAATTTCGATACAAATAAAAGCACATTCGTGTTAAAAGAGAAACCGTTGTAAGTTATTTACGCTTTAGATTGGCATTAAACAGATGGATTTAATTTGTCGCGTCCAGCTTTATAAGTACTTATTACCAAAGAGTTCTTGGTTGCAATAGAAAGGTAATGTCTAAGTTAAAAACGTGCCCGCTAGTTTGACAGCCGCTAGTGCCGCAACAGATGGCGCTGTATCGCACCATATGTTTTTTGGTTAATGAATTATCACACATCAAACTTTGACAACCAAAGTTATCGCACTAAGCACGGAGCCGTACAGCGCCACCTCGTTTAGCTGCCAAATTCGATCTTCAATTTTAGACTTTCCTTATCTTACACAATTAATAAATCTTTGATATTAGGACGATCAGAGTTTTTACATACATAAATCTACTTGTATTACCTTGTCCATATGTGCGAGCAGTCCCTCCTGGCTGCTTTGGCGCGTGGTTTCTCGCACCAGCTCCTTGGCCTGTGCCGCGAACTGCTCGAGCAAGGAGCTTTGAGACGCCTGCCGAGATACGCCACTGTTTGCGCGCTGAAATATCAAACAACATTCACAAAACCATCACTTTTTAATCAAAAATGTCTGAGGGTTGTGTTAAGTCTAAGGATGAGTTGTACCACAAATTTTACAGCTTAATTAAATAGCGCTGTACGGCTTCTACGCGGTTACTATGTTGTAAAGTTGTTACTTGGGAAATATTTAGTTGCTCGCGACACAATACACGTGGGGACATTTTTGAGCACGGTCTTCGGCGTCGTCGTCGAGTTCGAGTCTTAACTCACCTTAACATGTGGAGGGTGTGAGGGCGTGAGCGCCCTGTCGCTATCACTGGTGGAGCCGCTAGCGCTGTCAGCGGCGCGGCCGCGCGCCACCACGGTCTTCGGCGTCGTCGTCGAGTTCGAGTCCGACTCGCGCCCGAAACTGCCGCTGTCCGTATCCTGGATACACAAAAGGATAGCTCAGACGCTATTCGTTCATAGCCTAAACCAGGGGCCGTAAACTGCGGCTCGCCAGCCGTATTCGCATCTTTGGTGATACGATTGCGGCTCTTCAAGCCACCGATAAATTTACACTCGGAGAAACCAATGGAAACAATATTTACGGATCTTTGAGATTCCAAGAAGTGGTGATTTCTACTGCGAATGGATCTTCTTTTCAAAAGTATGCTGACCCCTGGCTAAGCAGTTTAAATATTAAATAAGTATTGAAAAACGGACTTCGGATTTACTAACGGGTGGGTCATCAAGTGATAGAGCGTTCTTAAAAAGGCATGATAACTCACTTAGGGGCTGTCCATAAATTACGTCATCGATTTTTGACGATTTTTGACCCCCCCCCCCTATAATCATCCAAAAATCATGCTTCAAATGACCCCATTTCCTCCTACTTCATGCTACCGTCATCCGATGCCCAGACCCCCCCCCCCCCCTAAATTGAAATGACGTAATTTATGAATAGCCCCTTAGCGTTAGTTTATACGTATTTATACGCGGGAAGGGCTCGGCGGATAGGACGCCGGGCCGTTCGTGTGTAGGTATGTAGTTGTGAAATATCCGCCAAAAGCCCCTATTAGATGGAGGACGGATCTTTTAAGATTGAGTGTACAACTAGCATTCAAGCTCTTCTTAACGGGCGGCGAGGGCTCGGCGGGTAGGTCGCTGTACTGGCGGCTTCGCCTCGCGTTTCAAGATGGATGGTATAATACGTAGGTAACGATCACGTTACGGAACTCACGCTCTTCTTAACGGGCGACGAGGGCTCGGCGGGTAGGTCGCTGTACTGGCGGCTCCGCCTCGCGTTTCAAGATGGATGGTATAATACGTAGGTAACGATCACGTTACGGAACTCACGCTCTTCTTAACGGGCGGCGAGGGCTCGGCGGGTAGGTCGCTGTACTGGCGGCTCCGCCTTGCGTTTCAAGATGGATGGTATAATACGTAGGTAACGATCACGTTACGGAACTCACGCTCTTCTTAACGGGCGACGAGGGCTCGGCGGGCAGGTCGCTGTACTGGCGGCTCCGCCTCGCGTTTCAAGATGGATTGTATAATACGTAGGTAACGATCACGTTACGGAACTCACGCTCTTCTTAACGGGCGGCGAGGGCTCGGCGGGCAGGTCGCCGGGCGGCTCGTCCTCGGACAACTCGCTGTGCTCGCTGCTAGAGCCCGACGGCGACGGCGACGTCGACGCGCGCGCGCGAGGCTCCTCGCCGTACATCAGTGACGATGGCGGACTGTACACCTGCCAACATATATACCCATAAAACTTTACCCTCCTAAGGCCCAAGGTCCTACCTATAGTACCTCTTCAGTTCGATGAAATTTAAATCCTATTCAATTGAAACAGAGTTTGCTTTGTTTCGTACAATTTTCCAACAACGCAAAATCAACTCTATTTCCTACACTGTAGGTTCAAATTTCTGTGGCAAATTTTGGATTTCTTTTTCATTTGTATGGCTGGGCCTTAGGAGGTTACAAGCCTCAATTAGTTAATTTATGATTTATCCCTTAGAAGTAGAAGTCAAAACTATACAGACCTATATAGATGATAGTCGTGGGCGTATGCCACTTAAGGGGCCGGTATATGACGTTTTCGATTTAGACCTCACTTTGTAACCATAATTTGTTCAATAAGTGTTTAATAATTGCATTAATTTACACGTAAATTTGTTCACGAAGAAACCGTGTACCGACTCTTTGTGCCATTATATTTTTAATTTGCTGTTATTCTGTACAAATCGACACTAAAAGTATCAAAAAATCAAAATATGGAGTTCCGTTTGAGACAGAAGCAAAACAATTTTGTCTTTGACAGTAATTGAATTATTGTATGATTCTGAAAGCTAGATAATTCAGCTACCAATTTATTATCGATTTATATTTTTACTCACAAAGACAACACAGAAATTCAATCTCAAATGTAAACTTTCGAACAATTTCCATACATTGACGACATCACTCAAAATTCTTCTTCAAGTCAGATGCCCGTTGGGGCTACACCGGAGCACACGTGTACTTCTTCAAATGAAAATGACAGCTTGATTTTCTTGCTTTTGACAATTATATTGACATTAAATCATATACGCACACGAGAAAGTATACCAGTAGATAAATTGTATTTCAAAAAATAGGGTACATAAATATCTGCTCGCGTCTCATTTAAATTTGATTTGCTGTTATAATGGTTGAAAACCGCAGTAAACTATCTTAAAACAATACGATTACAGTCGAATTTAAGTATTATGTTCCTTCAAAACTCGCTTAAAATGAAAAAAGTTTAAAGACTCATCTTTACTGATTGGGATAAATTTTTATTATGCTGGTATCATTTTGCGTCAGTTTAAAAACGTATTTGACTTCTGTACGTCAATGAATTTTGATGACAATTGTAATCTTGTATTATATTATAGAAGTTTTATCTTAAAATATTGCCTATTAACAGGAAGAGTTATGTAATTCGTATAAGTAATACCTGAAAGTCTTGTACCTAGATCTGTAATACCATGGATTGCGACGAATAAATGATAATGATTATGCCGTTCGTTCCGTCTATATGTATAATGCGTGGACGTGCTGTTCTCTGAAAGTACTAGCGAGTTTTTGCGGCTTTGGAGACCGAGATGAAGCTTACAGGCCAATGGCGCTCTAGATATTGTTATGTATACCTATGTATCGAATGTTTTATAAATTACCTATAAAAAGCAATGTTTTATTTCGATTAGGTCTACATTTTGTGCATATTGCATATCTGAAGTATTTTCGTACTAAACATGAAACTTTCGTTGAAACTAAATAAAATAATTATTCCAAATGTACAGTCGCCTGCAATTTATATTACACAACGAATGCCGCAAAAATAACTGACACGATCTTATTTGTAGAACCATAAGAACATGTCACATATTTTTGCGGCGTTCGAAGAGTAGGTACCGTCATTATCACCAACTTTGCCCGCTTTTTTTTTAAAACGAATTTCTCAAAAAACATCACATCATATGACTTTTTTTGCTCAGCACGTCCATTGTGATCAAACGCATCAGTTTATTTGAAAAAAATATATTTTTTACCCATTTTTTTTGCGTTTTAGAGGGCGGGCAAAGATATCCGGGGTTTTCGCCAACATTGCCCACGTCAATTTGGTATTCAAATACAGCTCGTATGATGATGATGTCTAAGGATCACTTAAAGGTTTTGGGCAATCCTACCATTCCCTGTTAATAACTTAGCGATAAGTGTAAAAACTTTAAAATAAATTTGCTGGGCAATGTTGCCTACCCGTTTTTGCCCATTTCCAAATAAGGCTGGCCTAAGCATTTTACAAAGGCTAGGGTTGTCACTTTTGAGAAAATCTGTTACAATAGTTTAATGGCCAAAAATATGATTTTTGTTGTGTTTTTCATTCGTTAACGGGATAAAACATCTAAATAAAGGATAATAAGACAAATTAAATACAGTATATATTTATAAACTTATTTTAGTGTACAAACATAACCTTCTTTTACTTGCGAAGTTGGGTAAATTAGATGAAAGTGACAACCCTAATCCGTTTTTGGTGGTGGGCAATGTTGGTATGGATGCCAAATTACCGGATTACTTTGCCCACCGCTAAAACTTTTGTGTATTTAGGCCTTTTTAGTTTAAATCTCAATAGACATAATCTATGCTTCATGTGTTATAACTCAAACCCGGAAATATTTGTCAAAGGGTTCTCAATTTTTTCTACTTGCATTTATTATTTATAAATTTTTTGCCCGCCGAAATATACCCTATATAGACAACTCGCTCAAACTCAAAATTCCCAAGTCAAGTTATGCACAAGTTTGGTATATAGTTTTGTCAGAAATATAACCTATATTCTACTAAAAATAGCAGGGTGGCCATAACTATTATATTTTTTTCTACATTAACGAATTTGTTTAAAATTGTCGTTTTGGGCAAAGTTTCCCTGGAGGCAAAGTTGGCGCTAATGACGTGACATATTATTGCAGGTGACTGTACATAAATGTTTCGGTGATTTTGAGATTATTTTACAGGTTAGTTTACTAACAATCAAGTTATGCAGATACCGATTTCGTGAACGTATAAGTAGTAAGGTACCGCTATTGTTTAGCGATACCGATTATTTTTGAAGGTAAAACTATGCCGGTTGAAATATAAAGATATTAAAATTACAGCAGGGACAACCATTTTTTATAGGTGTACCTAAACCATCATTGGCCGAGCGTTAGCAAAGGTCTCCGTTTCAGCTTGGGCAAAAATGCTTTTGTATGTTCTCCTTTGCAGATCACATTTCTCAACTGATTCTCGTGAAAATTTGTAAGCAGGTTCGATAGAACTATTCTGTTTCGCTTTATCCGCCAAAATGGGATTGCCACCCTGCTGAAACTTTATTTATTTAAATTCCTATTGAATGGATTTTGCACCTTATGAAAAACCGTATAGAGTAGTAAATAACATTTTACATCTGACTTAATGTTTAATTGTACAAAACGCGTATCTCGACAAAGCAATATTAGGTAATAAAACAGTCAGCAATCAAATGAATTAAATAGGTACGTGACGTGTGACATGAACAGACAAGGAAAGCAAGATTAAATGCATTGTTTCTCTTTCATCTTTCAATGGAACGCTTTTACCCTCAAAGGAGGCTAGTGGTCAATACTAAACTAAAAGTCCAATCTTAAAAAAACATGATGGGTCACTGACCTGTCCCAGTAAAGTGAGGTAGTGTGCGTGAAGTGAGCTTGTGTGTGAAATGGGGTATATTGACAGAATCTGAAATTTTACCCACCGCTACCGTCGCCTTAACTTTTAAGCGTACCTTTATGTGTCTAACGCCTATTGTGGCATACGACCACGGCTATCCTTTGTAGGTAGGAGTGCTATGATTTGTAGGTAATCAGTCTTGTCCAGTAAATACTGAGTTGGATAAGTATCCGACAATTGAAGATTAAAATCTATACTAATGTTTTCTCTCTAACATTATATGCCTACGATTCCGGAAATATATATGTAAGTACAAAAATATGTTTTACAATTTTATGTGCGATTACCATTAATTAACAATACCAATTAATAAGAATGCAGTAAAAAAGTGTGTCACTGTCAACGCAATTACCTAGTTAGGTACTTATCTCGTAATCAGCTACGTGTACGCTACACGTTGCCATAGAGACTGTAATGTACACTGGCATTATTATACGATTATTTTTTATAATCAGTTACTATTTTTTTATGTAGAACACTGCGCTATTGTGCATAGCGTATTCAATGTTATGTCAGTGTAACGCGGCACTTTCAGTACTACACGCATCCAGACTTTCGCAGTGAACAAATCTTTTTAAGACTTATGTAGTTGTTTAAAATATAAGCAATTCACAAGACTATTTAAAAATATACAGCTACTTTTAGTATGGGTTATATCTCTGACCTAGTTCTAAATTTTCTGCACAACTATTTACCTCTAAATACTATCTTATTTATTCGTGCCATTTTTGGCCATCATTTTAGCTTCAACTCTAATAAATTATACTTGACTGTACAAGAACTTGACTTATTAGAATTTTTATATTTGACATTTTGTATGAAAGAATGACTAAACTTCGAAATTATTTTGAGTGTATCTTTATTCGGCCGCCATCGCCAGATGATTACACAAATATAACGTTTGATTTAAAAATAGGATTAAAAACTTATAAACAGCTTCTCGATAGCCTTAAGCTTCTGAATAAAATACAAGCAACGGTAATTCTCTCCATACAATTATACTAAATGTTCGGCTTAGCTTTCCTTTGTAGATATAATTGGCGAGAAAGATATAAAAAAGATTATTCTTAGATTTTCAACTCAAAGCAAAGCTGAAAACTGTTTCATTGATCGATTTTGTTATACCTACAACTCATTATATCTCATTATAAATACTACAACTTTTAATTAAGTAGGTATATGTGTCGTTCGTTAATTAATTATTCTGTTTTTAGTACTTAGTAGTCCTGGTGACGCGCTTCTTAGACTGTACCTTACACCTTAATACAATGTTTTTATTAGGTTTGGACAGCGCCGATTGGGTATGTGTTTTAATATTTTCATTTTTCAGTTATCTATTGATAACCCGAAAGCTATATGAATATATGGAACATTATATGTTTCAGCACCTTATGAAAGATTTTGTACGCACATCAGTATTCGAAGGGGTGCTAGTGTGTATTCCGGCACTGTTTGTCGAACTGATTCATAAAGAAGTTGATCATATTTTATTAATACTGATACAGCAGCATTCCAAATGTGAAGGTAAAAAGTTGTACCTGTACCAGTTACTTACCTGTATATTTTAACCTAAGAATTAATTACCAATTTTAGGTTGTAAGTAGGCACGAATAAGAATCTTTATCATGATAAATTATAGAGTTAGGGCAAGATAAGTCTTCTACGATTTTGATAACATAGACTGTGCAAGTGTTATTTATTACGTCATAATTTCATAGAAGTTTGACGTATAAAATAACACTTGCAGTCTGGGTTATCAAAATCGCTACCGACTTATCTTGC
The DNA here is from genome assembly GCF_910591565.1 of Cydia splendana. Classification (NCBI taxonomy): domain Eukaryota; kingdom Metazoa; phylum Arthropoda; class Insecta; order Lepidoptera; family Tortricidae; genus Cydia; species Cydia splendana. The sequence continues at coordinate 20,456,504 of NC_085962.1, forward strand.
TGTAACTTTCCACTTACTTGCAATTATTTGCGAAAATATGATGATGTGAGATAAAATGACAATCACGATAACATTGTGATATCTTTTAGTGTCTATATCGATATTCTATGAGTATGGCCAATGACCAACAAGGATATGCGATAGCTGAAATACTTAATCTGTATTACACCAGCGATGTGTTTCATATAAAAATGTGAAATATTTGAATTACTTATCTCAACTTGTTAGAGAGGGTAAACCGCTGCCTCCTAAATAAACAAAAAGACCAAGTACCTAGGCCAAGTTAGGTGGTCAATAATGAAATTCATTATTTTCAGATGTCGACCTGCGAGCCGCTTTATCAAGAGGCATTAGTTATCTGAAACTGCGGCCGTTTAAGTTCCACATCTGGCGAGTCATACCGATCGACAGTTCGCTGACGATCTCCTTTATCAGTCTTGTATTCACTTACATTTTATTAATTTTACAGGTGCACCAAGTCGTTTAGAGATGTAGTCTAGGAAAGTCAATTATTCTAAAGTGCATAACAGGTTTTTATTCTCGAGTGATTCTCTTTAGGTAGTTCTAAAATGAGTGGGCTTTGTTTTTATTCTCGAGTGATTCTCTTTAGGTAGTTCTAAAATGAGTGGGCTTTGTTTTTATTCTCGAGTGATTCTCTTTAGGTAGTTCTAAAATGAGTGGGCTTTGTTTTTATTCTCGAGTGATATTCACGACTTAACAACTTAAATTAAAACATATTTTTAATACCTACAGTTGCTCAAAAAGTGCTACTTTTCGTAGCTGTTTAGCGTTCGCAAAGTTGGTTTTTGCGAACTAGTGCTTTTTACTTTTCCAGCTCTTTTAAATTGAATTCTGACCGTAATCGATACGTCCATACCAAGGAGTTTGGATGTTCAAAAACATTATATAATTTTTATTTTGCCATTAAACATTTATTACGTACAAAAAGTATTATTACAAGATATAAAGTAAATATTTATTAGCTATTATATAAATGAAACGTTATATAATACGATGTTTCACTAAAAACTTTTAAATTATTTGACTGAATGGAACTATTATTGCCACGTTGGCTGTCGTTAACAGAAAAAATGAAAAATTAAAAAGTAAAACCGGCGCCCGCCATTTTCACTTAAAATTTAGTTGTTACAAAATAATTAACTTAAATTGCAACCGTAAAAGTGTTTTTGTATGAAATGAGTTAATGTGATTAATTTTTGCAATGTAAATCAACGTTGAACGTAGTTTATAGTGCTGTATAATTACAATATCATTCAAGTTCAAGGGAAAATTCGTAACTGTAAGTGTAATACTCATGTAACCAATATTTGTTTTACTGTATTTTTTTCGCAAATGTATTAATAAACGAAAACGAATATATTAGGAAACCGCCCGAGAAAGGAGTGGATATCGCAGGAAACGTGGAATACGATACTTGAGAGGAAGGAACTCCTTAAGGGCGGCGTTCACTTAGACCATGATACAGTAGCGTTGGAGAATGATTGCCTGGAACCTAACATTATTGAATCCGAGGTCAGGAATGCATTACGAAAACTAAGATGTAACAAATCTCCTGGCAGAGACGAAATATTTGCCGAAGAACTTAAAAACCTCGGGGACGAAGGTATCAGAATCTTGCGAAACTTATGTAATAGACTCTGGCAAACGGCCACCTGGCCCAATGACTGGAGGGAATCTCTGCTAGTACCACTCCACAAAAAGGGATCAACCAGGAAGTGTGGGAACTACAGGACAGTGGCTTTAATATCTCACGCCAGTAAAGTCATGCTGTACATAGTCAATGAAAGGTTAAAATCATTTTTACAATGGCAGATACCAAAGGAGCAGGCAGGGTTCGTCAAAGGCCGAGGCACAAGGGAGCAGATAGTGAACGTGAGGCAGATTATTGAAAAAAGCCGGGAGTTTTACGTTCCAATGATGATGTGCTTCATTGACTACTCTAAAGCTTTTGACTGTGTACAGTGGGATTGTTTGTGGAAGATTCTCCTAGATATGGGCGTACCGAGGCATCTGACAGCACTAATAGCGAACCTCTATGCGGATGGAACGTCTATGGTAAGAGTGAATAGCGTAATCTGGCTCCCTTTTAAGCCTGGTAAAGGAGTACGTCAGGGATGTATTCTCTCTCCCATCCTTTTTAACATATATGGCGAATATATAATGAGAAGAGCCTTGGAAGAATGGGAGGGAGGCATCTCGATAGGGGGTACCAAGATCAGCAACCTGAGGTACGCAGATGACACCACCCTCTTTGCGACCTCAGAGAAGGAACTTGATGAGCTGTTCCGTAGAGTGGAGCACGAGAGTAATCTAGTTGGCCTCTCAATTAACCGAGCAAAAACAAAGGTTATGATCGTAGACCGAGCTGGACAACTCACACGAACAGGAGAACTCTCTGACTTACAGTTCGTTGGTGAATTTGTATACCTGGGGTCACTACTTACTAACGAAGGAGGAAGCGAGAGAGAAATTCGAAGGAGGACTCAAATGGCCAAAACTGTCATGAGTAAGATGACACGAATATGGCAGGATCGAAAAATCTCCACAACAATCTCAACACCAAGATGAGAATCATAAGAACGCTGGTCTTCTCGATTTTTCTCTACGGCTCGGAATCATGGACAATCCGGTCAGCGGAACGCAAGAAAATAGAGGCCTTTGAAATGTGGTGCTGGAGACGGATGCTACGTATCCCATGGACAGCCAAGAGGACAAACGTCTCTATCCTCCAGCAGCTTGGGATCCAGACAAGGCTATCCACCACCTGTTTTAAAAGGATTCTTAGCTATTTTGGACACATAGCCCGCCGAGAACCTGACAACTTGGAGAAACTTGTAGTTGTTGGGAAAGTAGATGGCAAGCGGCGACGTGGCAGATCTCCTGCTCGGTGGTCGGATCAGGTCTCTACCCTTACAGGCCTCACATTAGCAACCGCTATGAAGAAGGCCGAGAGTAGGGTGGGATGGAAGCAATTGGTGACAGAGGTCATCAGAAAATTTCAAGACGGACACGACCTTCAGCAATGAAGAAAACGACTAGAGAGATTAATAAACGTCGTTCAATGTACGTGTGAAAGTGTTATTATTTACTTGTCCCGTGTCTTTTATTCGCCTACGGCTTATAAAAGACATCTCGGGATTCGTAAATTATAACATACTTTCCACACTTGCATTGAAGTGTACTATTACAGTATATGGCGCTAATTTACCGCCCTAGTGCGGTAACTAGCACTTTACGTGCGTATGTCGAAAATTTAAAGGGCTTTTCATACGTAGGTACCTACTGTAAAACGTTGTAGGTACAATACACGTGCGAAGAGGTAATTGGCAACTCGTGTCGATTTAATACACTCTCTTCGGTCGTGTTTTAATTTCACACTTGTATCGTAATGTACTATAAAATATGTTTTTTTTATGCAAGTCTCTGTGTAAAATCAAAACATACCTTTTAAGAACAATCGCTACACTAAGAGGAACGGGAGAGGGTGACGTCGGTGGCGGTTCCTTTGCTATGATTTGTAATCAGTCTTGTCCAGTATAGACTGTGAGTTGTATTGTCTTTCATTGAATGTCCTTATCATCCACGATTGAAGGATCTAAAGGGGCCCACAGATTACCAGTTCGCCGGCCGATATCAGCCTGTCAATTAAACACAAAATTTGACAGCTCCGAACAACTGACAGGCTGATATCGTTCGGCGAACTAGTAATCAGTGGACCCGTTAATAATAATATTTTCTCTGTTCACTGCTCAATTTTTCTACAATAGTCCCAATGCCTGCTGAGAACGGTTCATGGGTGTATATTGTTGCGTCTGTGAACGGATTCCGGCAGGCGTTCTACATGACTTAAAGCTCTCCAAAGGGCCTCTACGTGTTGGATCTATATGCCCACGCAAGCCTATCAAAAGAGCGGGATTTATAGGCCCGTGAAATCCAAAATATGTTCTCTCTAGCATGATACGCCAACGACATAAAAATAAAAAAGTTACGTAAACTTACCGTTCCTGGATCTAATGAGGACGATAGAGTCATCGGCACTTGAACCACTGCGCTGTAGGTTTCTCCGATCACGTGTTGTTGGTGAGGATTTCCTTTCAAAAAACAAAATAACGTTAACCTTTAAATTGACGAAATACGTAGAAGGTTGTGAGTTCAAGCCTCCTCGGAGCTCAATAATGCTAATATTAATGATTATGATTCATTAAAGCTTTGACCGATGGAAATTGGATTCGTAAATATCATTTTGCCTGTAACAATGTAATAAGTAAATGCTTTCTTTAGTACCTGGTGATAGATCAGATGAGACTATTTCGGAGACGAAATCACTGAGCGATGAGTATGAAGAGCTAGTGCTTTCGGCGGCTTCAGAGTCTGATCCACTTTCATCTGTAAAAACGGTAATAATGATAATTTCGTGACGTCACTCATTTAAGGGGCTGGTAGCTGGCGCATGATTCGATAAACTTTTGTAGAGAAGAGCCATCCACATTAAAAATGATCAAGTTTAAGAATGTCAAAGAGCCACAAAAGTAGATTTGACTGGTCTAAGTCCCCTAAGTTTTAATTGTTTGGGTGTCGTGAAGAGCCGCATTGCAGGTCCAAAGAGCCGCATGTGGCTCGCCGCGGTATTCCGACCCTCAAACGTTAGGTTACTAGCTAGCTAAAGAAAGAACAGAGGTCGGGGATTCAAACGTTGGATCAAACCAATGAGTTTCTAGGAGCGATGTATGAAATATCAATACTTAGATAATCAGTTTTTTAAGAAGACGAAATTAGCCAAGTCTCATTTCAATGAGTGATGTGAAATATTTATTGCCGGGAAGTGTAAGTTAGTGTGGTGACCTGTGGGCTGGTTCTCATGGCGCTGCAGCTGCCGCAGCGCGCCGTTGAGCGAGCTGCCGTCGTCCCACACGGCGAACCGGATCGGCTGCAGCTGTTCGGCGAACCACTTGGGCTTGTCGCCGACCTGCCGCGGGTCGAACAGCCCCGTCTGCACGCGCAGGAACGCCACGTTGCAAGGCGTGAGGGACCACTCCGCTAGGAACTCCACCGCCTGAACAAATAAAATAGGTATATACATATTACACTTGCTCATAAAGGGGCTCCACGCAGGTTTAGTGAAAAAAGTGGTACTCTCTAGGGAATAATCCATTTTTAAAAATTATGTTTATTCATATTTATGAACGAAGAAGGAACGAATACATTATACAAGTAACATTATGAATATAAGTATGCAGACTCAACATGTAACTGCAGCTTTGATACATAGGGAACGATGTGATAGACCTGATAAAACACGAAACTTTGCTTAAAAATGTATTAAAACGCAAGAACGAAGTTAGAAGAGGAAACGGAAAACCAAGAGCAAGTTATACGCAACAACTAAAAGAAAAACCGGCCAAATGCAAGTCGGACCCGCGCACGAAGGGTTCCGTACCATTACGCAAAAAACGGTAAAAAGCACGTTTGTTGTATGGGAGTCCCACTTAATTATTTATTTCATTTTGTTTATAGTATTTGTTGTTATAGCGGCAACAGAAATACATCAACTGTGAACATTTCAACTGTCTAGCTGAGTCATGAGTTACATCCTGGCAGACAGACAGACGGACGGACAGACGGACAGCGAAGTCTTAGTAATAAGCTAATAAGGTCCCGTTTATACCCTTCGGGTAGGTACGGAACCCTAAAAAGTAAATATTGTATTGTTGTAGTATATTACAGGTACCTACCTAAAGAGGGATAAATGTGAGAGGCCCTAACGCGGAAAACGAAAACCGAATTTCTTAATCTGCCTCTTTAAGTGTATCGCTCGAATACCTATGCAAGAGCGATAGAGAGTTAGAGAGTCATCATTATAATGATGACGAGATACCTGCGTGCGTGCGAACTTGTTGAGGAACGAGGTGGTCCGCGGCCGAGATCGCAGGAAGCTGTTGATCTGGAAGGCGACCACGGGCCGCGGGTACAGCCGAAGCGTCCGAGTGTGCTCCATAAAGTTCGCCAGGATGTTTTGGGAGTTGAAAAAGCGAACCTGACGAAAAAAATACATGTAATTAGTACGTACTTAAACGATAATCTAAGCGAATCAAATTCTTATTTTCTATCGGAAAAGTAATTAAGTGTCTTGTCTACGTATTTTAGTGACTGAATACGATAATCCTGTTTTTCATCGAGGCACAACACAGCGCGTCTAAAACTAAAGCGCCCACAGAATTTCCGCACTCGTGACGCTTCTTTAATTGAAAAGTCACGAGTGGACAGCTGCGTTGCAACTGTTGCGGCGTCATCAGACAGAACCACGCAAGGAATATTATCCTACCTGTTAGTGAGTGGATTGTCTTTGCCTTTCACGATGGCGACGACGTTGCAATAGACGAGAGGGTTGAAGGGCGGGGGAGGCGCTGCGGCGTGTGGCTGCACTAGTAGTTAGTTACCATGGCGACCCTTGTGGCCACGTCCACCGAGTCCACGTCGTTGCCGTAGATGAGGGGGTTGAAGGGCTGCGAGGCGAGGGAGCCGCGCTGCGGCGTGTGGCCGACGCTGGCGGCGCCGGCGCTGGCGACGGACACGCGCCGGCTCTCGGGCGTGCTGTGCGGCAGGGACTGCGCGCCGTCCGTCGACGACCGGAACGTTGGGGGATGCACTCTACAAACGTAGCAAAACTAGCGCTTACACGCTGGCGCTAACAAATGCAGTACCTAATCATATTTGAAAAGTCATACAGTTGTTTATCTTGTTCTCTTTGAATAAGTTCTTTATTTAAACGATGTTTTACATAAGTACTGCACTTACGATAAGCAGGGCAGCACGGAGGTCAAGGAAGGGGAAGGAAGGTGATGCTGGCGCAACAGTCAACGCCACCAGCATTTATAAGTCTAGTAGGGAATGCCCCCGGGACTAAATTTGTATGGCGAGAACCGGTAATTCCCAGTTCCGGGACTAATTTTGTACAGTAAACCAGTCCCGGTTTGGTTTAAAATAGGTTGCCTAATTAGAACAGTAGTAATTTAATCAATAACTTACTTGAGAGTAGCACCACCGACGCTGTCTCTTCTCGAAGGCATGAGGGTGGCCGTGGCCTGCTCTGCCGAGCTGTTTGTGAGGCTGCTCAGAGCCTGGGAAGCAAGCAGTCGATACTAAACATCCTGTACCTATACAGAGGGTGAGATATCCGAATGGGCACTCATGGGACAATCAGATAAAGGTTATGTGTTTTACAAGGGGCACGAGAAGAAGTCAAGAGATTTTTTGTAGAGGTTTGTAGAATGTGAACGTTATCTGCACTGTTGTAGTTTTTCCTAACTCCGAAATCTATGCCATTCTTTTATAAAAACAAATGTTCCGAATATTTTATAACCTGTATTTTCTGACCCATTCGGACGCTTAACCTGTATAGGTGGATGTGGTGGATTTACAACAGTAAAATCCTGTTTTATTGTTTGCATATTTCTTATTTAAATATGAAAATCTCTTATTTAGCTTTCCTATAAGTTCCTGATTTTTTCCAATGCTAAATCTTACTTTTATGGTAATTACAAAAAGCAATTGAATAAAGTAAGAATAGTATTAGTTAAGTATGAAATACTATTAATACTATTTAAAACCTATCTACTTTTATTCGTATAACCTAATTTGCCACAGCTAAATTTATAACAGCATTAAGTAAAATACTTAATACAAATTTTGTACAATGTCATTTAACAATTCATACGTGGTCTAGCTCAGCATTAAAATACATATATCTAGTCAACAGTATTGGTGCACACTTCAATAAAATTTTACAGCTATTTTTGAAGGGAATTTTTTAAAGGCATGGCATATAGGCCTTTATCCAATGTAGCATGCAAAACACACAGTCAAGCACATAATAATACGGAGCTTTTATGCTTTAGCGGGGTACGACACTATATTATCGTCACGACGTTGTTAAGGCCGTCAAGCCGGCAACGGACTCCCAACCTTATGTTGCTGGAGCGCCGGACAGGTGCGCGCTTCCCGAAACTTCCGTTAGAACTTTAATAAAAAAAGGCCGAGCTGCGGGAGTGTAGTGCTCAAACACAGAAAAATAGTACATATAATAAGTGCCTATCCTGTGTTTGAGCACTAACCTTATGTTCATGTAATCCTCTGGCGTTGCGGGTGTTCAAGGTCGACGGTGATTGCTTAACATCAGGCGATTCGTCTGTTCGTTTGCCTCCTATATGACAAAAACCCAGCAGAGGACCAAAATGTATGGGATTGTATGCAGACGCTTATATACTATCGTGGACGGTAACGGTCAATCGTCCACGATAGTGTAAAAGCGTGGCGATAATATCGTGTCGTATCACGACAAAGTATGAAAGCGCCTATATTATAATACATATACATATTATTAGCACCAAATGGTCAGATATTGGCCAGATACGTCTATATGTACTAACTGATCATTCGTAGGCCTTAAATCGTTGCAACTAGGTTTCCGACTAATTACGTAACTGTGTCGATGATGGGTCATGAAACATCTTTCGGAAACCATACGATACATATACAGAATGTGCCAAATGTAGCCAAACCATGCCAAACACAACAGAAGCGAGGAAACGGACTGAAATTGTGTCACGTTTGTAACCACAGCAGTGATGTATAAAGGTGACATTCGGTTGATGACTGCATGTGCAGTGCAGCAGCATTACTGAGCAATGTTACGAGTACTGCTGCGGCGTTGACGCGGGACAACAGTAATGCTGCTATAGTTGCCATCCGAATATTACATTGCATCATTTGACTTGAGGAAGTGACTGGGACATGGATCATTTTTCTACTTTTGATATTGCGTCACGGCCGAACGGTCAAATTTTACCATTTGACATGTCGCCAGGCCATCGCCACATATCAAAAAAGGAGCGATATGGTAGTCACATATCCAGATATTTCTAACTAACATATGCTAGCTGCGTACGTCTCCTGCCACTTTCACGAGTCAAAATAGCGCATCATTTGAAGTAATGAATGTTGCATTGGAATTAATATATGCACATATTAAGGAAAATGCTTATTGTGTACCGTCCCCAACACTTATTTCAGTCAATAAATTAGCAAAATGTGCCATTTTAGAATTACGTACGCTAACAGTTGTTCCAACGTGTATTGAAACAAATTCTATGTGTATGATTTTTGTAATGAATGTTGGATGATAAATGTTTTGTCTATCTCAATTTCTATTTGGTCATTTCTAAAATGGCGGCATTCCTCAACATAAGTACCTACTGCCTTCTGACTAACTATACTGTCGTGAATATATTAGTCAAAGTGTGCAATAAAATATAGTATTAGTGGGTAATATTTACACCAGATCCGTTGCTATCCATAAGATGCATGGCCTAGCGAAGAGAAGAAGTGAGGGCGAAGTTAGTCAAGTAGAAACAAAACTTAGGAAATTCTGCGGTAAACCAATATAAAAAAAAATGTATTGTACTTAAATAAAATGTATGTTAAGTAGGTATGTTGTGTAAGGTTTAATGTTCTTTTAAAAATAAAATATGTTTTAGATATTAAAGATTTTCAGAAGACAATTTAGCAGAACTCTCCCACCACGTATAACAGCCGTAAGAGTCAATAAAACCTGTCTGAATGTCGAATTTAGTGTGCGCGAATAAGGTACACAGTGGGGTTGGCCATAATCAAAGGTTTGCATAGATAGCGCCAGCATTGGATACCATCCAAGCTATAAAATTCCAAAAAGTAATACAATAATACACAATTCTAGGGATTGACAGGTAAAAAACCTATGCTGGTGCCATATGTAAAATACTTCGACCAGCCAACCGTATTGAGAACTGAAAGTTAAGACATCTGACAAGACTTATGACATCTATGTATTTCAAATTTATAATGTATAGGTATTGACTACTTATAAAAACACAAATCAAAATATTTGATAGAAATAATTTGATTTGTTTCCAAAGTTGCGTATTGAGAACGTTTTGATAATGGCTGTTTAGCGAGGTGGGGCGGTATAGCGACATCGACAACAATGCGCCAAGTGCATTTAGTAGAAAGAAGGTGAATAAGATAAAGATAGACAAGATATGGAACATTCGGTTACCTGTTTTAAGTGACTTTTTAGCACGGATCCTTCTGGCTCGGGCAACGGCGGTAGTTCATGGTCGTTGCCGCTAGGAGCGCACAGCTTTGTAGCGTCGAGATCCACTAGCCAAATGTCATCTGGTAACCTGTAAAAAACAAAAAAGTTATCTTACAAAAAGTCCACAAAACATTTACCAATGTTTGCCATAAGGTACAATAAGTAAAGCCCAAACAAAAATAGTATAAAGTGGCTTCTAAAAGAACTCCTCAAATCTTATAAATATACTTATAACGATTGTTTTATTTTCATCTAAAGACAAGGATTTCAGATCACGAAGACCAAAATGGAACTCCTCCACGACAAGTTTGACGTAAATAAATGTATTTTCTTTCTTTCTTTCTTTCTTTCAAGTAGGTATTTTACGTCTTGGGGCTGATTTTAATTGTCATGAGATGCACTCTAGGTATGGTCGTAAATAATTTTACAGTACATATGGTCCTATTTTCCCGCACTAGTGCGTAAAATAGCACTTTTCGTGCGATGTCAAAAGTTTAAAGGGCCATATGTACTGTAAAACGTTGTACGATACACGTGCGAATAGGTAATTCGCAACTCGTGTCGATTTAAAACACTCCCTTCGGTCGTGTTTTAATTTATCGCCACTCGTTTCGAATTTCCTCTTTTCCGCACTTGTATCGTAAATAACTATTAATGGCACTTCAAACCGTTTCGTAAAGTTTTTTCCATCAAAAAATATTTTCGTATGAGGCTGCACTGCATGCAGCGCGCCCCGCACCCCGGCCTCCGCCCGACTTTGTAGGTATGAGTAGGTGCCCACTTGCCCAGCGCTGAAGCACGCGTAGAGCGCCAGGGACGTCGATCTTTGCCCGACCCTTTTGTGCTGTAGCAGTATGCGCTCACTCACCTAAAGTTCTTCTTATACTGCAGGAACGTAGCCGGGATGCCGATGAGGAACGGCGTTGGCGCAAGCAGGAGCTGTTCCGCGCAGCTCATGCAGCTCGGCAGCAGCGGGATGGCCGGGAACATGTACTCCAGCGGATACAGCATGGCCACCAGCGCCATCACCGACATCGACAGCGCGTTGTAGTCGCGGGACTGCACCACCACTTTGTTCTCCAGGATGATCAGGGTTAGCACCTTAAGGCATGTGTCGACTCCTGGAAATGTATTACAATATCAGTATTTGAACCATCAGAAAAGAGATTGGGCCGTTTAATATGAAAATGTAACGTCCTAACTCCTAACAACCCGATTTGGTACGCACATAGGGTTTGAGCCATTCACTCGTTCTCGAGTTGTGAATGTGCGCATGTAGAGAGTAAACACGAGAATATCAGCGAGTTATAAAAACACAGATTCGTCTAAGCGATTAATTGTATCTCTATCTATGTTTTAACTCTCTGATTTGGACCTTGTCGGCGTTAGTCCAAATAGGTACGTTAAGATTGTGTACTAAAGACATATTATCATTTTAAAGTTTTATATACTTGCTGTTCAGAAAATGGCCTCATAGGTATTAGCCGGAGAGCTAGCAACGTCAATAGGTATGCAATTTATAGAGCCACGAAATCCCTCTAGTTAGTGTGCCATACTATCATTATTAATTAATCCGGGCGCCTGGCAGCTGTTCAGCGGTGGGTGTGGGAGTGGATGGGCAACAAAGGAGTTGTAAAATCAATTGAAGGTATGCAATTTATAGAGCTCTGAGTTTGGTGTGATAAAATAGCTAATTATGTATTTAATTCAAATATAACAATGCCAGGCGTTTTATTTGGTGGAAAAGTAGTGCCAGGTGATAAAAATACACAATCACTTGCGCCTGCAGGAAGATCACGCCTAGGTAAGTGTTAGGAAAAAGTAGAAGACATACAGACAGTGCAATTTGCTCGTGAATTTGCAGGCGCACAAGTGATTGTGTATTTTCATCACCTGGCACTACTTTTCCCACAAATAAAACGCCTGGCATTGTTATATTCGAATTAAATACATAATTAGCTGTTATACCACATCAAACTCAGAGCTCTATAAATTGCACACCTTCAATTGATTTTACAACCCCTTTGTTGCCCATCCACTCCCGCACCCACCGCTGAACAGCTGCCAGGCGCCCGGATTAATTAATAATGATAGTATGGCACCCTAACTAGAGGGATTTCGTGGCTCTATAAATTGCATACCTCTTGACGTGGCTAGCTCTCCGGCTATATTAACTTCGTGTAATGTGAAATTGTTATTTTTTCCCCAGAAGGTTCATGGAGTACCTACCTATTTAATTTTATTGTATCATTAAAAAGGATTTTAAAGACCTAGACTTGTCCTACGCAGCAATTAGGTATAACATATATAACTAATATATGGTAATGGTAACAAAGTTGCTCGTTAGTGTTTATCGGTCTTGGGTATTAATGACCTAAAAATAAACATGTTGCAGCTCCGAAAATGTAGACTGACTAGTATTTTAGGTAAAACTATGGAATCGAGCTTAATAGCCCTAAAAAGATAACATAAATGAATGTGGCGAGTTTTCGTATTGCCTACTTTTATTTAGTAATCACAACCACCTAACGGAATGGTATTTACTACTAAGTAGATTCAAACTGCCAAATATTAGAAATTTGGTAGGTAATTCTCAGAACCAAATGTCCACAATAAAATGCCCTCTCCAGCTTTGTAGACATTACTATTATTACAACCTTCTACGAACTAGGCTAAGCCGCCATTCATTTAAAAAATGTTAAATGTCAAGATTACGTTTTAGAGGCTAAAAACACTAACCTAAAAGCTCGAGAGGTAAATGCAGTGGGAAATCCACCAGGGTGAATCTCGTGTGGTCCGGCAACGCGAAGAGCAGCGGCGAATGCGCGGTGGGCGACAGCACCTCGAGCTCGAGGCGGGTCTTGCCGGGCACAGGCACCGGCGCCGACAGCAGGCGCAGGATCCACGTCTCGATCTCCTTGACGTCGTGCAGGACTATTGTGGGCGTGTTGTCGTATGCTTGGCCCGTTATGACTGACCATACTGTATCCCTGTGACGAAGAGTTGCGTATGAGTTATGGCGCGCCATGATAGAGATATTTGTGAACACTGGAGAGAAAACGGTATCAGGGTGACGGCGCGGCGGACTGTTTATAAAGAGGGGGCGTAAACGTAAAGCCAGGAAAGTAGAAGGAAAAAAAATAAGGCGCACCGTAAGAAACTTGCGAGGCAAGATTGTACTAAAATTATACTGCTATTGTTCGGTGCAATGCACCTTTAACACGTTCGAAGCCTCGTGCGACACGTGCGCGCCCTGTCAGCAAAAGATGCGTTAGCTAATAATTTGCATTAACCCAAATTCAGTGTACTTTTCGGATCCATCGCGGCCGAGTGCATTCGGTAATTATAACATTTTATAACATAACTTTCAACAATCATTTAACTATTAACATTTTAACATTAATAAACATTTTCTCTACTTTCTCTCGACTTTTAACATTCAAGGTTTTGGTTGATGTCTGTCCTTGCAAATATAGTCAAGTTTCCGTGTGAATTTTTAATGGCCTATGCCCTTGATTAAAACATGTATAAATTAAATATTTAAAAAAATGTGAATTGTTCATGCTTTGACAGATAAAAATTCAAAATTAATTGAAAAACCTACGTAAGTATATTGGTAATGGAACTCCACACATTGCTATCACAAGACACCGTGACTATGTAACACCATAGAAAAAAAAACATACATAGATTGCTCACTCCATACATCAGTTTTGGTACCAAAAAAACTTATTTTCATAGTTGACATCTAGCATCGAGTATGTTGTCTAATGTTGTTGAGCATTAGAGTTTCCGGTCGGTGCTACATCTATTGTCACTTGACAGTACTACTACTGCTACTTAGCAGTGCAGATAATTCCGCTACTCGCACTCTTGTCTTACTATATTTCTCTATGGAAACACTCTACCTATTTAGAAGTTACGATTCAGCCTGTTACCTGTGCCAAGAGGACAATATGGATCGTTCGGTGGTCAGCCAAATAAAATGAAATATTACCTAAATATTTGTCTGGACGCGCCTACGCGCCGCGGACTGGAAGACTCGTTGCAGGCATCGATTAACCTCTTCAGGATAAACAGGCACTCTCGGAATGTGGAGAAGAATGGGTGGTGCGACAGCAGGCACAGGGACGTCAGGGAGTGGTTCCGTATTCGCTGCAACAGACACGTTAGAACGTTAAGGTCCTTCCTTAACCTGACAGCCAGAAATCGGTGCAGTGATAAATTTTGTATTTTACTCGGGAGCAACATTTGTTTAATCCTCGTGCCTTGACACCCTCGCAACGCTCACAATTTTGGGATCATTCGCTTGCTCGGGTATCAATAATTGCACGAGTGGTTAAACAACAACTTTGCCCCCTTGTTTAAGCTTGTTTTATTTCGTACGCAGCGTAGCTGGCACCTAACAAAATTACAATGTTTAAAATGAAGAAATAATGGTAACTCGCTAGTTGGCTCAACATTCCGAAATCCCGAGTTTGAGTCGAGGCAGTAATTTTTAAGTTTTTTTCTTTATTAAAAAAAGCCCTGTCACATATAACACTTTAAACTCTCGCGTTTTGTACACATATTTAATTACACAATTGGGTCTAGCGCGATATAATTTCATTGTTTTTACCTTTAATTCCGACGTTTCAGCTGAGTTGCACCAGCTGTGGTCACGGAAAGACTGACGTCCCAGCAAATGTCAACGGAGATATTAATAAAACAACACTAAACTACCCGAAATTAGTTTATAAAAATGTTCGGGGTAGGCAAAGAAATTCAGCTACCCGTTAAAGTTTAATGTTTATTGTCCACGGCACGACACGCAACACTCACAGTATCCGTACACTGAATAAACCATGTACCACTGAAATATCAACATTTGAATCACTGGTCCCCATGTAGACGATAATTTGTACCTGTCCTCTCTATTGAAATTTTTAGGGTGTTTTTTAATTTCAATCGCCTCTCTCACGATCCGCGGATAATAGTGTCACTCGTTGGAGAGGACTTTGGGTTTCGGGTAGTTTAGTGGTGTTTTATTAATATCTCCGTTGACATTTGCTGGGACGTCAGTCTTTCCGTGACCACAGCTGGTGCAACTCGGCTGAAATATCGGAATTAAAGGTAAAAACAATGAAATTATATCGCGGTAGACCCGTTTGTGTAATTAAATAAGCCCTGTCACATCTATAGATCAGACACGCCCACGAAAAGTTATGCAAAATAGGTACTTTCTATTCAAAAACAAACCTATTTTCCAGGTTGCATAACGTGTACACAGGAATGAAGGTCATTGTTGATTACTATGAGACAGAAGCGTTCATTGTTGTGCAGAGTTTGTTCTCGGCGAAGTGAGGCCTTGCAAGGTCGCGCCCACTCGTATAGGTAGGTACCTACTTATTTTTAATCTAGTTCTGAGAAGGGTTGAACTTTGTATTTGTACTTCGTAACTTGGCTGCACAACGGAATAGAGTTAGACCAAGCTAAGTTGGCAGCGATTTTGATAGCAAAGACTGTGAACGTGTTATTTTAAATGTCATAAATCGTTTAAAATAACACTTGCACTATGCTATCAAATCGCTGCCAACTCAGCTTGGTCTAACTCTAATTAAATAGGTAAAATAGCTCGGAAATTTAAAGAGATACAGAATTACGTACGTAGATTAAGTTAGTCTAGTAATCTAGTTAATCGCATTACGTATAAATTACTCTCATATTTGGTCATGGAAATTCTATTAGGTGTTGGTAAAAAAAATCTGTATACATATTTTGATAAATGGTGGCTAATTCTTTTCTGATACATCTGCTTTTTGGTGGTGTAACAGAACTGTGTTGTACCCCAAGTCAATATTTTTCCTTTTTTAATCAATAAAATTAGTCCAAATCCTTATATCGATCCTAATGGCCATGTCGCCTTTCTGAGTCGTTTCTCATGGAACATGGTAGCTGACGTGGTTATGATCGCGGGCCGAGCTGGGCGCTGCAGGCGCATGTGGTCGGTTACCTGTCGATCGCTTCCTGCTCGCGCGGGGGCAGGGCGTGTGCGAGCCGCCGCTCTCGGAGTCGGGCGCGGCCGCAAGCCTCGGGCGGAGCTAGGCGCTGCAGGCGCTTGTGTCGGTTACCTGTCGCTTCCTGCTGGCGCGGGGGCAGGGCGTGTGCGAGCCGCCGCTCTCGGAGTCGGGCGCGGCCGCAAGCCTCGGGCGGAGCTGGGCGCTGCAGGCGCTTGTGTCGGTTACCTGTCGCTTCCTGCTGGCGCGGGGGCTGGGCGTGTGCGAGCCGCCGCTCTCGGAGTCGGGCGCGGCCGCAAGCCTCGGGCGGAGCTGGGCGCTGCAGGCGCTTGTGTCGGTTACCTGTCGCTTCCTGCTGGCGCGGGGGCTGGGCGTGTGCGAGCCGCCGCTCTCGGAGTCGGGCGCGGCCGCAAGCCTCGGGCGGAGCTAGGCGCTGCAGGCGCTTGTGTCGGTTACCTGTCGCTTCCTGCTGGCGCGGGGGCTGGGCGTATGCGAGCCGCCGCTCTCGGAGTCGGGCGCGGCCGCAAGCCTCGGGTCGAGCTGGGCGCTGCAGGCGCTTGTGTCGGTTACCTGTCGCTTTCTGCTGGCGCGGGGGCTGGGCGTGTGCGAGCCGCCGCTCTCGGAGTCGGGCGCGGCCGCAAGCCTCGGGCGGAGCTGAGCGCTGCAGGCGCTTGTGTCGGTTACTTGTCGCTTCCTGCTGGCGCGGGGGCTGGGCGTGTGCGAGCCGCCGCTCTCGGAGTCGGGCGCGGCCGCAAGCCTCGGGCGGAGCTGGGCGCTGCAGGCGCTTGTGTCGGTTACCTGTCGCTTCCTGCTGGCGCGGGGGCTGGGCCTGTGCGAGCCGCCGCTCTCTGAGTCGGGCGCGGCCGCAAGCCTCGGGCGGAGCTGGGCGCTGCAGGCGCTTGTGTCGGTTACCTGTCGCTTCCTGCTGGCGCGGGGGCTGGGCGTGTGCGAGCCGCCACTCTCTGAGTCGGGCGCGGCCGCAAGCCTCGGGCGGAGCTGGGCGCTGCAGGCGCTTGTGTCGGTTACCTGTCGCTTCCTGCTGGCGCGGGGGCTGGGCGTGTGCGAGCCGCCGCTCTCGGAGTCGGGCGCGGCCGCAAGCCTCGGGCGGAGCTGGGCGCTGCAGGCGCTTGTGTCGGTTACCTGTCGCTTCCTGCTGGCGCGGGGGCTGGGCCTGTGCGAGCCGCCGCTCTCGGAGTCGGGCGCGGCCGCAAGCCTCGGGCGGAGCTGGGCGCTGCAGGCGCTTGTGTCGGTTACCTGTCGCTTCCTGCTGGCGCGGGGGCTGGGCGTGTGCGAGCCGCCGCTCTCGGAGTCGGGCGCGGCTGCAAGCCTCGGGCGGAGCTGGGCGCTGCAGGCGCTTGTGTCGGTTACCTGTCGCTTCCTGCTGGCGCGGGGGCTGGGCGTGTGCGAGCCGCCGCTCTCGGAGTCGGGCGCGGCCGCAAGCCTCGGGCGGAGCTAGGCGCTGCAGGCGCTTGTGTCGGTTACCTGTCGCTTCCTGCTGGCGCGGGGGCTGGGCGTGTGCGAGCCGCCGCTCTCGGAGTCGGGCGCGGCTGCAAGCCTCGGGCGGAGCTGGGCGCTGCAGGCGCTTGTGTCGGTTACCTGTCGCTTCCTGCTGGCGCGGGGGCTGGGCGTGTGCGAGCCGCCGCTCTCGGAGTCGGGCGCGGCCGCAAGCCTCGGGCGGAGCTAGGCGCTGCAGGCGCTTGTGTCGGTTACCTGTCGCTTCCTGCTGGCGCGGGGGCTGGGCGTATGCGAGCCGCCGCTCTCGGAGTCGGGCGCGGCCGCAAGCCTCGGGTCGAGCTGGGCGCTGCAGGCGCTTGTGTCGGTTACCTGTCGCTTTCTGCTGGCGCGGGGGCTGGGCGTGTGCGAGCCGCCGCTCTCGGAGTCGGGCGCGGCCGCAAGCCTCGGGCGGAGCTGGGCGCTGCAGGCGCTTGTGTCGGTTACCTGTCGCTTCCTGCTGGCGCGGGGGCTGGGCGTGTGCGAGCCGCCGCTCTCGGAGTCGGGCGCGGCCGCAAGCCTCGGGCGGAGCTGGGCGCTGCAGGCGCTTGCGTCGGTTACCTGTCGCTTCCTGCTGGCGCGGGGGCTGGGCCTGTGCGAGCCGCCGCTCTCTGAGTCGGGCGCGGCCGCAAGCCTCGGGCGGAGCTGGGCGCTGCAGGCGCTTGTGTCGGTTACCTGTCGCTTCCTGCAGGCGCGGGGGCTGGGCGTGTGCGAGCCGCCGCTCTCTGAGTCGGGCGCGGCCGCAAGCCTCGGGCGGAGCTGGGCGCTGCAGGCGCTTGTGTCGGTTACCTGTCGCTTCCTGCTGGCGCGGGGGCTGGGCGTGTGCGAGCCGCCGCCTTCTGAGTCGGGCGCGGCCGCAAGCCTCGGGCGGAGCTGGGCGCTGCAGGCGCTTGTGTCGGTTACCTGTCGCTTCCTGCTGGCGCGGGGGCTGGGCGTGTGCGAGCCGCCGCTCTCTGAGTCGGGCGCGGCCGCAAGCCTCGGGCGGAGCTGGGCGCTGCAGGCGCTTGTGTCGGTTACCTGTCGCTTCCTGCTGGCGCGGGGGCTGGGCGTGTGCGAGCCGCCGCTCTCTGAGTCGGGCGCGGCCGCAAGCCTCGGGCGGAGCTGGGCGCTGCAGGCGCTTGTGTCGGTTACCTGTCGCTTCCTGCTGGCGCGGGGACTGGGCGTGTGCGAGCCGCCGCTCTCTGAGTCGGGCGCGGCCGCAAGCCTCGGGCGGAGCTGGGCGCTGCAGGCGCTTGTGTCGGTTACCTGTCGCTTCCTGCTGGCGCGGGGGCTGGGCGTGTGCGAGCCGCCGCTCTCGGAGTCGGGCGCGGCCGCAAGCCTCGGGCGGAGCTGGGCGCTGCAGGCGCTTGTGTCGGTTACCTGTCGCTTCCTGCTGGCGCGGGGGCTGGGCGTGTGCGAGCCGCCGCTCTCGGAGTCGAGCGCGGCCGCAAGCCTCGGGCGGAGCTGGGCGTTGCAGGCGCTTGTGTCGGTTACCTGTCGCTTCCTGCTGGCGCGGGGGCTGGGCGTGTGCGAGCCGCCGCTCTCGGAGTCGGGCGCGGCCGCAAGCCTCGGGCCGAGCTGGGCGCTGCAGTCGCGCTCCGAGTCGCTTGGGGCCACGTTGCTGCTCCTATAGTCACTGAAACATTCGCGCCGCGTTAGAAATGGACATCTTCAACTAATCTTACCAAACATTAAAAATTTAATTCACGTAATAAAAATCACGTGTTTTTATGTTGAAATAGATTAGAACAGGGCTTTTTTGGCGCAGGAACCTTAGTCTAAAAACTGCATAGCGTAAGTACGTATCACCTGGAGAAAGCAGAGTCGGAGCTCTTCTCCACGGACTTGCGCCACGACTCGCGGCGCAGCATGGAGCGCTCGCGCGGGCCCGGCGCCGGCGCGCGCTCCACCGCGCGGTAGAAGTTCACGCAGATGCCGTAGCGGGTCTTGCCTGTCGACATTATTACTTGACTTAGTCCTCATAACTTTAGTAGTTAGGTCTTGCCTTAGTCATTGATTTTATAAGTAAAGTATAAGATAAATTCGTGCTTTGATAGTACTGACACTACACTGTTACCGCCAAATATTGGCCCGGAGCGTGGGTATGGTTTGGTCGAAGTCACACACGGGAGTATACCGTACCCGAGTCCTTGTCCGTGAGTGTGAACACGAACGACGTGGTGTCCCGAGCCGCCATGCAGCCGGGCGCGCGGCGCGGCCCCACCGACACACACAGGAGTATACCGTACTCGAGTCCTTGTCCGTGAGCGTGAACACAAACGTCGTGGTGTCCCGCGACGCCATATTGCCGGGCGTGCGGCGGGGCCACACCGACACTCAAGGGAGTATACCGTACCCGAGTCCTTGTCCGTGAGCGTGAACACGAACGGCGTGGTGTACCGCGCTGCTATGTTGCCGGACGCGCGGCGCGGTTCCACCGACACACACGGGAGTATACCGTACCCGAGTCCTTGTCCGTGAGCGTGAACACGAACGACGTGGTGTCCCGTGCCGCCATGTTGCCGGACGCGCGGCGCGGCTCCACCGACACACACGGGAGTATACCGTACCCGAGTCCTTGTCCGTGAGCGTGAACACGAACGACGTGGTGTACCGCGCTGCCATGTTGCCGGGCGCGCGGCGCGGCCCCACCGACACACACGGGAGTATACCGTACCCGAGTCCTTGTCCGTGAGCGTGAACACGAACGACGTGGTGTACCGCGCTGCCATGTTGCCGGGCGCGCGGCGCATCCCCACCGACACACACGGGAGTATACTGTACCCGAGTCCTTGTCCGTGAGCGTGAACACGAACGACGTGGTGTCCCGCGCCGCCATGTTGCCGGGCGCGCGGCGCGGCCCCACCGACACGCAGCCCTCGGGCTGGCAAAAGTACACCATGTCCAGCGGCAGCGGGAAATCATCGTGGTTCGTCAACGGGTACCGCCGAAGCAACTCCGGTGCCTGGGCGATTCAATGTGAAACATGAACTTTTTATTCAAACCTGCCTAATGTCTGTAAAAGTAAAAGCTAATATCCAATAACAAGCAATTCGTTATAGGTCTACCATTTAACTGAAGCGGTCGATAAGAAGTTATTATGGGAGAGATACCTCATAGGGTAGATAGCTTATGGCCGCCTTTGTACTTTCTAATGTAGGTATAATTCGTATTATGTTACGTAAGCAAACATGTAATGTAATGTTTAAACTAATTTTAGTTTAGGGTGGTGTCATTTAAATTAAAACTATTTACGAACGTTGCTAAGCTTAAGAGCCTCATCAAGAGTTCATTGACATACATATCTACATACATACCTGCATAGAAACGTGAAATCGAAATCTCAATGTGACTGAAACGCCTTGACATAATTGACATGACTTTTGGCGTTGCCATGATATTCGTAATATCGAGGTTTCACTGTTTAATTAAAAACAAATTACCTGAACTGGAGCGAGGCCCTTCCCCGTGGTGTAAGGCCGCGCGCCCACGATGGTTAGATAATCCACCAGCCGCGGGCACAAGTGCTGCTTCTGGATGTCCATGTTTCCGAGGTGCCACTACTCCAGCACTTCACTGCTCTAAGCGCCCGATTTATCGAAATCATTGTATTTAATTAAAATATTGCTTGTCATAATTATCAGTTTTAACTAAAATGCTGAAACAAAAAAATATATAATATAATCTTAAGTTGCCTTCAGTAAGCTCGGAAATGACAAAGTTTTGATTAATTATTAACAGCAACAAAGCCCGAACTTTTTCGATATAATCTGGTATGACAAGTAACCAAACTTTGTAATTGGATTTAACAATGACAATGACAAAATATAAAACCACTTCGCCCGAAGTAATGAGGCAGAAAAAAACTTGTTTAAATAATTGGGTCATTCTCAGATTTTCGTGCCTGCGTCTAAACTCCGTCTAACCATACTAAATGTATGAAAAGTTTGACGGAGTTGAGTCCGACCGCAGTCATATAATTTGAGAACGACCCACTTGCCAGTTTCTGAGCTTAAGACGAAACAGGAGCTGAGTTTTAAATATTTTAGGTAATATACCCGTCTCGCTAACGGAAGCGGCACCTAAAAGTAGTGCGATAAGGACAAGGCGAAAAATCCTGCGTAAAAATCTCAAAAATCGAGGTTTCGTACTCCTCTGTTTCCTCCTCCAAAACTTAACCAATCGTAACCAAATTTGGAAATCTAAATGATTATGAAATTATCTGTGTCGGACCGTTTCGCTTTTTTGGCTAATTGATATCAGTTTTGAATGCCACGCCTCTCATTGCGGCATAGTCAATTAGGCCATTTTGGCCATTTTTGAAGGGCTCTAGCGCCTTAAAAAACAAAAATATCAAAAAAAGCAAAACGGTCCGACACAGATATTGACAATATTAATCTGTATTGAAAAAATCATTGCTCTAGCTTCAAAAACCACGGAGGAAAACGAGGAGTACGTTTGTATGGAGAAATGACCACTCCCGTTGGCTCTTAAAGGTGTTGCCGAGTTTGTCGAGAGTCAAGAGCTGCGGCTCCAGCGACTGTTATTGATTTAAGACACAATTAAATCCGCGCGAGTATAGACCATGACCCAATAGCACTGACCTAGTTACGAGTGTACTGATCCCAGTAACTCCCCGGAAGTTTATTGTTCTATTAAGGACCCCACGGAGCCTATAGATAATCGAAAAGGCTCAATGATAAGTTTTATGTCAAAAATTTCATTTTTGGTAGGTACAATAAGGTTTTATCGCTGACTGTACCTACTATTCTTTCAACAGGCAACTAATACTTATCGAAACAATTCTATCAACCCCAAACACAATTAGTTTGCGTTGTTTTATCCCAGAGTTCCCATGGCCACCTCCTGTCTCAATCATCAGATCAGCTCCATGTCGTCATAATACCTGTTGCATTGTCATCCGATTTGCATATATACCTATGCTAAATTTCAGCTCGATCGGAAATCCGGAAGTGAGTCAAATTTAGCTTCCAAGATTTGACCCACACTAAACTAAAATATATTCAAATCTAACTAACAGTACAAGTTAAATAAAAGCTTGTAATAAAAGAATCAAGCACTTTGTGCTATTATAATTTGTTAAAAAAGGGGGAGTGCAGCAAAGCCGCTTAGTATCTCTATTCAGGTAGAATGTAAAGGCTTTCCTTAAAATGCGGGGAAATAGGAGTAATAGGACCTACTTATAGATACAGTGTGATATGACCTAGATATTCGATGTACGCGGCACATCGCGGAACTTCAGAATGTATTAAATGTAAATAATATCGGTAACCACGTTCCATTTTCATGGCAAGTTAATGGAAATGGTAAAGTGTAGGTAAATGTTTGCTGAAATGGTAATAGGTTTTTGTTTTACAAGGATGCAAAGTTGTTATTGTTTACTTCCTCGTTACCCCAGTTAGCTGAAAATTCCAAAATTCGAAAAACTTTGCTTAGTTTGTATACAGGGTGACCTTAGCCATTGGACAAACCCTGAAATCCCACGTAGGGTGACTTCTCAGAAATGCTCCAACGGTAATATTTTTTTTATTAAAACTAAATATAAATAAATAAATTATCAAACAAAATTTATTTCCAATAATCGACAACAAAAAGAAACATACTGTATTAATCATTGGCAGTGCTTTTGACAATTTGTTTGAAAATGTGCGGGTATGATGACATTTGTCAAAAGTCAGAATCTTATTAATGTCATAAATAAAAAAGATAATCAAAACGGTCGGAGAAGCTTTCATACTATTTATCACCTCTGAAGCTACTAACACATACAGGTTGCTCCAAAGTAAACAAATCGTAATTTGTTAATTTCTTCGTAACTTCTACACCGATTGTTATGATACTTTGTATACTGGTTCTAAATACCCTAATGCATATGTACATTTCGGTTTTGTCCCATGGCTAGGGACACCCTGTATATGTAGGTATTCCTTTAGTAAGTAGTAGGTACGCTACCATGCAAATAAAATTACCGATTATTTCTCGATAATGAACAGTTAATAAGTATTCGTCAATATTTCCGCAAACATTCTAGCAAAATACCTACATAATATTATCGGTACATAAACCTCGTTAACGTTTTATATTTAAGAATAACCAAAATAAAAACACGAACACATAATCTAGCTACGTATATAATTTTATAATATTACGTTATTTGTAATGAATCACTTAGGTAAGAAAATTGACTTTGAAGGTAACAAAATCCGGCACACCATTTCCTCCCTTTTCAATTTCCCTTTCAGTTTAATCAACATGGCGCAACGTCGCGAAATGATGCCGATGCCGCTGTGTTGCGCCGTCAAACAAGAAAATAATATTAAACGAGGTGAGTCGCTAATCGCTAAAATATTATGAGATTTTGGTATAAATACAATTAGGAAGTATCTACCAGCTATAGTTCGTTTTTTTTTTAGCATTAGAAAGAACTTGAAAGAAGGTAAGTGATCTTGACATGTATTTTAATTGAAAAACGCTTTTTAAAAATCAGTAACTATTACTTATGAAAGCAGAACAATATAAATGATCGTATTAGATTCATAATTGTTACATATTTGCCGTAATAACTCATTTTTAAAATGTGTTTTTCAATTAAAAGACACATCAAGATTGTTTACCTTATTTCTAATGCTAAAAAAACCGGCCAAGTGCGAGTCGGACTCGCACACGAAGGGCTCCGTACCATTATCTATAAAACGGTCACCCATCCAAGTAGGTACTGACCCCGCCCGACGTTGCTTAACTTCGGTCAAAAATCACGTTTGTTGTATGGGAGCCCCACTTAAATCTTTATTTTATTCTGTTTTTAGTAGGTATTTGTTGTTATAGCGGCAACAGAAATACATCATCTGTGAAAATGTCAGCTGTCTAGCTATTACAGATAACGAGATACAGCCTGGTGACAGACGGACGGACGGACACCGGAGTCTTAGTATTAGGGTTTTTGAAGATGTGTTTTTGTAACTAACTTTAATTAATTAATTTAATCATATTTTATTATGTAACTTTAATGTATGAAATATAATAATATAATATTAGGGCGGGGGCATCTTACACAGATCTGCCTAGCCCCAAACCAACCCAAACTAGGCAAAGCTTGTGTACGTAGGTACTATGGGTGCTAGGCGACGATATACATACCTACTTATATAGATAAATACATACTTATATAATAAATACATAGATATATACATAGAAAACACCCATGACTCAAAAACAAATATTTGTGTTCATCACACTAATAAATGCCCTTACCGGGATTCGAACCCAGGACCGTCGGCTTCACAGGCAGGGTTACTATCCACTAGGCCAGACCGGTCGTCAAACACTAACACTAGTTCGTAATTCCTGCACCACTCGTGGCATACACAATGTTCCTCATAAAACTTATGAGGGGAAAAGCGAAAAAAGAAAACTACTGCCAAATTTAGGTCGAAATTTACGATTTACGGACCGCAACGCCTACGTGTTTTACACCTACACCTTATATGATGAAAAAGAATTCCATTGCCGTTTTTGCGCAAACGCTAGCGTATAAGCTCATGACGTATGTAATGTACTTATAGGTAGGTACCTATGTATTGTACGTATGACGTTTGCGTTTCTCGGTGACGCGTCGCTGCCAAGGGGAGTTAATACAAACGTTAATAGGAGAGACCGACGCCACTTTTATACTATTAGCCATTTGATATTACGGGAAAGCCTATAATGGAGTGCAGCCTCATTGAGAGTAGGTAGCGACAATCGATAAAACCAATGAATAAGTAAGGCGAGATGTTGACGGTCTGGCGTCCGGCCGGCAACGGCAACCGCCCGGGCACTGATTGGCTAGAATGTTATTATTTCGCGGAGCACCAAAGTAATTTTATAAAACGTGTTAATTTTAAATCACCTGTCGGGTAGGTATGCCAGCCAGAATCAAGAAATAACGTTTTTCTACTAGTCTACTGTAATTCATGAATTAAGATTTCTTATATCAAACTGCAATTCGGTATTTTTAATGTATGGGCTCCCAACTCAACTATAATATTCATATCGATACAGTTTAGTCAACTATAATGAAATTGACCAATCACAGCTCGCCGCGATCAAGAGGACGAAACAAAACCATAGCTCAAATTCATTAGTTTAGGTTGTATGTAGAAACAATTGGTTCATAAGTCAGAAACGCGCATGTGACACCCTTAATATAGCAACATCCATAGACTACGAAAACCACTTGCTTGTTAGTCTCCATAGGCTACGGTGGCCAAAATCGAGAAAACAACTGTCTAAAAATTGAATTTAGCGCGCAGCAAGTACCAGGGCCTCATGAGTTACGAGAAGGTGTCGTTGACCACCCCGCCGTAGGGCGCGGGGCGCGGCGGCCGGGTCGCGTACCAGTATGAAAGTATCGCGGCTGTTCGCGAATTTAGCTGTATACTTTTGGTTTGGTTTATTTGTATGATTCTACTAGTTTAAAGTATTATTTTTGTTGACTAGTAGAAAAAGTATTGTATACAATAGTGATATAATCAAGCTTTTCAATCTCGTACCTTACTTAGGCAACTCAGCAAGCTTCGTTGCCTAAACACGGTACTCGACTGAAAAACTCTCTATTATATCACGATTGTATAATAGTACATTATTGTCGAGGCTCGGAAGTAGCTACTTGCAGGCTGAGGATTCGTTTTAAACGGACGACCTTGGGAGTCCGTTTAATTGAATCCGAAGCCAGCAAGTAGCCTTCCAGCCGAGTCATATATAGTGCTTTTCTCAAAAATGGTGCAAGAAATATAAATATCATAGAAATATTTTACAAAAGCAACTTTCTTACGTATATATTTTCACAGAAAAAGTAGAAACAATTGAAAAAATTAACTTTGCCGCCTTTTTATTTTTTTAATAAAAAAATAGAAGTGTATTTTTCTGCCGAAAATACGCCAACCTATTTGAGACAGCTAAATAGTCGCGGTACTAATCATCTGTTTGGCTGTTTAATGGGCCTGTGCCTTCATTTGATATGGCCATTTAACTTTTAAAAAGTTTGGAACTCGACAAATAATGGAATTTGTATGCAACATTGCAGTCCCAAAATCGAGACTGCAATGTTTTTAACTTTTTAATTTTTGACTGACCATAAACTACGCGCTTCGCAACCTATTTTTTAAACGGCAAAGTCGACTTTGCCGTCCATTTTTGAGAAAAATACTATTTCACATCACCTATTCAAAGTGCCACTTTTCTATTCTAAGAAGCTAGTTTTGCTATTTTGCATAATGAAAATGATTTCTTCATAGGTGATGTGAAAAGCAATATGTGTCATATGGTAGCAAAATTATTTCCATCTTGCGCGTTAACACTTGAATTCCTCGCTACGGTCGAGATTCTATTAGAATTCTTCGCTTACCTTCCCGTACTACCCTCCCGTAAATATGTCATTTTGCTTTCTTCTGAGTGAGTGAATAATGAACATAACATAATAATAATAATAACGTTAACAATAATAGCGTTAGGCAAATTTATAGTGTAATTTTCGTCTTGAAATAAAGAAATCTAAATCTAACTTTTTTGACAATCTTTTTACTAACCGCACAACTGCTATGTAATGACTTATATCTCAAAAAAGTTATATTTTCATAAACTATATTGTTTCCTTTTGGTTATATGATGATGAAGTGGCCTAATCCGAGAA
Source organism: Cydia splendana (assembly GCF_910591565.1). Lineage (NCBI taxonomy): Eukaryota > Metazoa > Arthropoda > Insecta > Lepidoptera > Tortricidae > Cydia > Cydia splendana. Next base: position 20,483,811 of record NC_085962.1, read on the forward strand.
CTTTCAGTGATGTCAATATATTATATACTTGTATAAGCATGGCATTGATTAGCTCACCGCCCACGCAACTCATCCCGGTGACTAATAACACAGTCAATTGATTCTGCCCTACAACAACGCTGAAGGTTACACCCGACTTTGTCATCCGTAATGTTATTTTCCAAATAATTACATCAGGGCTCGCGCGTCTCATTTCTTAGTTTTCTAACTAAAGTATTTAGGAACGGCCTCCATATTTACGACTCTCGGGAAAATAGTCGTAGCCGCCGGGAGATTTATAAATCGTTTGAAAGAAAAGCCTCAGTCCAACACGTGGAATACGAGGCGTAACGATAGTAGGAGATCCCCCATATAGCCGACCTTCACCAATCTGTCTGACGGATGAAACTATGAAAATATGAAAGAAAATATATTATGTTCCAGGACATAAATAAATAGGGTTGCCTAAAGAAATACGGTCAAGGCTATTTTTAATAAATTTTTGAAAAAAAATTTTTTTCGTCAAATTTCACCGATTTGTCTGACGATCGAAATGAGTTTCAATGGAAAGTATACAACTTGTACAACATAAATCACCTAGGTTGCCTATCATTTTCCGGTCACTATTATGTGGTTGCCGTGTTTAAAGAGGTGATTTTATATCGATAATTGCACTCATCTGTCTGACGCTTGAATTATACATCAAAATGATGGTAATTTTATTGCAAATACAATGGCATAGGGTTGCCTGCGAAAATCCGGTTACAAATGAGGGTTGCCAGGCTTTTAATTAAAATAAGAAGGGAAGACTTTTAGCGATAACTCATAAACGGCTGAACTGATCAAGTTTGTTTTAATTTTATTTGATTGAGTTTTTTAAGCACTATTTTCATGATTTTTTTCATATTTTTTGGACAGATGTTTCAAAAGTTGGAAGGAAAAACCTTTTTTTTTTCTAAACGATTATTTCCGAAATGATTTACTTTATCAAGAAATGTTGTTTAAAAACCCCTATTCATTTTGAAAGCCCTATCCAACGACACCCCACACTATGAGGTTGAAAAGATAAAAAAAATTGTCACACACATTTTGTTTCTTTCAAAGCGATTATTTCCGAAAATATTCACTTTATCAAAAAATGTTCTTCTAAAACCCCTATTCATTTTGAAAGACCTTTCCAACAACATCCCACACCATAGGGTTGACACGAAAAAAAAACTCCTCACGTACTTTCTTTTGAGGCGATTATTTCCTAAAATATTCACTTCATCAAAAAATTTTTTATAAAAAACTGTATTTATTTCAAAAGATCTATCCAACGACATATCACATTATAGGGTTGAAGCGAAAAAAATGGTCACATACATTTTTTCTTTTTTTTTTCGTTTGATATGAATTTTAAAATAAATAGGGTTCTTCAAAAAACATTTTTTGATAAAGTGAATATTTTAGGAAATAATCGCCTCGAAAGAAACTAAATGTATGTGAGAATTTTTTTTTTCGTGTCAACCCTATGGTGTGGGATGTTGTTGGAAAGGTCTTTCAAAATGAATAGAGGTTTTAGAAAAACATTTTTTGATAAAGTGAATATTTTCGGAAATAATCGCTTTGAAGGAAACAAAATGTGTGTGACAATTTTTTTATCTTTTCAACCTCATAGTGTGGGATGTCGTTGGATAGGCCTTTCAAAATGAATAGGGGTCTTTAAACAACATTTCTTGATAAAATGAATCATTTCGGAAATAATCGTTTAGAAAAAAAAAAGGTTTTTCCTTCCAACTTTTGAAACATCTGTCCAAAAAATATGAAAAAAATCATGAAAATAGTGCTTAAAAAACTCAATCAAATAAAATTAAAACAAACTTGATCAGTTCAGCCGTTTATGAGTTATCGCTAAAAGTCTTCCCTTCTTATTTTAATTAAAAGCCTGGCAACCCTCATTTGTGACCGGATTTTCGCAGGCAACCCTATGCCATTGTATTTGCAATAAAATTACCATCATTTTGATGTATAATTCAAGCGTCAGACAGATGAGTACAATTATCGATATAAAATCACCTCTTCAAACACGGCAACCACATAATAGTGACCGGAAAAAGATAGGCAACCTAGATGATTTATGTTGTACAAGTTGTATACTTTCCATTGAAACTTATTTCGATCGTCAGACAAATCGGTGAAATTTGCCGAAAAAAATGTTTTTTCAAAAATTTATTAAAAATAGCCTTGACCATATTTCTTTAAGCAACCCTATTTATTTATGTCCTGGAACATATTTTCTTTCATATTTTCATAGTTTCAGCCGTCAGACAGATTGGTGAAGGTCGACCATATATGTGGGATCTTAGACCACGAGTATAGGACCCGCGCGGAATCGCCTTTTCATACACTACGTATTTTCCTTTCTTTCCTTATTTTCCTCTCTGGATATTAACTGACACAATTTGTTGTATATCAACCACAGCTATGCGTACCTACGTTTGATTAATACATATAAGACTTAGGAGCATTTAAGCATTAAATTTGTATGATATCTGTTTTTCGCTCTTAATTTTTTCCCTCCAAGTTTTTACCATAATCAAAAAAAAAAAGTCAAACGTCATAGCTATGGTTAATATAGGTACATCCAAATATGTAAAAATATTTTCCTTGATATGGCGACTACGGGGACTACGTTTGTATGGCGAAACGGCCGTCCCCTTTCTTCTTAAAGACATAAAGGTTTTGCAAGACGTCGTAAAATAAGTGTTCGAGCAATAACTTATACGGTCTCCCGTCGTCTCATTGCTGTCAAAGATACATGTCTCCTGCAGGGCGTAAATTGGAGTAAGGTTAACGAAATAGGCAGTTACTCGTGTCGCTGTACTTCGCACTTAAATAATGGCTTCGAATTTCAGGCCGAGGGTTGGGTATAACTTTTAGGTAAGTACATTATGTACATACATAACTACCTTAACATTAAGCGTTGGGATTTGGCCCACGACCCACGACTAAATACATACGTTTTTAGAGTAGATTCATTAACTCGTTTGTTAGTAAGGCCGGCCGATTCTGTTTTAACAATTTGATCTTGATCTAATTGATACTAAACTTCCCTTGTTTTGTTATCTCTCGGTTTCAGTTGATTTCGCATACATATTTGATGTAAAAAAAGTTAGAGGTACCTACACTAGTGGCTCTGTGAGCTGTAGACCTCGCGAGCAGAGCTTTAAATAACATGGTGCTAAGAGCTTTAAATATAGTAAATTAAAAAAAAACAATACGAAATGTATGTGTAAAAAAATACAAAAAGATATAATATCCCAGCATACAATTACTGGGGATCGAACCCAGACCCTCTGTGCAAACAGAAAAAGCGAACGTTTACAAACTGAGCCAAATAGTTCTTAGATGGGTTGACGAAATTTAGCTACTCCTTCTCAAATTAAAATTAGTTAAAATTAAATACCTCAATACCTCCGAAACCAGCGAAATAAATTTTCTGAATTTTTGGCCATTTAATCTATAAACATATCATAAAAAGAAAACACTCGTATGGTACCGATACCACTATTTGTTTAGGCGCCAGGCATCACGACTCCGCCATTTTTAAAAATTTCCAAAAACCGGATTGACAAAAAATTTTTATTTAGTCATAAAATTCGGTCACAAAATTTCACGAGAATCGGTTAAGAATTGCGACCTGTAGAGGAGAACATCCGGACATACGAAAGCAAAACGCCCGAGTCAAAACGTAGACCTTCGCTTCGCTTCGGTCAATTAACTTGAAAAGAATTTGCGTAAACATTTAATTTAGAGTTGTATTGTATTACTTATCTCTAAAGAGTGGAAAGGTTTTACTTTTGCACGTATCACTCGAAAAGACAACAGATTACGAAACTCTTTCCGAAATGGTAGGAATAGCGTAATTAAGGTGAAATCGACAGATTAATTAAATTTTGAGTTGAATTAACGGGTCGATTTTACTCACATTCACTGCCAGCGACCCGCTAGGCGGGTCCTCTATTCGTAGGCGCTTTCCGCTACATACGTTTTTTCCCATGTTATCGGCTACGCTCTTAACGCGGACCTCGGACTGGCACTGAATGTGCCTCTTCTTATTTTAGTTTTTCAAATTACTTAGGTTACCTACCTACTGAATATCATGGTATAATAATATACTCCGCCTGGTACTCCATTCCCGTCTTTTCTAGGTCACCTAACTGACACGGGCCTACGTCATCATGCGACAGCGCTATATGATAATATGCGATAGCGCTATATATGCGGCCATGTTGTTGTGACGTAGCCCCGTGTCACTCTGGGAATGGAAGACCATGTTTTATTAGACTATGCTGAATATATACGATGAAAACAGGGCTATAACCACGAAAATCGAAGTTCGCAAATTGCGGCCATCTTTCTCTGTCACTCTAGTTACATATTAATTGGAGTAAAAGAGAAAAATCCCCGCAATTTTCGAATTTCGGTTTACGCGGTAGGCCCTCTGGTTACTTGATTTGGATATTTTTTTTATATTGGTATTGAGTGCATGCATTGTAGGTACCTATATTCTTTTCACGTACCTATATAAACCATCAGCTTTGGGCCTTTAGTAAAAAAGAATCAAATTTAAGTTAGTCTTTAATAGATGTCGCTGGCTGCTACACCTGCACGTGGTGGGGCAGTATATACCTCAAAGCACCACATTTCACTAATAATTGAATAGCTTGAAAGCCTGTATGGCTTGCTTGATTTGCATAACCGATATGCAAAGTAGGTGTTCCATTAAAGTAATCGCAACACACCAGCATTATGTTAAAGTCAATGCCGTTAGTCCTGATAGCGGAGATAACAATGGCCTTCCTATCGAACCGAACCCGGCTTGGCACCGCTCATACGGTTTGGCAGTCGAAATGTTTTACATACTTACTAAATACTTATTTTACTTTTTTGTAATGTAGGTAATAAAATAATAATATAAACTAGTAATTAGGTAAGTAAACAGTTAAACACACAGCGCTCCATAGACCTTGCAACGAATTAAATTTATTTTATGATGTAGGAAGGAGGCAAACGAGCAGACGAATCGCCTGATGGTAAACGACTACCTTCGCCCATAGACACCCGTACCTAACACCAGAGGGGTTGTAAGTGTGCTGCCGGCATTTAAGACGGGAGTACGATCTTTTCTTGAAGGTTTGAAGGTCGTATTATTTGATTTTAGATACATTGCGACATAATATTTAAACTTTAGCGTTTTGAACACATATTAACTCACATTGTGCCGAAACGTCGGTAAATAAGGGTGATAAAATAGATTCGCGATATACCCCTCTATAAATGTGAGTTAATTTACACATAGGTATTAGTTAGGCCTAGAAAATTAGCAACCTAATAATCTAAAGATAACCTACCTATTTGTTTTATAAGGGGCAAAGTCGTTGTTTAACTCCCCGAGCAAGCAAACGATTCGGAGAGTGGAATCTTTCTATATGGATCTTCGAGCAACACCGGCTTCCGACACATCGGAAGGGAGGGGCCCAAGCGATATCTCACCGTACAAATCTTTCTGCCATTTTTCGCGGGGGGAAAGGTGCACACAGTCGCACTTCTCACACACTTACATACAGAATCCAATCTGTAATGACGACACAAATACATAGAAAATGACACACGGCAAAGACAAATCTTGCAAACCTCGATCTCTTTTTGTGTACGGACGAGTGACAAGTGTCACAACACGCACACTAACACATTTTCGTTGAAGTATGTTATTGTATTCTGAGAGATGAGAAGTCGGATTTGTCGCTCGACCGATCCGCAATTTGTACTGAGCGAGCAAAATCGATAAATCCAACAATTACATGAGACTAAAATATAATAATTGTGTTTGAATGTAATTAAACGTATGATATGTAAAAAAAAATATTACATGTGAAATGTAACACTTTCTTTTTGTAAATTTGATGTCCCCGACCTCTTTTTATAACAAAAAACCGAGCAACCAGGCATTTTTGTGCAGCAGTGTTCACGCGCGCGTCTGGACTCGGTCTAGTGAAAAATCCAAGTGCAACTAGTTTTATTACCCGCGCTAGATTAGATTGACGCGCTAATCTTGTACCTCGGCAGAGGGGAAATAGTGCGAATGCCGCCTCCCTTCCGTGTTGCTCGAAGATATGGATAATCTCCAGGGATGTTATTTATATATCTTTAATCATCCCTATTAATCTGCTATAAATATGAACAACAGTGGAGTGGGTAGCGTGACGCGTCAGGCAAGGTCGAATATAATCCGAGGATAAAATGAGTAGGTAGGACTTATTTAATGTCACCGAGAATACCGAGTTATGTAGGTATACCTAGACTCTCTGCTTCTCACTTAATTATTCGTTTACGAGTAAAATAAACATAAAATGTAACTGTCTCCCTATTCGTAACTTTACAATATAATATATTATATAATGTAACTCCGAGTGAGATGTAGGTACCTACTAATCAGAGTGGTATGAAATCAAAATTATACTTTTAAAATCCTAATAATACCTATTACGACTTTAACCCTTAAATGCATAGTGTTGCCAAATGTCTACAAAGCATTAGACAGCTCACAGATAAAAAAAAGATAGCTTTCGTTCTTGAACGCACCTTTATACCAAACGTCAAGTAGTAGGGTGATGATTTAAGAGTTAAATTTACGCAATATTTTTAATTTATAAAAATTACATTCGTTTTAAGACGAAAAGTCGGAAAGCTTGGAAAAATTGATATTTTTAGTATGTGATTTTGAACGGTGTTTTCAGGGTTTGTAATTATTTTATATTTAAAAACTTTATCATAGGTATATCACAAATAGTGTACCTTTCAAATGGTAGTAAGATTTTTCATATATCTATTACTGAATATTACATATTCACATGAGCATGATTTAGTCAATTCAACTTCTAACACTGATTTCGCAGTGAAAATCGAAGTTATATTTTTTTTACTATTTTTCCTAGAATCGGCAAACAATTATGTGATACATATATTAATTTCGGGCAAAAAGAAAAAGTCATGCATTTACGGGTTAAGAACAAATCAATTTATTTTTATCAAATATGTTTAGGTATGTACATTGGGTCTCTATTGTGTCCCATAAAGTTATAACTTTATGGGATTATGACTTAAAACTTAAAAGTCATAATGTATTGTTTGTCCGCATTTTGGTTAATCATAATTTAGTTTTTCTCAGAAACGCCAAACTTTTCGAATTGCCATAAAACAAACCTAACCTAACCTATCTATAGGATAACATTACGAAAATCCTGAAACGTTAACGGTTATTATGACTAATGATAATCTGACAATCATTACATTACGACTTTCAATAATTATGTGAAACAAAGGGATCCGTATGTACGTATGTATCTACATTATAAACTAAAATAGGTAAGTATGTATATGTCATATATTAAAGTAAAAGCGACGAAGCTCTCACGCTTCCCATTTTCAGACTTTTCAATGGATCAAGGCACGATGCAAACGTGCCAATCGTTATCGCTCCCTAGCGTATCGTATAGTCATCTCTCTCTATCACTCTTCCCCACTAGTGCGACAGTGACAGTTGCCTTTCGTTCGCTACGGAGCGTTAACGATTGCACGTTGGCTACGCACGCAGGAAATACTAGAAGTATTTTCACCATTTTCCCTCGGCTAATACCTATACACGTACGCGCAAATAAAGGCCTTATCTTATTCATGCCCCTAAGCAGTTGTCGCTGTTAAAAGAGCCTAGATATGTAAAGTGAATGACCGAGTCTGTTTTTAGCGTTGACGTACTCGTATATACTTTGAATACCACTGGCACGTTTTAAAGCACTGGTGTGGCGTTTTGTGGTACCTTAAGGTACCTTTTTTTTCATATTTTTGTTCATATCTTGAATATCTGTAGGAATAGCATTACGAATTATTTCCGCTGATTTTTTTTTAATTTTATTGAGCTATACTTACTTTAATTTTCATTTTTACCGAATGTGCAACTTTTAAGTATGGACGGATATGCCTCATTACCTAGTACCTATATAAAAAGAACGCAGTAATATAGGTAACAGTAATGAAAAAATAAACGACGGCTTAGACGAACACACGACCAGATTACTTACTTGAAAGCTCTACGTGCATTAATGTAACTTTATAGGTATAATATATTTTGAACTAATAATAACTTAAGTCACAATGGGTTTAAAGCCGCGTAAAGAGATTAAAGCGTTTAAGTTTCGCGTAAACTTTATACTGAACGTTAAAATTTTTCAATATAAGTAAATACGAAATGCACAACTTAATATGGAATGTTCGCAAACTCGATCAACGAACGCCCTGGGGAGTACGCCCCGTGCCTCACGTGGAACTCGATTAATGGCAACTTAACTCCATTAATGCGATCTTGGCTGCACCGGAGGGCACATTAGCATATGATAACAATATTAACAACCAACTTGCTTAGAATTGCATTACTAATATGTCTTACGTGCTTAAGGTCAGAAATGGAGGCAGAACAAAGCTTTAAGGCAGAGTTTCTCGATTATCAGATACCTAATAGAGTACAAACAAGAGTAAAAATATGAGTGCACTCATCATACTCAAAAATATGTCCCATAGCTCTCATGTCAGCGAATTAAGAACTACGGGACATATTTTTTAGTAAGTTGTATGCACCCATATTTTTACACTTGACTGTATGTACTTAGAACCGAGTAGGTACTTACTTACCTCCTTATTCATAAACGTCTACTAAAGTTGACATCATACCAATACGTCGGAAAGGGACAAACGATTATTACCGGCTTGTCAGCTTTAGTAGACGTTTATGATAAGGGGGTTAGAGTACATTGGTAACTTCTAAAGCGGGGTAATTTTCAAAATCGAAAATATGACTAAAACCAGAAGCACTTCATACTTTAAGCAACATTTACGCTAGCTATGGCAACTTCCTTGATGTTGCCACAGTAGAAAGTGCTTCTAGTTTAGTAAGTAGATATTTCCCATTTTCAAGATTACTCCGCATTCGAAGTTATCCCAATGCACCTTAAACATAATGAAAATTCTTTTAGAAAAATACCGTTCAGTTAGCCTACATGATAATCACGCGCGTAAATACGTTACCGAAAATTTAAACTTAATTAAAAAAGAATCATGGCCATTACTTTCATTCGGTTTTGATCAAATTAAATTTCCACGTACCGATAAAGGACGGTGGTCCACTGTCATATCTCATACAAGCAGATCCCACCAAGTTACGTCACCAGGACGTCAGCATGGCGCAGTGGCACTTCGATTCGAACCCACCAGAGTTCCGGTATCGAATGTGAATGAAAAGCAAGCGAGTTTAAAAAGGGACTTACCTATTCGTGGCGTTCGTTTTTCACTATTTGCACATCGTTCGAGAGTACTAGCCGTGGTCGCGAGGGTGAGTACGAGCGACGTAGTGCATGGCGCGTGTGGCTGGCGAGTGCCGGTAGCGGGCAGGCATGCGCGACGCCCACGCTCGATAATGCCCCTCCCGCGGCCTGCCCCAGCTAGGAGCCCTATACATTTCGCGTGATTGATAAGGGCTCAGTGTTAACCGCGAAACAACTTTATCTTTAAGGCGGGGAAAATAAAAACAAACCTTTTTTTATTGATAGGTAACCTTTTATCCTCAAGAGTGCCAGCAAAAGGAAAATAAATTCACGGTTATTACAAATACATATATTATTAATATCTGGGAGACCGAGCTTTTCTCGGAGAATATATAAGAACTAAAAAATGCGCGTTTTCCCAGAGATAAGAGATCGATTTATCGCCCCCGAAAATTCCCCTATAGCAAATCGAAATCGTTAGAGCCGTTTCCGAGATCCCCGAATTATATACTTAAATTAATAAGAATTGCTCGTTTAAAGGTATTAGATAGATTAAAAAAGTAATTATAGAGGTACCTACCTACAGAAATGTACCTGTCACCATTTTCATTTAATTTATTTTCATTCAATAAAATAAAGCACCTACCTACGCACGAAAATAACTCAAACTAAAAGGATGCTGAATTAAATAAAGAATCGGACAAGTGCGAGTCGGACTCGCCCACCGAGCTTCCCTGCCTACTTGTAGTGTAAGACGATATTAACTTGCCAAATTTCATTGTTCTATCATGGTTCTATCTATATCAACGGGAAGTACCCTATAAATTCTCGTTCCCTTGATAGTGTTTAATATAATTATGTTTTTTGCGGCATACTTAAACGGCCGTATCTATTTTTTAGGTTTTACTTAGAAATTAGATATTTTTCACAACTTCAAGTCTACAACCTGAGTATATATACTTTTAATTTCAACTCGATACCTGCACGCGTTCCCGAGATAAAGGGTCCTGGCGGACAGACGGACGAACGGACAACAAAGTGATCCTATAAGGGTTCCGTATTTTCCTTTTGAGGTACGGAACCCTAAAAAATGTATAAGTAGGTATTGCTATGGTTTTATACATTTACCTGCAGCACGTTTTAATAATAGCAAGCAATTCTAGTAAAACATTATTTGATTCCCGCCGGCGCGCCACAGGTACCGTAAGGACCTTGGAGTAAATGGAGAAAACGAGCTACGAGCCTACGAGTGAGTGAGCGAAGGAAACACTTCGATAATAAATAAAAACTGTTTATTGTATAAACTGTATTAAATACATATATACAATTGATTCTATTTTCCAGTGTCTTCCTTGAGAGAAACAGTCCTATTGAACACGATCTGAAACAAATAGAAATAAAATAGCTTGTATTTTTTTGTACTCAAGTGACTACTTACTGACAAATAACTATAAATACTTAAATATATAAATGAATGAAACTATAAGACAATTTCACTGTGGGTACTAAACGACAATATATATATATGTAATATATATGTACGTAGTAACATATCGGGTGGAACAGAACGAAGGACTTGGTAAACGGGGAATTGTTTAGGCTACGTACTTAATTTTTCACTTAATGACATTAATATTTCTAACCGTTTTTGAGATAGGTATAGTTTATTAAACATTAGTGCAAAGATCTGTATGTTTCAGCCCTAGCAAGTAGATCCTATAGAATGACATGACATGTATTGTGTCAATTTTAAATGTAAATAACTTTGTAGGGTTGTCGCTGATATAAAAATATTTCATTTTAATGATTTTGTTTTGCTTTTTAATCCAGCTTTACGATTATAATAACTCGATTGTAGATCACTTAGATAACACTATCCTTTCAGCTCAGTCTCTAGAAATGTTCCACCCCGAATAAATATATATTTAACTAACTGAGGAACAATTTATTATATAAACACACAAATAAATGCTCTTACCAGGAATCGAACCCGGGAAGCTAGGAGGCTGTCAAATTAAATGATAGGTCACTTATAAATTATATATATAAACTTATAAATTATGATGATCGTGTGAGATTCGTTTTGAACTTTATGCGACTGCTCTTTTCTTATGGTCAGTGAGTGCGTAAAATTGAAAATAGGTACTTAAATAGGTACCTCGTTAACAATAAAAAATAGAAAAACAAGTATAAGTAGGTACTTAATTAATAATTAAACAAATATGTAAAACATTAATCAAACCTTTAATTTAATGTCTCCATAATGATTGATGAATGAGTATTCAATTCAAGCGATGTTCACTTGTGTAAATAGAACACAATAAATGATTTATGAGCGAGGCGTGAAATGGAAAATAAATACAAATATACCAATTCGAACGTGCACCTGACATCAAAACGATGTCTAACATGTCAAAATAACAACCAATGATTTATCGCATTGTTATGTTTGGTTATTTTTAACAAAAAACGATGTTTGATCAAAAATAACATTCATTACGCATTTTAAGAAGCAATTTTCATGTTAATACCTTTTGTGCAAAAACTATAGTATAAATAGAAACTTAAGAGCCCACCAACGTGCACCTAGCGCCACTGCTAAATTATCGTGATTATTTAAAGGCCATAGTCGGTTTTCCATAGTAAGTTAGCCCTTAAGGCGCGGTGTGTAGTAAAATGCACTTTTTTGTCACCATATTTACAGACTTTTACAAGGATTTCATGCATTATTTTCTAGTATGTATAACTTCAGTCCTTGAACTACGTTATTGCTTGTCAGAAACACGAAGGCTCATTATTTTCTCAATAGAATCTTAAGTTGAAAACATGCCTAACACTGTCTTTATTTCCTTATGTTAGAAGTACTAGGACGAAAATGTATATGAAACTTACTTCAGTCGATAGCTTTTAAGTAAATCTTCATTATTGCTTGTCCTTTAATCGATACGTTAATTTTTTCATTCATCATTTGATGAATTCAACATTTTGCCTACTAAATTACACCCTACGCGGCAATACCTTGCGCCTATTCCTCACGCCAGTACGCCCGTGACCACTGTCAGCGTCGGACCTGTGCTAGTTTAGCGGACGTTTCATAAAATGGGTAATCACAGTATAAATATGCAAATATGTTATACACACAATGTTTTTCAACATACTTACGAAGAAAAGCAAAATAATTCTTAAATACGGTGACATTTCAGACATTCGTCCGTCATATTGTCATTTTATAACAAGTTGGGCAGCAAAGGCACACACCCATCTAACCAATCCGGAATTCAGTCACGATTGATAAATTGTGTAAACATATTTTAAAAGGCTATAAAATTAATCAAATTGAATAATTTAGACTGGTCACATTTTTGTAAAAATCGATTTCTACTGGCAAAACATATTACTTTTTGGCAACCGGGTTTTTTAACCTAATTAGACCCCGCTGAATCCGAATTTGCCGGTTGCTTGATCGAATTCTTGACTGGAAGTGAGATATTTGATATGAAAGGTCCCTTTTTTTAGTTTTTCGTAAATAACTCGTAAACGGTGTCTCATAGCAAAATAGGTTTTTATTAATAAATAATCTACATAAAATTTCCTGCAAAAAACATCTGAACACTTTTCTCTAGGATCAATATTTAAAACCATATTAAAGGAAGAAAGTTCATTACAATCAATTCACATGTCACTTTTTTTAGTTTTTAGGGTCCCGTACCTCAAAAGGAAAAAAACGGAACCCTTATAGGATCACTCGTGCGACTGTCTATCTGTCTGTCCGTCTGTCACAGCCCATTTTCTTCAAAAGTACTGGACCAATTAAGTTGAAATTTGGTACACACATGTAAATTCGTGACCCAAAGACGGACATCTTACGTAAACAAATGAATTTTAAACATGGAGGCCACTTTTTAGCCAAGGGGGTTAATTAACATTAACAACCTATTTTGCTATGGGCCACCGTTTACGAGTCATTTACGAAAAACTTAAAATAGGGACCTGGAAATTGATTATAATTAACATACCCCCTTTAATACCTCATTAAATATTGATCGTAGCGAAAAAGTGTACAAAACCTTTTTTGTGGACAATTTTATGTTCAATATTTTTGTATAATATTTTTTTGCAACGGGGGCACCGTTTACGAGTTATTTACGAAAAAAAGCGACCTACTACACTGATTGTGATTAACTTTCTTCCTTTAATATCGTTTTAAATATTGATCCTAGAGAAAAGTGTTCAGATGTTTTTCGCAGAAAATTTTATGGAGATTATTTATTTATAAAAACCTATTTTGCTATGGGACACCGTTTACGAGTTATTTACAAAAAACTAAAAAGGGACTTTAAAATTGATTATAATTGACTTACCGGATGCTTTGTCTTTTTAAATATTGATCCTAGCGAAAAGTGTTCTACATGTTTCTTGTAGGAAATTTTATGTTTATTATTTGTGTAAAATTTGTTTTTGCTATGAGTCATACTTTTCAAATTATTAACGAAAAAATAAAAACAAGGAACCTTAGAATTTATTATAATTAACTTTCCCTCTTTATTATCTTTTTAAATATTGATCCCTGCTAAAAATGTACTGAATCTTTTTTTATTGAAAATTTTGTGTAGATTATTAGTTTTTTTTTATATTGGCCACCGTTTACGAGTTATTTACGAAAAACTAAAAAAGGGACCTTTAATATCAAATATCTCACTTCCAGTCAAAAATTCGATCAAGCAACCGGCAAATTCGGATTCAGCGGGGTCTAATTAGGTTAAAAAACCCGGTTGCCAAAAAGTAATATGTTTTGCCAGTAGAAATCGATTTTTACAAAAACATGATCAGTCGAGTATACACTCATATTGTATATAATTAATAATTATTTAGGTACACTCACCGTCTTACCTACCATTTTTAGGGTTCCCTACCCAAAGGGTAAAACGGAACCCTATTAGTAAGACTCCGCTGTCCGTCCGTTTGTCCGTCCGTCTGTCACCAGGCTGTATCTCACGAACCGTGATAGCTAGACAGTTGAAATTTACACAGATGATGTATATCTGTTGCCGCTATAACAACAAATACTAAAAAGTACGGAACCCTCGGTGGGCTCGGTGGGCGAGTCCGACTCGCGCTTGTCCGGTTTTTAATTTCATTAAGTACTCATCAAAATTCGAATTTACTAATAAATCTTATTCAATATTAATTGCCGAACTAAAAATCCCGGAACTGACAATTCAGAATACCGATGTCGTCAGAATAAGGACGTAGACGTGCTGCGCGGGAATGGTGCGGTGAGCCGCGCGGGGCGCCCGCCTGCCCGTTCTACCACGCGTCTGCTTCACCCCCTTGAAAACGTAAAACTCGAGTATAAGAGCGCCTTAAGTTAATTTGATTCGGGTTTTTTTTTGTGAAAAACACCGATTGAGAACAGAACTTGACCACACACATTGCTAATTTTTGACATGAAGTACCGTTTGGAAAATTTTGATATTTAGGCAAGTAGTAGGCCAATGTCAGGCCTACAACTAGAAAAAAAAATTAGAGGAGTCACTACTTCACCACGACATAAAAGAAAATGTTTTATTTTTGTTTTACTTTTTTTCCTTTTTTTTATATGACAACTGGTATTCGTTTTTTGAGTATCGATGCATACGTAAATAAAGAACACCATTTAAAAAAATTAAGCAAATCGCTTGAATATATCCCGAAAAACAATACATTAAAGGAAAAAATTAATAAAATCATAAGTCAAAAACTGTCACTAGTAGGATGTTGATACTCAGCAAAAATATCCTTCACCATAGGAGGTACTCACAAAAAAAAAACCCGAATCAAATTGACTTAAGGGCCAACTTACTATGGAAAACCGACTATGGCCTTTAACGAAAGATTGTATTTTAAAAAAGGGGGCCGCTACGTACTGTATTGAGTATTTAAATACCTTATGAATACATCAAACTAGTTTTTATGTTGCTGGATTCGTCGATCTAGGAACTCAAAACAAAACGGCCGTTTAAACTTTGGTCGCAAAAATTGACGAATCCAGCAACATAAAAACTAGTTTGATGTATTCAAAAGGTACTCAATACAGTACGTAGCGGCCCCCTTTTTCAAATATCTTTCGTTAAATTTAAACTATCACGATTATTTAGTAGTGGCGCTAGTATGCACGTTGATGGGCTCTTAAGTAGGTATGTTCATGATTATTTTCAATCGAGTAAAAGTTGTTTATTCAAGTTTAGAATCGATGAAGTTACTAAATAGCGTAAACGGGCTCACACGAGACAACACACAACGTCCAGGATCGCGCAAAGTGAAGAAAAGCAAGTAGGAAAGTGAACCCTGGCAAGGCCGGGATAGCGCTAGGTAGAAACAGAAGTTACTAGAGAGAGACCTCAAGATTGATATTCATATTCTTTAGCAACCGTATTATGATCTAAAAAACAACCGCAGGCTGAACCCACTGCTCCTTCAAGTTGGGTTGATAAAAAACATTAAAAATGTCTAGTTTTCATTTATTTTTTGTTGTATATCGTTACCATGCAACCACTGCTATGGTACAGTAACATATATATTCTGTTTTTATTTGTATTTTCTGTCGTATATAGCAGTAGCAGTATCGGTTCCGTTCCATGCATAATTTTAGTAAGTATAAAATGTGTCGAGGTCTAGTCAAAGGTCCCACTTTGTCATTGTCGCCTACCCTAAGGACGAGATTTGCTTGTATCTTTATACGAATAACATATCAAAGCGTCCTTATGGCAAGCGACAAAGTGGGACTTTTTGCTTGAAAATGACACAAATAGTTAATGGTACCGAGCGATTTGATGAGAAAATTTTAAACAGAAGTATATTTTCAGACATATAGAGATAAAAGGTAAAAACCCGCGCGACGGCCATATCTTCCTTCACAAGTTTCGCGCTCAGCTTTATCTTTTCTTTTCTAATATAATTTCTGACATAAAAATTGTCCGAAGTCCTAATATACAGTGGGCGTATATTGATATTGTAATATTTTTATCGACAGAAAGTTGTACGTATTCTTAGCATTGAAGTTACGATTTATTCCAAGAAATGCACAAAAGGCTTGCGACGCTTGCGTGGGTGTTTCGTAGCGTGGCATTACGTGACTTGATCGTCCGATGCTGGCTTCGTTTCAGTACTTTCACTTATGGTGCTGCTTGCTTCTTTATGTAACCCCTTGTCTAATGTCTATAGCCAAATCTTGGCAAGAAATTTGACTTTCATAAATATCGCAATAAAAGTTTCTGCCAATAATGTCATTCTTACAAACATTCATTGCCGACTGCAAAGTTTCAAATCGATACGGCTATTAGAAGTAGGTTAAAATCAACTTACAAGATTCTATGATATTGTTAGAGTAATAAAAAGTTAATACGTAGGTTGCCCTGAAAGTTTCGGGAATAGAGAAAACTGTCGCATCTAGACAGTCAATCTTTATTGTAATGCATACTTAAACTCAAACTGACCACGCATATAAATTTTCTTTTGAAAGTAATCATTCTGTAATGCACACGGCTCATAACCCCAAAGTCCTTTTTGTATGGCGATTTTGGGGCCTTAGTGGTTTTGTATGAAATTCGTGGAGTAGCCAACGGAATTGAAGTTTTTTTACATATATATATATATATAAAAGATTTTTTTACTGTTGTCATATGAATATTTAGGAATGTCGAAATCTGCCGATATGCAACTTTTTTGGCAGTCTTTTTAATTAACAGCACAAATGCGATTTTAATTTTTGACGTCGCTTTGGAATGACATGCTTCTTTAAGATCACCCATGGGATAAAATGAAAGTGACTTTCATATTTAATTTTAACTGCAAACGAGCGTACGATGAACTCTAGTTCATAAAAAAATAACAGAAGCCCATTGTAACTTTTATTTGTTCGCTGAGGGCATATTGAAAACCGTTTAAAAATATGATCCGAAAAATCACTTGGCCAAAAATTCAAATAATGTTCGACATACAATTTTCAAATTGCCAGTAATTCTTAAATACAAATGACAACCAAATGGAATATACCTTAAAAGTTTTATAAAGAGTTACATTTTTATAAATTATATGCCTGTTTCTATTATGTTATTTCTAAGTGTCCCATTCCCGAAACTTTCAGGGCAACCTACGTATATGTAACTACATACTTAAGTGTATTAAAAGCCAGTGTATAGCGTTCCGCGAAAAATTTTCTTGTCTACTAATATCTAAGTAAGTAAAAATGTAATAGGTAATTAACTATGTAATTGTAGTCCCAAAACCAAGTTACCTTCAACTATGTAGAAATCTACCGCTATAGGTACTAATATACTATTATAATCTACTACAGTAGAACCCGGTTAAGACGATTCTGAGGGGTCCTAGCAAAAAGAGCGTCTTAAACGGGAAATCGTATTAAACGTGAAAAAAAAAACACTAGTACTATTTCATACACAAACACCGCTGCGGTGATAATGAGCGAATGATAATATCTAAGTGTAGGTAGGTATAAGTTCACACGCGGTTAAATAATCTAGGGACACTAACGATAGGCTCAACTAGAAAGTCGTGGAGTAACTAAATGCAAATAAAAATCTGAGAGCGATAGCTTGCACTCCGTGGTCCATAACCGTCAAGCAGATGGCATAGCATTCTCACGCCGATAAGGACCCGACAAAAGATATTAGACAAAACAAAAAACGTAAGGTAGGTAATAAACACATTAAAAAATGTTGGCTAACGGCGTATTGCATAACAATACGATCGTACGACTATTATGTCAATAACACAACCGTGCAGATGGTGCGTAACGGGAATGTTAGATGGCGTATTAAGCGGGACGCGAATCGTATTAACCGTGAAAAAATGTATGAAAACACGCCTAAAGTTGCAGGGACCGGCGTAAAATGGCGTATTATGCGAGAAATCGTATTAAACGTGATCGTATTAAGCGGGTTCTACTGTATTGTGAAATTGCGTGGTTTTGTTTTTAATTATGTGAATGGATCATACACATTTACATTATATGGATTCTGTCATGTGTCAAATATGTGATGTTAGAATAATTTCACTGTAATCAACCTCCACTTACATTGTCAGCACGTAGATTATCCGCACTTGTTTTTAGGGTTCAGTACCTCAAAAGCAAAAACTGAACAAGTGCGAGTTGGACTCGTCCACCGAGGGTTCAGTACAAATTTGTAGGTCGTACAACATTAAGTTAAGTATAAAAAGTTTTAAAAGATCTACAAAAAGATTTGATCACCCATATAATTACAAATATATAGTTTTCAGATTTTTCCCGGTACTTGTAGTATAAGACGGTTTTGTTGCGGCGCTGCGCTACGGCGGACCTGAGTATATGGTTTTTATTTCAGCTCAGCGCCTTTACGCGTTCCCGAGATAAAGAATCTTGACAGACAGACGGATAACAAAGTGATACTATAAGGGTTCCGTTTTTTCCTTTTGAGGTACGGAACCCGAAAAACGGAACCCGTATTATATCATCCGTGTGTCTATCTATCACTTGTTTATCAAATCACTATTTAAACACGGCGATGGCGAACAATCACAATGGCTGCCTGTTCGATTAAAACATAGTAGAAAATAACAGAAGATTTTGTGTGATACAATTTGTGTGGGTAGATATTAAGAAAATGTCAGGTAAATCTCATTTTAAGTGCTGTCCCTATTCACCCCAGCCGTCCTTATTCACCCCGGTTGACGGTATCTATATATCTATTTTATGGAATGCCTCAGTAGACGTTGGCGCCTAAGACCCTGCGCGTGTCCGAACAGCAGTTCACAGGAACCCGCCTCACTAGGGACCGAGGGGTTTGTGTTTGAACTAGCTACTTACATTGTTAGCGTTGGTGTCGGGGTCGACGGAGAAGAAGCCGATCCTCTCGAACTGGAACTTGTCGTAGACGTTGGCACCGCGGATGGACCCGTCGGCGAACGCCTGCACGACCCTGAGCGTGTCCGAGCGACAGTCCGACAGGAACCCGCCCGGCACCTCGCTAGGGTCCTCCGGGTTCTTGTGTTTGAACCTGTACAGGAATTATTTTAAAAATATCTCCTTTTTTGAACACACATGAAAAACATTAAATGAGGAATCTAAGAGCGGTGTTATTACCGTTTGAATCATCCGTCTCGTTCTACCGAGCGGCGTCAAAAAGTCATATTTACCCTTTTAACGCAACGGCAACGCGCATACTATGACACCTCTGCAATCGCAGGCGTCCATAGGCTACGTTAACCGCTTACCGTCACGCGGGTCATATACCTATACCTAAATTTGCCAGTTGCCACCGGTGTGGTATAAGCAAATCATGTACTTACCTCATCATATGCCCGCTATGCTCTTTAATATCTACACATTTAAGACACAGCCGGCAGCCAAGGTTACAATCGCTATCGCTTCGACAACGAAAAGCATTATGTCTCTCGTATCACTCTTCCATATTAGCGCGACAGTGACAGTTGCGTTTCGATCGCTACGGAGCGTAAGCGATTGGCATCTTGGCTACGCGGCCAGAATGGATAAAAGTAAACAGTAGGCAATAAGAAGTAGGTACAGTCACCTGCAATAATATGTTACACAACGAAGGCCGTAAATATCTGACACAATCTTATTTGTAGCTACAGCCTACGATACGATACGAGTGTGTCACATATTTTTGCGACCTTCGAAGGTAACATACATGACTGTACAGGTGCACACTTACAGTGGTTCGTACAGCCTCACTTCCACGGTGACGGGGTCGGACACCCAGTGGACGAAGGCCTTCGGCTTGTCTGCGGTCTCGGCCGGCTCGGCCGTGCACTCCACCTCCACCGCCTTGCCGGTCGCGTCGTGGATCACCTTCGATACCTGGAATGTTTTAAGTTTTAGGGTGGTATTCCACCTGTACAATTTCTTGGTCCAATGTGCATAGCGTATCACTCTCTCATTAAGTAAAATGTGAGACTGCAATGCACATTGGACCAAGAAATTGGACAGGTGGAATACCTTATACCAATCTCGTACCTTACTGAGGCAACGAAGCACTACTCGACTGAAAAGCTCTCTATTACGAGTATTTTAGATACGAACCTTAACAACGTATCCGGCGTGCCTCAGCCCCACAGACTGCGCGGGCGTCAGACGTCGGTACCCCTTCTCGGGCTGCTCCGTAAAGTCCGTGGCCTCGACGTATATGACCCGGTTGAACACCACCTTGTGCGAGCCCTTCTCGGGATCGTTGGGGAAGTTCGGCACCGACACGGACACGGGCTTGTCGCTGGGGAAGTTGGTGATGGTGATCTTCAACGGCTCCAATACGACCATCACTCTGGAAAAATTACCATTGTGTTAATGGGTGGATCGACTATTTCTCGTTGTTCTGTTCTAAACGCCAGAGAGACAATTGTAGCACAGTTTGTTGGAAGAATTGTGACATTAAGATACGGGTTTCACACTTCAGAAAACAGCCTAACATCATTATTGAGTTGTTGCGATAACAACTTTGAGTTAATCATTTAAATTTCATATTTGATTGATTTATACGGCCCGCTGCGGGCCGCCTGCTGCTCGAACGAATAACTAAATGCCTCAAAAATGTATGTTTGGTGAATTTAATTGCTATAAAACCATCGAGGTTTAAAGAATTTTGCGGTCAAGTTGTAAAAAATATAATATGTGATATAATAGAGAGTGCAGTACCTGGGCGCGGACACGTTGAGCGCGTCGCGGACGGCGGCGTCGAGCACGGCGGGGTCCACGGCGCCGAGCGCGCCCGTGACGCCGAGCGCGGCGCAGAACCCGCTCACGGCCGCCGCCGGCACGCCGCGCCGCCGCAGCGCCGTCAGCGTGTACAGCCGCGGGTCGTCCCAGTCTATAAGTAACGATACAGGTAGAAGAAACGCAACAAAAACTTGTAATCAATATGGAAGTGCCATCGATAGTATAGTATAGTATCGTTTATTGCAAACAGGGTCAGGGACAGGGTCGCATAGCACCCCGGTAGGGTATGGCAATTATCCTTATAACTAAATACATTATCTGAATATAATATTTAGTACAAAAACTACAAAAAAATAGTCTTAGTAAGGTAAGTATATTACCAATGCTACATATAAAATAAATAGAAATTATTCCCAATTTATTACTTTATGGAAATAGTTGTTTCTTTCTTTAACATTAGTATGATCTGTTTACACATTTATCCGCCTAAGTATACACATAGGTACACTAAGTATATATACACTTAGGTGGATAAGTACGTAAGTATGTATAAGTGTGTTAGAATAAGCTTGATTTAATGATATTTGTTTCTTTATTTTTAATGTTACTTAATTTTAAAATATTTAAATGTTAAAAATGTAATTAATGTATAAGTGTTTTAGCTCAGCACCGTATATTTGTATGATTTTTTTTAATTAAACAAATCTAAAGGCATACCGTTAACAATCCTGAAGAAGCTTTGGCTTTCCAATCAGCGTGATCTGGTTAAGTACTAAACCTTTATTTCTACTTTAAACTTGTATATATATATATATATATATATATATATTGTATTGTATGTATGTATGCTAGTATGTATTTTATGTATTTTTATTCTATAATATTATTTATGTATTTTATGAGTTGACAATACGTTAGTTTACTTTTTCTAAATATTACTGTACATCCCGTAAGTTTGTCTATCTGACCTGACTGGAGTTTTCCTCTCATCTAATCGAAGGTTAGCTGGAAGAGATCCCTTATAGGGATAAGTTCGCCTTTGTACTTCCATTACTGTAATTTATTTTTGTAAACCTGTGTTGTGTACAATAAAGTGATTACTACTAAAGTGATTACTACTACCGTTAACAATCCCTTCGTCGATAAGCTTGGCTACCTTCCGCTTGGACACGACGGTGTAGTTGACGTTGAGCCGTCCGTACTCCCACTGCACGGGGCAGTAGATGCCCAGCGCGTTGCACAGCCAGTAGTACGATGATCTCTTTACACATTTATCCGCCTAAGTGTATGCATACCATTAACAATCCCCTCGTCGATAAGCTTGGCTATCTTCCGCTTGGACACGACGGTGTAGTTGACGTTGAGCCGTCCGTACTCCCACTGCACGGGGCAGTAGATGCCCAGCGCGTTGCACAGCCAGTAGTACGATGATCTCTTTACACATTTATCCGCCTAAGTGTATGCATACCATTAACAATCCCCTCGTCGATAAGCTTGGCTATCTTCCGCTTGGACACGACAGTGTAGTTGACGTTGAGCCGTCCGTACTCCCACTGCACGGGGCAGTAGATGCCCAGCGCGTTGCACAGCCAGTAGTACGATGATCTCTTTACACATTTATCCGCCTAAGTGTATGCATACCATTAACAATCCCCTCGTCGATAAGCTTGGCTATCTTCCGCTTGGACACGACGGTGTAGTTGACGTTGAGCCGGCCGTACTCCCACTGCACGGGGCAGTAGATGCCCAGCGCGTTGCACAGCCAGTAGTACGATGATCTCTTAACACATTTATCCGCCTAAGTGTATGCATACCATTAACAATCCCCTCGTCGATAAGCTTGGCTATCTTCCGCTTGGACACGACGGTGTAGTTGACGTTGAGCCGTCCGTACTCCCAATGCACGGGGCAGTAGATGCCCAGCGCGTTGCACAGCCAGTAGTACGATGATCTCTTAACACATTTATCCGCCTAAGTGTATGCATACCATTAACAATCCCCTCGTCGATAAGCTTGGCTATCTTCGGCTTGGACACGACGGTGTAGTTGACGTTGAGCCGTCCGTACTCCCACTGCACGGGGCAGTAGATGCCCAGCGCGTTGCACAGCCAGTAGTACGATGATCTGTTTACACATTTATCCGCCTAAGTGTATGCATACCATTAACGATCCCCTCGTCGATAAGCTTGGCTATCTTCCGCTTGGACACGACGGTGTAGTTGACGTTGAGCCGGCCGTACTCCCACTGCACGGGGCAGTAGATGCCCAGCGCGTTGCACAGCCAGTAGTACGATGATCTGTTTACACATTATAAGATCGGAGTTGGGCAAAAATCAGTTTGACTGAAACTACGATTGAAAGTAGCCAAAAATGAATACAAATATTTTTATTTTCTACGTATTTATCGCTACCTTCCCACAATCAACAATTAAAGCCATAGGTGATGTTCACGAGGCTTCACGATTCATCTTCCTAAATCACTCATGGTTATCGCTTGGGAAGAAATGGAATTTGTACCTATAAACAATAGGGAATGCTTATTAACTCACATTTATAGACGGAATAATAGGGAATGCTTCTAGGACTGAATTTGTATGGCGATAACTGGGAGAATTTATAAGGTAGTCACCCTACACTAAAGACAAAGTGACTTATAGGGATAAGTTCGCCTTTGTACATTGTATACTTTCTTTTAATTGAATCTTAACCTGTCTTATGTACAATAAAGTGTTTACATACATACATACTAAGGCCTCCAGTAGGGGCAAGCACGTACTTCTCGCCCTTAGAATTAGTGGGTCAAAGACGCCTAATCTTCATAAGATTGCATATACTGGAGAAATTAGACGGGTACCGCCATGATGGGGTAGCTGAATACGCCGGTTCGAATCCAGCCTCCGCCACTGGAGGGCTTAGTCGCTTTTTCTTTAGTATGAAATAAATGACATCTATTTCAGTTTGTAATTTATACTTATAGTAGTGTGACTACTTAAAAAAAACACAAATGAAAATACTGATGTAGTGCATAATTGTTTTCCATCGTATTTTCTCGGAAATGATCATATTTGTTATGCTACTTCAGGTCACAGTACTTTTTGTACCGAGACTGACTGAAATAGCAGACCCGATCGTACGTTACCGTAAAAATACGCTGAACATAATTATGTACTACATCTGTATTTGATTTGTTCCCTAAGTCAAAATAAACACTGTAAAATTTTACCTCCGGGACTGGAACTCTTTAGTGCAAAGAGAATGTGTGATGTGCTCAATACTGTCGCAGAGGCAGTGGGTGTAATCATAGGTGGGGTAAATGCACCACTTGCTGCCGGTGCGGTGGTGTGGCTTGAACTTTATCCTGTACGCCACGGGGTCCTGCTTGCCCTCCTCTAGGGTAATCTTCATTCTCAGTGTAGCTTCGCCCTCGTCGATTTTGCCGTTCTTCATGTCCTGAGTATGAAACAAACTTTGTGTAATACTTGGGATTAATTAGGTTGCTGAAGTGTGAAAAGTTGCACATGTTTTTTTTTCTGCCATTCATTATGTAATTCATTCGCGACAGCTTTAATGAATATCCAGTTTTTAAGAAACAGAGGTCTTCCTTTACTGAGGCGGTTGGTAAGAAAGTATCATTACGGACCGGTTGAAGGCTTGGCTGCATGAAGTTGATTTGTATTAAGTAAGAAACAATGTAATATGTAAACTAGTTATAGTCCCAATACTCATCTACCTTCAACTAGCAAATCATTGCATAACTTCTTTACCAACCGAATGAGATAAGTGGTCATATAACTTCTATAAGACTTACCTCAAAGAGTTGTAAACTCTCTTCAATGGGCCTATTCCTGTATGGTGAAGGCGGAGGGTTGAAGCCTTTAATCTCTTCGGACTTCTGGTGGCACACGTAGGCCAAGTCCTTCTTGATCAACTGCACCGCCCACTCGTACAGCTGGTCAAAGTAATCTGACGAATGGGTGATTTTATATGGCTTGTAACCTGAAATTATGAAAATTATTAAGATATATATTATAGTTTGATACTTGACTTATTTTTATGTCCCAATTACTAAACTGATAGTTTGATTGTCCAAATTACTGCTCGATTTCAATCACCTGCACTGCATAGGGTAGTAGATTCACTAAAGAAGCTGGCATATCAACGGAATTAACATAAGACTAAAGAGAGAACATAAACTTTTATCAACCTTTAAGCTACATTTTGGATAATAGGATAAAATTAATTTGCAATAATAGAGAGACAGTGCAACCAAACAATTTATCTTAAACCTGAATGTCACTTACCAAGCCACTCAACCATATCCTTGATTCCTACAAAGAATTTTTCCTCCTCTTTTTCCGGATTGGTATCGTCGTACCTTAAGAAACATACGCCATCATGAGCTGCAGCATACCCAAAATTGATATTAATAGCCTTAGCATGACCAATATGGAGAATCCCATTAGGCTCCGGAGGGAACCTAGTTCTAACTTTTCCCCCAGTAATTTTCAGATGCTCTTGAAGTAGTCTTTTCGTCTCTGGAGTCACAACATAGCCATCGGACTTGTAGTTTTCGCCGGGCGCATGGAAGGGCAGCTTTTTCATGAGGTCTTGGATGGAAACTGCCCCAACAGAATCTCCAGCAGCTTCAGATTTTTCTTGTTTGACAGCTGCTGAAATTTTGTCATAATAGTTATGAAGCAGACTGCAAAAGGACAGCCAACAAATTAGCAAATAGTCCACACAGAAAGAGCCGACTCACGAAGAATCGCTCGGTTTGTGTAGACGTGCCGTGCGCGAAGCAAACACACACACGGCCAAGGCATAATAGGCATGTTTTCACATATTGAGTTGCTTCACATGGCAATTTCCTTGCAAGACAACTCCTTCTGTTGTGTAGCCACTTAGGGGTCATCCATTAATTACGTCACACGAATTTCTAGGTTTTTTTACCCCTCCCCCCCTCCTTGTCACACTTGGTCACATTTGGCAAACCCCTCCCCCCTGCCCCCTGGAGTGACGTCACATTTCTTCAACGAAATCGGCAATTATTTATTTAATATTTTATCAAAATATTTTTGACAAAAGAAATATTAGTAATTTTATAACCCAAAACTGATTAAGAAATAAAATTAAACGAATAAAAACGATTATCGTTTGAAAACCTCGTTATTTAAATGATAATTAGCATATAAAATAACTTAAATACATTTTCGTTACTGATGAAGTTAAAGTGACGTCACAAAGTTTATGACTCCCCCCTCCCCCTTGCCACAACATGTCACATTTTCTTGACCCCCTCCCTCCCCCTAAACGTGTGATGTAATTAATGGATGACCCCTTATTGATTGTTTTTGTTAGGGTTAATGTGACGTATAATCAAAAAGCAAAATCAAATGAATGCGAACCATAACAACAATTTTCAAAATCCTGTTCACTTTCAAAGTAAATGAACAAGTTCAATGTCAATGGGACATTTTTAGTATATCATTTATTAATTTGAAACCCCAATGTTTAGTGCTTTAACCTTATTTTTACAAAACTAGCCTATGTAGCCAGAGGTATAATGAGGTGAAATGAAAGCCTTTCAGGGTCTGTCATTACAAATGCCTCAAAAGCAATAATTTGAATTATCTTTACCATCTTTGACCTGCTTCTTTCCTGCCTCAGACCCTTTGGCTTTCTTCTCTGGTTTAGGGGCAGGTGCTAAATCAGCTTCAGTTTTAGGCCCAAGTAAATCTAAAATCTGAAAAATATATGTTTTATGACCTCATGAGTGAGAGATATTCTATGTATATAAGTATTTGTATATCCATGTATATTATATATATCATCGTCTAGTACCAACAACACAAGCCTTATTGAACTTAATGTGGGACTAGGTTGTCCTGTGTAAAATAATCCTATAATAAAAAGAGTGCTTGTTGTGTTTTAACTTTAAATTTTAACCTTAATTGTGTTGTGTAGGCCATTTAAAAGACTTTACGTAATATATTTGCTTATCTTACTGTCATAAACTTAATTAATAAGGAAATACCTAAGAACATAATACTTTTGACTCAGGCAATCTACCTTTAAAATTAACAACACCTAGATTGGCTTTCTGATTGATAATATTTATTCTGTTGTATTTGTACCTTTCTCATAATTCAGTATAGGTAGGTACCTACAGCTAGAAAAAAAAAACAACAGGTTGCACTCCGGGAGTGCTGACAGAAGTGAAAACTCAATGACTAGTCTAAAATGTCTGCAGCATTATGTATAATTGACCCATCCTCCTTTCTATTGAAAAACTTTAGTTCCGAAATTGCTGATCAGTGAGCTTGTTTAAAATTCGAAATTCAAATTTGTAGCGTTAATTGTTTAAAATTTGAATAGAAATTGTAAAGTTACCTTGCAGACCTCGCATCTAAATATATTTGGTCATGATATTTTGAGTTTTATTCACCAGTAACTACACTTCACTTCACTACAGTTCACTTTTATTAGCGATTTCATCAAGATGTAGCTTTATTGAATTATATTTGAGTGTAACTGTGAGATCCTCGTATTTCAACCCGTACAAGATTAGAACCTTTTTCATGTAATGTCATTGAGTTTTTCTTTATTGATTTAAATGCCATCTAAATGAGTGGCCATCTAAACGTTACGGTCACATGATCACCTTACGCTGTCTCGAGTTTATCATTTTTTCCCCACCTCAAAAAGTGCCCAGCGCCGCTAAAGAAGTTTTCACTTCAAAAATAGTTTTCTCTGCTGAATATTGATATTGAAATAAAATTAATACTTTTATAGAAAATGAACATGGCATCAGAATATAAAAGCATCTGAACAAATACAATTATTTATTAAACACTGTTCATGATCCAGAAGTTTCTTTGTATTTGTTCAGTTTGTTGTAACATCTTTCAAGTTTACCAACAATGTAACTACCTATCACTATAGTAAAAATGTGATACTTCATACCTGAACATCAACTTCACTCTTAATAGCTTTACCATCTGCCCATGGCAAGTCAGCTCTCACAGCTTGCATCACCATGCCCGAATTGAATCGATATCTTTTCTGAACCAGTTCCTCTTTATATTTGGCCATATGTTTCTCTACAGCCTGTTCCACCTGCTCCGGGGTAACCACCACTCCTACCCCACAGGCTTCTTCAAATGCGGCATTATCAATGCTAGACTCCCCAACGTGACTAAGGAGATATTCCAAAGCAGCGTCCACTCGTAACGTCGAATCGAGCTTCCCACTTTCAATATATTTACAGACAAACGGCAGCTGGCTTGCAATTTGAGGCTTAAGTTTAGTAGCCAGGTGGTAGATTAACATGCCTGCTCCTGCTGGCAAATTCGAGACGTTGACCTGTGGAAGTTTTTAATAAATAAAACTGTCTTTTTAATTTCTTCAAACAGTTTCGAAGGATCAAAAACTTACCTCATTAAGACCGGCGAGTAAAAACTTTGTAACGTTTACATTTTTCAACGTTTCTTTGGCCTTTTGTTCACTTAGACCTAAATGCTTAAACTTTTCTATGGTTTCTTCTGGCGACATGTTAAAAATAAATCTACGTAAGCCTAGTGATCTGCGAAAAGAAAGGACCGCTCACTTTATATGCATGCAGCAATCGGCAATACGTGTGGTGCGTGTCAAAAATGACAACTCTGACTGAGACAGACTGGACTTACGTCAAAAATTACAGCAAAATATACGTTCAGAATCAAAATAATGTAGTGTGTTTCGTCTAAAATTCTAAATTATATTTTGAGGTGTATATTTTTGTTTAAGCTTTTAAAAATACTGCTATTCTATCAAAAAATTAAAAGAAGATTCATTCTTATATGAACCAATTTGAACGAAAAATTTAGTGTAGTTTTGAAAAATAGTAAAAACACAATTTGTAGCATAGAGCATATTGTGTTACAGTTTCTGAACGCCCGTTGCTTTTCAAAGTATTTGAGACATAGGTAAAAGCGCTTTAATTGGAACAAAAATCAGGTAAAAACGTTTATGAAAAGAAAAATACTTCTGTTTTCAACGCCATCTATTGTCGAATCACCAAGACTATTTGGTCGGTTCGTCGCTCTCCTCTTTTTACATGTTACATACATTAGCCGCAAGGTGGAACTAAATTGAACGTTGCGTACAGCGTCAAACATGAATCTATTACTGGGGGAAATAACCGAATGGGATAATCTTATTTGCATGTATTTTTTTTTAACAATATCGCAAATTGTGAAAGCCTGTAAAAAGCTAGGCCGGGTACCAATTTTCCCCTTGGCCTAAAAGTCCGAAGTGCCCCAGTGAGGCGAGCTTTCATGCGAACTCAAAGCCGTTCAGGCTTCGGGATAAGTAGTTGAGCACAGACACGAACCAAATTCCATGCTAGGCGCAGTGAGGCCAAAGGCTAAGCTGAAGTTGGCTGAAGTAAGTAGAGAAGATGACGAACACAAACCAATGGTAAATTGAGGTAAAAAGTGAGGCTGTAGTAAAGGTCGAGCTCAGCAATCTCCGCATTGCTCGACAAGCCCGAAGCGTCTTTTGGCGAAGTGAGCTTTCATGCGAGGCAAAAGGCCAAGCATACTGAAATCAGTGTTGATATTTCTTAAAAAGCGACGCCGAAGGCCGAGCTGTAAGGAAGCAACGCTCTGACATGAACCAATCGTCGAAAAAAGGTCACTTTTGTGACGCATTTTTACATACATACATTTTGTATGGACCGTCTCTAAACTGACACCCAAAATTCGTATGAAAAACTGGGGACACTTTATTTCTTTGTTTTAATCAATAGTCCTCGTGATTCTGAGTCGAAATAATCCAGAAGTAGTTGGTTGTACGAAAAAAAGTTAATGTTAACATTTTTCAGAAAACCTTTACAACAGGGGCCCGTTTCTCAAAAGCTTGTAACTTGTAATACAAGCAGATGTCACTTTTTGACAGCTTTTGTTAGAAAGGGACTTCCATTTGTATTACAAGTTACAAGCTTTTGAGAAGCGGGCCCCAGGGTATGCATATACGCCCCGTAAACTGTAACGTATTGCTTGAATTTTATTACAGTTTCATTGAATTAAACAAAATTAAAGAATGGATCGAAAAAAAAAACAATAACAAAGCATACTTATTATTATTAAGAATAAAAAAATTACGCGTGAATTTGACCCTATGAAACAAAATTGTTTTTGGTGCGCTCTGAGCCGGGCCGCCGGGGCCCACTAGCCGAGGTGGGGCCCCTAGGCAGCTGCCTACTTTGCCTTAGGGTTAATCCGGCCCTGATCATCATCATCATCTACTATTATACCTTATTTAATTTAAAACAAATGTACTTACTTAAAGTTACTGTAGAGGGTAGAACGTGAACAATTGAAACACGTCATGATTGAAATAAGGCAAATTTCTTGAAAACTACATTTTATTATTATTTATCAAACATAAATTGTTACCCCCTTATTCATAAACGTTTACTAAAGTTGACAAGCCGATAATAATCGTTTGTCCCTTTCCGACGTATTGGTATGATAGAAAGGGACAAACTATTATTATCGGCATGGTATAATAATATACTCCGCCTGGTACTCCATTCCGAGATTCGCGTATGACCTAACTGACACGCGCCTACGTCATCATGCTGTTTACAGGTTCTCAAACTTTGAAATGTGGGAGAATTTTAACCAACGGTGAAAATTATTTTAACGGCATTAATTTTAAGTTATTCATGTAGAAACATAGTAAAATAAAACAAATCTAATGTATTAAATTAAACTTTATTTATCTATACAAGACAAACGTTTGAAAAACTAATTCACAGTTACACATTAATTACCAAGCTTACGACGTGAAAAGTTTGGAAAACACTGCGACTGCTGTCACTGAGCGAGAAGGAAATAACAATTAACACGCGTTCGACAAGGATGACGGTCAGGGCATGAAGTTATCTAGATCCGAATTGTCAAATGTGCACAGCGCTATCCTGTGTTGCCAGTAATGTAAATAGAATTACCCGAACGTCTGAAATTTCTTTCGTGAATCGAAAGATATTGCTAACGAATAATTAAAAATGACGTGTTATTGTAAAATTTAAGATAAAATACATATAAATGAAAATTATAAAATTATACAGAAATATTGAAACTTATTAACCATAGGTATAATGTACCCATGTAACATGTTATGTTGAAATAAAGTGGCAATGTTATTGTGACGTAGGCCCGTGTCACTCTGGGAATAGAAGACCATGTTTTATTAGACCATGGTCTACCCTACTTATGGTTCGCCTATAGCCCTATAGGTACCTATGTTAATTGGAATGGCAAATATAATCAAAATAAGTATTCCTTCCACTTAACTTCCACGTTATGCAGAGTCTATTAAACGGTAAGAGCAACGTCGGTGTAGATTATGCAAATGGAGTTGAGTTTATATCTCAAGCTGACGGCTCACTGATCCGCCGTTAAGATTCACGCTTCTTTGATTTTGAAGGTAGATACGCCCACAGAAATCTGGGTGCTTCGAGCAACGCCGGCTTCCAACACGTCGGAAGGGAGGAGCCCAAGCTATATTACTGTACAACATTGTACAATTTCGTTCTGCCATTTTTTGCAGGCGGAAACGTGCACACAGTGGCACTTCTCACTCACTACATACAAAATCCAATCTGTAATGACGACAAAAATACATAGAAAATGACACATCTCAAAGACAAATCTTGGACACCTCGATGTCTTTTTGTGTACCTACGGATGAGTCACACACAACACAACACGCACCGCGCTAGTTGTGTTGTGTGCATGCCCTGTTGGGCATCTAACACGGGTCGACGCGAGACAAAAAGGAGGACACTTGACTATGTAATCTTATGGAAGTTATGGAACCCTAAAAACGGATAATCTCCGTACTAGGTAATCTAGTTTAATAACATACAATAATATGGCATGTAATCTCGGGGTAATATAACATTAATAACCAGTAGCTAGTCTTATATGTATTTGTAGATTATTATTTGTTTCATCCGGCTTTTGATAAAATTAGGTAGGTATTACGTTAAAATCGTTCTTTAATAATACGTAAACATTTACTTACGCTGTCTGTTCGTCTGTCTGCCTAACAGCGGGATTTTTATTAACAATCGTGGGTAGTTGATCTCCGGTACACGGAACAATAATGACGTGTAAAGGGGCCCGTTGATTAACAATCCGCCGGACGGTATCGGCCTGTCAGTTAGAACAAAATTTTGACAGTTCCGAACAACTGACAGGCCGATACCTACCGTCCGGCGGACTGTTAATCAGTGGGCCCCTTTAGATATTGGGACGCGTTCACGCTTCAAGCCTTAGAGGATATCTTCAAGCCTCACAAGTTGGGTCCTTACCTAAGAAGCGACATCTAAGATGTCTCAAGGGCAACTATTAGTGGTTGTAATTATATACTGCACCTATTATTATTTCCGCAAGGATTGTGTTTCTCAGGTTAAAGCCTGGTCTAATAAAACATGGTCTTCTATTCCCAGAGTGACACAGGCCTACGTCACAATAACATTGCCATTTTATTTCAACATAACATGTTACATGGGTACATTATACCTATGGTTAATAAGTTAAAATATTTCTTTATAATTTTATAATTTTCATTTATATGTATTTTATCTTAAATTTTACAATAACACGTAATTTTTAATTATTCGTTAGCAATAGGGTGGATTTCAAAATCCTGCGAAAACTTATGGTTCGGTCTTTATAAAAAAAACTAGTAGGTTGTGCGAGTTGCAACTTTTTTATATGTTTTTAAGAACTATTATCTTCATGTTCCTTCAATTACCAGCTCCAAGAACTTAATAGTTTTTTTTATATAAAATGTTTTATGTGTCTAAAATCATCACCGTCTACCGGAAAAATCTGAACCTTATTGTTTGCAGTGAAAATTATAGCATACCTATCGTACGATTGCGATTTTTCTTTTACTTATATCTTTTCCATGTTGTTGTTTAACACATGGGAAAATATGCAATAATTCCTTCACCGAGAAAGTACATTTAAAAATATTTAAAATTTTGTCACGAATATTCGTCAACACCGTCATGGTAATGTCAATGTGAGCTTATCTCCGTGTATGAACAACGAAATACCGCTAAAGGTCCTTGCCCTATTTTTCACTTTAATATAGAATGCCAAAAATGATTTCACTATAAAGTCACATCATTAAATCGTGAGAAATATTACGAACAAATTTGTAAAACGTAGTTTGTCACAACAGAGCATCATCACCGTTATGCTTTGGTTTAAAAAAGTTACAAATGATATATTAGAAATAATTATTGAAATGAATGGCAAACTACATGAAGTTTATTGTGTAGCATAGACATTAACTACTATTATTCGTATTCTAGAAATAAAAACAAGAAACTCTCAAATCGTCAACACCATACCCATCATCACCGGGAAAAAATGACGACCGGTGATGATTTCATGTGTATGGTGATGACGGTTCTCAGAAACTTTTCTAGTTATTTTGCTATAATTCATTATGAAATTAAGCTGTATGTTTGAAAAACGTTCTCTATGTCTTCTAACACTATATAATGTCTACCTTATAAATGTAGAATAAATGTAGAAGAAGATATGACTATTTTTTTCACACTAGAGGATGGTTAGTTTTAAATAACATTTTGACTGAAGTAGGCAAAATTTAGGTCACTTAGAACTTAGAACATACAAATGTTTATTTTTTATTATCTAATAATGTAAATCGTGCAACTTAGAGTCTGTAATTGCATGTTAGTCGTGTTAAAACAAAGTATTTAAACAAGCAACATATATTAAGTTTTAAGCGACCATAGGCTACGGTACTGGCTCACTATCGTAATGGCCTTATGTTTTTTGATAATATTATATTAATTGATGTATATAATTACAGCAATTAATAATTATACCATTGGGTAGTCACCGGATCCAATACCTAACATTTTGTAACTTATGACATGCATTACAAGTAGGGGTCTTGCAACTTATAAAACACTGATTATATATTAATGTTTAGCTATCAAACAATATATATATGGATTTAAATCATTATAGCTATTTTTAAAGTTAATTTATAAAACAACAAAAATACAAACTTATGCAATGAATCAAATAATCAAAAAAAAGTAATATATCATAAAAAATAAGCTCACTGGTAAGCCAGCAATTTTATAATATGATATAAATACCAAGTTATGCAGTAGATAAAAGAAGATGAGGGTTTAAACTGATAATAAGAGTACAATATTGTTAATATGATTTAACATTAAAAAAACCCAAAAAAATAAATGAATACATAAATTGCCTATTTCGGAATATAAATTATTTAAAATTATACAATAAAAATACTTGTTATATATTTATTTATATTAATAAAATGTATTTTTTATAATTTTCTAAAAATAATTTATGTAGCTAGTCTTATGTTCAAAAACATGTTATTTGTAATGTTTATTAAAGTTCTAAAGCCTTACAATTAAAAAAAGTTTTTGTTTTTTTAATACGTTTTTAATACATATATAAATTAGTTCCCAAATCGTCATTACCGTACATGCAGTGTCATTACCGTCTATAAAAGAGTCATTACCATACCATGATTGTCATCACCATCTCGCGTTTTTATTTTCCGAAAGCGATAACTTCAAATATAAGCCACAAATGATTGTATAAATACCATAAATATCCTCAATATACAGCCCCCTATTACTTTACCTAGCTAGAATCGTGTTAAATTAAACATTTAAGAAAAATATTTTTTTGTATGGTGAAATTTTTGGTGATGAAATCCACCCAATATCTTCCAATTCACGACAGAAATTTCAGACGTTCGGGTAATTCTGTTTACACTACTGACAACACAGGATAGCGCTGTCACATTTGACAATTCGGATCTAGATAACTTCATGCCCTGACCGTCATCCTTGTCGAACGCGTGTTAATTGTTACTTCCTTCTCGCTCAGTGTCAGCAGTCGCAGTGTTTTCCAAACTTTTCACGCCGTAAGCTTGGTAATTAATGTGTAACTGTGAATTAGTTTTTCAAACGTTTGTCTTGTGTAGATAAATAAAGTTTAATTTAATACATTAGATTTGTTTTATTTTACTATGTTTCTACATGAATAACTTAAAATTAATGCCGTTAAAATAATTTTCACCGTTGGTTAAAATTCTCCCACATTTTAAAGTTTGAGAACCTGTAAACAGCATGATGACGTAGGCCCGTGTCAGTTAGGTCATACGCGAATCTCGGAATAGAGTACCAGGCGGAGTATATTATTATATTATACCATGGGTTAAAGGATTAAAATGGATACTTATACATACAAATTGGATTAAAATAGATATAGGATTAACTTTCGAACAGGGGGCCGATTTTTGAATTTCGAGTGCTCGATTTCGTCACTCGAAAATCGGTGGAAAACAGCGTAATGCTGATTTTTGAAATACGAGCGATAGAAATTGGGAATCGAGTGGTATTGACTACTCGTTTTCAATTCTATTAGTAGAATTTAAATACCGGGTACTGCAGATATTACTGAACGAAATACTGGAAACTCGAACGAAATCCGTTACGAGTTGAAAGTGTTCCAGCTGCGATCGCGACATTACGTGCACTTCTGCTCGTTTGTGGTGCGCGTGCCGCGGCCGCTGCTGGAAGCCATCGCGAGCACGGACTTCTGGCCGAAGGGTGTGATATTTCGGCGGTTCCGTGGGAATCTGCCGAATCCTACACCAGAGCAAGTGACGCCGCAACAGAAAACTGCGTCACGAAAATGATTTTTTAGTATTTAAGTTTTTATTATTGTATATATATGTTAGTTTGTAAGGTATGTATCTATGGGCCATAGTAGCCTGAAAATAAATGCTTTGATTGATTGATTGATTGATTGATTGAAATCGAGTGGTCGAAATTCAAAAATCGGTCCCCTGGTATTCAACATAATCATCATTAACATGTATGAGGTTCACTGATACTTACTGTGTCTTGAGTGTTATCATAAACATAGTAATAGACTAAGAGCTAGCCCCGGAAAATAGCAGGTACTTATATGAATATATTTTTTAAGAAAAAAAAACCGACTTCTATGGGGCCCGATGGTGCACTATGTAGAAAAGTAGATAAACCAACCACTTTTCTAGTAGCATTTCGTTTCCGTAAGGGTCGTAGTTCTAGCCTAACCTAACCCACTTCTCTGATAGCAGTTCGGTTCTGTGAGGATCGCAGATCGAACTTAATCAAACCCACTTTTCTAGTAGCATTTCGTTTCTGTAAGGCTCGCAGTTCTAACCAAACCTAACCCACTTTTGTTCGGTTCTGTGAGGATCGCAGTTCAAACCTAACCTAACCTACTTAACGGCGCATGCGGCGCTGTGTACGGGGGTTTGAGCGGGAGGGGTTTGGCATCATCATACTTTATACCTACATTTTATGGTAGGTAATAATCATAGTGGTTTATTTAGTTTAGGTATCATAGTGGTTCTCTGAGTCCGGGTCCGAGTCCGGGTCCGAGTCCGAGTCCGAGTCCAGGTCCGGGTCCGAACCGGATCCGGGTACGAGTCCGGGTCTGGGTCCGAGTCCGGGTCCCAGTCCAAGTCAAAATCGAAATTCGAAATCACCAAACGTGTACTAGTATGCGTCGTTGAAGAGTTCTGTTCTGATCATCATCAGCAGTTCCACTTCATCAAATGCGACAGTTTTTAATGTAAATGCTTGATTTTATGATGAGAATACAGAAAATTCTATACGTATGCCTTTAAGATTTGAGGAGTTCCCTCGATTCCTCGTGGATCCCATCATCAGAAGTCGAGCTTGACAAAAATGTGGCTTAAAAACTGAACTTGCTTAACAAACATAACGAAGAGGACAAATCGCCAAACGTGAACTATGCGTCGTTGAAAAGTTCCGTTCTGATCATCATCAGCAGTTCCACTTAATCAAATGTCACGTTTTTGAATGTATATGCTTGATTTGTTAATAAAAACATAAAAATCTCTATATGTATGCCTTTAAGATTTGAGGAGTTCCGTCGATTCCTCGTGGATCCGGTATTATTCCTCAGGTATCGAGGGAACTCCACAAATCTTAAAGGCATGCGTATAGAGGTTTTTGTATTTTCATCAGAAAATTAAGCATTTACATTAAAAACTGTCGCATTTGATGAAGTGGAACTGCTGATGATGATCAGAACAGAACTCTTCAACGACGCATAGTACACGTTTGCGGATTTCGAATTTGACTTGGACTGGGACCCGGACTAAGACCCAGACCCAGACTCGTACCCGGATCCGGTTCGGACCCGGACCTGGACTCGGACTCGGACTCGGACCCGGACTCGGACCCGGACTCGGACTCGGACTCGGTCGGACCCGGACTCGGACCGGGCCTCGGACCCGGACTCGGACTCAGACCCGGACCTTTACCCGGAAAACGACTATGATACCTAAACTAAATAAACCACTATGAGTACCTACCATAAAATGTAGGTATAAAGTATGATGATGCCAAACCCCTCCCGCTCAAACCCCGTACACCGCATCGCATGCGCCGTTAAGTGGGTTAGGTTAGGTTTGAACTGCGATCCTCACAGAACCGAACTGCTATCAGAGAAGTGGGTTAGGTTAGGCTAGAATTACGACCCTTACGAAAACGAAATGCTACTAGAAAAGTGGGTGGTTTCACCTCCTTTTCTACATAGTGCACCATCTACCATAATCTTTCACCGGGCCCCATAGAAGTCGGTTTTTTTTTCTTAAAAATTATATCATAATAATAAATAACAAATAGTCGTTAACCTCCTGAAACCCAGAATTAGATATGTTAAAGAAAGTTAAGTACCATAGAGAAATATAGTAAGAGAAGAGTGTTCACTCCATACATCAGTTTTGGTAGGTACCAAAAATATTAGAGTCGAGTCAGCGAGTAGCGGAATTATCAGTTCTTTAAGTAGCAGTAGTAGTACTGTCAAGTGTCAATAGGGGTGCCGTTCAATTTTAATACAAACATTTTGCATAATTACATTTAACTACTTTTAAAACTCATAATAAACATAATGTATAGAAACAAAATCCATAATATTATTCGTTATATTATAATAATTAAATTACATAATGTTCTATAATCATAAAAACGTTGTTAATAACGATCATTAGGAATAATTTTACTTGTTATAACATAATACAGTTAGTATTATGATTAAAATGTAGAATTATATTTTATTATATATTTTTTTTATTTATAATGTAATTTTTTACGATCACGAATATCATAGATAAACATAATTTTGACGAATGTAGCAAATTTATAGTGTAATTTTCATCTTGAAATAAAGAAATCTAAATCTAAATCTAAAGAATGATCGGGTGACATAATATAATATGACATAAATTATAAAACAACTTACATATTCTACCTTAAAGCAGGCCGCTGTTAGGTACGACGACGAGCGAAGCGAGGAGGAGTGTTAGGTAGAACTGTGACCCTACAGCGCGCGAGCCGAGCGAGCGAAGCGAGCGTGCCGCGGCAGCGGCCGGCGAAGTGCCAGAACAGACTTATTTTATAATACATAGTACACATTTTATTATCCTCTCGATCATGAGAGGAGGCCTGTGCCCAGCAGTGGGGCGTGTATAGGCTGAATTGTTATTATTATTTTGTCTGTCTCTTACAAATTCTCAGGACCATGGAGTCCCGGACATTTGGAAGGCGTGCGTGGTTTTCATAGAAAAAGAACGTTACAAGCATTAAATAGTATACAAAGTGATCATTATTTAGCCTATTTATTATTTAGTTATTTTTATTTCTATTGGAGCCTATTTCTGCCAACAAACTGTTATACAGTTTGGCGGAGGTTGTACCTATCATGTAAGAATATGCTGTTCCGTGAATAAATGGTTTATTTATTTTTTTATTTATTATTATTTATACTGATTGCCTGTTATGCAAATACATTACTATGCAACTGAATTATTATTATGTCTGAAATTATGCAATTTGTTCTTATTCATTTTGTTTTTATACTAAATAATCATTTCTGCATTTCAAAATTATGCAATTTGAATTATGCAAAATGAAAATTCGAAAATAGTTGTTATTAAAAACATTACACACCCTGTCAATAGATGTATATAGCACCGACCGGAAACTCTAATCTCAACAACATAATGGAACCGGGTATGTCCTTAAACTACGTCCAAAAGAGAGGTATGGGCACTGTGAGTGTCATCTCGCTTT
Source organism: Cydia splendana (assembly GCF_910591565.1). Lineage (NCBI taxonomy): Eukaryota > Metazoa > Arthropoda > Insecta > Lepidoptera > Tortricidae > Cydia > Cydia splendana. Next base: position 20,523,097 of record NC_085962.1, read on the forward strand.
GTGTGGTAGGGCACAGCACAGCGGAATCAGCGGATGTCATTCCGGATCTAGAGCAGAGCCCAACTGGGGAAGTACCTCCACCTTACAGAAAACCGCAGCCAAATAACACTAGACCCTACTCATAGTGTTGTGTTCCTGCCGGTGAGTAAGGTTGCCAGAGCTCAACAAGGGTGCCGTGTGTTGACGACGGGGGACCTATGGAACTCACGGTACTGCCATTGGTCTGTGTGGACGCGAAGTGCAGGTGCGGCTATCAGGGAGACCCGGTGAAACGGCTGTCCGCTGGCCGCCCGCAGGTCAGTAGGGTTTCCGAACCCAGGGATTACTTAATCTCCGCCCTGGGAGGCTGAACCACCAACCTCGCGTAAAATCCTTGATGTAGTAGTCGTGCCGGAGAAGGAGACCGGAGTGGACCCGGCTGCTGCACCATGGGGGGACCGGGGGCGCTTCCGTACGCCGTGCCTGTAACCGCACTACCCTACATATCTCTTTGGCAGATCTGTTCCGTTCTCTTGTCCCTTAAGCCGTCAACACCCCGAACCCTCTTTGTACACTCAACAACACATGGTAAATAAGGGAAAAAAAAGAAATGGTCTCTCGGCGGCACCCCTTTCCACGCAGGTGGACTTCTGCAATATCAGGGGATTGCATTCTAATTTGAGCGCAGTCCATTACCACCTGGAATCTGCGCAGCGGACCATCCTATTTTTAATGGAGACGCAGATATCCTGCCCGGCGGACACTGCATACCTACTATATCCCGGCTATACATTTGAACACAAGTTCATGAGACACGCGGGTGTATGTATGTACCTATGCCCGGCAGGAAGTCTGCTGTCGCCGCCTCCATGCCTTTGAAGACAGGGACCTGTCAGTTCTGTGGGTGCGTGTGGATTACAGCGGCCACACTCGTATCTACGCGTGCCTATACAGGTCTCATAGCGGAAACACGGAGACAACCCGGCTCTTCGAGTACCTACAACTGACGGGTGACAAACTTCTAGAGCAGTACCCTTCCGCAGAGCTGGTGATTTTAGGGGACTTTGACGCCCACCACGTTAAGTGGCTTGGTTCCCGGTCCACCGACCACGCAGGGAGGGCTGCTCACGATTTTTCTCTGGCCTATGGACTCTCGCAACTGGTACATTCTCCCACGAGAATTCCAGACATCGAGGATCATACGAGCTCTTTACTGGACCTCCTGCTGACCACACGTCCGGACGGATATTCCGTCTCAGTGAATGCACCTCTCGGTTCATCAATCACTGCCTCGTCCGGACACAGGCACCTTGCGCGCAGCCCGATCCACCACGGCCAAGTAGCTCGCGACGCGTGTGGCAATATAAGTCAGCAGATTGGGACGGACTGCGTGAATTCTACGCCTCGTTCCCGTGGAGGCAGCTCTGCTTCACATCAGACGATCCTGACTCCTGTGCAGCCAATGTTGCCGAGACAATACTGCTGGGAATGGATTGTTTCATTCCCAACTCGGTAATAGCTGTGGGAGCAAAGCGACGTCCTTGGTTTAATCGGCCTTGTAAAGAAGCTACAGTTCGCAAGCAAGCTGCTTACAGTGCTTGGACCAAGGCCGTAGCTAATAAGGATCCGAACGTTTCTGATGTGAAACGCAAATTAAACGCTGCCTCGAGGTCCAGTAAAAAAGCCATTGCCAGGGCTAAATACGATTTCGTCGGCAGAATTGGTGAGAAACTAGCGGGCTATCCCACTGGGAGTCTCGCGTTCTGGTCGCTCGCCAAAGCTGCCGAGGGAATTTTTTGTCAGTCGTCTTTAGTGTCTTTACCACCACTGCGGAATGCTGATGGTGATCTGGCCCACAGTGCAAAAGAGAAAGCCGATCTACTTGGTACTCTTTTTGCCTCGAACTCGACCCTGAACGACGACGGTAGCGCCGTGCCGCCCACCATCGGCGGTGCGTATACTCTATGCCAGAAATCTCATTCACGCAGAGGGATATTCGGCGGGAGTTGCTATCCCTGAACGTCCATAAGTCGAGCGGTCCAGACGGCATACCAGCTGTTGTGCTTAAGCAGTGTGCTCCTGAGTTGTGTCCCGTGTTAGCGTGTCTTTTCACACTCTCTAGCGACAAACGGCATGTTCCATCTTCGTGGAAGACGGCCCTTGTGCACCCTGTGCCTAAAAAAGGGCGATAGATCGGACCCATCGAATTACAGGCCTATCGCTATTACCTCCCTTCTCTCTAAGGTCATGGAGCGTATAATTAACGCAAAGCTCCTGAGATACCTAGAAGAACACGACCTGATCAGCGACCGCCAGTATGGTTTTCGCCACGGTCGTTCGACTGGTGATCTCCTAGTGTATCTCACACACCGATGCATGGGCTTCGGCCATTGAGAGTCAAGGTGAGGCATTGGCAGTCAGCCTAGATATAGCGAAAGCGTTCGATCGGGTCTGGCATCGGGGTCTTCTGTCGAAGTTACCATCTTATGGATTGCCGGAGGGACTATGCAAATGGATCGCTAGCTTTTTGTCCGGCAGACGCATACGAGCCGTAGTAGACGGAAGTTGCTCCGATAGCACATTGGACATTAACGCTGGCGTTCCGCAAGGTTCTGTGCTATCCCCAACGCTGTTTTTGCTGCACATCAATGACATGTTGTCTACCGATGACATTCATTGCTATGCAGACGACAGTACTGGGGATGCCTATTACACAGGCCGTGCCAATATCTCTCGTTCTGTGGTGCTGGAGAGTCATGAAAAGCTTGTGTCGGACATTGAGAGCACTCTATCCAGAGTTTCGGTGTGGGGTCGGGACAATTTAGTGCGATTCAACCCCACCAAGACACAAGTTTGCGCGTTCATCGCTAAGAAAACCCCATTTACTGTGGTCCCACAGTTCCAGGGCACAGCCCTTACCATGGGTTTACCGACTTCAAAAAAAGGAGGACATTCCTCTAATTTCGTCGAAATCTTTTTAGGGTTCCTTACCTCAAAAGGAAATAAAAACCGGTCAAGTACGAGTTCGTTTAACTCGCGCACCGAGGGTTCCGTACAAACTTTCAACTATCTTAGGTAACTATAAACACAAAAGACTTGACCAGAAGTTCCTATATACTAAGCATAATTATGTACATTGTACAGCGAGACCGGTAGTACCCATGTATGTTGGTTTTTCAGGGATAATTCTTTATCATGTGAACTGGTTTCAACAATTTTTATTTTATTTATAAGAAGGTGTTTTAATTGTAACCTCATAAAAAAATCAATTTAAGTAGGTATGTACTTATAATAAAAACTCGCAAAGGTGGCAACATTAAGTTACCTACTAACACCGTGTAACTGGTGACCGAAGAGCTGGCGGCTACCTCGCACAACGTATCAGCATTGCGATACAGTGAGGAAATGCCGCCAGCATCCTTGGTACAATGCCCCAAGGGCCTATTTTAGATTTAAGCTAGTTATTAATTTCGTTTAGTACTACCACTGTATATATATTGTATGTAAATAAATGATCTTTAATTAGTTACCTACAAATTCATTTAGGACAAGTTTTTTGATAATTAAAAAAAAGTTTTCAAGATAGAGGCGTGATTATATTTTTCCTGTAATATTATTTATGATAATGTTATATAAAAAACCTTAAACTTCGGAGATAAGGATATGGTATTTTTTTTAAATTCCTATATACTTAAACCAATTTTTTTTTATTGTTTTAAAATGTATAATTTGAGCTCTTTCAAACGATATCCCACTTGACCTAGTAACTAGATTTTGAAATTTTGCCCCCTCTTCATATGGGGCATTTTTCATATCTAATAAAAATAAAATAAAATATAACACTTTCAATGTGTCTGGGTTAGCGTTGTTCATAAATATTCCAAATTTCAAATCGATGATGGCTTAAGTAGCTCTTGAGATATTTAGCAATGTGACTGACAGACGTACGGACAGAGACGGACAGACGGACGCACCATAAGGGCTTATAGACTGTGCGAGAACTCGCATGCGAGTTTCATTACATTGCGTTATTTGATCGGTCGGCTGAATTGTTGTAACCTTAATATAAATATATATTATTATTAATGGTCCGCAATGTAAATTAAAATCGCATGCTAGTTCGCGCGCCGTCTAAATGAGCGCTAAGGGTTCCTTTTGTATTTTCTTGGTACGGAACCCTAAAAAGCACCCGTACCTATATCAGTTACGCACCATTAAAATTGCACACGGGGTCTCATCATGCTTAAAAGATTACATTGTTTTTCCAATTCCGTTACTTTACATTATACCTAAAAGCATAGAACATGTACACCTATGGCTTTTGGTTAATGAAATCCGATAAGATGATAAGTAAATCTGCAATAAATTTTAAATGATAACATTTGAATATAAAACGGACACTGACCCGAATTTCACTACAGTTATGTCAATAGGAGCCATGGCCTCAACTCTTGCGGTTTTTCTGTGCGCTGTATTCGCAGGTAGTAACATTTAAGTTTTTTTCAGTACATTATGGTGCTACTTTACCGCCCTAGTGCGTAAGTAGAAAATTTAAATGGCCATATGTACTGTAAAAGGACGTACAATACACGTGCGAAAAAGTAGTTAATTTGCAACTCGTGTCGATTTATTTATCGCGCCTCGTTTCAAATTTCCTACTAATCGCACTTGTCTCGTAATGTACTACATATTACATTCAATATTACATTATTTTTTCAGAACAATAGGTAAGTATGTTCAACCCACAGATATAAGATATAACACACATTAAAATATCTCGTCTATTGTATGAAATTCTCTTATATATTTTAATTTTTATTACCTACCTATAACAACTATATTTTCAGTCACCAAAATATAAAATTGTCCCTAACATTTAGCATGTAGGTATGGTATGGTACCTAATCATAAGATGCATCGTTTTCAGGGTTTTCGGGCACGGCGGCCCAGACGACCTACTTGCCCGATTCGCAAAATGTCTACCACCTCTTCACTAGGTAAGTCGAATGATCTTATTAAAATTTTATGCCCCCTGGCCAAATTTCTAAGATTTGTTGTAAGTAATTTTTTTTAAATATGTTCCTGCAACTCGAGCGCAACTCGATCGATGCAATCGAACAGTTTTGGTGATATTTGGGAACATTCATTTGTATAAACATACGCATAAACAAGCAAACAGCCCAGCCTCTTAACCACACGCATACACTGGGATAATATGATCATTTGCTTAAAAAATACATAGATTGAAAAAATATATACTTGCAGACGTTAAGAATAATAAAAACCAGGACAAAATAATAAAAAAATATATCAAAATAGCGTCTATCCGTCGCCTCACAGAACTATGTATTAGCAAAATCACTTTCTGGTTTTGATACGAGGAGCGCGATCAGGTATTCGAGAGCGTGATCCAGTGGTGATTTACTGTGGGACACTGTAGTAGTAGTGTAGCACACAGTGACTGTACGAGTTTTAGTAACAGGAATCGGATTTATAATGTGGTGAGTTAATTGTTGGTGGGTAAATTAACTTAGATACCATAATTTAGCCTATATACCCATAATGATGGCTTAGCAATGAATTACTGGATTCCATCAATAAAACTTTATGAAAATGCCAGAAAAAAAATATACACTTTGGAAAACATGAAACTTTTAGGAGCGTCGAGGACAGAAACGTGCGCTAAGCAATAGTCAAAGTTCGACTGCCTGTTGTGCGGCTCAGGTTTGACGATAAGGAGTGGGGAGGGTACCACAATATACCTGGGTCTATAGGCTACCCCCACGTGATATTTTTTTATCAATATGTTGATTTTTGCAAAATCGACTTTTGGCCGCCTAAATCGGTCAAATCTACGTCTGTGGCATTAACGACCAAGAAAATTACAATATGATGTTTGAACCCGTGTTGCGGTAAAAATCGACTAAATTATAATGAACACTTTACAGAGAAAACCCAACCACCAGCCAGCCCATGGTCCTCGGCTTCCCGACTCTAATCGGAGCCAACTTCAACCCGGCCCGCCGCACCGTCCTCACCCTCCACGGCTGGGACTCCACCGCCGTCTCCGCCTCCAACGTGGCTCTCGTCCCTGGTAACCGATAACAAACCTTCTCTTTCACCTGTGTAGTCGTAACGACCTAGAGCACAGATTAATAAATAGTTACTACGTAACCTAGAGTGAAAGTCACGGCAGCATAACTAGTGAAACTATAGACCGACTGCTTAACTCAGTCCTCGCCCGCGCGGTACGGGGGCGACGGGGCGGTACGACTAAGGGTGGCGGGGAAGGTGCGGGCGCCGTACGCCTGCCGCTCGCACCTTCCCCGCCACCCTTGATGACTTTGATGAAAATATGTAGTGTAAACTAGAGGCCGATTCTGATTTAACAATTTGATAAGGATAAGTAAGTAGGTATAATTTATATATAAGGTAAACGTACTAGAGCTCGACATGCTAATGCCCAATAGATGACACCTTGCTGTCACCTCTATGGACAATGACTTAAGTTTCAAGATGACATATACTGCACCAAGTAGCATGGAAATGTCGGCAACATCAATATAGCAGCCAATTAAGAACTTAGAGTGATTTAAGGGACGTATAAGAGTGTCAGAAAAGATTTAAGCTGTATAAAAGGTACTTTACAGACATTATACAGCTCAAGCTGTATAAAATCATTATAAAGGATTCTGCGGAAGCATGGGGTGCTTTATCAGAATATAAAAAATCTACTTTTTTTTTTTTTTTTTTTTTTTTTTCAGCCTACTTTGGTGTCCCACTGCTGGGCAAAGGCCTCCCCTCGTTTTCTCCACTCGACCCTGTCATCGGCATTTTCCCACCATTTGGGGTAGAATGCGTCCAAGTCGTCCCGCCATCTCCTTTTCGGTCTGCCTAAACCCCGACCTGCACCGTCTATTGTGTTCCGTGGGTCCCACTCAGTAACCATTTTGGCCCACCTTTCTGGGTGCATGCGGCAGACATAAACTAAAAGTGTTGTGAGAGACTACAAGCTAATTCTATCGTAAAAGCTGTATACAGGCTGTATTGTAGTAACACTTGGCACTTTTAGCTGTACAAAAGTATCTGTCAACTCCGTTTTAAAACATTAAGTGTTGTGAAACACTACAAGCTAATTTTATCGTAAAAGCTGTATACAGCTGTATTATAGTATCACTTGGCACTTGTAGCTGTACAAATGTATCTGTCAACCCCGTTTTAAAGCTATTTCTTATGGCGTAATCTTACTCTCCTATAAGAATAGTAGTAGTATAACTTCTGTCTGTAGGGGTATTATAAAACCAAATGAATAAATGGCAGCTATAGTACAGCTTTTTTCTGTATTACTGATAGAGTCGCTTATAACAATCTTTTGGCGTAATTTTACACTCGTATAAGTATAGTAGTGTAATGATTTCTGAAAATAAGTGTATTATAAAACTAAAGGAATATATGACAGTTACAGTACAGGTTTTTTATTTGTTATACGGATCTCTAAATAGAATTATAACTTATGTACGGAGAACCGAAATACAGCCAAAAGAATACAAATATTCTATTATAAAGCTGTTTTAATTACGAAAGCTGTAAAAGACATTCCATTTATTACACAGCACAGCTACTAAGATTATAATGCTCTCCAACTATCCTGTAGGCTGTTTAAAAATTGTCGCCATTTTACAATAAAAAAAAAACGTATTTGTAAATATAATTAAAGAAATACTTGCAAATATTTAGCAGACTAACGCCGTGTTATGATTACCAGCTAAAATAAATTGTTTAGTCTTAGAATTAATATTTATAAATATTTTTGATACTCTAACCTTAAAAACAAACAGTAACTTTACCGATTTTTGATATTTTCCTTATGGTTTCTCTTTGTTATTTTGCAGGCGCGTAAATATTTTGCCAGAAAAGATACACAGGTTCACAATAAATAATAATCCGCACTTACCAATAATGTAATATTCCATTCAAGTCCTGTATAATATTTACTTTTACTTTTACCATCCACTATAACACTTTATTGTCGCCATTACTATATTACGAATGAACAAGATTAAGACATTTTAGTTTCTTTTATGATTATTATTCTCTTGTAATTCTTTCTTATAACTCATTTAAAACTTATATTCTTATATCGTACTTATAAGAGATTATCTGTAGTGTTAAGGTTTCCTGTTACACCGAAATATAGCTGTAATGCAGCTATTATGCAGCTTATGTATTGCTTATACAGCTACTCTACAGCTCTAATAACGCCAAAGGCTGTATAATTTGGGCCATTTTTTTACTTATAAGGGCTGTATAAGCGCTTATACAGCCTTTGTACAGCTTATAGTATACAAATAAACTTTAATACAGCTTATATACAGCTTGCAATGCTACTTGGGTGGGACCGCGTCGAGCACCAGTACGTTTACCTTATCTAGATATGAAAATCTAATCATAATTGGGTTAAACCATGCCGGTAGCAAACAACCAGAGACCTTCGTCATTTTTTTCATCGACTTCAAAAATTATCCGGATTATCCCTTCAAACCAAAACTCGGGCATTAAAACAATGTACTACAATATCAAGTTGCAAGGTGAATAGCAATCTTGAGGCCTTTCTTTAGTAACTTCATCGATTTGAAACCTGATTTCTTGACTTTCGTTAAAAATTGTTTGTTACTGGTTTTTTTTTCAACGTGTGTTTTAGCCATCATCGCAGCCGCAGACGTGAATCTGATTGCCGTGGACTGGAGCGCCGGCGCCGGCACGACCGACTACAATGAACTCATCGGCCACAACCTGCCACTTTGCGGTAAGCTCCTTGAAGAGGTAACTCAGATGACATGGAGAAGATAAAGGTTACATCCGGAATCAGACCGATCCAGCGTTACTGCTGTAATATTGCTGCAGGAAGCAGGAATGTCTGTATTCCAGCCATCAACTTTGATTTTGACATTTCCTGCAACAGTACAGTCGGCAACGGTCTAATTGCAAAGCAAATTGACAGCGACATCGTCCATGTCAACGCTTAGTTAGCTTGAACGGTTTCTAGAACTTTATGTACAACAAGATTATAATGTCTGTCGTAAAAATACAAGAATCAGCTTGCAAGATTTTATTACATTGTTACTTAGTTAACAAGCGAAGTAAATGCTTTGTGACACAAACAATAACAAGAGACAAAAAGAAAGTTGACAAGAGACAAAAAAAGAAAAGGCAACATACAATTTGACACTAATATACATATAGCAGTAATAGCGATTTTAACCATGTACATATTTTACACTAGGGCCATGTGTTGTGGTAAAGAATAGGCGCTGACTCAGCATAAATACCGCGGAAACCGCAGCACTGATCTTCCGTCAGAACTTTAAATAAACTATAGTGAATGAATGACCAATGCAGCGCTTTAATAGTCATGTATATATGAAATATATATGTATATATGAAATATATATGTATATATGAAATATATATGTATATATTTATATATACTTGTAATATAAGTGGATACCAGAAATATTTGTAAAAATAGAATTCACATAATATAATTTCAGTAACGGTGTGTGTACTAACAAAGTATGTTGTCATACTTACTTAATAATAATTTAGTAGGTATGTATATAAGTGTGTTATTAATAATAAATACATTGTTCCCAGCTGAAAGCATCGCCCGTTTCATCGTCTGGCTGAACGTCGAGACCGGCGCGACTATTGACCAGTACCACATCATTGGGTTCGAAGTCGGCGCCCACCTGGGCGGCATCGTCGGCAGAAACCTCAACAGTCTAATTCCTTTCATTACTGGTAAGACATTAAACAAATAAACACACGTCTTCTTAAAAATAATATTATGTCTGTATAACGTTCTAAGCAAACTCGGCACCCAAGTGACAAAAAGTGCAACCACATCTGTTTAGAATTTAGCTAAGCGTATAATAAGCGTCATTATAGATCTGTGAGTGCAACTAACCTGGTAGGTATCTACTTGAGCTTATAATTTTATCGAAAAAACTATCAAGAACAAAACAAGACGTTGTAAATAGTAATCAAATCAGAATAAATATATATCTCAGAACTCTTCTTTTTTTTCGTCATACAGTATGTAATGTACAGTCACCTGCAATAATATCTTACACAACAAAGGCCTCAAAAATATCTGACACGATCTTATTTGTAGAGCCATAAGAGCCTGTCACATATTTTTGCGGCCTTCGAAGAGTAACTTATTATTGCAGGTGACTGTACTAGTACATTATTAGGCTGCTGGATGTTCAGAACATACAAGGCATTAACACTGTAGACAACTTTATCTATTTGGGATCGACCATTAAACAATGAAGGAAGCTGTGTCCCGGGGATCAAGCGTAGAATAGCCATGGCGAAAGACGCGATGACACGCCTTCAGAACATTTGGAAAAATCGGGGTATAAGCTATAAGATCAAAGCTCGCTTAGTCAGAGCCTTAATAATGCCTATCTTTCTCTATGGAGAAGAGACGTGGACAATTCGATCAAGAGAGAGGCAGAGAATAGATGCGTTCGAAATGTGGTGCTGGAGGCGAATGCTACGAATGCCGTGGACGGCAAAACGCACAAATGTGTCTATTCTCTCTCAACTTGGCATCAAGACTCGGCTGTCCACCATTTGTTTGCAACGCATACTGCGGCTACCGCTGTCATATTTCGGTCACATCATGCGAAGAGATAATAGCAATCTGGAGAAATTGGTCATTGTTGGCAATACCGAAGACTGTCTGACCAAATAAAGGAAGCCACCGCCTCTTCCAAGCTACATCAAGTAGTGAGGGGCTACTTTGGACCGCAACCGATGGAGACAGATTGTTTATTTGAGGGGTTCCAGTGACCACGATCCTCAATAATGAGGGACCGACCAGAGAGAGAGGTACATTATGGTTTTAACTTCCAGGGTAAAAAAATATGATATTTTTCAGCCCTGGCCCCGACCCGTCACGGCTTCAACGGGAACAATCAGTTCTTCTCCACCGACGGCGTTTACACGGAGGCCATCCACACCGACGTGTTCGGCAGCGGCGTGCACGGGCCCGTGGCGCACTCCGACTTCTACCCCAACGGTGGCTTCTCCCAGCCGGGCTGCGAGATCGTCGACTGGGAGTGCAGCCGTGACAGGTGAAACACATACCGTACAATCAGGTCACTTTAGTCCACAACTTACAACTACGGTTCAAGTTCCAGTAAAATATGTATAAATATTTGTGATCTCCACGGGTAAAGGTACTTTATGGCGGTTGGCGCTTACGACTCGTAGCAGCGTATTCCTATTGAAGCTACGTGAATAACAGCGTAAGCGCCACCCGCTATAAGGTACCTTTTCCCCTGGAACGACATATTTTTCAAATTATAATGAGTATCTATCTAAGTAATGTAGAAAAAGTATTAGTATATCTAATTAACAAAATAAATGTAACGAGTACAAATCAAAAAGGCTCGTTGATAATCATCGTTAAAAACTGGACCATAGTTGTATAATAGGACTATAGTTACCTATCTGATTTTGCGGTACAATGATAAAGCCTAAAATAGTTTAAAACTCATCTATAGACTGTAATGGTTCCAACTGGACCCCAAAAAGTCTAGTCTATAAGTATGATATATCTTTCATTCCGCCTACCTTGTATTTAATATTATGTAGAACCTCGATTATCCGAACCCTCAATTATTCTACCCACCTAACCTATATTGCACGCGAAATTTCCTAAAGCGGACTATTTAACAACGTTCCATGAATCAAAGTCAACGTTTAGTTTATCGCCGAACGTTTGATTTATAGTTTACGGATGAATCCTCTCAAGAGTTGTATAGGTAATCATGCAATGTAATCATTTGGGACGGGTTACATTTAATTGTGTGTGTGTACATTTACCTATTTAAGAAGAGGAGCCAAACGGATTTTTGATGCAAGAATTAAAAAAAAGTTTTTTTAAGCTTCTCGATCGGGACACTAAGTTCATTTATCTCTAGGTCCTTCCTGTACTTCGCGGAGTCGATTGTTTCTGGAGGCTTTACGGCGTCCCGCTGCGAAGGTGATTTCGACTCGGACATTATCTTGCCTATCAACTGCGACGCCGAGGATACACTGCCTATGGGAGGCCTGACTGATAAGACGGGGTGAGTACGACCACAAAATATAATTGTTAGTGACTAAGTACTTGTACGACCGAAGTTTCGGTTTCGGCAGGTTTCGGCATAAAAATCATGTTTTGACCTAAAAATTCGGTGTCGGCCAAAAAACTGCCGAACGTTTCAGCTTCGAAATTGTATTTTCGGTAGTGTCATGTTATCTGGGGGCCTAGCCAAGATAACAATCGTTGATAGAAAACGTCAATCGAAACTTTAAAAAATGTATGGAAATTGTCACGTGACTTTTCGTAGCATCTGCTGCACGATACTTACATTATGTCTTTTCGTTTGGCGTTTATCGTTGTACATTTGTTATAACTATTGGCTAGGCCCTCAGACTGCTCTCAACTAAGTATTCTTAATTAAGTGTCATTCCTATCTAGAGTTGTGCCTTTCTCGATAACGTTCTCCGTTTACTATGAGAAATATTCTCGAGCGAGAACGTTCCCCATACAAAACGAAGAACGTTCTCGGGAACGTCACAACTCTATTCCTATCTATTGTTTTTACTAAGTATAACATTGATACTATCAATATATATGGTCAAGCAAATCTTGTCAGTAGAAAAAGGCGCGAAATTCAATTTTTTTATGGGAATATAACCCTACATTTTTTATATTTGCCGCCTTTTTCTACTGACTAGATTTGCTTGACCAACTATAATTTGATAGGCAGCCCTTCACAATCGGATTATTATAGAAATGTGGCTTAGTTTTGGCCCAAAAGTCTAAGTATAAACTCGACACCTACTCGTAACTACCACAAAGACTTAATATTTATAATCAGAAACTTCCAGGGGAATTTTAATAATATTCTATTATATTTGTAATATATTGTATTGCTTTCAGAAATTGGGGGTTCTTCTCCGTGCCCGTCAACGCCCAATCCCCCTTCTCCCGGGGCTAACAACTCTTCTGTGATAATTCGGCCTTTGAATCCTTCATAATATAAAATTTGACTTGTATATTATGAACTTGTGTGTTTGATTTATATTTGTATTATTTATTATTTTGTCTGATAGACTGCACATTTTTTCATGACAATCGCATGAGTTACGTATATCATTATTATTACGTAATGAACTGGCCCCTGTCCCACCACTCATTACTATGTGCAAAGAGAATATAATCACTACGTTTTAAGAGACGGGACTTCCATACTAGCGATTTGATTAGTCTGTGTGTATGTTTGGTGTTCCAATCATTACCAACATGTATGACAAAGAACTGTCAAAGAACAATAGTACCAACATAACAGACTTAAATAGTGTAGTATGCCATACGCTTGCGTATTTTATCGATATCGATAAATTGGGGAGGGTTGAAACATAGGCCCCTGTCAACAAATTTCGCACTAGAAATCAGGTTAGAATCGAGTCCACATTTAAGTCGTATGTTATATATAGTGTGGACTTTTAGTGGACTAATACATGGTTGGACTTAAATGTGAACACGATTTTTATTTGTTAAAATAAAAATATGTCAAATGATATTTTTTTTTAATATTTTAATATAATTAATTTAAAATACATCCCGACGGTCCGACGGTCCACAGGTTACAGAGGAAAATGTGTGTTCACTTGATTAAATGATTTTTTTTCTATATACATATAATATTCTTGAATAATAAAATTAAGTCTTCCTTTACAACTTATTTGCGCCACTGCCTGCACCTGAAAACATTTAATAATTAAAACAGATTATACATACTTTTTGTTATACGTTAGGTTAAAATCTTAAATAATAGAGAATATCACGCAAAACTCTGCGTAAGTAGCGCCACTACCACTATCTGTCACAATCTGGGGGTCTACCGCGAAACAAGAAAACCTAAATTTCATTATCCTCTCTATCACTCTTGCATATTCGTGCGATAAAAAGGCAGATAACTAAATTTCGATTTTCGCGCTTACCAGTACTTAGGACCTTGTTAACAAAGCGCCTTGATGCATCAATGTCATAATAATGTATTGTCTGTGAAAACTTGTCAAAAAACAGTTTAAGGCAGAGTATGTATAAGTTAGTCTATGAATTTACTGGAGTCGGTAGTACTGCACTCTGGCGGCAGAACATTGCAGTAATAGCCCCTATTACTAGATTCCAAAAATATATAATATAATGTCCATTCCATTAATGCACAGATGATAAATAATTTTCCACTAAAAATATTCGGAGAAATAATTATAGTCATGTTGTATAACAGGAAATTCACTCATTTTATTTTATTTACATTGATAAAAAATTAGGCTGCAGTCGATATCGATACTTCGTATCGATACTTGTAGTACATCACTAGTTCACAATGAAAGTGGATATGAAATATCTAATTTTCGATGTATTTATAGCCTGCTACACCAAAATAAGGCTAAAAGTAAGTATCTAAAGCAATACTTACCGGTCTTCATCTAATGGAAATTTTGCCATAAACTTCCTTTTTTGCGATTTTCGCGAGCGTATCAATTGCCACATATTTCGCACTGAAACAACTTAGTTTTCGGTGGCATTTAAACAAAATCTATTGACTCACTGTATGTTCTTATCACGTTTGACTGTTTTGGAAAATAACGAAGGCTTTTAAAAAAGAAATTCCAAGAAATACGTAAGTAAAACCTACGAACCGCCATGACAAGCAACAAAGTATAGTGTAAATAACATTATTTGCGGTATTTGACACATTATGACTGACGTATATAGAGATGTAACTAACGCAAATCGATTGTCACAGCAAGCGATTACGATTGGATGGCACGTAGACTGAGGTATCGAATTGTGACGTATAATGAATTTTTATTTGCGATTTAAATAAAGCTAGAATTATATGGTTTTCCCGCAAGCTACCGGTCGGTCGGTGTATTTAATACACCGACCGAGTAGGTCGCACCCATTATCAAAATTGAAACTAACTGGGGATCTATTTTAAATTTTATTTATGTTATTTCTGTGTCAAATTTGTTGTCTGTTAAGTGACGATAAATATATCCATATTTACAGTTAATTATCCACCTTTTCCTTATTTTTATTAAAAGAAAAATGAAAAATTCATATCGATTTACTTAGACGACTACCGATTCATAACGGTGGTGTCCGGCCAACCCTAAAATTAAAAAAAAAAGACGTAGAACGTAAACGTTCGCAGTGCAGTTGTTTTCCTTTGTGATTTCGATGTGCAAAACATTTTACGTAGTATTGCTGTTGTGAGTGACAGACGTCAAATACCGCAAATAATGTTATTTACACTATAATGTGGCTGACAGTTGACTTGACAGATAAATAGCACTGACGTTTTATTTTGTTTTTTTTTGGCTATGGCTTGGTTACTGAAGTCCATACAAAACCTTGTTTTGTTCCTAGTTGCGTCAGCCTGACTATGTGTAATTGTTACCCACAGAACACCGCCTCTAGAAACCTAATATTGGCCATTATGTTCCCGACGCAAATCACCAAACTGTGAGGTGCGGGAGGGGTGCTCACGGCGTTGCGATTGGTCGTTTCAAACATGGCGCGCTGACACGTGCAAGCGTAGGGATGGGACATGTTCATTACAGGTAGTGGGTACTGCTACCAGTGATACCGAAATGTATTGTGGTAAAATTGTTACCAATTTAGTATACTTAGAGTAAACTTACTTAATAATTATATTGATTAATTTAATATTTCATTAAGTAATTTAACAATGTACCTGAAATTTTTACTTAACATATTAGGGCATTTCTGCTTAAAGTACCCAGAACATGAATTTTAAAGTTTAGAATTTTTATATTATTTCCACTCAGAATCGCAATCTCTTTTGATACGAGAAAAAAGTGTCGCCGAAATCTCATACAATTATTTTCTTTTGTCCGTTTTATTAAGGTCATAGAAGGTTGTATTGAAAACATATTCAAATGGACTAATAACATATGCCTATTACAAATCAACTCCGAGTTCTCTCGCACTTATTTGAAGTTCATCATCAGGTCCATCTCGAGACATGAGACCTAACTGCTCACCTACAGGATTCTAAAAAACCCATACAACATATGTCTATCACAAACCAACACCGAGTTCCCTCGCACTTCTTTGAAGTTCATCATCAGGTCCATCTCGTGACATGAGACCTAACTGCTCACCTAGAGGATTCTAAAAAACTCATACAACATATGTCTATCACAAACCAACACCGAGTTCCCTCGCACTTCTTTGGAGTTCATCATCAGGTCCATCTCGTGACATGAGAGCTAACTGCTCACCTAGAGGATTCTAAAAAACCCATACAACATATGTCTATCACAAACCAACACCGAGTGCCCTCGCACTTCTTTGAAGTTCATCATCAGGTCCATCTCGTGACATGCGGCCTAACTGCTCCGCTGGCCTAGAGGATTCTAAAAAACTTACACAACATATTTCCTATATATTATGTCTAAAATGGTACAATACGGTATGACGAAGCACGAAGTTTCCGCAACTGAAAAACCATCATCGTCACATCACTAGTCGAAAGGGAAAGGGATAGCGCATTGCATTTTCAAGTTGACGAAAAGGGACGGACATACTTCGCCTCTGCTTACTGACCAGTATAAAATGAACCCCGCGGACAAGAAACATTATTCAATGAAATAATGAATTTGACTTTCCTGTGGGATGTTATTCCATCTGTTTCGTAAGTAGATGTCTTAGATGACTTGCCACACCATTTTACGCTGCAATATCCCATGATTTCCCAATGAATTCAATAGTTTACGATTTATTTACTTAGACTCGTGCACACTGCTAACAGGTCGTTACGTTGGGCGCAACTGATCGGAGCGGCGCGCGAACAATCTTATATTTGACCTATACACCATACGGGCGGTGACCGCGAGTCGTCCTATAAGCTCGGTCTATAGGGGTTGCTCTGTGTTGTTACCTGACAGCACAGAATAAATAATACTTACAGTGACAATTCGCGGTACATTCTCGGGTCAACAAGTTGATAAAATATTTAATTAGGTATTTTAAAATTTCATTAAACCACTATTTTGGCGGCGTGGCTCCATTGAATCGTCTGCTCTTATGTCGGATTCGGCAGTTTCCTGGAACCTCCGAAACACCAGCCAGGGCTTGTGATTCTGAGTAGAAATAACATAAAAATTTCCACATTTTTAAATAAAAATATTTTTACAGTCTTACAGTAGGTATATACCTACTATAAGACTTTAGACAATTATTTGGCACATATTTACTTAGCATTTGTTGTGCGAGAATACGGCAACAAATTAATAATATTTATGGGCATAGATACAAAATACGTGTTATCAAACACTTGTTCTCTCGACGTAAATACTTTAAATATTAATAGAACGTGAATTCGAATAGTAATCTAATCCAATCTTTTATCTCCATGTTACCATAATCTTAAGTGGCATATATGTTTAAATATCCTTCCAATACTAAATATTTATCAAAATACGTTTATAAAAAGATGTTGGTCGCTTTCGCTTTTATACTTTGCGGTAGACGTCAACGGTAACGATACATTTGCCGACACGTCACGATAGATAGAGCATATACCTACTTAATATACACCTTGTATCTTGTATTACATACAGTAATACAAGATAAACCTTTTAATTTACCGTGGACGTCAACGAACGGCATAATAAGTATCGTGGATGGCAACTTCCACGGTAATTTAAAAGCGAGCGTATACAATCTCCAACATGTAGATCCGTCCTTACGTGACGGTAAAACGTACCGTATGTACTTAGGTACTCGTCCTACATCCACGGTAAAGTATGAAAGCTAACATTCAAGACAAGATACATTATCTTAACTACGAATTTATACCTATCTGTAATTCGCCCTTCAAGATCTCTTTATCTCATTGGAAGAAAGGGGGGCTTGAATTTGTGGGGGGATATCGATTTACAGAGGAGTACCTACAAGTGCTTGTACAGTATAAATGACAACAACCAGAGAGAAGTATTAAATCGCAGCTGAAAAAATATGCGGTTAGCGGTCATCTTAGGGTAAGTATTATTAAGTAGGTTTGATTTTAGAGTAAGTGTTTTTTGTGCTTACCTACTTGTATAAAATGTCTGAAAAAAAAGGACTAATTAATAATAGCTTATTGCGTTGCTCATTTGAGAAAGAAAGCTCATTGTTTATAAATAAATCTCTGAACTTACTTTTAACCCACTAAAAGTGATAGTAATTACGTTTCGGCACTAGGGCATTTTAATACTTTCCAATTACTTAAGTTTTATTGCATTTTTTTACGATAAGTAATGAAAACTCGGTTCTAAGTAAATGGATTTCTTGATGTATAGTATGCTGAGTATGCATTCTGATAGTAGGTATTTAACTCCCCATTCGATATTCTTTATACTTAGCCATGTTTTGTAAAATAGGTTCCCAATGTAAGTATTTTAGTTTAGTTTGAAATAAAAAAGCGGCCAAGTGCGAGTCGGACTCGCCCATGAAGGGTTCCGTAGCAGCAACAATAAAATTGTGGTTTACGATTTATGACGTATTAAAAAAAACTACTTACTAGATCTCGTTCAAACCAATTTTCGGTGGAAGTTTGCATGGTAATGTACATCATTATCATATTTTTTTTAGTTTTATCATTCTCTTATTTAGAAGATACAGGGGGGGGGGGGGGGGGACAACACACATTTTACCACTTTGGAAGTGTCTCTCGCGCAAACTATTCAGTTTAGAAAAAAATGATATTAGAAACCTCGATATCATTTTTGAAGACCTTTCCATAGATATCCCACACGTATGGGTTTGATGAAAAAAATTTTTGAGTTTCAGTTCTAAGTATGAGGAACCCCCCAAGATTTTTTTTTTCGATTTTTGTGTGAAAATTTTAATGCGGTTCACAGAATACATCTACTTACCAAGTTTCAACAGTATAGTTCTTATAGTTTCGGAAAAAAGTGTCTGTGACATACGGACGGACAGACAGACAGACAGACAGACATGACGAATCCATAAGGGTTCCGTGTTTTGCCATTTGGCTACGGAACCCTAAAAAGTAGAGTGTTTAACTCTGGTGAGAGGCACACATTCTGACTAGAAGTATTAAAAATTATCTCTTCAGAAATGAGTGGTTTTCATCTCTTGGTTAACAATCTACTATTTCAGTTTTACAGCATTGGCTCTCGGCAGCAATGCTTTCTACACAAATCAGTCGAGGAAGTTCCCCGAGGACTTTGTATTTGGCACGGCCACCGCTTCCTACCAGATCGAGGGCGCTTGGAATGAAGACGGTAAGTTACGTTTACCAAAATAATTAAAACAATTTTCATACTTGATTTATTCTCCATGGCGTGAAATCACACATTTTTTTTCTGAATTAGTAAAAGCTAAGCATGGACTTTAAAGTTGACGTAAGTACATTTTACGATCCAGTCACATAAATCAATGTACTTACATAATTTGTGTAGGTTCAAAAGCCTTTGACTGTTTTAAATATTCAGGTAAAAGTGAAAACATCTGGGACCACATGACCCACAACAAACCTCACGTCATCGTAGACCAAAGCAATGGTGATATTGCTGCAGACACCTACCACAACTATAAACGCGACGTCGAGATGATGCGAGAACTTGGAGTGGACGCGTACCGGTTCTCCCTTTCTTGGTCTAGAATTCTACCTTCAGGCTTTAACAACGAAATCAATCAAGCAGGCGTCGACTTCTACAATAACTACATCAATGAGATGATCAAGTACAATATCCAACCCATGATCACGCTATACCACTGGGACTTGCCTCAAAGACTACAAGAACTAGGAGGTTTTGCCAACCCTCTCATAGTTGAATGGTTTGAAGATTACGCTAGAGTGGCTTATGAATTGTTCGGCGATAGAGTTAAAGACTGGATAACTTTTAACGAGCCTAAAGAAGTTTGTTATCAAGGCTATGGTGCTACCACCATGGCGCCGCAGCTGAATTCTACTGGTGTAGGAGACTATCTGTGCGTGAAGAACTTGTTGATTGCCCACGCGAAGGCGTACCACGCGTATAACAACGACTTCAAGCCCAGCCAGGGCGGGCGCTGCGGCATCACAATCGCTGTTACTTCATTTGAGCCACTGACGGATTCTGACGAGGACGAGGCAGCAGCTGAAATGAATAGACAAGCCCAGGTGAGAAGACCAAACTCCCTTTTAGTGCATGTTTTCATGTGACCGAAACTCTTAATAACCCTAGAATCTTATTTTCTGAAGGACATTATGCTAGAGTCTGTGCGGAAAGAGAAGAGTCGTGGAATGTATTAGGCCCCATACATTCCAAGACTCTTCTCTTTCCGCACATACTCTATAATACAGTAATTTTATACATTTTGCGTTTGCGTCAAATCCTCCGTCAAGTCCCGAGGTTCTGATTTTTTGCAGACTTGTTAGTCCTTTATGATGTTGGGGCAATGAATACTCCAAGTTTGAGACCTCGAGCGCCAAACGCAACTTTGTCAAAAATCGAAAAAATCGCGAAAATATCAGATTTTGTTTAGATTTGGGCAATTATAACCCTAAAGGACTAGTTTTTGATAGTATCTTCTCAAGACGTTTTTAAAGTAGACTAAATTTGCTACAATACGAGACTAGAATTGTCTCTGTAGATCAAGAAGATTTTGAGATATAGCCTTTCAAAATCTATAATTTTTTGAAATTGAATTCGTAGTCTAAGTGAGTGCAGTGAGTATGCACTTTTGTCTCAGGGGATGCTGCTTGGCACGATGGTTCCTAAGGTCAAACAAAGCTGATTTCGCCCGGTAGCCACGAGATCGTACGGTGCCTGCGGGTCGGATCCCCAGGTCAAATCTATGCTATATTTCTTCCTGCTCTTAGCAACTACTGGGCAAGCTATATATCATTTTCATATAATTTAGGGTTTCCTCATTCTTTAAAGTATCACTTCAAAGCAGGCAGTCATAGATTATTTTGGAAAAATATGTAGCGGATTGAGTGACGATTTCCATAGAAGGGCCATTTTATTTAAAGTTGTCCCTACACAATTTTTTCAAAATTGGGATTTTTTATGTTATTTCTACTCAGAATCACGAGCTCTTTCTATCCTAATAGGAGAAAAAAAGTGTCCCAAGGTCTTTTTCCCATTCCGTTACCATTTGTTCATAGACTTTGTATGGCGGTTTCGGAATGGAAAGATCGAAAAATTTATGGAAATGGAAAAAAAAAGTGTAGGGGACAACTTTAAATAAAATGGCCCAGAAATGTAATTATGGCCAAAGTCAAGGGTTAAAAATGTAAAACAAAACACTTAACTTGGCGTTTTAAAAGTATGAATATAATATTTTCGCCCCTAAATTATATGAAAATGATATATAACTTGGCCTAGTTCCTAAGAGCAGGAAGAAATATAGCATAGATTGGACCTAGGGAGCCAACCCATTCCTCCCCTTTTTGGGGAGTAGGCATGGTATGATCTCGTAGCTACAGGGCCAGATCAGCTTTGTTTGACCTTAGCAATAATTGTGCCAAGCGGCATCGCCTGAGACAAAGGTGCATACTCACTGCACTTACTTAGCCTACGAATACAAGTTCGAAAAAATCAAAAATTTTAAAAGGCTTTATCTTGGAAACTATTAGATGTACAGAGACAATTTAGTGTCGTACTGTAGCAAATTTAGTCTACTTTAAAATCGTATTGAGAAGGTACTATCAAAAACTAACCTTTTAGGCTTATAATCGCCCAAATCTAAAAGAAAACAGAATTTTTCGACTTTTTACAAAGTTGCGTTCGGCGCTCGAGGTCACAAACTTGGATTATTCATTGGGCCAACATCATAAATAAGTCTGCAAAAAATCAGAACTACCGGAAAAAATTCGACAAACTTACTGGATTACTATCGATGCTTTAAAAAATTAAAAATAGCGTTTTCTTAGAATTAGCTTACGCCATACATATGATCAATTAATCAGTGCCTTAAGTAACATGTTCTAAATTCTAAAATATTTGTTTTTAATTTCAGTATGGCATATATGCGGAACCCATTTTCTCTGAAAAAGGCGGGTTCCCCAAAGAATTTTCCGACCGCGTCGCTGCCAAAAGCAAGGTGCAGGGCTACCCTAAGATCTCGACTTCCAGAATTCACTGAAGAAGAGAAGGCATACGTCAAAGGATCTGCAGATTTCTTCGGAATAAACCACTATTCGTCTCTTTTGATATCCGCTAATGAATATAAGGGTGAACACCCAGTGCCCAGCATGTACGATGACATAGATACTGGAGAATTTGTGCCCGCAGATTGGCCAACAAGCGCTTCAACGTGGTTGTTTGTAAGTTATTATTATACTCGTATTAGGCAAATGGCAGCCTCTAGGGGCTTTGCCAGGCTCAGTTAGAGTTGGTTAGAGGTAGAAAATATAAAAAAAAATAATTAACAAGAAAGCACGATGTACCCCTCACCAAAATGGCGGCAGGCGTCCCTGTTTGTAAGTTGTTCTGACTGTTATTAGTACATCTTATACCTTTAAACGAGCAATTCTTGTTTATTTATTTATATGTACATATATTTATATACTTAGGTATCTATTTCGGGGATCTTGGAAACGGCTCTAACGATTTCGATGAAATTTGCTATATGGGGATTTGCGGGGGCGATAAATCGATCTAGCTAGGTCTTATCTCTGGGAAAACGCGCATTTTTGAGTTTTTATATGTTTTCCGAGCAAAGCTCGGTCTCCCAGATATTAGAATATATAGAGTACGTCTGGATGAGTCTGCACGTCAAGTACTACGTCAAGGTATGACCATGGTATGACTTCACTTTGAAACTGCCATCACATTGCAAACTTAGTGGACAGGAACTCTATCAAGTAGTTAGAAACCTTTTCATAGAATAAGGTTTGTTAATACAGAAAAAAGGGCAAGTTTTCTTTATCGTAATAAATAGTCAATTGTGTGACGATTTTCGCGAAACGATATTTTTTTTCACATAAAACCATGTAGGTACTCAGTTTCCTACAAATCTTATTTTATCATTGAACAGCAAGCACCGAATAGCATGTACAACGTCCTAACACACTTGCACAAGAGGTACAACGGGCCAGTTTTGTACGTGACTGAAAACGGCTGGTCGACGGGAGAGGGCCAGCAAGACGACGACCGCGTGCGCTACTACCGCGCCGCGCTGGAGGACACGCTGGACGCCCTGGATGAAGGAGTACGCCTTGAAAAGTACATGGCCTGGAGCCTTATGGATAACTTTGAGTGGATGCAGGGATACAAGTAAGATTATTATTAGAGTCGGACCAAGAAAAGTCTGCAGCGGATTTGATAGCCCACGCAGTGCAAGTGTCATTTAATACGTCATAATTTCATAGACTTTGACTTTTAAAATAACACGTGCACTGCGTGGGCTATCAAATCCGCTGCAGACTTTTCACGGACTGACTCTATAAGCTCGTCTCGACGTCTCATTGCTGACTGGCGTCGTTAGCGATAGGGGTGATAAAAGGGTGCCAAACCATTTACGGCTGGGAAACTTATCTTTGTTTTAACCTAGCCTATGTATCATAGTAGTAGTAAACTCTTTATTTTACAAAAAGACATACTAAAAATAACATACAATTAGTAAGAAGTACAAAGGCGAAGTTAATATCCCTTTGAGGGCTCTCTTCCTTAACTTTTGAGTAGGTGAGAGGAGAGAGTGAAAAGAGGGTGACAAATGCAACAAAATGTACTAAGGTAAGTACCAGAAAGGTATTGTGATGATCAAATGTTCCATATAAGTTGGGATCAACCGCAATAAAGCAATAACAAAATCCTAAATAAGAGCTAAAAATGTTTGTCTACAACTACATTTACATTCGTCCCGATTCCTTAGCGTTGACAATGTCTGTTGGTCATGGTTTCTAGGTCTATGTTATTTCTATAGGGAGCGTTTCGGATTGTACGAGGTGAACTTCACATCCCCCGAGCGGACGCGAATCCCGCGCAAGTCGGCGCTCGTGTACAAGCACATCGTCGCCAATAGACTGATCGACCACAACTACGAACCAGCCAGCCTCGACATCACCATTGATGAATGACATTAAAGACGATGATTGGAAAATAATGCAGTTTTGTTTTCAAGCTACCATTAGATATGGCGTAGCATTTTACTAATAGGTAGCTATGCGTAAATTAGTACCCAATATTTATATTCAGCACTGTTGCAAGTATCATCTTGACAGTTAGGTATTCACTCAATGAATAGAATCGGGCGTTACTTTGCGGAAATCCATATTAATTAATACGAAAATATTACTTTGCTTGTCCGCGAAAAAACTACACTGATTGACTAGCAGTTCTAGCACGTTATCTTTTAGCGGATAAGCAAAGTAATATTTTGGTATTAATTAGTTAGATATTAACTCCACTTTGATCAACTGGAAGCTCATATACTTACGCATCATACGTAGCTGGAAAGCAATAACGCTTTAACCCGCAATACAATTGTAGTGCGGGTTACATCATTATTGCTTTATTCCAGCGACGATATCCGTCTGTAACAAATCCAGATCAAATTCATAATCTGTTAATTATTAGATACAAGTAGAATATGTCTTCAGGTTCATCCGCAGATTTATTATTTCCTTTTATGCGCAAATCTTTACCGCGAAGCTGTATCTCGAAAATTAAACTCAGAGAGAGCGTGCGTTTAGTACCTATGCACCTAGGTAGGTATATAATTATTATCTTCCTTGCTGATATAGAATGATTAAATTGTTCCAATAAAATTACGATGGACGACCAGAGGGCCTACCGCGAAAAACGATAGTCGAATATTCGTTATCTGCTTCTCTATCGCTCTTCCAAATTTGTGCGAGAGTGGCGGTTAACGAAATCTCGATTTTTGCGGTAGGCCTTCTGGTTTCGTAGTAAAAAACCATAACAGTTTATGACCTGAATGGCTTGCTTTATGTTTACTGCCCTATAAAAAATTTATGTGCTGGTGCAATAGGTATATTTATTAAAAGATCTACTTTTTCCGATAAACAAATATTTTGACAATAGGGAATATTACGCAAAACTCTGCGTAGAGGGCGTCACTAACTCAATCACATGGCCTACCGTGAAACACGACAATCGAAAGTTCGGTTTCTGCCTCTCTAATAGTCTCTATCGGTCTTGCTTATTCGATCGATAGACACTATAGAGAGGCAGATAACGAAATTTCGATTTTCGCGTTTCGCGGTAGGCCACCTGTAAACAAACCGCCTTGATGCATCAATGTAAAAACTTGTCAACTGTCAAACGTGCAGCACTAATATATACGTAGTATCTTCTTAGTAGTTTGTGACTAATATGTTGACTAAACAAATTAGTGCTGCACTCTGGCGACAGAACATTGCAGTAATACTCCCTATTAAATAAACCCAATTATCTTGACCACATTCTGAATTTGCCAATTAATATTGGTATTCCCACTAGGGAATGCTACCGGGAATTCCCGGTACCGAAGTATCCGGGAATATGAACCTGTAGTCTAAATAGTATAAAAATGGCCGCCATTTTGATTTAAAAAAATCTGAAAACGCTTTTAATTTACCATGTTTGATCCACCAAACCTTGCTGGTAGGGCCATTCTGCCCTCCTAAGCTAAAAAGACGTATTTTTAAAGAAAACTAAATGCATTACCGGTTTTTAGCTTAGGAGGGCAGCATTGTAATTGATGGTGGGTTCCTTCTACATCGAGTAGTTTGGCAATTTAATGAAAAAAATATCTCCTAAGGTTCCCAAGTACCGGATTTTTTTTTTCAAAATTTCAAACTCGGATTTCACGCATTTATTTAGAGCAAAATGAAAGCATTAAAACGATTTCGAGCTTGCTGGGAAATTAGTTCTTCAAAACGCTATTTTTGGAACTATTTGATTGTCCTATTATACAAATGAATAGTAACTAACAAATTATCACAAGTTAACGTCATAAAATTTAATCTGTTGCATTTGATAAATTTTCACCCTGTACGTGAAGTTACTTAATAAAAGAAGTTACAAGGAAAATTATTGTTTTTCCAAACGAACGAGGCGGAAACGATTTCGTATACACGTAACGCGTTCGCTAGGTATTTAATTTGTTATTCGGGTCACAGTTGTTTTTATCCATGAAGTCTATTTTGTTTCAACAATTTGATATGGTTTTCATCACATTTTGATAACCTTCAGTTCGTGTCAAAATGAACGTCTGATGAGACCACTCCCGTAGACTAGGCAATATCTAAATGGCATCTAAATAATGTCAATCAGTTATCGTGCGTTTAACTTGTCCGTACATGTTTAGTGACCGTGCACGTTGGAGGGTCTGCCATCTTGTGACCTAAATCGGAAACTTTAACCTGACATTCACACTTCACGCCAAAGCAGGTGCTGCCCCCTACAGTGTACACACGCTCCCTTGCGCGTTGTAGGTTCTGCTATTGCATTGCTTGGGGCCTAAAATGGAAACTTGACATTTACACTTGCGCCAATAATCAAGGGGCTCATGTGCTGCCCCCTACAGTTCATGCACGTTCCCTAGTGGCGCGAGCGTGACGCACGACAACTAAATGACATCATTCAGATATCATTCTGATATCAGTGTACGTTATAATTGGCCTGATAATCTACCGCAAAAATTTAAAATCGGAATTTCCTTATCTGCCTCTTTAGCACTTTTGCACATTCGAACGATAGAGAAGCAGATGAAATCTCGATTTTCGCGGTTGGTTTAGCACCATCAGCTTACGAAATGCAAACCAACCGCGAAAATAGAGCGTGCGAGCGTGAGCCGTTAGCACTTATTCGTGCGCTTGAGATGCCTGATTTATGAAGGTCGTATCAAAATATGAAAACGACGTCAAAATGTTAAGACAGAATCGGCTTCCATTACATTAATGCCATAAGAGACAACAGATAAGGCGTGGGAAGGCACATGTGCCATGTCGGCGAGTTATTGTCCTGATATAAAAAAATACAATGTAGCTCTAAATATATATGTATTTACTTAAATAGGTAAAGCTTTGTACAAAGGTTTGTATTGTGTTTCGATGTAAAATAGCGAACAATAACTCGATAAATAAGCTTTATGGTAGGGTTTCAGAATTTATGTTAAGTACCTAACTTATTTACTTTGTTTTTGGAACTCTTTTTACGCTGAATACGAGTAAATAGGTAGGTATCTATTGCGTTTTAATTGCATGCTCCATTCCACCGTAGCTTAATCTATATACGCCATTAATTAAATCCCGTTTTAGTAAATAAGTACCTATCTAATAAATTATAAAAATCGTAAGAATTTAAAGCATTTATTTTTATTTTATGTGGCGGGTGATGTATAGGCTACATTTTGACTCACTAATGAAAAAATGCAATGTCAAAATTAGCATTTAATTTCCTTTACTTTGCGATGTCTACACGAGAGACGCGAACGAGTTAAACATACAAAAATGTATGTGACCCATCATCCAAACAAGCAACAAACAGGTCACATGATATAAATTACCTACTTGTTAACATGCAATTTGGCGGCTGGGCTCCTCATTACTGCAAAAGATGGCCGTCTTAAGAGTCCCCAGCAAGCTCGGCCGAATTTCCCTTCACCTTCCCATATGTTTATATTTCCCATGAGTTTCGTTCTCATTTTAAAACTATACCTACGCGTTGGATTGGGATGAAACTTTGCACATATGACATGAGGTATATCTATTATCTAGTCCTGTAAATAGTTTATTGAGCTCCAGTTTATAAAACAAATGAAATAGAGCAAAAAGAAGTTTTGTATGAAAATTTATTCTCTTTGTATTTTTTTTAACTATGGTATCAGAAGCACTACTATGGTATGGTACTACTAATTACAGGACTAGATGTACCTTATCCTATTGTAAATATATACAAGTTTCAGAGCATTGTAGCTAGTCATTTTAAAATGAGAGCGTAATTACGTTAGTATGGAGAACCGAGCTTGCTGGGGACTCTTAATTAAAGGGCTTCCTCCTTGTTACCATCGTTACCCGAGCTACAGAATAAGTAATCGTATTATCATACCCGATCATGGGCGAGCGTGTGATACAGGCAGCCAATATAAATCTAAATTCCAGATCTGTAACAACTGTTTTTCCTCTATAGATAACTATGAAAACTCTGTTTAAAATTTTGATAGTCAAATCCCTCGGCTATATTTTTACTAGCTATTTTATGCTAAAATAATATTGCTGTGGTATGCAGGGCACAATTAAATATACGATACATACAATTTAATATGCGATACATACAATTTAATATGCGATACGCAAGGGGACGCATTTATGTATGTAACTTCAGGGTTACGTTTGCGTACGCCCGCCCGCGGCCCCTGTTTCACCACTGTAAGTTCTATATCTGGTTTGACTGGTTTAATTTATTGCCCGTATTGGATTTACACACTGTTATAATATTTCACTCTTCGAAGGCCGCACCAATATGTGACACGCTCTTATGGCTCTACAAATAAGATCGTGTCAGATATTTTTGCAGCCTTCGAAGAGTAACATAATATTGCAGGTGACTGTACATATATTGACGATAACTTACCTTAGGTGCCTTAGGTACAGTCAGCAGCAGAAGTTGCTAAGCAGGCGAGGTGTTCACAATTACCTTGACACGCTCTTATACCCTTAACAATAAAGTCGCGTCAAGATTATTTTGAACACCTCGCCCGCGCGCTTAGTAACTTCTGCTGCTGATAGTGCTATATACCCGGAAATGTGCATAAAATTGTCAGTGTCAGTTGTCAATTGTCAGCGTGGTAAAATAGACAAGACACTCGTATCCAATGAGCGACTGGCCTAAAACTTATTACGAGAAGCCTTTGAGTATTTAGTAACTGGAGACGCCTTGGCTGTCATTTTCTGTACAAAACAGTCTGCCGATTTTTGCGGCGGGGGGGCACGCCAAATGTATGGCTACTTGTACATGATTTGTAAGTACGTAAAGTACAAATAGCCATGTCAGATAAAAGTAAATCGATCGATACAAAAGTTTGCACAATAGGGGTATTTCTGCAATGTTCTGTAGTGAGACCAGGTGGCCTACCGCGAAACTCGAAAATCGGGATTTCTTTATCTGCCTCTCTATCGATCGAATAAGCAAAAGTGATATAGAGGCAGAAACCGAACTTTCGATTGTCTTGTTTCGCTGTAGGCCATGTGATTGACGTGACGTGTGATGTGTCATTGATGATGTCAATGAGGTTTGTTTACTGTATGTGCTTATGGTGCCACCTACGCAGAGCTTTGCCTAATATTCCCTATTGTGCAAGGTTTTCGGCAGAGGGGTAAGCTCTTAAAGGCGACTCCGGTTATTAAATGTTCTAAGCGAGAAGCACAGCGGTGATGTTTTACGATGCCGTAAAGTTTTTAAAAGGGAGAACGGAAGCTAATATTCCCTATAGGCTCTCAATATCAATACAGCTCGCATTTCCATACAAACGCTGTTTCCTGTTCATTTACAAATTGCACGACTCCTTTTACAAATAGCGAGTCTGCGTTCTTTTTATTCAATGTCATTTATTTACTGAAGAGTGAAGAGGAAATTGGCCCACGAAATGATTTTTGTTAATTGAAAGGGATATGTATCTATTTATGTATGTATTTATCTATATAAGTACTGCTAGGCGACGATATACATTATCGTCGCCTAGCAGTAGCACCCATAGTAAAAGTTTTGCTTTGTTTGGGGCTAGGCTGATCTGTGGAAGATGTCCCCTAATATTTATATTAGCTGGGCTAGCGTGGGGACTATAGCCCAATGCGGATTGGGGACTTCACAATTCACATACACCTTTGAAATTCTTCGCAGATGTATGAGATGTATGCAGGTTTCGTCACGATGTTTTCCTTCACCGAAAAGCTAGTGGTAATTATCAAATGATATTTCGTACATAAGTTCCGAAAAACTCATTGGGACGAGCCAGGACTTGAACCCGCGACCTCCGGATTGAAAGTCGGACGTCATATCCACTCTGCCACCACCGCTTCGTATAAATATGAGACCAATAACAGATTTATTAAATCAGAATCTTGCTTCAAAAAGAAGTGTTGGGAGAACGTAACTAATTACAGTTTCCACGTCTAACAAAAACAAACTCACCCCGTATAGGATACGTGCAGTAAACAACCGCAGATTTACGGCGCTATCAGTTGATACAGTCACTCCGCGTTGGCGCTCCGCTCCGCACGCCCGCGAACACGCGCTTTGCATTATACAATTAGCACAGTGAGAACAAATCAGTACGCAGGTACCTACATACTCTACGAAGTTGTCTAGTGCAAACGCGAATTCTCTAAAGACCGACAGCGAGGTCCATTTTTTTTAAATAAACATTGACTGACTTGTAATGAAAAAAAAACCCTAATAGACAACAGCTGTTTGTTCGACGCAGCTCGTGGAATACTCCAGTTACTTTTTACATAAATTTGCATAAAGTTAATTGCTAAAAAAATATCAAAATAGTCTGAAATTGAGTTTCTGTGCGCCTTAAAAAACTCTGAAGGAAATAACGCAGATAAGCACGTATGTATAATAATTTTGCTATTAAAAAAGTAAGTTATTTTGCTACGACATTGAGAAATACGTTATGCCTATTCATATTTTGTTTTAATAATCTTTAATAGAAAAAAAACCGACTTCACAAAACTGTTTGAATTGTTTTCAACCATTGTGCATATCAAAACAATAATTACAATCAGCCTCAAAACTTAAAAAAAACTTGTGTTGTAGAGTTTCAGATTCTGGTCTTCATGGGCAGTTCGATTTCCTCCATTTCACGGCTAATCGCACTATTTAAATACAAATACTTGATTTGTAAGGAAAATAAAAAAAACGCTATGAGATTTTAGGAGTGTCTTCAAATCCATCATCAGGACTCGGCTAACTAAGCTTGTTTAACAAAATACGTAACGAAGAGAACAAACGTGAAAATCGTTGAAGAATTCTGTTCAGGCCGCGTAGCCAAGATGCCAATCGCTTACGCTTCGTAGCGATCGAAACGCAACTGTCACTGTCACGTTAATATGGAAGAGTGATAGAGAGACATAATGCTTTTCGTTGTCGAAGCGATAGCGATTGTAACCTTGGCTAGGCCGGCTGGTCATCATCAGCAGTTCTATTTCATCAAATGTTAGGTACTTGTTAATTAAAATACAAAAATCACTATACGTACCTATGCCTATAACATTTGAGGAGTTCCCTCGATTCCTCATGGATCTCATCATCAGGACTAGATTTTGATAAAAAAGGGGCCAATCAGTAGGTATAGTATATATAGTTTCAATCAAAAAATAAATTTTGGAAATCGTTAGAGATATGACGGAGTTCTGACATAAAAAATACAACCGAATTGAGAACCTCCTCCTTTTGAAATCTTGAAGTCGGTTTAAAAAAAATTCGTAGGTACAATATGTGCCCCAAGTAGGTATTTAGGTCGCCTTACTTTAGCTGTATAGAAAAGTTGATAGGTAGGTAGGACTTATGTTATGGCACCACCACCACGTTACTAATAATTATATCGACCCACCCACTACTTGTCACATTATCCGATCCGATATCGCATGTCGGATACGACTACTTCAGTCAATTTCCTTATGAGAGAGGGATTTTAATTACAAAAACATTAATTTAGGTACTTCAAAGCGGTAAGAGGATTTATTAATATTTGAGATCGTACCGAAACATGATCCTCTCGAGAGTACTTAACCATATTGATCTGCAATCATGAAAATGTTTAATTAGCAGATATCGATATGAGGCCGCCTAACATAAATAGAAACACTTGGATGAATCACCGCTTGCTTTCAGATATGTTCTGAGCGAAAAATGATGTGGGTTTGGCAAATGCACATTAGAGGAGAGAAAGCGGAATCATGAGCACGACCTCGCCCAAGTCTTCGCTGGCTAAGCTTGGGCTGTACCCCAAGCCCAAGCCTTTCAAGATTATGGTCCTGGGACAATCGGGCGTCGGGAAATCTGGTAAGAATCGACAGACTTCCTTAGTTGGTGTGTTGACTGTCGGCGTTGGTAAGCGTCAATGAGCAGGGTCGATCAAGGGGTTATGGAGCTAGAACGCCCAAAAGCTATATGAGGGATCTTGCTATACTGGTCAACTCGTTTGCAAGAAAGTATGCGCGGCTATAGCGTTAGGTAGGTATATAGGTCGTCGGGGTAGGTTGACTGTTGTCTGGTTAATACCGAGTACCTACACTCGGGAAACTGGGCGTTATAGGTGGTCATATTAAACAGTAGGTATCACTAATCTAAGGCTCTGCGGAAAGACTTAATACAAAACGAGGGGCAACAATGGACAGAGTTCGCCATCTTAATTTTTTTTAGAATTGGTCTGACCAGGATAAAATATGATAACTGAGCGTCTAAAAGGTCGCTTAATAAATCCGTAGCCAAAATAGGAACAAGGCCGCCATTTGAGCTTCTTCAACTTCTTCATTTTAGGAATGATTATGTTGAAAATTGAAACCTATATGAGAATCCCAAAGGCCTCTCTAAATAAGTATATGAATCCGTAATCAAAATTAAAACTATTAATTAGTTAAAAGGTAGCCATCAAAATTTCTTAATTTTTGGTCCAATCATGATGTTCAATTTTGACTGTGGTGGAATAAGTGGCACAAACAACCTATTTATAAGGCAAAAGCAAATTAATTTCCCTTTAACTTCACTATATTGTAAGTACCTACAGTTTGTACACGACACCAGCACACAGTATAACTTTGGAGCAGTAGCGGGCAAAGTACAATACGCATGGTCAGAACGTAAACAACGAGCTACTGACTGACTCTGCTCGTGTGACTATTTCGTAAGCAGTACCGTCTTTCCCATAAGGGCACACGGGGCCCGTGCCCAGGGCACCCCATCCTCAGGGGGCCCTGAACGACTGACAGTATATTTGATTACCCATAATAAATAGAAGATCATAGTAGAAAAATGATAGTTTAATTAACTTTCTTTACTTTCCAAAAGGGCCCCAAATTCTTATGTGCCCAGGGGCCCCAGCATAGTTTAAGACGGCCCTGTTCGTAAGTCACTAACAGGCTGTATCGAATGACACAATAAGATTTCCTCGCCTCGTTGTCTGCACATATACATACTCTGATGATTAATTGGCCACTTGTATACCTACCTTAGGTCCTGGCAATAGGATTTAAAAAGAGGCAATCAAACACGCGCGTTACGTCACTACACGCGCGATAGCCCACGATAACTTTGAGATCAAGTTCCTACATATCGTACAATGGTGTTGATACTAATGATTCTCGCACTGCCAATAGGTGCAATACGAGCAAAACGTTTCAAAAACTTAAACCAGCTTAAACTTAACAAAAATGTAGTCGACATTGTAAGTTGGTAAAAATTTACCTAGCCTATTATGTCACCCGCAAGAGTCAACGTGTTTGAGCAGCGCTGTGATGTGACCGATATTTTATTATCCTTAAATATGGATTATTTTTGTGTGGTAAAATACCTACAGCACAGATTATATAATAGTTCTTACGACCTAGAGGCAATCCGATCTCCGTCAGACACATCTATGCCTAATCCCACCAATACATTAACGGATTTGTTTGTCTCCAGACAAGTCTACCAGTCTGGGGGCTAGTCACAATGACGGATCTGGCGGACATATCTGTACGTACATCCCTAGCTAAAGTTGGGACGGCTAAATGACTTTTGATATAAGTCTAATAGAATCACCGGTGTTCGTGCTTATCGTTAGAGATGCCACGAATATTCGGCAACTATTCGGTATTCGGCCTATTCGGCCACTTTGCCGAATATTCGGTATTCGGCCGAATGTTGCCTACTATTCGGCCGAATACCGAATATCTATTGCACCTACCTAAAAAGAAAAAATACACAAAAACAAAAAAATAATCAAAAACTAGGCATATTTAATATTTAAAATGTATTCTTGGAAAATAGTTAAATACGCAGGCACGTTTTTGAGCATTTGTTGATTACAAAATATTTTATTTTTATCATGGGTCTGATTTGATTGACTCTAACTACATTCATTAATTCTGTACAACATAAAAATATATCTTAGCAAACGTTGTGCTTTGTTGGCAAACAGTTCTCATAATAATTGTGACTCAAAATGTTCGCATGTCATGCCGAATATTCGGTCACCGAATATTCGTTATTCGGCCGAGAGACGGGCCGAATATTCGGTATTCGGTATTCGGCCAAATTCACTATTCGGGGCATCTCTACTTATCGTTCGTGATAAGTTCGTCGTTTCGAATCACTTGCAGAGTAGGTAATATTACTTTCTGGGTTATCCTACTCAAAATCACTCTATACGATCATACGGGCTAGGTGATCTTATTGGATACACTCTTGATGTTTTGCAACGATTGCCAATACGAGTAGCCTAATGTGTACTACATAGTGACAGAATATCTATTTTAAAACTTTGGCTTTTAAATAGAACGTATTTGTAAAAAATACTGCGTTCTTGTCTTCACCTGGTCTCGCCTAGCGGTCTAGCTAGTTACGACAAATTAAGAATCTTCAAAGCGTTTTACTCAAATTCTTGCTTTTTTTTTACCTGTTTTGTGATTTTTATTACGGGTTCCTCTACTATAATTGTAATTTTAGACCTATCTCCGGGGATGTTTCGGAGAAAACCAGCCCTAGTTGCCAATGTCAAATATATAGAGGTTTGTGAAGAACATAGCAGCCTTTAACGTGTCGCATTAATGGTATTATTGGACTCCTGCCACCATCTTGGTGATGTGACTAGTCGTATGCCTATTGCCTAGTATTAACCACATTTTTCATTGAAACACAGAAAATAGAAAGGAATACCTTGTAATACTAAAGACCTCTTCAGTCGCATATTTCATTCATGATTCCATCGAATATTCTAACAATTGAAACTTGAAGCAATTCCATGGTAATCCATAATACTTATCACGTGTCTTTCTTTTTTTTTATTCTCTATTTTAACTTAGAAATAAACAAAATAAACCCTCAGGAAATAATCAACAACAAATTGGTATTGACGTTGACAATAAAACTGATGAAGACAGCTCGACGTTCCGTTACGCTGATGCTCTAGTACAATTTCGAAACATAAAATCTAAAAATTCATAAGATAAATAAAAATATTAAAATAATTAATTCTCTATATTCCGGATGTCTTAAATAATATATTAGATACTAATAAACATAAAAAAACTTAAATACAGGAACGTTTTTCAGAAGTAAACTAAAAAATATCTCAAAGAAAAATAATGCTTACAAATTCGTACGTGATGAGTTTTCGAACGTTCCCTTTTATCATAATTTAGTCTACTCCAACTGACTACTCGACTATTGCCTATGAATGTGTGCGTAGATGTCATTAAAAATAGCTCCGTCTTTCTCTAAACTGCGTGAGTAAAAAGGACATGATTTATATTCTGAAGTAAGCAATAGTGAACCTTAATATTTAGGACATATGGTTTAGTAAACAACCTGGAACTTATGATCTTTCTTCTTGAATCAAACCTTGTTACACGCCACGAGGTTAATGACATCTTCCTCAGTTCTGGTATCCTGGTACTTTTGGTAAACGTTTGTCTCAATAAGACACCTGTTGTCGGTTACCCGCCCGAGGCAAACGACCTCTTCTGCAATTCTGCCATCCTGGTACTTTTGGAATAATGTTTATGCTATTATGTCGCCGTTATGTCGCTATTATGTCGCTGTTATGTCACTATTATGTCGCCAATATGTCGCCGATATGTCGCCGTTATGTCGCTATTATGTCGCTAATATGTCGCCGTTGTGTCGCCGTTACGTCGCCGTTATGTCGCTATTATGTCGCCGTTATGTCGCTATTATGTCGCTAATATGTCGCCGTTGTGTCGCCGTTACGTCGCCGTTATGTCGCTATTATGTCGCCGTTATGTCGCTATTATGTCGCTAATATGTCGCCGTTGTGTCGCCGTTACGTCCCCGTTGTCGTTATTATGTCGCCGTTATGTCGCCATTATGTCGCCAATATGTCGCCAGTATGTCGCCGTTATGTCGCCATTATGTCGCCAATATGTCGCCGTAATGTCGCCGTTATGTCGCTATTATGTCGCCGTTAGGTCGCCGTTATGTCGCCATTATGTCGCTATTATGTCGCCAATATGTCGCCAATATGTCGCTATTATGTCGCTGTTATGTCGCCAGTTGTCTTTGTTTTGATTCATGTCGCCAATATGTCGCTGTTATGTCGCCGTTATGTCGCCATTAAGTCTTTCTAGGTAATGTCGCTATTATGTCGCCAATATGTCGCCGTTATGTCGCCGTTAGGTCGCCGTTATGTCGCCGTTATGTCGCCATTGTGTCGCTATTATGTCGCCAATATGTCGCCAATATGTCGCTATTATGTCGCTGTTATGTCGCCAGTTGTCTTTGTTTTGATTCATGTCGCCAATATGTCGCTGTTATGTCGCCGTTATGTCGCCATTAAGTCTTTCTAGGTAATGTCGCTATTATGTCGCCAATATGTCGCCGTTATGTCGCCAATATGTCGCCGTTATGTCGCTATTATGTCGCCGTTATGTCGCTATTATGTCTCCGTTATGTCGCCAATATGTCGCCGTTATGTCGCCAATATGTCGCTGTTATGTCGCCGTTATGTCGCCATAAAGCTTTCTAGGTAATGTCGCTATTATGTCGCCAATATGTCGCCGTTATGTCGCTATTATGTCGCCAATATGTCGCCGTTATGTCGCCAATATGTCGCTGTTATGTCGCCGTTATGTCGCTATTATGTCGCCAATATGTCGCCGTTATGTCGCTATTATGTCGCCGTTATGTCGCTATTATGTCGCCGTTATGTCGCTATTATGTCGCCAATATGTCGCCAATATGTCGCCGTTATGTCGCTATTATGTCGCCAATATGTCGCCGTTATGTCGCTAATATGTCGCCGTTATGTCGCTATTATGTCGCCGTTATGTCGCTATTATGTCGCCGTTATGTCGCCATTAAGTCGCCGTTATGTCGCCAATATGTCGCCGTTATGTCGCCGTTATGTCGCCATAGTAAAAAGGTATAAAAGGCCGGTGCGGAGCGGTGGGGATTCATTCATTCTTCGACCGGGCTAGCAGTGACTCTGGTTTTCGGGTGTAACGTAGTGCGGGGAAGTGAAGTTTCTCCGCGACATTTTCTGTTTGTTTTTACTTGGAATTATCCTAGTGAATTTAAACTTAGAATTTGTGTCTGTGCTTGGTTTTGCGGGGATTTTAATCGTCGTAACGCTAAGTTTAGACTGTTGTGGAGATTCTTTACTGCCATGTGTGGGTTTTTAGTTATTGTGAAGTTTTCTCTACGCTGTGTGTTCTAAGTGCCGTCATGTTATGCAGGGACAATGTCAATGCATAGCCGGGGCTAGGAATAGTGTCTGTGTTTGGTTTTGCGGGAAGAAATTCTCGTAACGTTAAATATAGATGACAGTGTTTAAGGGAATTTCACTTTTCTGTTGAGTTAGTTTAATTTAGTGATAACTTAGTTATTTTAGTGTTTTTCTATGGGGTATTTTTGCTATTTTAAAAGCCAGATCATTGTTTGGACTGACAGTTTGTCCAGCTAACCATTCACTCCGCCTAACGGTGCCAAAGGATTGGATGGTTAGGAGTCTATTGCTCCAAGTTTGAGAGGACTTGGCGTCTCTTTTATATCAACATAAGAGACGAATTATCTCACTAGTCTCAAGGCCCAGCTGTTTAGACGGATGTGGGGACGTCACGTGCGCGACATTGGGTGTAAATCCTGCCCACTGAAGTCGACAGTAATTGAGACTAGGTCTCCTATTAAATTTATTTATATATTTCGGTGCTCCGGTTCATGCTAGTGCTGGTTGTGGGGACAGACTTCTGTCGTGACTGATATTACACTTAGTCTTTGTTGCGGCAGAGTTTCCCTCGTAATTAGTGCGTGTATGTGCTAGGGTACTGGTCCACTTATATACACGGAATAGGGCGACTTATTCTTATCCACCATGCCCGCGGGCGATAAGGAGGGAGTCAAATACACTGGCCTGTAGGTTGCCTTCTCGGTTTCGCCTGCCGAACTTTACAGCTTCTGGTAGGGACCACACTTGCGTATATTACAAAGCATTAGGTCGATGGTAAGAACGAACTATGCTTTGAATGTACTAGATTAGGGACAAAGGGTAGGATTAGGGTAGAATCACACACTCTTTTGTTGTCTATTAATGTTCTTTTTAGTTAGGGTCTATAAAATTGATATGGTTGATATATATTTCTCTTTAAGGGTTTAAAAATATGGTTTCTTTATCCTAAAATATGCGTGTTTAAAAGGTAAAGGTTCAACTGCCTAAATCTTCCTAATTTCTAATTTATATGGGGAAAGAATTAATGCTTCTATAAAATTTTATTTCTACTTTTCATTTCTGGTTGTCTGGTGTAGGAACGAGGTACTGAGTAATAAAATCAGGTATTTACAACATAATCTCTTAATTATCAATCTGGATTTAGGAACGCAGACTATTCTGGGATTGAAGAACGGTTTGCTTTAGGGAAACTTTGTCAGGCAAGAGCAGTACAAAGGATTTATTGAGTGAATACTCAATTTCGACCTCTACTAAACATAATAGTTAACAAATAAACTCGGTGCTTCGTTTATACATCTAGAGAACTAGGAATTCTGTCTAGATTATCAGCTTTGGGGAATGGGACTATGGGATTAGCATCCCTAGCTTTTGAATATAAAAAAGATAAGTAATTATGATGATTGATGGATACTTTGACACTTCTTTTCATCATCATCTAGGTGCGTTTAGGTTACGAAGTGTTGGTCATAGTCCTTCTGGCTAAACTGGTAGGGTAGGTGTTCCGATTAATACTTGCAAATCGGACTAAGAGCTTCCAGACCTGCATCGGGCGTACGGAGCAGCACGTGTGATTAAATCACACATCGTTTAGAAGATGATAGTTAATTATAATTAACCTTGATATGCTAGGGTGTAAAAGAGCTTATCTCAGGAGTGCTGCTTCTATGTTATCCCGGAAGCTTAATAGGTGTGGCAGGATTTTACCAACAACATTTTTATATATTTATATCATCATATATGCTGTAATACTTAAATACATCATAGTAAATTTACACCATCATTTACGTTGCACTAATAAATTCTGAATAATTTTCTATTTCTCTGAATAATTTTCTTTAGGTTATTTCTTACTTCCATAAATAATTATATTTATTACCATAAATATCTGTTCTCAAAATCTAGGTAATAATAAATAAAGTCAGAGTCCAAAATTTAGCTGATACTCATTAAAGAATTTGAGGTTACCGCGGTTCACTTCAAGGGGTCCTAACCACTAGCTAGACGATCACATGGCCATATTTTAAGGGTAAATCGAAAGGGAATGTTATATTAAGGTAGGTTAGGTAGTTAAGTAAGTTAGGGGGGAGGTACAGTGAGTACATCCCTTTTTCTTGCTAATAATGTGTAATTAATTTTGTTGACAATTCTCCACCTCTAACTGACTTTGGCATAGGCTCTAGAAGCTGCCGTTTCTCTTGTGTAATAATAATGGTATTATTTTAGTCAAAGAAATTACGACTCTATTATTTGAGCACGAACGTACTAATTACTACAGATAACTTTTTTTAAGCACTTGGTACGTTTGTGTAGCATATCATTAGGACGAAGCTCTTTGTAGTCTTTGTTTTGTATTCAGTTCTCGTGTGTAGTGTGATAATAAACTAATACCTATGCCATGAAACAGGAACCCAGTGTATTTTTTGTTGAATATTATTTTGTAGGAAATAAGTACGTATGTAATAAGAATGTGTCCTGCGGGCTCAGCACGGTTCCATTTTTATCGACTATCACTATGCGCGTCCCTTTCGCACTTACATACTTGTTAGAACGTGACAGGCATGGTGACAAGGGATAAAAACGCGACCGTGCTAAGCCGCCTGATATATTTGCCATTTGAGTTATCGAAAGGCAGTAAAATATTGGTCAATACCAATCGGTTTTCGGGATTCATGACATTCCTCGATAGAGATTTCCGAGAGAGATCCACTTGACAATAATTTTAATTGAGACTGATAAGTATTTCATATGGTTGCTAGAAATAAAAGTGTCAACATTAATTAAAAACGTTTATGTTGGCGTCAACCCCGCGGGTTGTGTTGATGTATTAAGCCAGCATCAAAAGTAGCGGATCAGACTATACGTACGTCAAAAGTATCTAACATCCTCAAATAGCTTATCAAAAAGAGATATATAGAACAATTAGAATGTAAAATATACTTTTGCCGTTCGCGCGAACTGTAGAGATGTATGCGTATTTGGCAAAAATATCCAATACCGATGTAATGGTCGTTCTTATCTACGTCCCATACAACCATTTCCAGTCGCCGTTACGACGCGGTGTTGACACATCTTGTGTCGACACCGTCTGTTTCGGTCACAATTCCAGTCGCAGAGTCGTCGCCGTGTCGACACAGTTACCAGAAATGGGGAAGGGTCGACACATGACACAAAGTGACATAAAGTGTGGTCGCCGTGTGCACACATTGTTTCGAGTTTGCGACTACTTTATGCCAAAATCATTCCTTCATTCGTTCATTTTGTTCCTGTCAAATGGAAACTGTCAGATGGAAAAATACTTAAATAAAAATAAGTGACATTAATACGCCATCTCTAAAACGGATTACAAGACGTAATGATATATTGTTTGCATTTATATTACAATAGGACTTAAATTATTATGGGGAATTAAACTGCTCGAGTGATTTGATAAACTAAGTGTAATATAATCAACGCGCCACCACATTGTTTTAGTTTAGCCGGAAATGAAATTGTTTACTTCTCAGTGCCTGTGTTCATAACTATATTATTTGAAGCATTTTTAGTACTTCGATGCGTATACTATACTTAAATAACAGAAATAACGCTTTACATACTACGAAACTTGTTAATTATGATGTATAAATATGGTTTAAGGCTGAGAAATATTGCAGTCACAAAGTAGTTGCAATGTTTCGACTTTGTGTCGACTCTGTGTTGACACATGACACGCGCTGTCAAAAGTAATAACAAAGTTACTGGTATGTTACTGGATTTGCAAAATGGCTCCTTGTTTTGATTTGTTTTCAGATATTCTCAAAGTGTAAAAATGCCGTGGTCAGAGATGGGCATTAATCGATTAACTGTTTATTCGACTAATTAATGGAATAAAAAAAGTTAATTCTCAAATTTTAATCGCGATTAGTTTAGTAGATTAAAATTGAATTAATCTGAATATTAATCGAATAAATTATCGATTAAATCTCGATGAAAGTTGACAGGGGTCCATTTTTGTACGTAAAAATAATAGAAATGTCTTGCATGCAGATGGTAGCAAAACACTTTGTCATAAAAGTCGAGATGGGTGTCGATATATAGGTTTTAGGGAGTGCCGATTTCGAAAATAATGACCATTTTGGAATCCGAAATGGCGGCCATGCACTGTGTCATAAAAGTCGTCATGGATGTCGTTTTATACGTTTTAGGGGGCCCCAATTTTGAAAATGATGACCATTTTGGAATCCAAAATGGCGGCCATGCACTATGCCATAAAAGTCGTCATGGGTGTCGTTTTATAGGTTTTAGGGGGCGCAGATTTCGAAAATGATGACCATTTTGGATTCCAAGATGGCGGCCATGCACTATGTCATAAAAGTCGTCATGGATGTCGTTTTATAGGTTTTAGGGGGCCCCGATTTAGAAAATGATGACCATTTTGAAATCCAAAATGGCGGCCATGCACTATGTCATAAAAGTCGTCATGGGTGTCGTTTTATAGGTGTTGGGGGCGCAGATTTAGAAAATGATAACCATTTTGGATTCCAAAATGGCGGCCATGCACTATGTCATAAAAGTCGTCATGGGTGTCGTTTTATAGGTTTTAGGGGGCGCAGATTTCGAAAATGATGACCATTTTGGATTCCAAGATGGCGGCCATGCACTATGTCATAAAAGTCGTCACGGATGTCGTTTTATAGGTTTTAGGGGGCCCCGATTTAGAAAATGATGACCATTTTGAAATCCAAAATGGCGGCCATGCACTATGTCATAAAAGTCTTCATGGGTGTCGTTTTATAGGTTTTGGGGGGCGCAGATTTAGAAAATGATGACCATTTTGGATTCCCAGATGGCGGCCATGCAGTATGTCATAAAAGTCGTCATGGATGTCGTTTTATAGGTTTTAGGGAGCGCAGATTTCGAAAATAATAACTATTTTGGAATCCAAGATGGCCGCCATGCACTATGTTAAAAGTTGTCATGGATGTCGTTTTATTGGTCATGGTCATCAATTTCGAAATCTGCACACCTGTTTCAAATAAGGTATCGGTAGATGCATTCTAGTAAGTCAACAACATCTATATCTACTATCGAAATGTACTTTTGATAGTACTTATGTAGTAGTACGAAATGTAATCTGAAAGGAATCAAGTAATATATATTCCTGTACCTAATGAAGAATCGACATTGATTTCTATTACTAGTAATTGTAGTATTCGAAAAATTGATTCCTGATTCCTCAAATGGAATTGTACTTAGTAATTCGGTATTGTTAGATTACAAAGTAATCTAGGAATCGGTAATCAGATTACAAAGTAATTTCAAGTAATCGTGGAATCAGGAATCAATTACGAAATGCCCATCTCAGACTAAGTAGCACTGCATTCAATTGATCTGTTTGGCGAACCGCGAGTTCACAGTTCGGGGCGAACTACTATATGTATAGGTTTTAGGGTGTGCAGAATTCGAAAATGATTACCATTTTGGAAACCAAGATGTCTACCGTACACTTTGTCATAAAAGTCGTCATGGATCTCGATTTATAGGTATTAGGGAGTGGAGAATTCGAAAATTATGATCGTTTTAGAATCTAAGATGTCTGCCGTGCACGTTGGTCATGGTCATCATTTTCGAATTCTACTCTTCCTAACACCTATAAATCAACATCCATGACGGGTCATATGACAAAGTGCACGGCAGACATCTTGGAATCCAAAATGGTCATCATTTTCGAATTCTGCACTCCCTTAAACCTATAAAACGATATCCATGACGACTTTTATGACAAAGTGCACGGCAGTTATCTTGGATTCCAAACTGGTCATCATTTTCGAAATCGGCACTTCCTAAAACCTATAAATCGACATCCGTGACGACGCAAGTTATCTTTATTTTCAGATCTAACAAATTGCTACAGAATACAAAGGACAAAAAAGAAGCGAGGAGGTAATGAAACAAGCAAAAATACAGATGATTCCTCGACGCAATTGGGTGATTCTTAAATTGTGTCCAGATTTTTTTGTCATAAAAGTTTTTATTTTTCACATACATATTACTCTCACAAGTTCCGTGACATTTCGACCTTGTAATTTTTTAAGTAAATGTTTTTGTTTATCTATGAGGATCTCACTAGAATAATATAATCAAGGTATGTTTATATTTGATGATTGAAATAGTAACGCAAAAAATATATATATTTGTGTCTTATATTCCTGCCGAAGACTTTTATTTTACCTTTTCCTTCTACACAAGTTTGGCCAAGTAATAAGAATTTAGGGCTCTCAATTTTATTTTGACTTCTACAACAGTAAAGCTACGAGGCCATGTTTGGTATCGTTTTCGTATAAATTCGCAGTACCAAATTTAGTTAAGGTATCACATTGACACCATTCCGAAGTAAAAACATATAAACTTATTAAAATACTTTCTTTTAAACTCCTCTTCACGCTTAAACTGCTGAACAGTTTTAATTTAAATTTGGTACACATATATTTTGATTCCCGAGACAGGACATAATAAGTTATCTCAAAAATCATCCTTTAAAGGTGTGAAATGAGGTGTAGGGGGGAATTCAGAATTGACTTCTTGAAGTTAATACTGTTTAAGTTTAGGTTTGAAGTCATGTTTTTTTATCATTTTTAACTAAATCAAAGATGTAGACCATCCCAAATTTCATATAAATCGGTTCAGCGGTTATTGATTTCCCGTACAAATTTCCACGCCATTTTTCACACCTTCAAAAGATGATTTTGGTTATAAGATCTATCCTGTGTCCTGTTCCGGGACGCAAACTATCTCTATACCAAATTTCAACGAAATCGGTTCAGCGGTTAAGCGTCAAGAGGAGTTTCAAAAAAACCGGCCAAGTGCGAGTCGGACTCGCGTATTAAGGGTTCCGTACATTAAGTCCGACTCGCGCTTGACTGCACATTTCTAATAGGTTTTCCTGTCATCTATAGGTAAAGAACTATTTTGTGTATTCAGACGGACATACATACAGACGCACGAGTGATCCTATAAGGGTTCCGTTTTTTCCTTTTGAGGTACGGAACCCTAAAAATATTTTTTTTCTTTTTGTGGAATGGTGTCAATGTGATACCTTAAATGGATTCAGCACCCCAGATTTATACGAAAACGATACCAAACACGGCCTAGCACCTTCACTGATAAAGATATATCAAGATAAAATTGAGAGCCCTAAATAAACTTTCAAGAGCGGATATCTCAAAAACTATTCAACATATCGAAAAAATTGACGGAATAAACTTGTAACAAATTAAATTAACTTTCATTTTGTATAAGTGGCCATGTCGCTGAGATGCATACCCAAGTAGCATGGAAGTGTCGGCAACATCAATATAGCAGCCAATTAAGAACTTA
Source organism: Cydia splendana (assembly GCF_910591565.1). Taxonomy (NCBI): domain Eukaryota; kingdom Metazoa; phylum Arthropoda; class Insecta; order Lepidoptera; family Tortricidae; genus Cydia; species Cydia splendana. Next base: position 20,567,924 of record NC_085962.1, read on the forward strand.
GAGTGATTTAAGGGACGTATAAGAGTATCAGAAAAGATTTAAGCTGTATAAAAGGTACTTTATAGACATTATACAGCTCAAGCTGTATAAAATCATTATAAAGGATTCTGCGGAAGCATGGGGTGCTTTATCAGAATATAAAAAATCTACTATAAAACTAAAAGTGTTGTGAGAGACTACAAGCTAATTCTATCGTAAAAGCTGTATACAGGCTGTATTGTAGTAACACTTGGCACTTTTAGCTGTACAAAAGTATCTGTCAACTCCGTTTTAAAACATTAAGTGTTATGAAACACTACAAGCTAATTTTATCGTAAAAGCTGTATACAGGCTGTAATGTAGTATCACTTGGCACTTGTAGCTGTACAAATGTATCTGTCAACCCCGTTTTAAAGCTATTTCTTATGGCGTAATCTTACTCTCCTATAAGAATAGTAGTTGTATAACTTCTGTCTGTAAGGGTATTATAAAACCAAATGAATAAATGGCAGCTATAGTACAGCTTTTTTCTGTATTACTGATAGAGTCGCTTATAACAATCTTTTGGCGTAATTTTACACTCGTATAAGTATAGTAGTGTAATGATTTCTGAAAATAAGTGTATTATAAAACTAAAGGAATATATGACAGTTACAGTCTTCTTCTTCCTCGCGTTATCCCGGCATTTCGCCACGGCTCATGAGAGCCTGGGGTCCGCTTGACAACTAATCCCATGATTTGACGTAGGCACTAGTTTTAGTTTTTTTAGTTTTTACGAATGTTTTTAATGAATGACAGTTACAGTACAGGTTTTTTATTTGTTATACGGATCTCTAAAGATAATTATAACTTATGTACGGAGAACCGAAATACAGCCAAACGAATACAAATATTCTATTATAAAGCTGTTTTAATTACAAAAGCTGTAAAAGACACTCTAATTATTACACAGCACAGCTACTAAGATTATAATGCTCTCCAACTATCCTGTAGGCTGTTTAAAAATTGTCGCCATTTTACAAGAAATTAAAAACCGTATTTGTAAATATAATTAAAGAAATACTTGCAAATATTTAGCAGACTAACGCCGTGTTATGATTACCAGCTAAAATAAATTGTTTAGCCTTAGAATTAATATTTATAAATATTTTTGATACTCTAACCTTAAAATCAAACAGTAACTTTACCGATTTTTGATATTTTCCTTATGGTTTCTCTTTGTTATTTTGCAGGCGCGTAAATATTTTGCCAGAAAAGATACACAGGTTCACAATAAATAATAATCCGCACTTACCAATAATGTAAAATTCCATTCAAGGCCTGTATAATATTTACTTTTACTTTTACCATCCACTATAACACTTTATTGTCGCCATTACTATATTACGAATGAACAAGATTAAGACATTTTAGTTTCTTAAATGATTATTATTCTCTTGTAATTCTTTCTTATAACTAATTTAAAACTTATATTCTTATATCGTACTTATAAGAGATTATCTGTAGTGTTAAGGTTTCCTGTTACACCGAAATATAGCTGTAATGCAGCTATTATGCAGCTTATGTATTGCTTATACAGCTACTCTACAGCTCTAATAACGCCAAAGGCTGTATAATTTGGGCCCTTTTTTTACTTATAAGGGCTGTATAAGCGCTTATACAGCCTTTGTACAGCCTAACTGAACAGCTTATAGTATACAAATAAACTTTAATACAGCTTATATACAGCTTGCAATGCTACTTGGGTAGTTTCCGAGATATAATCGAAAAACCGGAAAATGGGACCTTCAAAGCCCCCTCTCTCCCCCCCGCTCAAGGGCTACGGCCGGGGACTTTTGATATGTTCACCTCCTAACTTGTCAAACCGAGTTACGGAGTCAAAAATAAAAATTGTGTTCCGAGCATTTCCCTCTACAACTTTTGGAGCATTCGTTGCCTGACCTAAGTAGCTTATTGCATTTCTTTAAAAACTTTTCTGTAAAAGGTTGACGGTTGTTGGGTGTTTATATGGTTTCGGACGATTATTATCATTTGCATTGCCCATGATGACTTACTAGAATTACGAGCACACGAGACACTAATAGTAGTTTGACAAACCTTGGTTTTCAAGAGGTATTTTATATTGACATTTGCTGTCACAAATTTGCTGTCAGATTTAGTCGCAAACCGCACGCAAAGTGCACACAAATGTGTCGACACCTTGTTACGGAAAAGTGTAGACACGGCGACGACACTTTGTTTCGAAACAATTCTAGACACATTGTGTGGACTCTGTTACGACACATCTGACATTTAGTTACCACTTTGTGATTCTGCGACTGGAATGGTTATATGGGGTGACAGCGTGATGGAATGGTGTTCGTGACTTTCTATCCCGCGGTGTTAAAAAGTGTTAGTTATTCTATCACGTGGCCAAAGCCATGGCGGTGTGGCATAACCGTGGTTATAAAGCCATCCATAATACGCCTGCAGGATGGCTGATACTTTTGACTGACTTTTGGTGCGTTGTTTCATCCGCTACTGTTGTAGTCTGTTCGAGATCCTGAAAGCGGTGAAAAATAGAGATACTACTCCTAAAAATACGTGTGATACCTCATTAGATTCGTCATGGTGCCTAGAAAAATGTATTCGAAGCGTGTATTAGCACACAAAAAATATCAAACAAAAAAAAGGGGGGGGAAAAGTAGTTATTTTTTATTTCCCCAATATCTCAAAAAGTATTAATACTTAAGAAACCAAAATTAATATTATAAAAGAGGAGGATATTTCCAATAAAACATTCTATACTTGCAGAACTGTATCTCCATTATTTATATTTTATATTCAACGCTGAACACAGCCCTCCGCGCCTCATTTTCGGAAAACGCGCGTTGCGTGAAAAAGCGATTACCTAACATTAAATATAATTATAAAGGTATTAAATATTCATTGATAAATTTAAAAAATATATGGTGTATTTAAAGCATGTCAACAAATGTAAGAAATATATCTTAAAGTTATTTTTTCAACAAGTTAGGCAATTATTAATTAACAAAATTTTCTCGAACGTCCTTCTTTATTGAAAACGAAAAAAAATGTATAAATAACTATCGTAAAATTATGTCGCTCTTTAGAGCCCTTTTTATATACATGCTTAATAAGATCACATTATAAAAGTTTTAATAAAATAAGTTTTAGAATAACATAGAAAACGAAAAATCAAGGTAAAATTGAAAAATATAAAACAATATTATAACCAAACTATTATTTTTTTCAGAACTTTTATATCGTGATCTTATTAAGCATGTATACGAGAAGGGCTCAAAAAGTGACAAAATTTTACAATAGTTGTTTATAATTTTTTTTTCGTTTTTAATAAAGAAGGAAGTTTGAGAAAATTTTGTTAATTAACAATTGCCTAACTTGTTGAAAAAATAACTTTAAGATAAATTTCTACAAGTAGTACATTTGTTGACATGTTTTAAATACACTATAGTTTTTTAAAAAATTTCAATGAATATTTAATACCTTTAAAATTATATTTAATGTTACGTAATCGCTTTTTCACGCCACGCGCGAAGCCCTAAAATGAGGCGCGGAGGGTTGTGTTCAGCGTTGAATAAAAAGTATAAATAATGGAGATATTGGAGATACAGTTCTGCAAGTATGGAATGTTTTATTGGAAATATCCTCCTCTTTTATAATATTAATTTTGGTTTCTTAAATATTAATACTTTTTGAAATGAACTATTAATACTATTGGGGAAATGAATTTTTGAATTTTGGGGAAATAAAAAATATCTACTTTTACCCCATTTTTTTGTTTATAACTTCTGATATTTTCTGTGTGCTAATACGCGCTTCGAATACATTTTTCTAGGTATCATGACGAATCTAATGAGGTATCACACGTATTTTTAGGAGTAGTATCTCTATTTTTCACCGTTTTCAGGATCTCGAATAGACTATTGACGCTGACTGTTCGATGCGCCCGTTAGGCGCGCATAGATGAAATAATCTATATTTATGTACCTATAGTGAGAGCCCGCCTAGCATGCTGTCCGGCATTTGAGCAAAGTCGCGTAGCGCCCGCTACGCGCGCTCCTGACATTGAACGTGTTAAGAAAATAAGCACAACCAACCTACCCTGTATTAATTAACCCGTATGTAGGTACCTCTAGAATCTGTCGCGCACATGTGCCGGCTGGCAATCAAAATCAGGTAGGTACCTACAATCAGCTGCAATTTTACAGCCCGTACCTTTTTATCTCTCTTTCTTTGGTGTATAAGTAGTACAAGCCATGAAAATTAAAGCATAGTTTCTGCGTTCATATAATAATAAAATAAAGGTAATGTAATATTGAGATATTTATAGCTTGAAGGTGAAGGCGACCGGATTTCGTAATGGTTACCGGCGTATTTATATCGGTTGGTTAGGTTTCAGAAATTAGATACCTACGATCTTCGAGCAACACCGGCTTCCGACACATCGGAAGGGAGGGGCCCAAGCGATATCTCACCGTACAAATCTTTCTGCCATTTTTCGCGGGGGGAAAGGTGCACACAGTCGCACTTCTCACACACTTACATACAAAATCCAATCTGTAATGACGACACAAATACATAGAAAATGACACACGTCAAAGACAAATCTTGCAAACCTCGATCTCTTTTTGTGTACGGACGAGTGACAAGTGTCACAACACGCACACTAACACATTTTCGTTGAAGTATGTTATTGTATTCTGAGAGATGAGAAGTCGGATTTGTCGCTCGACCGATCCGCAATTTGTACTGAGCGAGCAAAATCGATAAATCCAACAATTACATGAGACTAAAATATAATAATTGTGTTTGAATGTAATTAAACGTATGATATGTAAAAAAAAAAAATATTACATGTGAAATGTAACACTTTCTTTTTGTAAATTTGATGTCCCCGACCTCTTTTTATAACAAAAAACCGAGCAAACAGGCATTTTTGTGCAGCAGTGTTCACGCGCGCGTCTGGACTCGGTCTAGTGAAAAATCCAAGTGCAACTAGTTTTATGACCCGCGCTAGATTAGATTGACGCGCTAATCTTGTACCTCGGCAGAGGGGAAATAGTGCGAATGCCGCCTCCCTTCCGTGTTGCTCGAAGCCTACGATCGAATGGCATCAACTTATATAATTATTATAGTCAACGACTTTGTAAGTCATCTTCAATCATATCTTAAGAGCCTTTTCACATATTGTACGTTACGTTTTTTTTATTTTATTTTATCAGGATGTCGGATGGCCCGAGGATAGTGGCCGCTATACCTAAGTCTTATTAAGACATAGGTACATTATTTGCCTGCTAGAGAGTGCTCTATGGCATGAAGGCAGCCTTTGCGTTAACGCTTTCTTTTCAACAATAAATAAAGTTGACTCCGGTGAAAAGTGCTCCGTACCATCCTAAAGCCCCTGCTACACGGCAGCCGACAAGCCCCCAAACCGCGTGGCCTTGGTCTGTCCCGGACCGTGTAGACAGTTGTTACCAACAAAATTTCGTTTGACCTCCGGACGCCCTTGGCATGCGAGCGCGCGCCAGCGACCGCGGTCTGAGCGGTCGGTCCGGAACCGTGTAGCCGCCCGACGCCGACCGCACTAGGCCATTTCGCTTGGAGGACGCGCCGCTTCCTCCAAGCATTTTTTTTAGCATTTTTCATTTTTCATTTCATTTTTTTTATGACCCGTTAAACGAAACTGCTTCCAGAGATAGGTAGGTTATGGTTATTTTTTTATGACCCTAAAAAAGAAACTGCTATGTGCGCTCGTGTGGTTAATAGCCATGCCATGGGTACTCAGTAGCATTTCTAATAATTTATCAAATACTTTCCTCTTCATTCTCAGGAAGTTATGTATGTCCCCGTAGCGTAGTCCAGCGAATTCATTAAGTTGAAATGACTCAACAAATGCCGTTTTTTGAGCCAGTGTTTCATTCATATACCCTTTTCTTTTTTTAACAAACTTTTTATTAACTTGCAATATACCTAATCGTAAGTATATAAATATGTTTGTACGGGTCAAATCTTGCAAGTTAAATTAGACCCACTTTCTAGTTTCCGATGGAGCTGAAAATTTGCATACATATATAAGTCGGGTGACAATGTATTATTATGGTACCATAGAGCTGATCTGATGATGGAGACAGGAGGTGGCCATAGGAACCCTGTGATAGAACAACGCGACCTAATTGTGTTTGGGGTTTTTAGAATTGTCTCGACGAGTATTAGTTGCCTATGGAAAGAAAAGTACAGTCAGCGATAAAAGCTTGTACCAAAAATTATTTTTTTGCCAAAAACTTATTTTTTTGTCATTGCACTAGTATGAGTAGGTAGGTTATGAAATTTGGCGCCCCGGCCAATAAGTTTTGCCGCCCCAGAAGTGAAGGAAGAAAAACAATATGCAATCCGCCAGGGGTGGCATACGCCGCCCTTAGGGCCATACGCCACTGAGTAGGTACTAATGCCACGCCAACTTTCTGAAAGGTTAGGGGCCATTTTGTCCGCTTGCAATACGTGTTGTCCGTCCGCGAGTTCTGAACACACTGTGGTTTGCCACCGTCTAGCCAGACAACTCAGACGGACCCACACACCAAGGACAGACCAAGGTCAGACGGTTAGTAGGCTTGTCGGCTGCCGTGTAGCAGGGGCTTAACAACTGTCTACACGGTCCGGGACAGACCAAGGCCACGCGGTTTGGGGGCTTGTCGGCTGCCGTGTAGCAGGGGCTTAACATCGCACGCATCATTATGACGGGTAGGTAGGTAGAGGTAGAGTAGAGACAACGGCCCGCCGGGTGTACGGCCATCTCGCCGAAATATTTTTCGCCTAATTTCACTTCCCAACCAACTTATTGCAGTACTTTTAGTTGGCAAACCAATGCTTAGCATATTATTATTTAGCATAATTTTTATTTGATCACAATTTTATTTAGCAGATGTTCATTTTACCACGATTTATTTAGAAAAATAGTCACTAAGCAAATGTTTTATTATACCTAACTATTTATTGTTAAATAACGTTTGCCCAAATTGAAACTTCGCATATTTTTTATTTGATCACAATTCTATTTAGCATTTTTTTTATGACCCGTTAAACGAAACTGCTTCCAGAGATAGGTAGGTTAGGGTTATTTATTTATGACCCGTAAAACGAAACTGCTGCCAGAGATAGGTAGGTTAGGGTTATTTGTTTTATGACCCTAAAAACGAAACTGCTCCCAGAGATAGGTAGGTTAGGATTATTTTTTTTATGACCCGTAAAACGAAACTGCTCCCAGAGATAGGTAGGTTAGGGTTATTTTTTTATGACCCGTAAAACGAAACTGCTCCCAGAGATAGGTAGGTTACGGTTATTTTTTTTATGACCCTAAAAACGAAACTGCTCCCAGAGATAGGTAGGTTATTCACAATATTAGGCGAAAAATAATTTATGCCTATCAATACATTTGACATAACAATAAAAGGCATTTTGAAACATGACCAACTAAATATTTTGCCATACAATAATATTGTAAATAATCATTTGCGACATGTTATATATGCGAAACATTGGTTTGCCATCTGATAGTTTTGCCAAATGATACTATGGGAAAAATTGTTTGAGAAGTGATAATTTGCCAAACAATTTTCGGCCACATATTAGTAAACCCACGACCGAAGGGAGCGTTTTAAATCAACACGTGTTGCGAATTGCCTTTTCGCACGTGTATTGTACAACGTTATACAGTACAAATGGCCCTTTAAATTTTAGACATACGTCCGTATAGTACTAGTTAGGGGTCGTCCAGAAATCATGTGATCGTTTAGAGAGGGGGTGGGGGTAAGAAAAATATCACGAACGAGCACGATGGGGGAGAGGGGGTCAGAGATGATATCACGTGTAATTTTTTTTTTCAAAGCGGGAAAGATTAAAACAACAATATTGCTCAAAAATTTAATTAGATCAAATAATCAGCTCTATTTTATATGCGTATTTACCCAATAAAAAACATCATAATTATCACGTGATCTTGTGGCAGGGGGAATTGCGTTAAAAGGGGAGAGGGGGGTCAAAAATAGGCCAAATATGATCCCATGATTTCTGGACGACCCCTTACCGCACTATGGCGGTAAATGGGGCGATATAAATGTGTACTGTAAAAACTTTTCTTAACTTTCCAGACATTTCAATATACTTTTAGATTATATTAGTTAATCTACCTTCTCGACAATTGTAGGTACTTTTCTTTGATTTTGATTTTGGCTATTTTAATCATTGAAACTTGTCGCAGTACCTAGTTGCATAATACATAATTATTATATGTATAATATTCACCTCTATGCTACGGAATTCTAAAAATTACTCGTCCGGGACTCACACGTTGCTATGTTGAAGGCTTTTCTAACGGCAAATTTTGTTTTCTTACAGCTTTAGTGGTGCGATTCATCACCCGGCGATTCATCGGGGAATATGATCCCAATTTGGAGAAGATTTATGCCTTTCAATCTGTAATTGACAACGAGATGGTATATTTTGAAATATTGGACTCTGCGGGGAATCCTCATGTGAGTTATGTATGTTGTCCTCTAATAAAATTACGGCCACACATACCGGCCACACCGGTGCTCAAATAATGATGAAATGGTTTCAGTCTTTTAAGTCTTATTAACAGTCTGCTGGCTGCTGCTGTGGTATAAAAAAAAAATAGGTAACAATTACAAGGAGTCAGACATAATGTTTAAAACATTTTATAGTACAATAACTTTATATTATAGCTATTCTTTTTATTTTTCTTCTCATTATGCTTAAAATATATTGATTTGTTATTACCATTTTAACTTACCTTTGTTTTGGCGATATTTTAGCCACCTTGTTTTCATATGTACTTACAGCAATAACACAACCTATAATTGAGTCGCTTAACTTCAAACTCGGGTAAATCCATCTGTCAGATTATGCGATTTTGGTATTGACAAAAGGTAATAGGGTAGATATTCGCTGAGAGGGTCAAATGGATTTACCCGAGTTTGAAGTTAAGCGACACAATTGTGATTCGATGTACGCACTGTAAGCATACTTCTACGCAATACTTTGTACATGCTCATCTTTAAGTTGTAAGGTAGATGAATAATGTGACGAATTCTTTAAGCGTGTTACCGTTATGTAAAAAATGTAACAGTAATTAAAACGTAATCGTACCTAACGTTAAACGTATTTAGTAGATATTGTAAACTATAATTATGTAAGTAGTGTTAATAAGTGATTTTATAGTTATATTATGTTAATAAGTGATGTGCCTGCTGCATGCTAATTAGTATTAATGCTACCCAAACTGGTATGTACCCATGTCCGAGCTCACGGTTTATAAATTTATAGTAGATTGTTAACCAAGGGTTGAAAGGCACCCATTTCTGTCGAGGTATTTTGGCGCTCGAACGCAGTGAGAGCGCCAATAGTCCGAGGCGGAAATGGTGCCTTTCACCCGAGTTAAACACTCTACTTTTCATATCGAATGCGAGGAAACCAAACAAGACAAGGCAATTTCGCAAAATCAGTAATTGAAGTACCCAATAGACCTACGGCCATGATTTTTTTCCTTAGGACTTACTTGCAATCGGAGACTTTACAAGTGTGAAGATTAATAACCCCTAGCGAAAATCATTTAGATTGCAATATTTACGAAAACACACATTTTTTAACAAACTGCAGTAATTTTAAAATGATTTGTTCATTATAGTATGAAAATCAGCGGGATTGCCTCTTACTTTTTAATTTTATACTTTTTCGTTCTAAAAGCCGCAACAGACTACCGGACCGCACCGCGACCTTAGTGCGCCGCACCACGTAATAACATAATAAAAGTATTTTAAATATTAAATAATAATTTAATTAATAATATAAGAATTTTTTATCTTGTATTTTATTTTATTTTCATGAATATTGTGCGAAATAACTTTAAAAACCAATTTAATATCGTACAAACGTTTAACTGTGGCTGTATAAGATTCTGCCTTTGCTCATTTACGCAAGTGTAAGGTTTAAAAAAATTTTTTGGTGTATTCCTTTTGGTTCCCGCCTTATGAAATCGAGTAAATAGAATTCAACGAAAGAAATCAAGAATAATTTGTTTTTAACAATTTACTTATATAATTTTTTACAAAAAGAGGATCAACGTGGGATTAGTAAAATTAATCAATTACCAATTGTTGCAGGCGAGGAAATAAAGACCCTATTTTTCCATTTTATTTCCACCCACTTGTTCATGGGACGGGGACGCAGAGGAGTACACCACTTTTCTGCGCTAGAGCATAAACGTATCACTTTCTGCGCACCTTTTAGAACAACAACGACCCACTTTCAGAGCATGAGATATGAAAAATAATAATTAAGTTATACATATATTTCTCGTGTAGGTAAGTGAAATGTAATTTCTTATTGTTTATGATATTTATTTTTGGTCCGATCGTGTCGAAAATCGATGTCGGAATCCCTTTAAAATATGTAGTACGAAAATATACTTTCGGTTTAAAAGCTCTTGAATGAATCTACATCATTGATCCTGTAAATTTTAATGGTGTCAAGTTTATACAGTCAGCACTTCAGCAGCAGAAGTTGCTAAGCGAGCGAGGTGTTGAAAATTATCTTGACACGACTTTATTTTTAAAACACGATCACGACGGCAAACAATTTTAGTGACTTTCCCTGGCTACGACATGGGGTCTTTTAGATCTGAATAATTCATCAGATCATCTGATGCATAACTTTATTCTGGAGCGTTAGCGGGTCGAAAAGATCTGTAGTGTATGCATTTGCTTAATTGTCATTATCTATGTAATTATGATGTTTCATGCGAATATTTATATACTAATATATTTTTAAGTAGCCACAGTAGGTTACCTTGTAGTCGCAGGTTAATTCTATTTATGGTTTGGTTGCAAATAAAGGAACAATCTGTCGGATCATATCGGCCCGCTATCCGTACTGTTGTTGCCAGTGTCGATAACTTTTTAGTGTTGGGGGTAGAAATTTAAAATATCGATATCGAAACACAATCATTTTAATACGATAATTACACTTATGGAACTCATATTTGAGACTTTGTACTTATGGTACATACATTCCTTGTACATACATTGGTGTAAATATTATTTGGTGTAATATTTCGCATACCAAGTATGATCTTTCTAGCTGATCCATCCTCTCTTTTCTTTTTTACAGTTTCATGTTCATTCTCACTTTTTTCACACATAAACAACATTTTTCTTGACCTCTTCATAATCGATAATTTATGTTAATTTGCACTTTGACGTCACAACCACCTACACACTTGGACTGCACTAGCTCAACTGATCTACCATCTAGTACGGCTATCGGGTCACCGGGCATCGGATCTTTCGGACCCCATAGCCGTACTAGATGAAAATACTTTCGTCCTGGTCGGTAACGGGTCGAAAGTAACCGATGTGCTGTTTTTTGTGTAAAATGTCTATATTCAATAAAACATTGACAAACCACAAACTGTCTCACTTCTACTCATACAAAATCCAAAGATATCTGTCCCGTACCAGCGTTCGGAACAGCAATTTCATCCCCGCACCGGAGGAAAGATCTGCATCGGATATATTCGACCCGACGCCGCCGTGAACGTGGAGAATGAGAGCGTGTCAAAGTAATTTTGAACACCTCGCCCGCTTAGCTACTTCAGCGGGCTTAGCAAGGTTATATCATATTGCGCGTGGAATCTACTGTCGTCTTTTAACGATAGTCGTATTTTTATCGTTTTGCTGAACATGGTTACGGGTTACGATAAGAATACCACGTCGATATCGTATAAAGTTATCCACTATCATTCGTAAGTGACCACGATTGTCTATGCCTAGAGTTTATGAAAAATCCATTTAATGCCTGGCTTTATTAAAATGTCGGACGTGTGTCGGAAGATGTTTGAAAACGAATAGTTAGTTTTATTACTACACTTCCAAATTGAAAAATGTTTAAATGAGTGACAGCTTTATACAAATTGACTTACATTATAACATGCACGGATAATCGTGTTTTCTCAACTGACAATTCACTTGACATTGACAAGCATCGCGTACGCGCATGATTCAGTGAATTTAGTGAAAATACAAACCAAGTCGAAGAAAAATACTGATTTGCTGTGTAAACTAAAGGAAATGCCACCCAAAATGTAAGTTTCTCTAATTTATTTATAGAAAAAGTTATAGTTCGTTTGATCATTAACTGGTTTTGTCATGAATATGTTTAATTTCAGTCGATGCTTCGGCGCACAAGAAAATGCTAGCCAAATATATAACTCAGCATCCCCTGTTCGCCTACACCTACAGGGAGATTCATGAGCCTCTCGGAACCCAGAGATACAAAATGCAATGCTGCACAGTGCACACAAGTTCTAAGATCTAGAAGAAAGGATTGAAGATGTAAGTACACCTTTCTTAAACTAAAATCATGAAAAGTTTCTGGTGCCTTTTAATATTATTGACACTTAATATCTATTTCTTCTCATTCTATCTATTATGTTCTACTAAGTGACAAAAGTTTGTTAAAAACCTGTTCTATCACTACTATAATTGCAGGAAGTTGATTTGGCAACAAGGATGTGTAAAAGTTACACTACAACAGTACCTATGCATAAGTACATTTATTCACACTGCATAAAAAGTGCATACTTAAGGGTTCTAACAAATATTAAAATCTTTGAAACCCGTAGACCTCACTTTAAAAACTTATATATTTTTTTACTCTGTTTGTATATTCTAGAAGCTGGTTTTGTAGCAAGAATAAAAGTTTATTGAAAAAGAAAAAGACACACTTTATGCCATAAATCTAAGACATAAAGATAAAATATTATTAATAAGTATTTAGTTTTTATGCCCGTTCCGGATGTCCCGCTCACTTAAACTTTAAGTCCTTCCTCTTCATAACCGTTTTATGTATGATTGTTTTGCCGTTCAGGCAACCTATCTATGGAATGCACTCCCTCTACCTGTAAGACAAGCCCCAAGAAAATTTGTTTTTTGAGTAGTCATGCTCGGTAGTTATCTGCTAAATGTCTCGTCTAGTGTCTATCATCCCATATACATATTAGTACATTTATTTTTATAACATATATGTATGTTTATGTTAGTATGTATATCTAAGATATACCTACTGCATTTGCTTTTTGATTGGTTTTTGCACCAACCTTTAGTGTTTATATGTGACGTCCCACGGGTAAAGGTACCTTATGGCGGTTGGCGCTTACGCTATTAACTATTAACGCCGCTCCAATATTATTGCGGCGCTATGCGACGTAAGCGCCAGCCGCCATAAGGTACCTTTTGCCGTGGAACGTCACATATTTGTTTCTATGGTTGACTAGTAGGTGATAGATAATGCCTTTTGGCATTAAGTTCGCCATTTTTACGTAATTCTATATTTTTGTGCAATAAAGTTTATAAATTAAATAAATAAAGTAGCCATACCCACAAGTAACTTACAAATTCCCTGCAAGAGTTAGGCCGGCGCCCCACTGCTGCCCACGCTATGTACACGACCCACGTTCCTATACAAAATTTCGTGGGCTTGCCCACGGTTTGTATTAAAACGTGGGCCGTGGATGTAGCGTGCGCAGCAGTGGGGCGCCGGCCTTATTCAATACAAATAAATTGTATTAGTACCTATTCTACTAAGATTATAAAAAATATAATACCTACTCGTACAATATTCTTACTTATAACATGTAGGTAATATAGGAATACTAGGAACAGTTATGTTAGCACTAAAGCTGGCCATATACATTTGACAGCTAAGTTTGACCCACTTCCCGATTTCCGATTGAGCTGAAATTTTGCATACATAACAATATGTAAATCGGATGACAATTGCAATATTATGATGACATGGAGCTGATCTGATGATGGAGACATGAGGTGGCCATGGGAACACTGTGATAAAACAACGCAAACTAATTGTGCTTGGTGTTGTTAGAATGGACTCATGGAGTATTAGTTGCCTGTTGAAAGAAAAGTACAGTCAGCGATAAAAGCTTGTACCAAAAATTATATTTTTGCCAAAAACTTATTTATATTGTTAGGGCTTGGGAGTAGAAGCTGGTTTCTTTACTGCTGGCAGCTGGAATATTTTTTTTGTGTTTGGTAAAGTGGTCTATTGTACCTATACCTGACTATGGGAATGATTTTTGCAGCCTATGTATGTGTGTGGGTATGTTTGTGTCGTATATTACCCTAGCATAGAATATCTGAGATACATTTTGATAAATAAGGTGTTGGTTGGTTTGTTTTTATGACGCAAGTGGTACAGAACTACACTTGATACATAATACAACTTTAATAACGGATAAATAATTACTAGAACAAAATTCAATTTATTTTCAATCGATAATTTGGACAACTGTAACAAAAAAATCCCCCTGGCTTAAAAACGAGAGCTTTCTAAAAGTGACATTAATTTCACATAATTTGCCAATGAACCGCTGTAAGTACTAGCCTGCGCCTGACCTCATCTAATATAATTTGTTTCTGTTTCAGTCATAACATATTGGAGGCTTGAAAGTGCACATACCCATAGATTGGACGTTAAGCTCAACGAGACCATGCGATGCATCTCAGGCACTATCCGATCTACAACCGCCACTGGCTGCCGGCATTGAGTCACATTGCCCCTCCTCACATCCGACGACTCAAGGCGTTGAAGAGGGAGGCTGAGAATATCACGAATAACCCCACAATGCCTGTCCACGAGGAATTCTGCCGCCCGACTGCCCGCCGACCCTGTGCTACAGCTGGGAGCCTGAGCAGCTTTAATATTTCGGATAGGTGGATAGCGGAATGGTCAGCTTCGGCAGCTCGGAGTTGCTGTATATCTGACCCAACTAAAAAACCAAAAGGGTTTGACCTTCCTCGGAAAATCTGGTGCCGCCTGAGAACCGGACATGGCCGCTGCAATTCAGCCACACAAATGGAGGTAGACGGCTTTCCCACTTTGCGAATGCAGAATGCAGACCACTTAGCATATCTTCCAACGCTGCCTACTCCACTCCTCCTCCACTCCTGGGCCTGTTGAGGACCTGAAGACCGTGACACCTGACTTGGTTGCTTGGCTTGGCAACCTCAAGGCTACACTCTGAATGCCCTCATCAGTTTATGATATGAAATGAAATCACTTTATTGGAGCATTCCACGAGCTGTCCCGTACAAACGCATTTTATTTCCTGTGTTGCGACTTTTTTTTTCGCCATTTAAAGCAAGCGATTAATTTTCCGTGCATGTTTGACCATTTGTCATAGAAAAGGAAACTCTTATACCTGCAAATCTCCAGAAAATCTGCATTTCTACGGGACAAACGGTAGACAATTGCATGGAATGCTCCATTGCCAAAACATGATAAGTTGATGGTAGAAAAAATATTAGGAATACAAACCATATACCTACATATAAATTCTATGATAAGTATGTACTAAGTTATTCTAGGTTAAGTACTAACTTATTGTCTACTCTATACATAGGTAATTACACTTAGCAAGACATGTTGGCCGTGGGTACCAAGCTCAGCATGTGCTAGACTGGCGTCCAGCGCTGGTTTTCAGTTTGGCCCCTTTTTGTTGGAGGTCTGAGAGGAATGTTGATCTTTTCTGCGCCGTTAAGCATTCTATTTATATTGGAAACGAAACTTATAGATGAGCAGTTATGAAATAGCAATACTACAATATTATGGATATCAAATAAAAGCTAGTGAGAAGACCATTCCAAAAATATATATATGTGTCATACCTATCCACAAATAAAACAACAAACAACCTTTTCAGTTCATTAGTATTATCATTAAGCGTTTTACAACGTAAGTTAGGCCGTCGAATCAGACAGAATGGTAAGGGCCCCCGCTCAGTGGCGAAACTGAGGCAGCAGGGAAACTTTTGTCAGTCGTATTTACCACCACTGTGAAGTGTGAAATGCGGATGGTAATCTGGCCCACAGCGCAAAAGAGAAAGACGATCTTTTAGGAACTCTTTTTGCAT
Organism: Cydia splendana; assembly: GCF_910591565.1. Taxonomy (NCBI): domain Eukaryota; kingdom Metazoa; phylum Arthropoda; class Insecta; order Lepidoptera; family Tortricidae; genus Cydia; species Cydia splendana. Next base: position 20,583,927 of record NC_085962.1, read on the forward strand.
CGAACTCGACCTTGAAAGACGACGGTAGCGCCCTACCGCCCACCATCCCGTAGTGTGAATACTCTATGCCAGAAACTTCTATCAAGCAGAGGGATATTCGGCGGGAGTTGCTATGCTTTCGTTTTATAAGGCGAGCGGGCCAAGTGCTTCAGAGTTGTGTCCAGTGTTAGCGCGTCTTACGTTAGGGGTCTCCTGTCGAAGTTACCATCTTATGGACTGTCCAATAGACTACCTATTATGCAAGTGGATCGCTAGCCCTTTGTCCGGCAGGCGCATATGAGCCGTAGTTGACGGAACCTGCTTCAATAGCTGCTGCTGCATATCTGTGACATGTTGTCTATCGACGACATTCATCGATATGTGGACTACTGAGGCTTCCTATACACTATACAGGATGGCTAAAAAATAACTACATTCCCGTTGCCAGGGAGGTTTTGGGATTATACTGAGTAACTTTTGCTACGGGACCAACCTCGAAATCGCGAAAAAAATAGTTTACCCTCCCATAGAAATTGGACCAGCCAAAATGTATGAAACAGCCAAATTTTTTTTCGCGACTTAGGGGTTGGTCCCATTTCGTTTCGGAGAGGGGGGGGGGGGGAGGCGCAAATTTGGTGCCTGCCCCGGGCGCCATATGACGTTCCTGGTACAAAAGCTGTTCATACTTCATAGTAATCCAGCGATAAAGCTGCTGGCATGATGGGCACTTTCACACCGGGTACGGCAGCCAATGATTTGTTTGTACACCTACATTTAATGTGTAAATAAACTTTGTTTAATTTTTTGGCAATAGTTGTTTTATTTACCCATTTATAATATTCTCTCTAGCACAGAGCCGAAATTGTTAACTTATCTATAGAGTTTAGTAAACAAAAAAGACTTGACAACACCACAAGTGACGAGAATTGTCATTCTTGTATCTACCATTCTACCTAAATGGAATTTAACATAGTTTTTAATATTCAACATTAGTTATTGGCGTATTGAGTCTGACCGCAGTTATAGTCACTAAAGTAGACTTATTAGCATAATAGATCATTTAGGAATATTCTTATTTGACCTCACCGCCAGACTCACTAGACGCGTCGTTAAGACGCGTCTTTTCATACAAACGTAGTCCACATTTTTCTCTCTGGATAATAACATTAAATATTTTGATACAATTTGTTGTATATCATATCAACATCAACTACAGCCATGCCCCTACGTTTGTTCTTTTTTTTTAATTTTTAATTATTATAAGAGTTAGAATCATTTAAAAATTTATATGTAATCTGTCTTCCGCTCCTAATTTTTACAATAATCAAAAATTCGAACGTAGGGGCATAGCTATATGGTTAATATACATTAAATTATGTAAAAATATTTTCCATAATGTCAATATCCAGAGAGGAAAATGAGGACTACGTTTGTATGGAGAAGCGGAAGCGGCCATCTCCCTTTCCTCTTAAGTAAGAACGTGCCTAAAATGTTTTTATTACCTATGCTTTCATTGTACTATACTGCATATGAGTCGGATTTTACATTTAGAAGCTATAATATCACAAATTTTGTACGCATAAGGCTAAAATGAAAAATAAGAATAAGTGACACCTACATTGAAGCATGCCCGGGAATGGTGTTCTGTGTGAAGATTATCCGTCTTGAATGTTTACTAGTCTCTACTTGTATAGAAATATAGGTAAATTAGGTAGGTATTTGTGTGATAGTAAAACATAGTAATAGGCGAAATATGTATTTATTAAGCTTATTAAGAGCCGGTTTTGTGCATGCTTGCATGCTTAGGAAGTTTTTTAGGAGCGTCTTCTCTAATTTTTCCCTTGATCCACGAGAAGTTTTCTGGAAGAAAAAGAAGGAAATAAGTAAAAGTAGGTTCATGTGGCAGCGATGGAGTAAGTATTTTCACATGAGTGCAGTCTAGTGCACTCAAGATATATACTAAACAATCGCCAGGAATAATATCCATTAAACAAGGCAGCACATTAGAACTAGGTGCCTTAGTTAAACCTAATAAGTATTGCATTCCCAGATTATATATCCCAGAGATAACTACTTATCATACATAACTATCAAACAATGGGTAGGTACATATCTCAATGCATAATACAGCCGCACTCATACTTATTCAAAAAAGGAAAAGTTACTAAGACAGTCCTTGTGGAAAGTCACAGTTTTTTATGTCTAATACTTAATTCAGTGCTCAAAAGAACTTACCTTCTGTTTACAGCATCTACAAACTGCTCGAGGTTCAGGCTTACAGTAGTGTGGCCAATCCAGTCAGTAGTGCTCCAATGGACAAGCCATGATCTTGACTAGTCCCACGTTGGTAGTTAATTGCCATCAGCTAGCAGGTGTAACTGTTACACACCAGCAGCTGCTGCTGCTGCTGCTGGTGTAGGTGTGCTGCTGGTGTGGTGTATACTGTTAGAACCTAAAACAAATAAGTACCTAATTACAGTACCGGCCAATAATATATCACCTCCATGCTTTTACGGTATAACTTTTTTTTATATTTGTGAGTGACTTCCACAGCTTTAGGTAGTTTAGTAGTATTCCTTGTCCAGCGATGAGAAAAATTGGTCTATGTAATGATTTTTTCATAGAGGTTTTTTGTTTTAATGTATGGTCAACTTCATTATTTTTAAAGAGCTTTTTTAGTAACTAGTATGCTGAGTCTCTTATTGTAGTTCACAGTATTTCAGTATTCATAATATCTTATACCTTTAAACGAGCAATTCTTGTATATTTATTTATTTATATGTATATATATTTCGGGGATATCGGAAACGGCTCCAACGATTTCGATGAAATTTGCTATATGGGGGTTTTCGGGGGCGAAAAATCAATCTAGCTAGGTCTCATCTCTGGAAAAACATGCATATTTATATAAAATGACTAGTAAAATATGAAATCTACAAACTAACCTACTACAAGTTCATACAAAAACACACAAAGGTGATATGTTATTGACCGGTACTGTAAATCTAATTTTGTCAAGTAGATTTTCCCCCTGGAGGTTAGGATATGAATGTTGAAGTAAATAGTAGCTTAAGTAACCTCTGTTAGTAGGTTAGTAGCATAAGTAAGAGATTGTACAACAGATATCTTAACATACTAACTTTTACATATAATAATGAGGCCGGTACCTAGTATTGAAGAGTTTAGTAGCATTGTCATTAAGACGTCTGTTTTACATAGAATCAATGATTTCAAATATAATAGGGTCTATGCATAGAATACATATTAACTTTATAAGAAACACTGCAATTTTATAGCTTTACCTTTGAGATGTTTTGGTAGGTAACCCATCACCGTTTTGAAGCTCGGCGTTAAATTCGGCACATAAGTAAATGCACTGCACACTCCTTACGCACTCTGTAAATATGCCGAAACTCTTCGTCCGTCATATCAAATGGGCTGCAAGTGTTTCTTAAAGCTGTTTACGATATTTTTCTTCAACAGCAGCCGCGAGTAGGAATAATAAAATTTGACTTCCCTGCGAAGAAAATATTGACAATATTATATACAGCGGAACATTGTAACTAATAACTCTCAATATAATCATAGAAAAACTGATATTTACCTGTAATTTATACCTTAAAATATGATTATTCACTACTTTTGCTTTCACGACAAGGCTTATCGTCATCTAAGAAGCACGTAGTTAAAATTAACTAAGTTGAACTGTCAAAATGGGACAATCTGTCAAATTATCCACATCTTATCCAACGACCATGTTATGCAAATTGTCTTCTATCATCTACCGCTGTCAAATGTGGATAACTCCATATATCGTCTGCAACCATAGTATGGATGATAAAACCGACGATAACGGCCGTTTTATCCACACCTATTGCGTGATAACTACCTTGTCGTACAACCTTGCTAAGCCCGCTGCTGTTGACTGTACACGTTACTGATAGAAGATTCAGACAAGTGTGATAGTGCGTCTGCGCAAGTGTGATACTTAGTGAAAGATTCAGACAATAGCAGGTGATAGTGCGTCTGCGCAAGTGTGATAGTGAAAGATTCAGACAATAGCAGGTGATAGTGCGTCTGCGCAAGTGTGATAGTGAAAGATTCAGACAATAGCAGGTGATAGTGCGTCTGAAGACGAACTACTGTTTAGAAAGGCAAAGTTTAGGTAATAAAGATTAAGAGAAAGGTGCTGGTGGACTTAAGTTTCAAGATGACATGTACTGGGACCGCGTCGAGCACCAGTACCACCACCTTACTAACTTGTTTGATCCTAAAGGCGTATTCAGACGGGGACAATTTTTTGCCAATCTGATTAAATTGTCCGATCAAATCAGGCCGTGCCAATTTGGCTCGCCGAATTCAACCGCCGATAGTGACCGATATTACCGATAAAATGGTGTGCGGACGCAAGCATACCAATTTGTGACGCCAGTATTTTCGTTCTGGGGCATTTTTTTCAATTTAGAGGCCTCTAATATCACCATAAATCTAAAATTGGTGATTAAATTGGAGATTGACGCCAATTTCATTTCTGATCAAATCGGTCGATTTGATCATCCCGTCTAGATACCGCTTAAAGCTTTCCTACAGTAAAATTTCAGTAAATAAAGGTAAATAAAATAAATTCGCGATAGACCAAAATTTTCCAAATTTTTACACCAAATGTTTACATTCCCTTATGTTTTTAATTTTATTTGTGTTAACGTTTTGAAAACAGTTTTGAAGGAGCCGAGGCTTTTCGTAGTGAGCTTTTAGACATGTTCAAACCCCTTAATAGCAACGTCACAATTTTTAAAGAAATATAAACTGTACCAAGTATTTGAGAGATCGAAGAATTACATACCTACTATACGTTGTTTCATTTGATTTGTTAGTTAGTCTTAATTAAACTTTCTTTGAGTGTATTGAATAGGTAACTAATTATAGTTTATTTGTCCAGGAGAGCGAGTACACAAATATGGAGAGCAACATCAGGTGGGCGGAGGCGTTCATCCTCATGTACTCCGTGACGGACAAGTGCTCCTTCGACGAGTGCCATCGTCTCAAGTTCCTAATCAACTATAACAAAAGGCGGCGCAGGATAGCTTCATCTATCAAGGTTCATTTAAGAGTCCTAAGAGCATAGCCGCCGTTTTACAATCGAACTTACGCACTCATTTCAAAATAGCACGCCGAAATAACATGATACTTGGTATACACATTAAAATAACATATATCTATTGCGGGTATAGATATATACAGATTATACAGACAGAGGTATATATAGGTATTAGTTTTCATTGCTAGAAATTGTAATATATCTATTACACAAATATACAGCGAGAAATAGTTTTACTTGCAAATAGCGCAACTTCGAATGGATAGCGGTGGCTAATTGGCTAATATGTTCTTCGTAAGTTCGTACGAGTATGGCTCTTGGCATGAAAACTTAGCGTGGTCTGTCTGACTCTATCTCTCAAACTATAATAGTAAATTCACGCATGTTTGTCATTGTCATAGATTAAGGGGGCCTGCTGCTTTATCTAGTAATCTATTTCAATATATTGGTCTGTGATTGTGATTAAGTACCTAATATTAGCTGTCTTGTAATTGATCTGTCTCGCGCACCGGGCCGTCCAGCAATTTTAGATAGATAGAATACTCTTTATTGGCACACCTCAGTAAAAGATACAGCTTAAACAAAAACAATTGATTAGATAGAGGCAGACAACGGGCGGTCTTATCGCGAAAGTGCGACTTCCACCTTCTTAGCTTTGATTTCCTTTTCCTTCTTTCCTTGACATTATATAACTTGCTTCGAGGACAAAAGTAAAATTTCACGAATAAACACGTGGAACATCATATTCCCTGAATTGTCGTTTCTTTATAATGGTATTTGTATCTGTAGGCAATTTGGTACACAACACAAATACATCCAATTACCTACGTAACAAAAAGATGCCTGATGAATAGTGAAGTAAATTGTTTTCTTTTATCCAGGGTAAATATTCTTATCGTGATGTCGGCATTGGTCCCATAACTCCCATAGTAAAACTTGTTAAGTATAGATTCTATAAATTCACTAGGCAGAGTATGGCCACCATATCGACTACCGTAGGCTCGGAGAGCCAAAAAACAGTTTCGTTTTGAGAAAAATAAACATAACTTTTTTGTTTGTTTGAATAAACTGATGCCTGTATGTGGCTTAATTCTTAACTTTATGAGCTCTTTTAAACTAATTGCTTGAACTTATAATACAATGCTTGTTTACGAAAATAGCATGTCCGTTAAGCCAAAAACACGACTGTTTTAAGAAGGGCGTCCCTTACGCCTCTTTTTTACGGTTTATCTTATTTAAAAAAGGGCGTAATGTACAAAAAAAATTAAACTGTTTTAGTACCATTTGGCGTAAATTCAACAATTTCGTTGCAATATTGGCAACTTGAATTTAAGGAACACACTTCTAAGTAATACGATCGTCGAATAATTTTACTTTTGCATACTATAATACTATTAGGTACAATAGTAGTTTTGACACTTCGTATGTCTGTTCAGTAAAACTTAATGAATATGCGATTATTTATGACATAACATCAGAGTAGGAAGCAAAAAAGGCATATGGCCAGGCCTACGTACTTTTATGGATTTAAATCCAAACGTTATAGACAATAACTTTCATAAGGTTAATCCTTTAAGACGAAACAGGAGCTGAGTTTTAAATATTTTAGGTAAATATACCCGTCTCGCTAACGGAAAGTAGTGCGATAAGGACAAGGCGAAAAATTTTGCGTTAAAATCTCAAAAGTCGAGGTTTCGTACTCCTCTGTTTCCTCCTCCAAAACTTAACCAATCGTAACCAAATTTGGAAATCTAAATGATTATGAAATTATCTGTGTCGGACCGTTTTGCTTTTTTGGCTAATTGATATCAGTTTTGAATGCCACGCCTCTCATTGCGGCATAGTCAATTAGGCCATTTTGGCCATTTTTGAAGGGCTCTAGCGCCTTAAAAAACAAAAATATAAAAAAAGCAAACCGGTCCGACACAGATATTGACAATATTAATCTGTGTTGAAAAAATCATTACTCTAGCTTCAAAAACCACGGAGGAAAACGAGGAGTACGTTTGTATGGAGAAATGACCACTCCCGTTGGCCCTTTTAAACAAAAAAGTATTCATATTACGGCCCAAATAGCACAGTCACATACAGTACTAAAAATTACCAGTGTAACCTTAACTAATCGCAATAATTATAATTTGAATATAGTCATATTTTATTATTTTCATAAAACTGATGAAAGTACCTACTCACTAGTTCGTTTAAATTGTAAATTTTTAGTAACCCCATAAATAAAGCATTAATGAGCACATGAACAGGTAATGCGAGTACCTACTTAATAAAAACCGGCCAAGTGCGAGTCGGACTCGCGTTCCAAGGGTTCCGTACATTACACAATTTTTATAATGTATTTTTTTATGTGAAACGTGAGTGAAATCTCTTTAAAAATCCGTAGGGGTCGGAACAAAAACTAAGTAATTCAGTCCGACTCACGCTTGACTGTACATTTCTAATAGGTTTTCCTGTCATCTATAGATATAGACTTATTTTTTTATGTATTTTTTTCAAAATTTTAGACCCAGTAGTTTCGGAGATAAAGGGGGGAATGGTCATTTTTTGCCTAATTTTTGAATTACTTCTAAACTGTTTATTCGAAAATTATAAAAAAAAATATTTGAGATCCTTACAATAAGCTCTTTCATTTGATATGTAACATGATATAGTTTGAAAAACTTTATTTTTTAATTTTCTCATTTTCCCACAAAAGTGGCCCCCCTTGTTTAAAATTCATTTGTTTACGTTACATGTCCGGATTTGGATCACAAACTTACATATGTGTACCAAATTTCAACTTAATTGGTCGAGTAGTTCCGGAGAAAATCGGCTGTGACAGACGGACAGACAGACAGACAGACGCATCAGTGATCCTATAAGGGTTCCGTTTTTTCCTTTTGAGGTACGGACCCTAAAAATTGACAAGGAAAGTACTAGGTCATCCCACTTAAACACAAAAAAGCAACAATTATAAACTCGAAATTGTACATAGTATGTTGGCGTATCTCTTACATTGAATTGTCTAACACACGTATAAATATCCACTAGTTGTGGGCGTAACGTACATTAGGCACTCAAAAATCTACTGCAAATAGGCGTAACGGACAAAAAATTTGCACAGATTTAATCAAATTTCCGATGCAAAAGGGCGTATCGTACACAAAGTTCGGAGTTACGCCAAAATGTCTCACAACATTTTTTTGAATTGGCAAATACGGCAAAATATGTTGGAAAATTGTGTTCAAGTATTGATTTTTCATAGGGCTTAACGGACATTTTTTCAAGTCAGCGAACCGTTAAATATACCATTCGATAGAGAAAAAAATACTCAGTATATTTAACTGCATTCATAACTCATTTTCGCCATATTGTCCCTTGCGCCCTTTGAGCCTACGGCAGTCGATATCCATACTTCGTATAAAAATAATTATAAGCACACATTATATTTTATGAGCTATATGACCCGCAAACCCACATGGCTTCGCCATTTCGAGAATTAAAAAAACTGTTTCGACAAAAACTTTCATAACTTGCTTACAAAATTTCACGAGAATCGATTGAGAAATGACATTTCTTCAGAGTTGGGCAAAAATTAACTTGAATAAGAATAAGAATAAAAACAGAAATTTTATTCTTATTCAAATCGATTTGAATTAGAATTATTCTTGCACTAGTTATTTTAGAATAAAATTAAGGTGAATAAATCATGTGACTCTTATTTTAAATGCGGAATAAAAAACAGAATAATTATTCTAGAAGTGGGCCTATTCTAACTAAGGTTTTATTCAATTAAAATGTTATTTAGAATTAAGTTAATTTTGTAGTACAATCGGTTATATTTTGTAAGTTGATTTTCACCCTTCTATTTAAAAGTCGGATTGATTTGATATTTGTTACTATAGTTTAGGTATAGTACACATTGAAGAGTTCCGGTATACACTATCTAGTTCTATCATCCGATCAGGGTGCTTAGCCTACATGCCAAACGTTGACCCTCCGTAGAGTTGCGCATAGTCTCTCTCTATCCTTCCTTGAGATGCAAAAACATAATAATACCTACACCAAGTTATTTATAGCATTAAGTTAAATTTATATTCTCATTTTAAGTGAATAATGTATATTCTTATGAGAATAAATGTCTTAAACCATATCACTCTTACATATTAGTGCAATAGAGAGACAGATAGCGTTTCGTTGTCGTAGCGCAAACGTTTGGCATGTTGGCTACGCTCCCAATGTGCCTAGCCAAGATGCCAATTTTTGTTTTTATTTTAATAACCGAATCATTAGGTAAATTTAGCTGTTCTAGGGGCCTAGCCAACATGCCAATCGCTTGCGCTCCAACAACGAAGCGCTTTCTGTCTCTATCACTCTTACATATTAGTGCGATAGAGAGACAAAGATAGCGTTTCGTTGTGACAGCCCAAAGTTTGGCGTGTTGGCTACGCTCCCAATGTGCCTAGCCAAGATGCCAATTTTTATTTAAATAACCAAATCATTAGGTAAATTAAGCTGTTCTGGGGGCCTAGCCAACATGGCGATCGCTTGGGCTCCAACAACGAAGCGCTTTCTTTCTCTATTACACTTACATATTAGTGCGATAGAGAGACAAAGATAGCGTTTCGTTGTCGTAGCGCGAACGTTTGGCATGTTGGCTACGCTCCCAATGTGCCTAGCCAAGATGCCAATTTTTGTTTTTTAATTTAATAACCAAATCATTAGAACAATTTAGCTGTTTTTAGCGCTTTCTTTCTCTATCACTCTTACATATTAGTGCGATAGAGAGACAAAGATAACGTTTCGTTGCCGTAGCGCGAACGTTTGGCATGTTGGCTACGCTCCCAATGTGCCTAGCCAAGATGCCAATTTTTGTTTTTAATTTAATAACCAAATCATTAGGACAATTTAGCTGTTTTTAGCGCTTTCTGTCTCTATCACTCTTACATATTAGTGCGATAGAGAGACAGAGATAGCGTTTCGTTGTCGTAGCGCAAACGATTGGCATATTGGCTACGCACCCAAGGTGCCTAGCCTAGATGACAATTTTTGTTTTTAATTGAATAACCAAATCATTGATTAATTAGCTGTTCTGGGGGCATAGCCAAGATGCCAATCGCTTGTGCTCCGACAACGCAGCACTTTCTGTCTCTATCACTCTTACATATTAGTGCGATAGAGAGACAGAGATACCGTTTCGTTCTCGTAGCGCAAACGATTGGCATTTTGGCTACGCACCCAAGGTGCCTAGCCAAGATGTCAATTTTTGTTTTTAATTTGATAACCAAATCTTTGGGTACAACTTAGCTGTTCAGGGGGCCTAGCCAATATGCCTATCACTTGCGCTTCAACAACGAAGCACTTTCTGTCTCTATCACTCTTACATATTAGTGCGATAGAGAGACAAAGATAGCGTTTCGTTCTCGTAGCGCAAACGTTTGTCATGTTGGCTATTACGCTCCCAATGTGCCTAGCCAAGATGACAATTTTTGTTTTTAATTTAATAACCAAATCTTTGGGTACAATTTAGCTGTTCTGGGGGCCTAGCCATTATGCCAATCGTTTGCGCTCCGACAACGAAGCGTTCTCTCTGTCTCTCTATCGCACTAATATGTAAGAGTGATAGAGACAGAAAGCGCTTCGTTGTTGGAGCGCAAGCGATTGGCATATTGGCTAGGCCTCCAGAACAACTAAATTTACCTAATGATTCGGTTATTAAAATAAAAACAAAAATTGACATCTTGGCAAGGCACATTGGGAGCGTAGCCAACATGCCAAACGTTCGCGCTACGACAACGAAACCTATCGTTGTCTCTCTATCGCACTAATATGTAAGAGTGATAGAGAAAGAAAGCGCTTCGTTGTTGGAGCCCAAGCGATTGGCATGTTGGCTAGGCCCCCAGAACAGCTTAATTTACCTAATGATTTGGTTATAAAAATAAAAACAAAAATTGGCATCTTGGCTAGGCACATTGGGAGCGTAGCCAACACGCCAAACGTTTGCGCTACGACAACGAAACGCTATCTTTGTCTCTCTATCGCACTAATATGTAAGAGTGATAGAGACAGAAAGCGCTTCGTTGTTGGAGCGCAAGCGATTGGCATGTTGGCTAGGCCCCTAGAACAGCTAAATTTACCTAATGATTCGGTTATTAAAAAAAACAAAAATTGGCATCTTGGCTAGGCACATTGGGAGCGTAGCCAATATGCCAATAGTTTGCGCTACGTCAACGGAACGCTACCTCCGTCTCTCTATCGCACTAATATGTAAGAGTGATAGAGACAAAGCGCTTCGTTGTCGGAGCGCAAACGATTGGCATCTTGGCTAGGCCCCTAGACCAGCTAAATTGAACCTAATGATTTGGTTAGTAAATTAAAAATAATACGGTTACTGAAACTATGCGTTATGCGACAGTCAATTTGTAAGATTTTATTCCATAAAATAGGTATAAATTAGACAAGAGGCTAACTACTATTACATCTACCTAACTATACGTAATTAGTACCTATACGGTACCCGGACTACATTTTTATTCGTGGAATATTATTTCGATTAAAAATCATGATTATATTTATTTGGTTAAGAATAAGTTATTCTCATTCAATTTTTTCTCGTACGAATTATTCCCGACCAAAATTATTTGAATATTTTTGACGGGAATAAAATCGAGATGATTTTATTCCTACGAATTCTTATTCAAATAATGATTTTATTCTTGAATGCCCAACACTGAGAAATGTGAACTGTTCCTATATAAGGGAGAACCGCCGGACAATCCGGACATACGAAACCAGTGTTGCCAAAGCTGAAACAAACAGGCTTTGCGCTCGCTGGGTCAGTAAGCACACATGTAATAAAACGTATCGTTGCAGGGTAGCGTACTGGAGACGCCAGTGGTGCTGGTTGGCAACAAGGTGGACCAGATCGGCGACCGCATGGTGTCCACCGAGGAGGGCCAGCGCCGCTGCAAGGAGATTGGCTGCGTGTGCTTCCACGAGATCTCCGTCCGCGAGAGCATCGACCAGGCGAGTGTTGCGTAGAGTAGCAAAGACCACCTCAACTACTAGACGGAGCACATAACACAATCGAGGTCGCCCACCACCACCACGCATAAGCGCACCCGTACAAAAACTACAAATTTAGTATAAGTAGGAGCGAAACCGCTCATTTCAGTTGCGCCCACAATTATGCTTTAGGGGTGTAGGTACTGAGTTGTTATAGTATAAAATGATGTAGAATACAACTTAGTTAAGCTGCTCAAATCGTAGCATTTTACAAGTTAAACTGGAACTATGTTCCTTCCTCCTCCTAAAGTATGAAGCATGTTCCTCGTGTACCTTGTCAAGTAAACGATTTATAAAGGATGACTCACGCTAGGCCGGGCCGGGGCCGGGCCGGAACTTCAGGCGCTACGTTTTCTATGGAAAGCACCACGTAATCACTGATCAGCCGTCAACCGTCATAGAAAATGACGTGTCGGACGTCTCGGAGCACGGCCCGGTCTAACGCGCGTGAGTCATCCAGATCATCCTTAATGCGGTGTCTGCGTAGCAATGTGTCCAGTCCGGCGACCGTATGCTACCCCATTGGAAAGGGATTACCGCAAAAAGATCGGCTTTTTGTGCTTTCAGATATTCAACATTTTGTCTACTTGACTGGGCGACTAAAAGTCGACTGTTTCATAATCAGTTTTCATAGATCAGTAATCGGTAGGTACTCATAATCAGTAATTTATTTGCTAACACGTGGTGCAAAAAGGTCATATTTTTAAAAAAGAACTACACGTTTGGTCACAAAGACCTCATGGGTCACAAAAATATCATGTGTACCCACCGCATGCATACCTTTACTTAGGTATATTTACTAGAAATCTTGAGTGGTATAATCCACCTTAACAGATACATACTCAAATATAAGGTTCCGTACTAAATTTATTTATATATAAGTAATTAAAACATTTCGCGATGTCGTACGTCATCATAATAGTGGTATTAGGTAATACTTAAGGAAACGTAAATCCCGTAAATCGCTCGGGGAGCATGTGATATTAAACCTACGTGTTAGGAACGTATCGTGCCTACCAAGTCGTACAGGTATGTTTGATGTTTGTACTCGTAACTCACATAAGCACCCGTGCCTACTTTATGAGCTAAAGCAGTTCATGTTTAGGCGTTACTTAATAAACAATAAGGGAGTATTACATTTTCCTCCCAACCTATTAATAGCGTTCAGTTCAATCCGGAGGTCCCGGGTTCAAACCCCGGCTCGTACCAATGAGTTTTTAGGAACTTATGTACGAAACATCATTTGATATTTACCAGTCGCTTTTCGGTGAAGGAAAACATCGTGAGGAAACCGGACTAATCCCAATAAGGCCTAGTTTACCCTCTGGGTTGGAAGGTCAGATGGCAGTCGTTTTCGTAATGACTCCTCTACACGAATGGCCAACGCCGGCCAATCCAAGGGACGCATTTATGCATTAGAGGGAGCAAGTGATATTGCTATCTCAGTCTACCGCATAGCTGCGTCCCTTGGATTGGCCGGCGTTGGCCATTCGTGTAGAGGAGCCATAAAAACTAGTGCCTACGATAATTCTCGGGATTAGTTGCCAAGCGGGCCCATACACGAGCCGTAGCAAAATGCCGGGACAACGAATGTGTGAAAGTAGATAAATGTAAAATACCTACCTATGACTACTTTTATTTAGTAATATGGCCTTGTGTTGATTACAATAGGTACATATGATACATGTCTGACATGTTTAATGTTTACGAACAGCCGCAAGTTTTACGTTACAGAGGATGACAGATTAAGGTTAGGATAACGACGCCGTTGTTGCGAATGCCAAATCGCCATGTGCGCGATTTTAAGGGACTGTCAACACCCAATGTCCTTGAAATTGATGTTACCTACTTAAGCATTTTTAAGAAAAACTATTTGTTTTAGTTAACCAAAAAAAACATGACTATTCATATTCATTATAGTTATTTCAAACACCACAGTCTCGGCCGTACTCGATACATGATTTGAACGAATCGGCGCGATAGAAATTAATTGCAAAGATTGGTTTAAAGTCACCATTATAAACGGTTCTAGAAATCTTAATTTTTTTACTTGTGGGTCTGCAATTAAAATAACAATTTCAAACCATTTATACCTAAACCGCTAACATAGATATAGATGGTCAAGCAAATCTTGTCAGTGGAAAAAGGCGCGAAATTCAAATTTTCTATGGGATGATATCCTTACGCGCCTACATTTTTCAAATTTTCCGCCTTTTTCTACTGACAAGATCTGCTTGACCCAGTATAGGTAGGTACTAACACTAACACATTTATTACACAAATAATCCACATTATTTTTATTTATTTCAATCATTTATTACAATAGTTTTCTTATTAAATATTCAGTAATATGTAACATGCGACAGTGCTATCTCATTTGTTTTGTATTTTGTTTCAGGTAACTATTTGCCAATCAAAATTCGAGCATTTAACGAATTTGGCATTCTCAACGACGGTATTCAGTCTTAATTTAACTTGGTATGTATTTATGTTTTGTCATCACTTAGATTGATTTTCTAAATTATTTTAATAGAATTCTATTCGCAATTAGTTTTGGGTATATACTTAGTGCAAGGCTGCGTAGTTAAGAAAATAATTAGATTATCTAAGTCATAGATTTATAAGGCATAGATTCCTAGTTCGTACACCCCAAGTGAAGCCATTACAAGTGCGACGTCACGTCACACTCGCATCATCGTATTCGAACGGCCCTCGCAGTACTCAAAGTCAAATCGGTCTGTGTACACCTCCCGTTTAAAAATCAAAAACTACAGGAAAGATGGTTGTTTGTACAGTGAATGGGTGTCACAACACATCATATAATAAAAACAAACCGCTTGATATTACATTTCACGCGTAAGTATCGAGTTTAATGTGATATTTTTACATAATCGTAAATACAAAAATCCAAATTTTCGTCAGCCGCCATTTCTTCTAAATGTTGCCAGTGTAGTGAATATTTTTTCCTCCAAATGGGACATGACGTCTACATTCTAAAATAAATACGCTCCATTAAATTTCATTGTATAATTATAGAAAGTTAATTATTTAGGTAAGTATTTACTTTTTTCTTATTTTTATTTTGTGTCATGTTCGTTTCAGTTTTCTGACTGATCTACTTCTGTCTGCGAGATAGAAGGAAAAAAATAGACTAAATCGGAATGACGCAATATGGAAACATTGGAAACGGACTAAACACAGTCGAATATGCTCTGTCCTATTTAAATTTATTCTTATTATTTTATGCACATTTGTTAAATAAATAAAAATAGTAAAAACTTATCAGCTATTTATTTAATCCTTATTTCACAAAGTACAGAAATGCAACAAATCCCAAAATAAACAAAAAGCTTTTGCTACAAAATCGAATCTATACACTTCCAAATTATTAATAACCAAGTGTGATGTTGTTAAAATTCCCCTACTTTGAGAGAAGTAAATGAATACTGGCAACATATTTTGTATATATGTGTGTGTTTGCTGAGCGTAAAACACGAGCGTTCCACGCACACATCGATCGTGTTTCGGCTTCACTTTTGGCAGGTTAGCCGTATGGAGACTATCCGTCTATGCGTTATTAGTTTAAGATCTAAGTAATTACAGTCACGTCAACTGTGAGACGGCGGCCATTGACTAAAGGGTGGCGTAATGACAACATTGACAACCCGTCACCTGCCCATTATTTGTTCATTTGCATACTCGTATTACTACTTGTGGAACTCCGATTTCACATTTTCAGGATTTCGTAATGAAATATGAACTCTTATAGGTTTGCTTTGTCCGTCTATCTTATGTTGTGAACTTGAATGACTTATGTTAAAACATGTTAAAAAGCTGTTATTTGGCAAATGTACACTACACCTACCACATCACGCATGACTAAATATTATGCTTAATTCTCGAAAAAAAAAAACATATATACTTACCCGTGGTTCCTACTCTGACCTCTAATGTTGTTTTTCTTATAAGTACGTTATGATTTCAGACAACACCTACACACCGTAAATATTTCTACTAATGTTATAAATGTGAAATTCTATATAATTGGATGTTCAGTCCAGATGTTTATTTATTTGGTGAAAAAATCAGCAGTGAAACTTGATTTCGGTGAATCATTCATTTATGTCCAAATTTTCTATGGATATTGTAAATCGTTACAAGAGGTCTTTGGAGGTTTATGATAAATACTGGAAGGCACTTTTATTTTGTTAACACATATTTATTATTTAAAATACAACATTGGATACACGTCTTGTTTTGACGGCTGGTGGAAGTAGAGTGATTGACAATAGGCCTGTTGCAAGTAACAAAGAATCATGGAAATAATGGTTTCAACGAAACATATATGTGGTATTATCTATGAAAAGGGACCTTATTGTCGATGGCGCTTACGACACTAACATCGATGAGCACAAAACGTAGTAGTTTAAAATTGGGGATTCTGGCCCATTTTAGTTATTTTGATTTCCAATTTAGCAATTAAGTTTCTTTGATTACTGGAACATTCAATGTTGCTGTCTATCCAATGCGGAGGTCAATTTATGTTATGTGACGCTGATGAACTTATCAGTCATCGGGTTTAAAGGTCCCTTTGTAGTTTTTTATAAATAACTCGTAAACGGTGACCTGTAGCAAAAATGTTCTGATACATAAGTAATCTGCGTAAAATTGTCTACATTAAATATGCTATACACTTTTTCGCTAGGATCAGTATTTAAAAAAATATTTAAGGTAAAAAGTTAAATATGATCAATTGTTAATATTTTTTGTAAATAACTCGTAAACGGTGGCCTGTACCAAAAAATGTTCTGATACATAAGTAATCTACTTAAAATCTACTCACACCAGAGGATGCTGAAGACCGGACGCTTAGCTAAAACGCTAGGTTGAAGGAGAAGAAGATTGATCCTAGCGAAAAAGTATATAGAATATTTAAGGCGCTCTTATACTCGAGTTTTACGTTTTCAAGGGGGTGAAGCAGACGAGTGGTAGAATGGGCAGGCGGGCGCCCCGCGCGGCGCACCGCACCATTCCCGCGCAGCACGTCTACGTCCTTATTCTGACGACATCGGTATTCTGAATCGTCAGTTCCGGGATTTTTAGTTCGGCAATTAATATTGAAAAAGATTTATTAGTAAATTCGAATGTTGATGAGTACTTAATGAAATTAAAAACCGGACAAGCGCGAGTCGGACTCGCCCACTGAGCCCACCGAGGGTTCCGAACTTTTTAGTATTTGTTGTTATAGCGGCAACAGAAATACATCATCTGTGAAAATTTCAACTGTCTATCTAACTAACTATCACGGTTCGTGAGATACAGCCTGCTGACAGACGGACGGACGAACGGACGGACAGCGGAGTCTTACTAATAGGGTTCCGTTTTACCCTTTGGGTAGGGAACCCTAAAAATGGTAGGTAAGACGGTGAGGTCGGTGAGTGTACCTAAATAATTATTAATTATATGTATACAATATGAGTGTATACTTGACTGATCATGTTTTTGTAAAAATCGATTTCGACTGGCAAAACATATTATTTTTTGGCAACCGGGTTTTTTAACCTAATTAGACCCCGCTGAATCCGAAATTGCCGGTTGATTGATCGAATTCTTGACTGGAAGTGAGATAGTTGATATTAAAGGTCCCTTTTTTTTAGTTTTTCGTAAATAACTCTTAAACGGTGGCGCATAGCAAAAATTTTCTTAAACATAAGTAATCTGCATAAAATTGCCTACAAGAAAGATTCCGTACAATTTTTCGCTAGGATCAATATTCAAAGAGATATTAAGGCGGGAAAGTTAATTATAATCACTTTTTGAAGGTCTCTTTTTTTAGTTTTTCGTAAATAACTCGTAAACGGTGGCCAATATAAAAAAAATTGTTAAACGTTAATAATCGACACAACATTTTCAATAAAAAAAGATTTAGTACATTTTTAGCAGGGATCAATATTTAAAAAGATAATAAAGAGGGAAAGTTAATTATAATAAATTCTAAGGTTCCTTGTTTTTATTTTTTCGTTAATAATTTGAAAAGTATGACTCATAGCAAAAACAAATTTTACACAAATAATAAACATAAAATTTCCTACAAGAAATATGTAGAACACTTTTCGCTAGGATCAATATTTAAAAAGACAAAGCATCCGGTAAGTCAATTATAATCAATTTTAAAGTCCCTTTTTAGTTTTTTGTAAATAACTCGTAAACGGTGTCCCATAGCACAATAGGTTTTTATGAATAAATAATCTCCATAAAATTTTCTGCAAAAAACATCTGAACACTTTTCTCTAGGATCAATATTTAAAACGATATTAAAGGAAGAAAGTTAATCACAATCAGTTCACAGGTCGCTTTTTTTTCGTAAATAACTCGTAAACGGTTGCAACGGGGGCAGTTGCAAAAAATATTATACATAAATATTGAACATAAAATTGTCCACAAAAAAGGTTTTGTACACTTTTTCACTACGATCAATATTTAATGAGGTATTAAAGGGGGTAAGTTAATTATAATCAATTTCCAGGTCCCTATTTTAAGTTTTTCGTAAATGACTCGTAAACGGTGGCCCATAGCAAAATAGGTTCTTAATGTTAACTAACCCCCCTTGGCTAAAAAGTGGCCTCCATGTTTAAAATTCATTTGTTTACGTAAGATGTCCGTCTTTGGGTCACGAATTTACATGTGTGTACCAAATTTCAACTTAATTGGTCCAGTACTTTTGAAGAAAATGGGCTGTGACAGACGGACAGACAGACAGACAGTCGCACGAGTGATCCTATAAGGGTTCCGTTTTTTCCTTTTGAGGTACGGGACCCTAAAAACTAAAAAAAGTGACATGTGAATTGATTGTAATGAACTTTCTTCCTTTAATATCGTTTTAAATATTGATCCTAGAGAAAAGTGTTCAGATGTTTTTTGTAGGAAATTTTATGTAGATTATTTATTCATAAAACCTATTTTGCTATGGGACACCGTTTACGAGTTATTTACAAAAAACTAAAAAGGGACTTTAAAATTGATTGTAATTAACTTACCGGCTGCTTTGTCTTTTTAAATATTGATCCTAGCGAAAAGTGTTCTACATGTTTCTTGTAGGAAATTTTATGTTTATTATTTATGTGTGATCAACAGGGTAAAGACCGGTAGTGATCACCGAATCGTAAGAGGCACACTGAATATCAATATTAAACTTGAAAGGTCCAGCCTGATGAAGTCTACGCTCCGACTCCGACCTACTCGAGCCCATGTTCAAAACCCCGAAAGCTTTCAACTCGAGCTCTCTAACCGCTTTGCTTGCCTAGAGAACTTGGCTTCAGTGGACGAAATCAACGACGGGCTAGTGGAAACTATCCACACAGTAGGGTCTAAGTTTTTTAGACCCCGCCGTAAAGATAGACCTCAGAAATTGACCGAGCAAACCTTAAACCTCATGGCTGAACGACGCTCGCTACAGTTGCAGTCTCCCGATGACGCGGAGTCATATAGGCAGCTCAATAGACGTATATCTAAGTCCTTGCGACATGATCTGCGTCTCTTTAATACTAACCGTATTAAAGAGACTATTGAGCGAAACCAAGGCTCCAAAGTGTTCGCAAAGGACAAAGCAACGCAAGCAAAGCAAGGGTCTATTGGGCAAAGCCAGCTGACAAAGCTGAAACGGGAAGATGGCAGCATAGCGTCGAGCAAAGCGGAGGTTTTAGGTGAGATCGAGAGGTTCTATGGACAGTTATACACTTCGATCGCAAAGCCCGTTGACAGCTTGGTAGGAGATCCAAGAGCCAAGCTGTCCCGACATTATACCGAAGATATCCCGGACATCAGTCTGTACGAGATTAGGATGGCCCTGAAGCAGCTTAAGAACAACAAGGCGCCGGGCAAAGACGAAATCACTTCAGAGCTTCTGAGAGCGGGTGGAACACCGGTACTTAAAGTCCTCCAGAAGCTCTTTAATTCCGCCTTGTCCGAGGGCATAACGCCTGAAACATGGAATAGAGGCGAGGTGGTGCTGTTCTTCAAAAAAGGTGATAACAACCTATTGAAGAACTACAGACCCATCATGCTTCTGAGCCATGTCTATAAGCTGTTTTCAAGGGTCATCACGAACCGTCTCGAACACAGACTTGATGACTTCCAGCCTCCCGAACAAGCCGGTTTCCGAAAAGGCTATAGTACCATAGACCACATCCATACGCTGCGGCAAGTTATACAGAAGACCTAAGAGTATAACTTGCCATTATGCTTAGCGTTTGTGGACTATGAGAAAGCCTCCGATTCGGTGGAAATATGGGCGGTGCTTGAGTCTCTTCAGCGATGCCATATTGACTATCGGTACATCGAAGTGTTGAAGTGTTTGTATAATAACGCCACCATGTCGGTCCGAGTACAGGAGCAGAGCACGAGGGCAATTCCATTGCAAAGAGGCGTAAGGCAGGGAGACGTTATCTCTCCGAAACTGTTTACTGCCGTAATGGAAGACGCCTTCAAGCTCCTGGAATGGGAAGGACTTGGCATTAGACATGTGTAAGTAATGCTCGTAATATCACAAATGAGATATCTCTCGAACGCGTACTATGGCATCACGTATCACTTCGCGAAATCAACCAGTACTTCAAACATCACGCATCACGCGAGCCGCGCGAGCGCCAACGACCGGCCCGGCCGAAGCGCGCGAAATTGATTCAATTCCACACAGATTGACGCGCCGATATGAATAGTCAGTTCAAGTCTACTCACAGAGCGCGTAATGTGTAATGCCACTTGTGATAGTGTCATGTTTGTTCGCCATGCCTTCATTGCTTTGTTATCTCGCTCGCACTCGCACTCAGTGCTCGCTCGCTCTCGCTCTGCGATGCTTTCGGCTATCTTCGGAATAATTCGGATCGGTCCGCTCGGCCGATCGCCGCGGTGCGTTTAAGTTGTCGCAAATTTCACTAATATTCTTACGAATAAGATTTGCTGCATCTGCAATAGATTTAAAACTCTAATGCGTCCACGTAGAGCTTAAAATGTTTTCTTATAGTACGAGAAGGACGTGGCTAAATCGAGTAATTTATTTGAGATTTTGAATTTGACGAAAACAAAACCGTTCTTTATTATTGTTGTGAAATGTTTGGTTGACTTTCGCGGTTCGCGGTAAACGAAGTACGAGTTATTACTTGTTTATCCCGTAATTTAATTGTGATTGAGACTGAGTGTAGATATTCGATTTGTGTAGGTATATAGTGTACATATAATGTAAATTGTAGAAAAAGAAACATGTAAATATTGTAAATAATGTATTATATAAATCAAGTTGATTTCTAAATACACCAAACTTCGCATTTAGTTTACGTATATAATAGACGTATATTTTATTCTACTTTTAATTCATATTTCTTAAATAATTATCGAAGTTTGGCAGTCCTAAGCCTGGAATTCCATTTTGTTTTGGTAAAGTATGAAGGGAAATCAATTTGAATGCAGGTATATCTAGATATCTACCTCCGAATCAAAGACATATGTAACTTCGTATAAGACGAATAAAGTCTAAGGAAAAAACGTGCCTCGGAATTCAAGTAAAAGTCATTCTCGAATAGATGCCGCACACACCTTTAGCCTATCCTCGGCTAGATGGCGTGACGAAAAAATAAAAACAAGGAACCTTAGAATTTATTATAATTAACTTTCCCTCTTTATTATCTTTTTAAATATTGATCCCTGCTAAAAATGTACTGAATCTTTTTTATTGAAAATTTTGTATAGATTATTAGTTAATTTTTTTTATATTGGCCACCGTTTACGAGTTATTTACGAAAAACTAAAAAAAGGGACCTTTAATATCACATATCTCACTTCCAGTCAAGAATTCGATCAAGCAACCGGCAAATTCGGATTCAGCGGGGTCTAATTAGGTTAAAAAACCCGGTTGCCAAAAAGTAATATGTTTTGCCAGTAGAAATCGATTTTTACAAAAATGTGACCAGTCTAAATTATTCAATTTGATTAATTTTATAGCCTTTTAAAATATGTTTACACAATTTATCAATCGTGACTGAATTCCGGATTGGTTAGATGGGTGTGTGCCTTTGCTGCCCAACTTGTTATAAAATGACAATATGACGGACGAATGTCTGAAATGTCACCGTATTTAAGAATTATTTTGCTTTTCTTCGTAAGTATGTTGAAAAACATTGTGTGTATAACATATTTGCATATTTATACTGTGATTACCCATTTTATGAAACGTCCGCTAAACTAGCACAGGTCCGACGCTGACAGTGGTCACGGGCGTACTGGCGTGAGGAATAGGCGCAAGGTATTGCCGCGTAGGGTGTAATTTAGTAGGCAAAATGTTGAATTCATCAAATGATGAATGAAAAAATTAACGTATCGATAAAAGGACAAGCAATAATGAAGATTTACTTAAAAGCTATCGACTGAAGTAAGTTTCATATACATTTTCGTCCTAGTACTTCTAACATAAGGAAATAAAGACAGTGTTAGGCATGTTTTCAACTTAAGATTCTATCGAGAAAATAATGAGCCGTCGTGTTTCTGACAAGCAATAACGTAGTTCAAGGACTGAAGTTATATATACTAGAAAATAATGCATGAAATCCTTGTAAAAGTCTGTAAATATGGTGGTGGTAATCAAAGAAACTTAATTGCTAAATTGGAAATCAAAATAACTAAAATGGGCCAGAATCACCAATTTTAAACTACTACGTTTAGTGCTCATCGATGTTAGTGTCGTAAGCGCCATCGACAATAAGGTCCCTTTTCATAGATAATACCACATATGTACTTATGTTAATATGATTCTAAAAAATGGCCCAATCTCAGTATAAACTGAAGGATTATTAATATATTCAATAAAATAAAAGTGCAAAATTCTCCAATCGGCCATTTTTACTGAAACGCCAATCAGAAACGTTCTAAACAGTGACGTCATCAATCCATAACATATTTCTTAGAGCAACATAGACAACCTCATTGACCGAAATCTATACGTGGGCACCAAAGAGTTCGAAAGGTGCAAAAAAAATGTTATTTCGCCACTAAACATTTATTACGTCCAAAAAATATTATTACACGATATAAAGTAGATATCTATTTGTTATTATTTAAATAAAATGCTAAATAATACGATATTTCAACAACAAACTTTTTTAATTATTTGGCTCAATGGAACTATCATTGCCATGTTGGCTGTCATAACTAGAAAAAATGAAAAATTAAAAAGTAAAACCGGCGTTCGGTGATTTTCACTCAAAATTTACATGTATCTAAATAATTCATCTTAAACTGCAACCGTGTGAGAGTTTTTGTGTAAAATGAGTTATTGTGATAAATTTTTGTAATGTATTTATCATCCCTAATCGTAATATATGGTGCTGAATTAACAATATCATTCGGATTCAAGGGAAATTCGTAACTGTAAGTATGTAAACAATATCTACCACCCTACCACCAACTAAATGATGACGTCACAAATGGCATGCGAGGCGTTTTCGCGCGAAGTTTAAACTAGCTATAATAAAATGCAATTATCTATGTTAAATCTTATGAGTATAACTAAAATATAGTGTTTTTCGTAACTAATACAAGTGTACCGACGATATTAAAAGGGTTTTCAAAATTTGTCATCAGGCCTATTCTCAAGTTTGATTTTAAACATACTTCAAACTAGAGCTTCTATATTCAAAGTGAATGTGTCAAGCCAGTGTCGTTTGCATATATACAGCCTCTATAATTTACATAGACCACCTCAAACTACTAGACGGAGCTCATCATAAGTCAATCGAGGTCACCACACATATCCCGTATATAGCATAGCGACCGCTTAATATTTCAGTTGAGCCCACAATTAGGACCACTACTTGAGTATTTTAAAAATATTTATAATTATTAAGCTTTAGGGCTGTTCTTGGGCTATTATAGAATAAAATAGCATAGAATACAACTCTATTGTGCTGCTGGATTCGAAGCATTTTACAAGTAAAATTGTACATATTTATGTGTGGTGATCTCGTGCTCTTTATAAACGCTTCATAATGCGGTGTCTGTGTAGTCTGTGCATATTTATAATATTTATATATTTAACCCTTAAATTGACAAGTGTTGATCGCTTTTTTTGTGTTATTACACTGAGAGAAAAATCACCACCAGGAATTAATAAACAGTTCTGTACTGGGGGAAAAAAAAGAAGTTTTAGTAGTAATCATGGAAGTTTCACTATTTCTGTAAAATTTATTTATTTCTACAAACAGCTCAGTAATACTAAATCTAATTTCAGCAAACAGACTTTAGTAAATGGAGCATTAAACAAAGTTCAGTATTTGTTACAATCCATTTTTATTA
The DNA here is from genome assembly GCF_910591565.1 of Cydia splendana. Classification (NCBI taxonomy): domain Eukaryota; kingdom Metazoa; phylum Arthropoda; class Insecta; order Lepidoptera; family Tortricidae; genus Cydia; species Cydia splendana. The sequence continues at coordinate 20,608,402 of NC_085962.1, forward strand.
CTACTAAAATTCTCCGATTTTTACTAGTAAAGTTTGTGATTTTTGGAAAAAAGCATCTGTGATTTCAAGTTATGATTTTAGTAAATGTCTCACTTACATAGTTTTGTAATATCTAAAAAACGAGTTCGCGGGAATAACATATATTACCCCATTTAAAATAACAATTCAGTTGTTACTATAGCGACATTACAAAGTTTACTGGTATTTAGTAGATAGACTTGTTGTGTTTATGTTCATTGTTGTACCAATCACTAAACGAGTTTTGTAATACCAACACCGCTACTTGCTACGTTCATTTGGTTAGAGTTAGTATTGTGTCGGATGTCGGGCGGGCGTGTCTCGTGTCTTCTTTGTTTAAAACATACTTAAGTTAAATAATAAATTTAGGATATATTGTGGGCCATGGACATATTAACCCGCGACCTACTGTGTAGTTGGGGTCTACAGGAATATATTGTTCTGCAACTTCGAGCTAGCTGTTGTTATTCTAGTGATAATGACATCAAAGGTAAATCTAAACTGTTTGCAATTCCAACCTCCCTAGCACAGGTGCGCCGCGAGAGCATGTTGCGCGCGTAATAACTACTAGTCTCTTTCTGACTGTATGAATAAGAAAGGAATGGGTAGAATATCTCGACAGGCTTTTATAGTGCCTCTTTAGTACAGAGATATACTACCAAATGCTTTTTTATTCATACAGACAGAAATAGAGACGGGTAGCTACCACGCGCGCGACATGCTCTCGCGGCGCCCGTTTGCTAGTGGCGGAGGAATTGCAAACAGTTTAGTTTTTGCCTGTGACGTCATTATCTCTAGAATAACAACAGCTAGCTTGGAATCGCAGTACAGTTTAGTAAAACCTATGACGTCATCGTCTCCGATATTGCTAAAGCACGCTTAGAATTACAAAACGGTTAGTTTTCACCCATGACGTCATCACCTCCGATATTGCTAAAGCACCTCTCGGAATAACAAAACCAAATTTCTGAAATTACTCTAGCATACTTCAAATTACAAATATAGAAGTTGTATTTCCTACTAAATGGAAATTGCAAAAGTCAATTTGTTCCTATTAGTTGACTCTCCTTGTCCCCGGATTAAGTTTTATTTTTGTAATTCTAAGTGTGTTTTTGTTAGTTTTTTCTCTCAGTGTATGTGATCGTTTATTGTAGAAAAATCATGAAAAAAATCTAGGTATTTATAATAGTTTCGAAAAAAACATATGTCAAATATGTTGGACGTTGCCAGGTTCAGCGTAAATTAATGAAATACCTAGCCGCGTAAGGAAAAAACGTCCAGTATTTTAGACGTTGCCGAGTATACAGTAAGAACTTTATGTGCATAAGGTTTTATTAGTCAAATTCATGTTTTTTTTAATAAATAAGTATAGAATAATTGAATTTTTATTAGAAATACACTTACCTACTGATAATGTCAGTCTTATGCAATGAATTTAAGTAAAACCTATTATTTTTGTTGTTTCTACAATAACTTCATTGCTCGTAGGTAGGTGGTAAATTTTTAACTGTCATTGATGTCATTATTTAATATTATATCCAACTTAGCGGGGTATGGTAGGATGCAATAACATCTGAGCAATCGTTATTATAATAATACATTTTTTTTATCAAAATTTTCATTAAAAATTATCAATTGAAATCGGGTCTTTCTCTCGATGAACGAACAGGAAAAAAAATCGTAAAATTTGGTTCATTAAGTTGTAATACGGAAGTAATGACTTTATTTAAACATTTTGAAATACTTAACATCCTTCTGTTTAATGTATTTACCACAAAAACACCCAAAAAAATTAATAAATTTTCTCTTTGCATACTTGGCAACGTCCAACATATTGGACTTAGCAGTTAGTGCCGTGTAATCGACAACGGGCAAAATACTGGACATTCCACTTTTTAAGTGTGTTTTACTCATAAATACAACGATTTTTTTGTAAATCATACTGCCATGTAAGAAATAGTTAAGTAGTAACTTATTACATGTTATAACGCTGCATAATACTGTCATATAAAAAAATATTGATATATAGGAAAAATGTCTGTCTGTCGGATGCTTTCTTGCAAGTTCTGCGTTCTGGAGGACTTTGATAAAGATATTATTGTTCACACTTAAAAATAACATATTATTCCTATTGTTCTTGGGATGTACCAGTATAGTGGACGTTAACAATTTAAGGGTTTGCCTATACTACAACTACATAAAATGCATAAGGAATACAGCCACATTGTTCACGGAATCATTGGAATCAACAATTAAAAGATGTCTACAGCAGACGGTAATGAAATTCCTGCGCCACTAGCATTAAAAATTAAAACTAAACATTTATTTTACTGCGCATCCATTCGAAGGAAATAGGCTATAAGATTGTTTAGATTTAGATAGGTGTTATAAATTACTATAAGTAATTATTTGTAAAAATATTTACCTAACAAACAGTGTAAACGCTTCGTATTTTAATTCATTCGTACAGCATAAGTATAGATGGTCAAGCAAATCTTGTCAGTAGAAAAAGGCGCGAAATTCAAATTTGCTATGGGACGATATCCTTTCGCGCCTACATTTTTCAAATTTGCCGTTTTTTCTACTGACAGGATCTGCTTGACCCAATATAGGTAATATAAATCAGTCAAATAACATAAAAATAAACTCAACTAAAATATATCAAATCAAATTTTAAACAATGTAGGTTTAGTATTCCCTGATTGCTAATATTGGCCTGATGACAGTAACAAAGAATCATGGAAATAATAGTTTCGAAGAAACATATAATGTTAATATGGTTCTATAAAATGGCCCAATCTCAGTATAAACAGTAGGATTATTAATATATTCAATAAAATAAAAGTGCAAAATTCTCCAATCAGCCATTTTGACTGAAACGCCAATCAGAAGCGACCTAAGGAGTGACGTCATCAATCCATGACGTATTTCTTAGAACAGCATAGACAACCTCATTGACCGTAATCCATACATCCTCACCAAAGAGTTTGGAGGGTCAAAAAAAATGTTATTTCGCCACTAAACATTTATTACGTCCAGAAAATATTATTACACGATGTAAAGTAAATATTTATTTGTTATTAAATAAATAAAACGCTAAATAATATGATATTTACCAAAAAACTTTTTTCATTATTTGGCTGAATGGAACTATCATTGCCATGTTGGCTGTCGTAACCAGAAAAAATGAAAAATGTATTTATCATCCCTAATCATAATATATGGTGCTGAATTTACAATATCATTCGGATTCAAGGGAAAATTCGTAACTGTAAGTATGTACCTAAACAATGTCTATCACCCTTCCACCAACTAATTAATGATGTCACAAATGGCTTGCGAGGCGTTTTCGCGCGAGGTTTAAACTACCTATAAAAAACTGCAATTATTTATGTTAAATCTTACGAGTATAGCTGAAACATTGTGTTTTTCGGAACCAGTACAAGTGTACCCACAATAATAAAAGGGATTTCAAAATTTGTCATCAGGCCAATTATACAGTCCAATTTTGCTCGTAATAGAGGTACATACTTAATGTGGGCTCGGGGAACCTTGAGTCCTATGACACTGACAGTTATTTCCACGACACAACCTTGTAGTGGCGTCACCGTTACATTAAAATCGAATTGGCGGTGTCTAAAAATGACATTTATTAATTTTAGGTAGATATATGCCATTACAATAATATTCCGTTGGAATTATAATAGTACTAGCGGTTGACCAAAATCAGCTGCAAATGGTGTTAAAGGTATGAAAATCGGCACGATTCATCTTTAGGCCATTTGAATCAATTTGACCCGTAGCACCAAAAAAAAAAACAAAAGGAAAGGAGTTATGACGTCATCTTTTTTTTGTATGGAAAATAAAAAAAAAATGTTCAGAAATCTATCGTGTGTAGAATTAAATGAAAGGGCATTTTGAGCCGGTTCTAAAAATATATCACATTATTATATTTCCGTCACTTGCATTCAATTAAAATTAAAATAATTTTCAATACATACCAAGTTTGGGCTCCTCCAGACACGAAAACATTGAATTATTTTTTGTAAAATATACCTCAAGTAATACCCAATATCTAACCCCAAGAAATTAATTTCGAAAATATTTAGTTTTAGTATTTTTTTAATTTTTTTATTATTACAAATTGTGATCTATCAATCTAGCGATGAAACGGCCTCCTAGCCTAGTCGATAGTGACCCTGCCTATGAAGCAGGAGGTCCCAGGTTCGAATCCTGGTAAGGGCATTTATTTGTGTGTTCATCATCATCATCACACAAATAAATGCCCATATGCACATATATACAAGCCCCGGTAAGGGCACCTGCATTGCACCTGATTCCCGAATTTCAGGCTGTACCGCTATCGCTATAATAATTATTAACATTTATAAGAAATTATCTCAATCAGACTTTACGTTTACGTCCTGCAAAACGTACTTCGTTTGGAAGATATCGACTAGTGCGGATCAAAAACAGAAAACAACAGTAGTAACAAACAAAGGACTCTGATGACATAAAAACACGTGGCGCATACAAGGCGTTAGCACTCGTACTGACGTAGCGAATTAGCGATCGCGGCGTACCTAGTGACAGGTCAGATAGTGTTACTATAACTAAAAATTTAATTCACATCGATTTTCAAAGCTAAAATTATATATTTATTTATTTATTTATTTATTTATTTATGTTATGGAGATCCAACAGCTATCTATACAGAGTATGCCAAATTAATAAGAGATGAAAAGCCAATTACAGGATCACACATGTAGCTACAGATTATTACATTTAAGTTTACTTAAATGAAAAGTGTCAACGCTCGGACACAGCAACACACAACATAAAGTTTTTTACAGTACCTACATATTAAGTACAATCCAAAAATGACAATATTATAAAACACCTACAATCAGAAATACAATAGAAAAGTAGCAAACAAAGATTGATTACACATGCTCAATCAAAACATTTTAGCGTCAAATAATGTTTAACCAAAGGTATCTTACAATTAAATATATCTATATCTAATTGGTTTGCCAGGTTGTTTAAAGCTCTACTCGCACGCGACAAGAAACTATTCTGTCTGTATTTGGACGATGAAAATTTAATGGAAATAGGAGGATAATACCTTTTACAACGAGTGGGAGTATTAAAAGAGAGATTGGAAAGTAGTTCAGGACTATCCACCAAACCAGTAGTGATACTAAGTAAATAACTTATGTCAGCTATTTCCCGCCGTTTTTGAAGTGGTACAAAGTGATGTCTTTTACAAATAGATAGATAGTTAGAGGAGCTATAAGGAGATTTATAAAGTAACTACATTTTTTTTGCATAATTAATAAATAAGTATTCCAGGCACAATGTGACGTTTAGCGTCGCAGTTAGGGTTGGAAAGAGGTAGGAAGGAAATGAAAGTTTAATTTAGAAAAGTTAATTAATATTAGGTATTAAAAAATTACAATAAGTTAGCTAGGGCCGTGAGTCCTTATAACTGAGCCGACAAGAATGAAATAATGAAACAAGTCCTTAATAGGAGGCACTTTTCTGGCACTCTACTTTCATTCCTTTCCTATCTCTTTCTAACTCTGCATGCGACGCTAAACGTCACTTTCAAAATTCTAAAGTAAAAACAACATCCGTGTTTTAAAAATTCTAAACCCTTTGGCCTTACTTTCGAATTCTTAATTAAGTTATTGATTCTACTCGTTACTGTCTTGTAATTAATTAAATCTCAAACTTATTGTAATTTTAAATACATAATATTAACTAACTTTTCTAAACCAAACTTTAATTTCCTTCTTACCTCTTTCCAACTTTCATTTCCTTCCTACCTCTTTCCAACCCTAACTGCGACGCTAAACGTCACATTGGCTGTGGCGAAAATAACTTCAACCTAAACCATGCACTTAATTGCAAGAAGGGAGGGCTCATAAAAAGAGGCCAGCCACGACCAACACAGAGACGATATCAAAAGTTGGGCTGAACCAGCATGGGGTTCGGCTACTACTGAGCCAATAATGCGAGCCGCAACCTTAGATCAACCAGGGCTAATAAGCGACTTACTACTAGAAAGTGTATGGGAGCCAGCGAGGAAGGCGTTCTTTGACGTTCGCATTGTAAATGCCGACGCCGCCTCGTATGGTCTACTCACATGGCCCACGATTGCCCAAATACACGCTCGCGAAAAACTTCGCAAATACGACCTGGCTGCAGAAGATCTCAGAGCCTCATTCACTCCTCTTGTGGGCTCCTGTGATGCGCTGTCGGAACGGAATATGAATCCTTAATAAAAATAACATCCCTTAAGCTCCATGAAAAATGGTCCAAACCATACTCACAAATAATCAACTGGATCAAAGTCAAAATACAAATATCAATCATCAGAGCTGTCTCTCTAAGAATTAGAGGAACGAGAAGAAGGATAGAAAGATTTGGATCTGAAGACGGCTGTGGAATACCCATCCTTGAAGATTAGATTTCTCTTCTTTCTACCGCACAACTGTATTGAAATAAGCTTAAAATTATATTATTTAACGTAATAAATGTGTTATTACCAATTCCAGGCACAATAAATGAGGATATTCTATTTCATAATAAAATATATAAATGAACTGACGTAGCAACGAACGCGCGTTTAACGGGTAATAAATTATGATAAGAAAATGAAATGTTTGCATTTTTATTTTTCGAAAACTTTCGTTTTTTTACTTAATTTATGCCAAAAACTTAAATCATTACAAAAACAACAACATGACAACTACGATCATATATAACCATGGATACCGCCTTTAGGAACATTATATACCGTTCAAATTCTCGGGCCAAATTAGCACACATACACAATTACGCCTACATTCAAATAAGACGACGCGTTTACAGAGCCTGTAATCAAAGCTCGTAAACAAAATAAGAGTCATCTTTATTACACTAATGGTACATAGCTAAGTGTAGATGAAATGCATATAATGTCAATAACTACCAATCAGCGACATTAATCCGCTAATAACCTTCTTGCTGTACGTACTGGCCGCTGAGAGTTCGCGGTTCATATTTGATTAGAATATGACTTGGACAGGGATAGGTTTATGCCATACAGTGAAGAACCAGTCAAATAATTCACGTATAATAATTTAATGCAGATTAAAAGATAACTAGTTAAAATGTTGTTATGACATGACAGACTAACTCAACATAAGTAAATATATCATTGTTGTATAAATGTATTCCGCTATAATAAGTATTTTGTATATTTTATTATCAATCTGCATGGCAGTGCGAAGTCACGTTCAGGTATAGTCTGTCCGTATTTCTAAGATCAAGTACGCCATAGTAAATGTATGGCGAACTTGATCTTAGAAATCGGACTGGCTATACAGTCTGCAAAATTTACATGGGTACACGAATCGGGTCAAAAATATTTGAACAGGCGGAGTCACAATAAATCCCCACTTTCAGTTCAGAATATTTTATATGTATATAGCCGGTCAAGCAAGTTTGTCAGTAGAAAAAGGTGCAAAATTAAAATTTTGTATAGGACCACAGCCGTTCGCGCGCTTACATTTTCTAAATTTGCCGCTCTTATAATATTTTAAACTTTCGCGTTTTGAACACATATTAACTCACATTATACGAAATGAAACTGATTTACGTCGGTAAATCAAGGTAATTGAATATAATTCGCGTTAGACCCGTCTATAATGTGAGTTAATATGTTTGCCGCTCTTTTCTACTGACGGAAATGGCTTAAGAGAGAACCTACATATATGTGACAGTAGAGGGTGGATTCAAATGATCAACATTTTCAGATAATGTGTGTATTTGTTAAATTATTTCAGTGAAAGGATGATAGGAAAAATGTATCTACATATAGGAGACCGGGTATGATTATCTCACGGGTTATATCTCATGAATAGAACATATTCTAGATATCTTGCCAGGCATCCACTCAATTTCATGTCTCTCTAATTGGACAGCTTTTTTCCACAGTTCTCTGCGAATAGCATCTTGTGGGAATCTGAATGGAAAGTAATGTAAAATGACAATACCAAATTTGATTATTAATTTGAAATAACTAGGTAGTTTTTTTATAGCTCCATCTCATGAAATAAAAAAGGAAAATACAAATCTGTAAGAAGGAATTTATTACTACATTTATAATTATATAGAAAATACCTAAACCAAACACAAGTTAATAAAATAGTCTACTTCATTTAGCATAACATCATCCCTATTATCCTCGCAATTTAAAAAGTCGTATGTTGTTATGAAAGTCGTATGCAGTTGTTACGTTTTAGCTTAGCACGGTAGTATTGAAAACAAATCGTCATGTTTTTTTCCAAATTCTACTGAAGTTATCTGTTTACTACAAGTGAAAAGTGATTCCACTGTCCTTGGTATGGGGCTATTCATAAATTACGTCATTTCAAATTAGGGGGGGGGGATCTGGACATCGGATGATGGTAGCATGACGTAGGAGGAAACGGGGTCATTAGAAGCATGATTTTTGGATGATTTTAGGGGGGGGGGGGTCATAAATCGTCAAAAAACGATGACGTAATTTATGGACAGCCCCTATGAACTAAAATAACTTCTGCACCACTTCACGACATATGAATATATTTTTAATTACAAAAAAAAACGTTGTTTTTATAAATCAATTTAGCCATTTGTCACTGACTGTCATCTCGGTGGTACTGAGATTGCCAATCGAGCAGTTTGTAAGTACCGCCTATCGCGGGGTAGTTTGCGTTGGGTCATAATTGAGCGGACAGAATACTTCCATGTATAGCATTTCGCTGCATGACAAGCATTCGAAATGCAGATTATATTTTTAAAAACATGTTTACCGATGTGGCTGAATGCAAGTCATGCCTATAAAAAAAAGTTACGATATATCGACACGACCCGTCACTATAATGAACTGTCATAGGACTCAAGGTTCCCCGAGCCCACTATAGGTCGCCAAGAAGGCATGGCCTTGTTGAGCTTACTATGGGTTAGGATATGTGTGTAAGAATTTTCCATCAGTTGCCTCCAGAAACTCGCGAACTAAATTGACAGGTCAATGCGCACAAATGATACCACAGTTTGGCCAGTGCTTTTAATATCGATATTTAAAAAAAAGTTAGAATTAGAGAATATCGCGAAAATTCACCGCTAGGGGCGCTACTGTTGCGCGGTCAGTTAAAATTTATCTTTAAGTAATTTTGTTAAATAATTTTACAAATATTACTTTTTATTTCGAAAATTATGCATTTTTATAGTAGGTAATAGAGACAAGGATATTGGATAAACATATTGTAATTAAATAAATATTTTATTTTGTTATATTTGTTAGGAAAACCTACAGCTAGACTAAAAAGTTAGGTGATAACACTAATAACATAGAAACAGCGATATTGGCTCAAAATACAAATAAAGCCAGCCCAGACGGGGAAATATTTCGTACAATGTGATTAATTTCTCAATAATGTGATAAGATAAATACATTGTGACTTGTGTGGTGTGGACGCAAAAATTAAATCGTCTCGGTGATCCCTATTACTTTGACTGTAAAGTCCAGTCCCTAAACTGGACATTCAAGTTGACAATTCGGTCAGAATTTAAATAACTAGTAGTTCGCCCCGAACTGAGAACTCGCGGTTTGCCAAAAATTATATAGAGCGATCGACTTTGTTGCACCTACTTACTCGTATAGTTCGACATAACATAGTAGAAAATAATTTTCAATAATAAAATGGTTTTCCGGGTCAAGGTTCGAGTCCGGATCCGAGTCCGGGTCCGGGTCCAGTTCCGGGTCCAGGACCAGGTCCAGGTCTAGGTCTTGGTCCAGGTCCAAGTCCAGGTCCAAGTCCGGGTCCAGGTCCGGGTTCAGGTCCAGATAAGAGCCCGGATCCGGGTCAGGTCTGGCTCAAGGGCCACGGCCAGCTCCGTCAAAATCGAAATTCGAAATCGCCAAACATGTAGTCATTGAAGAGTTCTGTTCTGATCATCATCAGCAGTTCCACTTCATCAAATGCGACAGTTTTTATTGTAAATTCTTGATTTTCTGATGAAAATACACAAATATCTATACGCGTGCCTTTAAGATTTGAGGAGTTCCCTCGATTCCTCATGGATCCCATGATCAGAACTGGGTTTTGACAAAAACGGGACTAATCTGTATGCATACCTATACATACAATCAAAAAAAGAATTTTCAAAATCGGTCCAGTAAAACGGAGACCGAGTAACAAATAAAAAAAAACGGACAAGTGCGAGTCGGACTCGCCCACCGAGGGTTCCGTACTTTTTAGTATTTGTTGTTATAGCGGCAACATAAAAACATCATCTGTGAAAATTTCAACTGCCTAGCTATCACGGTTCATGAGATACAGCCTGGTGACAGACGGACGGACGGACGGACGGACGGATGGACGGACGGACAAACGGACGGACGGACAGCGGAGTCTTAGTAATAGGGTCCTGTTTTTACCCTTTGGGTACGGAACCCTAAAAATCACAATCGAATCTCCTCCTTTTGAGATTTCAAAGTCGGTTAATAAATGAGGGCGCCACTTTCTAAGTAGCTGTCACATTTTTGACGTAAAATGCTTACACATGGCAACAATTTATAGTCTGTCAAGCCATTTCCGTCAGTAGAAAAAAGCGGCTCAAAAATGTAGGCGCGAAGGGTTATCTTCTCATAGAAAATTTGAATCGACTTGGCGGGGGCACTGCCGTACCCCCAGATATCGCGCCTTTTTCTACTGAAAAACTTGTTTGACCGACTATAGTATGGAAATTTTAGAGTTCCATTTTATTTAATTTCTACTATTTTATGTCCCACTATAGGCGGCAATGGATCAAAAATCGCGTGGATATATACAAGGTCTGTGGAGCCCTTAACTGATACTGTATCTGTGGTAAGCCGAGATATTTCCTATCAAATGTCAAATACCTATATTATGTTTATTTTTATCTTGCTAATTATTTCAAAATGGTAAATTTGAAAACGATATTATAAAAGTGCAAGCCGAGCACTTTCATTTGATACCAAACTCGACCATACTTTCTTCCAAAAAGATGACCAAAATAGCAAGACCCCTCACAAATAGCTTTTTAGCCTTCTAAGCTCTTCTAGCTCAATCACCCCTTGATCGAGCCTGCTCATAATTTAATGACTAAAATAAAATGCCATCAACTACACGTTTACCCAATTTAATTTAAATTAGGACAAATTTACTTAAGTTCTTGAGTATCAAACTATCCTCTGATAGTTCAGCTTAAAAACATCGAAATGCCGGGACGTGCCCCTAGCCAGCCGCCGTGTCCCAAGTCGAATGTAAGAACTTCGTTCGCTTCGCTCGCTCGTTCGAAGAACTTCGTTCGCTTCGCTCGCTCGTTCGATTATGGATCAATCTCATCTACCGGCCACATGTACAAAATTAAATCACCAATTTTAGATTTATTGCCCCCAAACCTGCATACTAACCTTAACCTGCACATTAAACCATATTGCAATACTAACATCGAAATTTGTCAATTTCGCATCCGCACCTCCTGATTTGATCGGTAACGTCACAATCTTACAATCGAATAAATCTCTTTTCTCGTGACATTCATATAAATCGAAATTGTTTGTGGCCCCTAAACAATTATCAGTATCACATGGGTAGTAAGTGCAATATCTTACTTATCGATAATATTTTATCGACATATTATACTCGTAACTATTTTTTCTTTGCTATTCCTGGTATCATTTTATTTGTCAAACTCATGTCAGTTTAGTTCGCGAGATTCTAGAGGCGACTCTTAATTGATTTATTTGCCCTCGAAGAAAAAGCTGGACATATAGTTGATCAAACCAATTTGTCAGTCAGTAAGAACCAGGAAAACTATACTCATCCTTTTCTTTTGAGTGCTAGTACTAGTGTAAGACAAAGATAGTATGATTCTCTCTGTCAATGATTGAAATGTGACAGTCCTTTGACAAACTATATTTACGGTAAGTAATTGTTCTTGGACAGTCTAACCACCTTAAGCGCCACTTGCACCATCCCACCAACCCGGGGTTAACCCCACCAACCCGGGGTTAACCCACACACACACACACACACACACACACACACACACACACACACACACACACACACACACACACACACACACACACACACACACACACACACACACACACACACACACACACACACACACACACACACACACACACACACACACACACACACACACACACACACACACACATGCACACGCTCATACAAGTTGCATGCGGGTTTGTTTTTTAACCTATTACTATACTTTATAAATTGTATAGTTAATGCTTTGTTAATAGTAATCTTATTGTCAAACTTACTTTGCACTCCAGGGCCCCATGATACAGGCTCAGCCTAGTTTGGGTTCCGCCAGACATTTCTTTTATGTAAAAATTGTACTGTTTAACAATAAAAAAATAATTTGATTTTTTTTATTTTTGATTTGAAAACTTGGGTCCTTTGACAAAGTATATAAATTTACGGTAATTGTTCTTGGACAGTCTAACCACCTTAAGCGCCACTTGCACCATCCCACCAACCCAGGGTTAACCCCGGGTTAGTGGAACGGTAATTGTTCTTGGACAGTCTATTAACCACGTTAAGCGCCACTTGCACCATCCCACCAACCCGGGGTTAACCCCGGCTTAGTGGAATGGTGCAAGTAACTGCTCGCTCACAAAATCAAACGGAAAAACTTGGGGAGCATAGTAGGAGAGCCCAAGAGGGGATTTTTGTCTTTACTCGAGCGCGTCAGATTAAGATATGAGTGATATATTGCTACCCCGTGTAGTCTACCTTTACCCCTTTTTGCCATCTATGTTGAGCCCTTGGTTGGTGGGGGGTTCAACAAATTGTTAAGCAGATTGTGGATTTGGTCATATTAGTCCAAATTAACGCTATAATTATGCTATTACTAAATCTGATAATTATTTGCACGCATTTCCTTAATCTGACGGTTACAATGTAAAAATTAGGCGTCAAACTTATGTTCGTCAGATTAATAAAATGCCTACAAATAAGTGTTATATTAAGTTATAGAAAAAATATAGCATTAGGCACTTGTCCCACCAAGAGCGAGTAAACGATTAACTATCGGCGATTTTCTCGCCCAAGAAACGAACAAAAGATTAGGATCCTGTGTTAGTAAAAGAGACACATATATTAATAGTTCATCGCTGGCTGTTCACACTGCCGGCGAGAACACTCGCTCTACTAGTTTGTCGCCGCGATAAGATAAAACTAGCTCAGCGGTACTCGCTCGGCGATGCTCGCTTCGTAGTTAGAACTCAAGCTGCGAGACCAATCAGTCTGCGTGTTCAGCTACGCTGCACCGCCCGAGCGAGTGACGCGAGTAATATCCCGTCGCACTCGAACACTCGCCTATAGCCGAGCGACAAAACTATTGGAACTAACACTCGCTTCTCGCCGCTCGCCCACTCGTTTCTAGTTTATCGTTCTACTCGCTTATCGCTCATCGTCGGCGGTGAGACAAGTGCCTTAACGTGGACAAAAACGACCAAATTTTTACTCTTTTGAATTTGGAACTTTTATTTCTATATGAGTTCATAACTCGAATTTAATTTGTACTTGTACAAGTACGCGGGGACTTACGAGGCTATCGATTTTTACCACCTCCCGAAAAAAAAAATGTAGACGCTTTCCGCCTCGCTGGAAAATAGTATTATTGTGCAACGTGGGGGGTAAGCGAGATTCGAGTTTACAAATGCTTACCCCCGGAGTTACACACAATGTTTTTCATCACACTTGCGAAGAAAAAACTAAATTTTAAGCGAAATAATTCTTAAATACGGTGACATTTCAAACATTCGTCCGCCATATTGTCTTGTTTTGGCAGGTTAGGATTCGAAGGCACAGACCCACCCGGATTCAGCCATAATCGAAAATTGTGTAAAAAATAATTTAAACGGCTATTAAATTAATCAAATTAAATATTTTTAAACATACACATTATAAATAATTTATAAACGTCAGTATTTTCAATGTAAAACTCATTTAAAACTACTTTTTTCGTATAAATTAGTGACATAATTAAAAAAAACGCCATAACTCACTCGTGAGTTTTTTCAGAATCTATAACTCCCGCGGGAACAATATAGGCCTTTGTCTTTCAGTACACCTGCATGAAATAAGATCTTTTTCGAGCAAGTGTGATGAAAAAAACTTTATATTACTTTTTTTCTTCTTATCATCTAATATTTGAATTCAAATAGGTCTGTACGACGCTCGAGTAACCACACATTTAGCATCGACTGCTCCCCAACTATTACAATATAAATATACTTTTACTTGTATTTACATACTTTATTTTGAAATCTTCATACGTTCATAGCAATTATTTTTACCACGTCGTTAGTAAACAAGCATACGATCCACATAATAAGCGGTTACCATGGGCTATGGACGCTTGCAACTCCTGTAATACCTTAGGCGAGGTATGCCCGAGGAAAATTTTCAGATTCTGTCAAATTACCCCATTTCACACACAAGCACACTTGACGCACACTACCTCACTTTACTGGGACAGGTCAGTGACCCATCCTGTTTTTTTTAAGATGCAAATGAGAGTATTTTGAGTTTCGTGTTAACCACTAGCCTCCTTTGAGGAAGAGAAACTCTAAAAAAGTTCCATTGAAAGAAGGAAGAGAAACAATATATTTTATCTTACTCTCCTTGTCTGTTCATGTCACATGTGACGTATTTAAATGTAAATTAACTAAAATCGAATTCATTAGATACGCGTACTAAATAAACCGAATAAATACAGAAGTCGTCAAATGAAAAACGTTATTTAGGTACTACTCTATTCAATAGGGCTTTCGATAAGGCGCAAAATCAATTCAATGACAATTTCATTGAAATCATATGTGTATTCCGATGATGTTATTATTGTATAACTTACTTACCTTAGCTTAGCTTCAATCTGTATATATTTAATTGTAGTACCTAGCTAATAAGAAAATTTTGCATGCTTTTTCAAGTGAAATGTAGGGGAGAGCGGGGACAAACGTAACGGCGGGTGGAAAGGAAAGTAACTATTGCTCTGTAGGTGTATCTAATAGTCAAAACACCACTCCGCTGCTATTAGGTGATAGACAGTGGCGCCCCCTTCACTTGCATTCAGTCGAAACGGGCGCCACGTGCTATTAGGTTGTGTGAGAGGACCCAACGTGATTTTTCGAATCAATAGTACGTTTTTCGACTTTTAGTTATTTGATGTTTACGTTGTATTAAAATACATACAGTTTCTGAATATTTGCATATCCCCTAGAGTGGCATTGTCCGGCTCCCGGTCTCTACGGTAAGTGGCGGGGAGCCGGCAGACGGACAGACATAACAAGCCGTTGAATGGCGGCGCCTCAGATTTAACGGTGGGTTGAGGTTGAGTGGCGCGGCCATTTTGGAAAAATATACGTCAAGTGGCGGGGCCTCCAGGATGGTCATCGCGAATTTGGCGCGTGTTAGAAATATGACCGTTTCTCAAAAAATATGTATGAAGGATATATATTAACTATGTATTATTGAATTCAGCATAAAGTGGTTTATTTGATTGTATACCAATGAATTACATTCTATTTTATGTGAATTATGCTGGACTTGATCAAATCTCATATTATTACCAATTTTTTTCTACTTTCATGTATAAAAATACGTATAATTAGGAAATAAAACAATTGACTGTAGAAAAAGCAGTTTTTATGACAAAACAATACATTTAATATGATTCACACAGTTCTAACAAACTTTATTTTACGCGGGAATTCGACCGTTAAGGAATACCATCCTTGTTTATTGACGAATGCATCTTGCAAGAGTGAACAAGCAAGGCATAGTTTTAACGGTTTTATTTTAGGCGCGAAATACGATGTCGCACAGAGGCCGGGAGACGGTCTCTGCCACTCACGGGCTTGTTATGACGGAACCGTCTCCCGGTTCGCCGCCAATTAGGGAAGTGTCCGGCTCCCGCCCTCTGCCACGCAGGGGCATATTTAAAAAAATGGCCGCGCCATTTCTCCTACCCTTCAACCGGAGGCCCTGCCACCCGAAAGGATATTGATTAGATTGATTGCAATTTATTTTCTCGACCACGTTCCGTTTCAAAGATATCTTTCATATTTTCAGAAAAATGCGGTCGGGTACAAAAGTAACAAAGCCGTATAGGTACAAAAGTAACATTTACATCCCATACAATATATAGGTACCTATTGAATCTAATATGGTGTCACATGCTTAATGCGTCAATGATGATTTAAACCAGGGCTCGCCAAACCCCGGCCCGCGGGCCAAACCCGGCCCGCGAAGCGTTCCAATCCGGCCCGCCGACAGCGGTCCAATCCGGCCCGCGGGAGGCAGGCTCCAGGTGTTCAGCCCTATCAGTATCAGTTCAGCAGCAACCAGATACACCCTCCCCCCCCCCCCCCCCCCCCGGCGCCGACGGTGGCCCGCGCGAAACCTGATTTAAACGATGTATGCCATATTTGTGAGTGAAAAAACTCTGACCCTGAATTATCTGAGTAGAAAACATGTTTATAACAGAATAATTGACCTCATCACTTGAAATATAAACAATTTCTAACGAGGACTTAATATTGATTTGTTTTCTTAAAATGCTAATGTTTATGTAGTTAAAATGCAAATATTAAAGTGTGTGATCAATAATAATTTACATATTTAATTAGTACTTTTTTGATTTGATATACCTATCATATTATATTAATTACAGCCCACTGTGTCTTGTTACTTTTGACCCACACGTGTTACTTTCTGCACGCCAACGGGTCATGAGTAACAAAAGACGATTTTTTAGTCACTCTGGTACTTACATACAAAATACACAATTATAAGGTTAATCAAGATGTTAATGTACAGAACATGCAATGAAGTTATATATGACTACATTAATTTCATCAAAATAATAACGGTTAGCCAGAAACTAAGTTCAAAGTACAAAGTGTTGCGTTTCTCCCCGCTCTCCCCTACGCATCCAAAATTACTGTCCACCTATGTTCATCACTACATTTTTGCAAACATATCGTTATCTTTATCAATAAATAAAGTCCTGGCAGGGTGGAAATTTAATTTTGGCGGATTGTTTTTCTCTGCATCTGACTGTACAGCTACGCCAAATTTTTGGTAAACTTACGGTTATATGTTCAGAATCTGAATCTGTGTAGTTATTTAGTACGGAAATACTTAAGATATATGGACATTCCTCTGGTCCTTGAACTACGTCCAAAAGAGAGGTATGGGCACTGTGAATTACATCTCGCTTTGTGTGGTAGGACACAGCACAGCGGATGTCATTCCAGATCTAGAGCAGAGCTCAACCTTACAGAAATCTGCAGCCAAATAACACTAGATCCTACTCATAGTATTGTTCCTGCCGGTGAGTATGGTTGCCAGTTATCAACGAGGGTGCGGAGGGTTAGGCACGGCAACGCGCATGTACCTAACACCTCTGGAGTTGCAGGCGTCCATAGGCTACGGAGACTGCTTACCATCAGACGGGCCGTATGCTTGTTTGTCATCGACGAGGTATAAAAAATAAAATTAAATATGCACAGAATATAATTGAACTAGAAACTTTGTTTTATTTTATAGTAAATTTGGATAACAATCGATACATAGACAATCACAGTAAACCAGTCCGCAACGGTATTGGCCTGTAAGCCTCGTAGGCAAGTATATCCCGGCCTCACGAGCCGCAAAAACTCACTAGGACTGAGGCTAGACCATAGTCGTTTATTTATTCTTGATTTCATGATGGTTTGCAGAACAGCACGTCACCGCATTATATATCTGGGCGGACCTCACAGCAACAAGATAGGTGTACCGCTTCAAGATTTTCAAGTAGTACACGAAATATTTACATATCGTTCCGTATTAATAGGTAATATTTGAAGATCAAAAGTTCTCTAACATAAATACAAGATCACAAAATTGTCATCACAATCAGTTCATTGACGTTGACGTACAGAAGTCACATGGGTACCTTTTTAAAATTACGCAATATTAGGTAATACCAGCATAATGAAAATTAACTCCAATCAGTAAGTATGAGTCTTCAAACTTTTTTCATTTTAAGCGGGGTTTGAAGGAGCAAATTACTTAAATGATTTTAGAACCGTATTGTTTTGAGATAGTTTACTGCGTTTTTCAATAATTATCCCCCGTAAACAACAACAAATCAAATTTAAGATGAGACCCGAGCTCTATGTGATGATAATTAATTTACCCTATTTTTTTAAATACAATTTGTCTACTGGTATACTTTTTCGTATACGTATATGATTTAATGTCAAAATAATTGCAAAACCCAACTGTCAGTTTAGTGCGCCCCGCGATAGGACCGCCTTCGTTCAAGCCCAGCGGGCATCTGATCAAAGAAGTTGCGTGCACGGGACCGCTGATATCATGTTTTTGAACTTATTTATTTAATGTTAAATTAAAAAAAAAAGTAATCGCGGAATTCGCTCAAGCATAAAATTGCGCGTTATTAGAAGCAGTTTTCATATTTTTATCTTTTGTGCACAAATTGTTACGAATGTTTAAAGTCCGTTTTAGACCTATGTTCGTGATCGTTTTCTATCGAGCAAAAGTCAAAAACTTAGGATTCGAATCGCGGAAGTCACTAGAAAAAGCCCTCAAGATTGTTAATTGAATGTATGGCAGCCGTATTGTGATCCAAAAAAGAGCTACGGCTTTTTAAAAACTTCGTTTTCTGAACCCACTGCACCTTAAGAAAACCTTTATAGGGAATTCTACAGCTGGCCGTAGCGTTTGTGCAAAGGAATTCCTCTGAAACCGCACACGGTGAGATGAAAAATAAAAACATTTTAAAGCTTCATTACGAATTTATAACTAGAAGCAATGTTAGATAGGAGAGGAACACATGAAGATTAGGTAATAGACGACATATATCACAATCCTAAGTGCATCTCTATTTAATTTAAATAGATAAGTATACAAATATTACCTACTGTACCAGGGACAATAGAAACAAAACGCCCCCAACTCAGCAGAAGATATAGAATTGCCTCAAATAACAAACGGGCTGTTTCTAATTTCGTTGGATCAAAGTGAAAAACTGCGACCCTTTGTCACTGAAAAGGCAATTTCCACAGCGGAGATTAACTTTCTTTGAATGTAGGGTACTTATGTACTTTTAGGCACGTACCAGTACCACCACTCTTTTATACCACTCTTTGGCAAACGAGTATATGCCATCCTGAGTAACTTTTACAAACGCGAAAAAAAAAGTGGCTTATGTCCATGGGCGCAATTTCGGGTTTAGTGCCATAGGGGCTATTCATAAATTACGTCATTTCAAATTAGGGGGGGGGGGGGGGTCTGGACATCGGATGGTTTTGAATATATGAATTTATGGACAGCCCCATAGTAGGTAAACGTTACTCATTTACTTAACGTAACTAACGTTTGTGTATACACGGTGTAACATGAGGAAACCGAATAATTTTAACCACGCATTTCTGAGGTCAAAAGAAGGAAAAAATGTAATATGAGTTTAGGTCAATTTCGCCAAAAAAAAATTTTTTTTATGTGTTGTTTTTTTAAATTTTTGAATGTATTTGGACATAAAAATAAATGTTATTGGTAAACTTGTCACTTAAAATTGATTTTAACATTTTTTTTTCGTAAAACCTACTTTTTCCAAAGTGTTACTTGTCACTTTTTGACATCTATCAATAAGGATATTTAGACTACGTCCCATAGCAGCAACATCACCATCAAAAAGGCCTTTTACAGTTTATAACAATAAAAACTTGTTTTTTTTTTAATTAAGAGCGCTATTACATTTCGGCGTTGAGCGAGTTTAGGTATTTTACGCGCTGCGGCAGGCCGTGCGAGCTCAGTATGGCGATCCCTTCTACCACACTCGCACTACAATGATGGATTAAACATTCTTGATCCTTTGCGAAGCATATTGAAATCAACCATAACAACACTAACTGTACTTAACTTTTAAAGTTCTAAAACTGTTATTTGGTAAGTACGAAAATACTAAATGCAGTGCAAATGTACATAGGGGCTGTTCATAAATTACGTCATCTATTTTTGACGATTTTTGACCCCCCTTCCCCCCACCCCTCAAATCATCCAAAAATCAAGCTTCGGATGAATCTGTTTCCTCCTACGTCATGTTACCATCATCCGATGTCCAGACCCCCCCCCCCCCCCACTCCTCCCATTTGAAACGACGTAATTTATGAATAGCCCCATACTCGTACTTATGAAGGTATATTACTCGAAAGAAATTATAGGTACCTACTCGCTTATTTACATGTTTCGTCATTGCATTTGGTCCCTATAGGTTGTAAAGTTTGTATCAACGAGGGTTTAAAAACGAACTGGTACTGAGGATCTGATGATGATTAAGGTGGTCACGGATACCAATCAACCATGTAGTAACATGATTAGGCTCGTTTGATTCGTCTCAACAAGATCTTTGACACTGAAGATACACAGGGTCTGATGATGGAGCTGGAAGGTGGCCACGGGTACCAGTCTATCATGTAACTAAACAACTTCGTGTTTGGGCTCGTTTGATTCGTCTCAACAAGATCTTTGACACAAGACAGTACTCAGGGTCTGATGATGGAGCTGGAAGGTACCATTACCAATCAACCATGCAACTAAACCACATCGTGTTTAGGATCGTTTGATTCGTCTCAACAAGATCTTTGACACTAGGTGATACTCAGAGTCTGATGATGGAGCTGGAAGGTGGTCACCGGTAACAATCAACCATGCAACTAAACCACTTCGTGTTTAGGCTCGTTTTATTCGTTTCAACAAGATCTTTGACACAAGATAGTACTCAGGGTCTGATGTTGGAGCCGGAAGGTGGTCACCGGTACCAATCAACCATGTAACTAAACCACTTCGTGTTTAGGCACGTTTTATTCATCTCAACAAGATCTTTGACACAAGGTAGTACTCAGGGTCTGATGATGGAGCGCGAAGGTGGCGACGGGTACCTGTCTATCATCATCAGCTCCATCATCAGACCCTGAGTAGTATCTTGTGTCAAACATCTTATTGTGACGAATCAAACGAGCCCAAACACGAAGTGGTTCAGTTACATGGTAGACTGGTACCCGTGGCCACAGTCCAGCTCCATCATCAGACCCTGAGTACTAACTTGTGTCAAAGATCTTGTTGCGACGAATCGAACGAAGCCAAACACGAAGTGGTTTAGTTGCATGGTTGATTGGTACCGGTCACCACCTTCCGGATCCATCATCAGACCCTCAGTACTACCTTGTGTCAAAGATCTTGTTGCGACAAATCAAACGAGCCTAAACACGAAGTGGTTTAGTTGCATGGTTGATTGGTACCGGTGACCACCTTCCGGCTCCAACATCAGACCCTGAGTACTATCTTGTGTCAAAGATCTTATAGAAACGAATAAAACGAGCCTAAACACGAAGTGGTTTAGTGGCATGGTTGATTGGTACCGGTGACCACCTGCCGGCTCCATCATCAGACCCTGAGTACTATCTTGTGTCAAAGATCTTGTTGAGACGAATCAAACGAGCCTAAACACGAAGTGGTTTAGTTGCATGGTTGATTGGTACCGGTGACCACCTTCCGGCTCCATCATCAGACCCTGAGTATTATCTTGTGCCAAAGATCTTGTTGAGACGAATCAAACGAGCCCAAACACGAAGTGGTTTAGTTGCATGGTTGATTGGTACCGGTGACCACCTTCCGGCTCCATCATCAGACCCTGAGTACTATCTTAAGTCAAAGATCTTGTTGAGACGAATAAAACGAGCCTAAACACGAAGTGGTTTAGTTGCATTGTTGATTGGTACTGGTGACCACCTTCCGGCTCCATCATCAGACCCTGAGTACTATCTTAAGTCAAAGATCTTGTTGAGCCGAATCAAACGAGCCCAAACACGAAGTGGTTTAGTTGCATGGTTGATTGGTACCGGTGACCACCTTCCGGCTCCATCATCAGACCCTGAGTACTATCTTGTGTCAAAGATCTTGTTGAGATGAATAAAACGAGCCTAAACACGAAGTGGTTTAGTTGCATGGTTGATTGGTACCGGTGACCACCTTCCGGCTCCATCATCAGACCCTGAGTACTATCTCGAGTCAAATAAATACATATAGAATGTCAGGTCGTTTCAAATATTTTTAATCCTGTCCGGTAGTTTATTAAACTGTACAATTATAAATTATAATACTATAAAAACAGTGCTAGGATCAAAGTCTCTCGTTGCGGTTTACACGCACACAGTATAGCGTTTTACACGGCGCCCGCCGCACACAATGATAAAAAACCTCGTCGTCGCCGTTGAAAATGTGCGGAGCCGACCGACCCACGTCCTGCCTCTACAAGCTCTGCCGCGGCACTGAGCTGGCGCAGCGCGCGTCATCGGTAATATAGAGTAGTTTTCAAAAAATTGCCAAAAAATTATAGTAGAATTTCATAAACACTAATGTATACCAACAGTATAAGCAAACGTTGCAGATTGCTTGAGTATGAAAATGACTTCGATATTAAGTAGATTTTCGTAGGAATTGACACTTGTTTCGGAGAGAAAATCGAGTTCGTTTTACTTTGATTTTCTCTTTCTCAAAGGTATGTAGGAAAAATATAGTTTGATATGCCTAAAGTACAGGGTATTAGTAATACAAAATAGCCAGGTTTAGCAGAGTAAAATTCTCAACATTTCCAAATAAGAGCTCGCCATTCAGTGCTTCACGGGGTTTTTCGGAAACGACCATTAGAAAAAAAATCATTACTAATTTAATAAGTCCTTTTTCTAATATTTACAACGATATTTATAAAGATAAGAAGACGCTTTTACTGGAACAAGTACTCATTGTTTCTAATAATGAGCGCAAAGTCCTGAATTTCGTCGACTAGTATCATCAATTTTGCATTATTTCGACTTTTCTTGTAAGAGCGCTCTTAATATTATCTCTGAAACTAGGCGAATTTCAAAAAAGTTTATAGGACATTTTTGTCTCTAAATATGATCAGGAATACGCTGTTAAAATTATTCGGTTTCCTCATGTTACACCGTGTATAACTATTTGGCATACTCTAACCATAAAAGGGCATGATATATTATGTTTGGCAAATTGCGATTTAAGCATCAGGACTCACGACGTGACATCCATCTCTTTCGTAAAGTAATAACTAGAAAGATGTGGGTGGGCTGGTTAGCCGCGAGTCGACTTGCGTGGTGATGTTAGAGGCGTCCTAGAGGGGATGATATCATTCATTGATAACCGGATCCCTTTGTTTGACATAATTATTGAAAATCTAATGATTGTCAGATTATCATTAGTCATAATTCTGAAACCGTTAACTTTTCAGGATCTTCGTAAGGTTATCCTATAGATTGGTTAGGTTAGGTTTGTTTTATGGCAATCCTGAAAAGTTACGAGTTTCTGAGAAAAACCAAATTATGGCTAACGAAAATGTGGAGAAACAATATATCATGACTTAAAACTTTATGGTAAACAATAGAGACCCCATTGATAACATATACTCATATGTATATGAAGGGGATGTCTCATGTCACTAAATTTAGTTACATAACATTAACACTTGTTGAAGTGGGGTACGCATGCCAAGTAGGTATGATTGATTATAAAGTAGGTAAGTATACATACAATACATGGTGGCCTATTGATATTCCGAAAAAAAATACGCCGATTTTTGTTTCGCCGACAACGATTCGCAGACGGGTTGTTTGGCAGAGTAACGATTCGCCGAATCTCGTTACGCATAATAGTCGTTTGCGAGAGTAGTCAATAAGCAGAACATTGATACGCATATTTACTATTCGTAGAATAATCATTTAGTAACTGTCATAATTGCCCGAGAAACCATTGGTCGAAACACAATAGGTCGAATGTTCATTTGGCATTAATATTGAATGTTCGTTTTTTTAGCATTAGAAAAAAGGTAAACAATCTTGACGTGTCTTTTAATTGAAAAACTCTTTTTAAAAATAAGTCATGGCAAATATGTAACATTCACGAATCTAATACGATCATTTATATTCTTCTGCTTTCATAAGTAATACTTAGTTACTGATTTTTAAAAAGCGTTTTTCAATTAAAAGACATGTCAACGTCGCTTACCTTCTCTCTAATGCTAAAAAAAAAATATAAAATAAGCTGAGATTTCAATTATTGATGAAGTGCACCTGATGATGATGATTGTTGATGATAATGATGATGATTTTTTTAAAGTAGTATGTTTAGCGATTACTCCAGCACCCATGGTCCGATTTGAGTTATTCTTTTTTTGTTTGAAAATTTTCCATGAGGAATTGACGGAACCCCTAAATTTTTAAAGGCATTATTGTGATTTCGGTATTTTCTAAAGTAACTCAAGCATTTCCTTCTGAAATCCACCAATTTCATGAAGTACAACTGTAGCCTTACCACGAGTTTGACACTACATATTCGCTAACTTCTTCGTAACTTTATATACATATACTTAACGCATTTACTTAAAAAATGATAATATTTTATTTAATTATTTTGTTTCGAAAATAACGACTTATATGTAAAATGTGAAACGTTATTCGACTAAACATAGCTTAAACGAAACGATTACTCTGCCAAATGGAAATCGTCCAATAATAGTTCTGCGAATTTACACAGAAGCAAACTGAACGGTATGTGAACCAAGAGTCTACGTAACGTTAGTTGACCAGAAGTTACATTGACAAATAAATGACTCTGCGAAACGATGTTCGGCGAATCGTTGTCGGCGAATCGATGATCTGCTAAAAGTTTATCGGAGAATCATTAGGTACCCACAATACATGTACCTAGGTTAAACCGGGGTCAATTGAACCAATGTTCAAAATAATTGCTGCAAAATGAGAATCTTTCGACGCCAAGTTAAAATCGTATAGGTTAAGACATTCTAAGTTCATTGCACTAGAGTTCGTCTAAATTGACTTTGGACCGAATTGAATAGATAAATAGAACCCGATAGAACGAAGTGAGGGAGAGCCATTTTAAAAGTCTTATTTTTTTCTAAAAATTTGACATGATGACATTACCACACTTTATTTTTGCAAATACTATGCAGACTTAGCTCGGTCTGCCTATATTTTTTTTTGTTGGACCTAGATCTGATCAAGACGCTAACAATTATTTTTGTAAACCGTTTCCATTTGCACTTCAAGCAATCAGCGTGAGCACAAATTGTTGAATCACATATTCAAAATCGGATCAAAATCGGTCTGACACGATTTTTTTTTTAATATCTTCATGAAACGATGCTACGAGCTACGGCGTAGCATTCGTAGCATAGGTAAGGAATGAAAGTCATTGTCCAGGTGTGGGCCGTATTTAACGACGCGCGCCGATTCTGGCGCGTGAGCAACAAGTGGAGCCGCGTGCGAGGCGCCTCGGCGGAGGCCGGCGTGCACCCGTCCGCGCTGGAGCGCCCGCTGCCGCGCGCTGCCTCCGACACCACACCCGAGCCCGGCGCGATCTGTAAGTACACGTTTTAAATACAATGATGACCGTGAACTGGCCTTTTCGTGAACCAAGTTTGTTATGGAACACTAAAAACGAGAGAAACCTGGTTTACATATAAACAATGTATGATTTGTCTTTGTCACAATATTCCTTAGATCCGGTTTTTAATATTTCTTATTTTATATTATTTATAACCTAGATTTAAGTACCTAACATACGAGTATATATGTAACTAACACCAATAAAAATAGCCGAAGGTAGCCTAACGTACAGCTTCACAGTCTCGTAAACGCCGTACGGCCTCTAAACAACAATTTCACGGGGTTATATTTTAAATTAGTTATATGACATTCCAGGCCATCGCTGGGCCGAAGTGGAGCCCGAGGCCGAGGAGCCCGGCTTCAGCCGCAGCGACTCCACCTCGTCCTCCGGCCAGTCCGAGTGCACGGAGGAGTTCCGCGCGCGCGCCAGCACGGACTCGCGCCTGCCGCCCCGCCCCGCGCGCCTCCGCCACCCGCCCCTCGTCGGGAACCCGCCGCCGGTCAGGCGCATGAGCGTCGCTATGAAGGGAAACAATTCTAGTACTTATTGAAGTTTGTAGTACACAGCTCTGACAGACGTAGGTACTCTGATAGTGACTACCTAACAAATACAAATACTAATATTTTATTAATAACAAGAAGTTACAAGTTCAAACTTCAACATTTATTCAACAAATAGGCCACAAGGGCACTTTTACACGTCAACATTGAATTTACATACATGCAAAAATAATAACAATACATCAACAATTTTATATAATACAACTAACTGTAACTACCAATTCAAACTAACGTATTACAATTACTTAAAGAGTCGTGTTGGGATAGTGGGTACATCCTGTACATTATGTCTTGTAAATTACGATTATAAAATCACAAATTGTATAGGTAATCCGCTACGGAACCTACGCTCCGAGCGTGCAAGCTCAACGCTGATGCCGATTGCCATGGTGTTCTGCCTTTTCGCCGAAAGTTTTACTGTCCGAATTTCACTTGCCAAAAAATTTTTCGCAGGTGATTTATTTTGCCAACTAACATTTGGCAAATTTTCATTACGTCTTACTTGGCTTATTGTATAGTAAATTATTATTTCTCAAACATGCAATGAAATTTCGTTACTATACGTGCGTTATTAACAGGCTTCGAAGTATCACGGTTCAGGCGGAGCAACTCGAGAGAGCTGTAAAAGGAATTTCATACAAACAATTATAATGTAAATATGGCGTCTGTGTCCATGAACAGGCTAAACAGCTGAATTATATTTATTATTTTTTGTCACTGAATGGTTATCGGACCAAAAATATCCGCGTGCCACGAATATTCGGCAACTATTCGGTATTCGGTATATTTTGCCACTTAGCCAAATATTCGGTATTCGTCCGAATATAGGAATTTCGCCTTACATAGGAGTTTGTCATGTCCATGTAATTTCGCCCATCCTAGGTACATATAGTATAATAGTACCTACTTACTTTACTTTTAGTAAAATCCCTCGATACCTCCAAACAATGAATTGGTATTGGTACCTACATCACATTACCATCGCATTTCTACCTAAGTATAATTTGGCAAAAAACCGATTAACATACCAAAGGATTGTGTAATATGTTGTAGGTACTCGTATGTATATTTTTAACGGCCTCCTAGCCTACCCAGCCTGCGAAGCAGGAGGTCCCGGGACTCCCGGGTTCGAATCCTGGTAAGGGCATTTATTTGTGTGTTCTTCACAAATATTGGTTCCTGAGTTTTGGATGTTTTCTATGTACATAAGTGTATATGTGGTATTATCTATGAAAAGGGACCTTATTGTCGATGGCGCTTACGACACTAACATCGATGAGCACAAAACGTAGTAGTTTAAAATTGGGGATTCTGGCCCATTTTAGTTATTTTGATTTCCAATTTAGCAATTAAGTTTCTTTGATTACTGGAACATTCAATGTTGCTGTCTATCCAATGCGGAGGTCAATTTATGTTATGTGACGCTGATGAACTTATCAGTCATCGGGTTTAAAGGTCCCTTTGTAGTTTTTTATAAATAACTCGTAAACGGTGACCTGTAGCAAAAATGTTCTGATACATAAGTAATCTGCGTAAAATTGTCTACATTAAATATGCTATACACTTTTTCGCTAGGATCAGTATTTAAAAAAATATTTAAGGTAAAAAGTTAAATATGATCAATTGTTAATATTTTTTGTAAATAACTCGTAAACGGTGGCCTGTACCAAAAAATGTTCTGATACATAAGTAATCTACTTAAAATCTACTCACACCAGAGGATGCTGAAGACCGGACGCTTAGCTAAAACGCTAGGTTGAAGGAGAAGAAGATTGATCCTAGCGAAAAAGTATATAGAATATTTAAGGCGCTCTTATACTCGAGTTTTACGTTTTCAAGGGGGTGAAGCAGACGAGTGGTAGAATGGGCAGGCGGGCGCCCCGCGCGGCGCACCGCACCATTCCCGCGCAGCACGTCTACGTCCTTATTCTGACGACATCGGTATTCTGAATCGTCAGTTCCGGGATTTTTAGTTCGGCAATTAATATTGAAAAAGATTTATTAGTAAATTCGAATGTTGATGAGTACTTAATGAAATTAAAAACCGGACAAGCGCGAGTCGGACTCGCCCACTGAGCCCACCGAGGGTTCCGAACTTTTTAGTATTTGTTGTTATAGCGGCAACAGAAATACATCATCTGTGAAAATTTCAACTGTCTATCTAACTAACTATCACGGTTCGTGAGATACAGCCTGCTGACAGACGGACGGACGAACGGACGGACAGCGGAGTCTTACTAATAGGGTTCCGTTTTACCCTTTGGGTAGGGAACCCTAAAAATGGTAGGTAAGACGGTGAGGTCGGTGAGTGTACCTAAATAATTATTAATTATATGTATACAATATGAGTGTATACTTGACTGATCATGTTTTTGTAAAAATCGATTTCGACTGGCAAAACATATTATTTTTTGGCAACCGGGTTTTTTAACCTAATTAGACCCCGCTGAATCCGAAATTGCCGGTTGATTGATCGAATTCTTGACTGGAAGTGAGATAGTTGATATTAAAGGTCCCTTTTTTTTAGTTTTTCGTAAATAACTCTTAAACGGTGGCGCATAGCAAAAATTTTCTTAAACATAAGTAATCTGCATAAAATTGCCTACAAGAAAGATTCCGTACAATTTTTCGCTAGGATCAATATTCAAAGAGATATTAAGGCGGGAAAGTTAATTATAATCACTTTTTGAAGGTCTCTTTTTTTAGTTTTTCGTAAATAACTCGTAAACGGTGGCCAATATAAAAAAAATTGTTAAACGTTAATAATCGACACAACATTTTCAATAAAAAAAGATTTAGTACATTTTTAGCAGGGATCAATATTTAAAAAGATAATAAAGAGGGAAAGTTAATTATAATAAATTCTAAGGTTCCTTGTTTTTATTTTTTCGTTAATAATTTGAAAAGTATGACTCATAGCAAAAACAAATTTTACACAAATAATAAACATAAAATTTCCTACAAGAAATATGTAGAACACTTTTCGCTAGGATCAATATTTAAAAAGACAAAGCATCCGGTAAGTCAATTATAATCAATTTTAAAGTCCCTTTTTAGTTTTTTGTAAATAACTCGTAAACGGTGTCCCATAGCACAATAGGTTTTTATGAATAAATAATCTCCATAAAATTTTCTGCAAAAAACATCTGAACACTTTTCTCTAGGATCAATATTTAAAACGATATTAAAGGAAGAAAGTTAATCACAATCAGTTCACAGGTCGCTTTTTTTTCGTAAATAACTCGTAAACGGTTGCAACGGGGGCAGTTGCAAAAAATATTATACATAAATATTGAACATAAAATTGTCCACAAAAAAGGTTTTGTACACTTTTTCACTACGATCAATATTTAATGAGGTATTAAAGGGGGTAAGTTAATTATAATCAATTTCCAGGTCCCTATTTTAAGTTTTTCGTAAATGACTCGTAAACGGTGGCCCATAGCAAAATAGGTTCTTAATGTTAACTAACCCCCCTTGGCTAAAAAGTGGCCTCCATGTTTAAAATTCATTTGTTTACGTAAGATGTCCGTCTTTGGGTCACGAATTTACATGTGTGTACCAAATTTCAACTTAATTGGTCCAGTACTTTTGAAGAAAATGGGCTGTGACAGACGGACAGACAGACAGACAGTCGCACGAGTGATCCTATAAGGGTTCCGTTTTTTCCTTTTGAGGTACGGGACCCTAAAAACTAAAAAAAGTGACATGTGAATTGATTGTAATGAACTTTCTTCCTTTAATATCGTTTTAAATATTGATCCTAGAGAAAAGTGTTCAGATGTTTTTTGTAGGAAATTTTATGTAGATTATTTATTCATAAAACCTATTTTGCTATGGGACACCGTTTACGAGTTATTTACAAAAAACTAAAAAGGGACTTTAAAATTGATTGTAATTAACTTACCGGCTGCTTTGTCTTTTTAAATATTGATCCTAGCGAAAAGTGTTCTACATGTTTCTTGTAGGAAATTTTATGTTTATTATTTATGTGTGATCAACAGGGTAAAGACCGGTAGTGATCACCGAATCGTAAGAGGCACACTGAATATCAATATTAAACTTGAAAGGTCCAGCCTGATGAAGTCTACGCTCCGACTCCGACCTACTCGAGCCCATGTTCAAAACCCCGAAAGCTTTCAACTCGAGCTCTCTAACCGCTTTGCTTGCCTAGAGAACTTGGCTTCAGTGGACGAAATCAACGACGGGCTAGTGGAAACTATCCACACAGTAGGGTCTAAGTTTTTTAGACCCCGCCGTAAAGATAGACCTCAGAAATTGACCGAGCAAACCTTAAACCTCATGGCTGAACGACGCTCGCTACAGTTGCAGTCTCCCGATGACGCGGAGTCATATAGGCAGCTCAATAGACGTATATCTAAGTCCTTGCGACATGATCTGCGTCTCTTTAATACTAACCGTATTAAAGAGACTATTGAGCGAAACCAAGGCTCCAAAGTGTTCGCAAAGGACAAAGCAACGCAAGCAAAGCAAGGGTCTATTGGGCAAAGCCAGCTGACAAAGCTGAAACGGGAAGATGGCAGCATAGCGTCGAGCAAAGCGGAGGTTTTAGGTGAGATCGAGAGGTTCTATGGACAGTTATACACTTCGATCGCAAAGCCCGTTGACAGCTTGGTAGGAGATCCAAGAGCCAAGCTGTCCCGACATTATACCGAAGATATCCCGGACATCAGTCTGTACGAGATTAGGATGGCCCTGAAGCAGCTTAAGAACAACAAGGCGCCGGGCAAAGACGAAATCACTTCAGAGCTTCTGAGAGCGGGTGGAACACCGGTACTTAAAGTCCTCCAGAAGCTCTTTAATTCCGCCTTGTCCGAGGGCATAACGCCTGAAACATGGAATAGAGGCGAGGTGGTGCTGTTCTTCAAAAAAGGTGATAACAACCTATTGAAGAACTACAGACCCATCATGCTTCTGAGCCATGTCTATAAGCTGTTTTCAAGGGTCATCACGAACCGTCTCGAACACAGACTTGATGACTTCCAGCCTCCCGAACAAGCCGGTTTCCGAAAAGGCTATAGTACCATAGACCACATCCATACGCTGCGGCAAGTTATACAGAAGACCTAAGAGTATAACTTGCCATTATGCTTAGCGTTTGTGGACTATGAGAAAGCCTCCGATTCGGTGGAAATATGGGCGGTGCTTGAGTCTCTTCAGCGATGCCATATTGACTATCGGTACATCGAAGTGTTGAAGTGTTTGTATAATAACGCCACCATGTCGGTCCGAGTACAGGAGCAGAGCACGAGGGCAATTCCATTGCAAAGAGGCGTAAGGCAGGGAGACGTTATCTCTCCGAAACTGTTTACTGCCGTAATGGAAGACGCCTTCAAGCTCCTGGAATGGGAAGGACTTGGCATTAGACATGTGTAAGTAATGCTCGTAATATCACAAATGAGATATCTCTCGAACGCGTACTATGGCATCACGTATCACTTCGCGAAATCAACCAGTACTTCAAACATCACGCATCACGCGAGCCGCGCGAGCGCCAACGACCGGCCCGGCCGAAGCGCGCGAAATTGATTCAATTCCACACAGATTGACGCGCCGATATGAATAGTCAGTTCAAGTCTACTCACAGAGCGCGTAATGTGTAATGCCACTTGTGATAGTGTCATGTTTGTTCGCCATGCCTTCATTGCTTTGTTATCTCGCTCGCACTCGCACTCAGTGCTCGCTCGCTCTCGCTCTGCGATGCTTTCGGCTATCTTCGGAATAATTCGGATCGGTCCGCTCGGCCGATCGCCGCGGTGCGTTTAAGTTGTCGCAAATTTCACTAATATTCTTACGAATAAGATTTGCTGCATCTGCAATAGATTTAAAACTCTAATGCGTCCACGTAGAGCTTAAAATGTTTTCTTATAGTACGAGAAGGACGTGGCTAAATCGAGTAATTTATTTGAGATTTTGAATTTGACGAAAACAAAACCGTTCTTTATTATTGTTGTGAAATGTTTGGTTGACTTTCGCGGTTCGCGGTAAACGAAGTACGAGTTATTACTTGTTTATCCCGTAATTTAATTGTGATTGAGACTGAGTGTAGATATTCGATTTGTGTAGGTATATAGTGTACATATAATGTAAATTGTAGAAAAAGAAACATGTAAATATTGTAAATAATGTATTATATAAATCAAGTTGATTTCTAAATACACCAAACTTCGCATTTAGTTTACGTATATAATAGACGTATATTTTATTCTACTTTTAATTCATATTTCTTAAATAATTATCGAAGTTTGGCAGTCCTAAGCCTGGAATTCCATTTTGTTTTGGTAAAGTATGAAGGGAAATCAATTTGAATGCAGGTATATCTAGATATCTACCTCCGAATCAAAGACATATGTAACTTCGTATAAGACGAATAAAGTCTAAGGAAAAAACGTGCCTCGGAATTCAAGTAAAAGTCATTCTCGAATAGATGCCGCACACACCTTTAGCCTATCCTCGGCTAGATGGCGTGACGAAAAAATAAAAACAAGGAACCTTAGAATTTATTATAATTAACTTTCCCTCTTTATTATCTTTTTAAATATTGATCCCTGCTAAAAATGTACTGAATCTTTTTTATTGAAAATTTTGTATAGATTATTAGTTAATTTTTTTTATATTGGCCACCGTTTACGAGTTATTTACGAAAAACTAAAAAAAGGGACCTTTAATATCACATATCTCACTTCCAGTCAAGAATTCGATCAAGCAACCGGCAAATTCGGATTCAGCGGGGTCTAATTAGGTTAAAAAACCCGGTTGCCAAAAAGTAATATGTTTTGCCAGTAGAAATCGATTTTTACAAAAATGTGACCAGTCTAAATTATTCAATTTGATTAATTTTATAGCCTTTTAAAATATGTTTACACAATTTATCAATCGTGACTGAATTCCGGATTGGTTAGATGGGTGTGTGCCTTTGCTGCCCAACTTGTTATAAAATGACAATATGACGGACGAATGTCTGAAATGTCACCGTATTTAAGAATTATTTTGCTTTTCTTCGTAAGTATGTTGAAAAACATTGTGTGTATAACATATTTGCATATTTATACTGTGATTACCCATTTTATGAAACGTCCGCTAAACTAGCACAGGTCCGACGCTGACAGTGGTCACGGGCGTACTGGCGTGAGGAATAGGCGCAAGGTATTGCCGCGTAGGGTGTAATTTAGTAGGCAAAATGTTGAATTCATCAAATGATGAATGAAAAAATTAACGTATCGATAAAAGGACAAGCAATAATGAAGATTTACTTAAAAGCTATCGACTGAAGTAAGTTTCATATACATTTTCGTCCTAGTACTTCTAACATAAGGAAATAAAGACAGTGTTAGGCATGTTTTCAACTTAAGATTCTATCGAGAAAATAATGAGCCGTCGTGTTTCTGACAAGCAATAACGTAGTTCAAGGACTGAAGTTATATATACTAGAAAATAATGCATGAAATCCTTGTAAAAGTCTGTAAATATGGTGGTGGTAATCAAAGAAACTTAATTGCTAAATTGGAAATCAAAATAACTAAAATGGGCCAGAATCACCAATTTTAAACTACTACGTTTAGTGCTCATCGATGTTAGTGTCGTAAGCGCCATCGACAATAAGGTCCCTTTTCATAGATAATACCACATATTATATTATATATATCGTCGTCTAGTACCTAAGTACCCACAACACAAGCCTTATTGAGCTTACTGTGGGACTAGGCCGATCTGTGTAAAATTGTCCTATAATATTTATTTATTATATGTGTTGTGGTAGTTTATAGGTAGTTATATAAACTAGCAAGAAGCTGAGCTTTGTAAGGGCTCGCGGAGGTTTTCTACCTTAACGTACCGAACCGGTTGCTGTCCGGTACGCCTGTCTGTTACAGCTTTTACTATGTCCTTTAAAAACGTGTCCAGACGACAAAATCAAATTGCCAATATCATCCACACGTAATATACAATTTCATAAGTGCATTACATCCTACACGGTCGCCCAGTATTTTTTGTAAGGAACCCAACTGGCTTTCCTACATAATGTTGGGTCAGCGAGCCAATGTTCTTGAATTTATTTTTGCGTCCACTCCACACAATTGATCGAAAAACTATCCCGTCTGGACACCTACTGGCGGTAATCACGCTGCTCCGCACATAAAATGTCTAAAATATTAGAGAAAACAGTATGTACGCAACTAGTAGAATATCTTGAAGGACAAAATATCATCCCCTCCAATCAATCGGGATTTCGAAAAAAACACAGTACAACAACTGCCCTTCTCGATGTTGTAGATGATATCCTCACTGCCCAAGATAGCGGAAAAGCTTCAATTCTTGTTTTACTGGATTTCTCGCGCGCCTTTGATACTATTAATGTTACTCTATTGCTATCAAAATTAACATACTATGGATTTGACCCTAAAACGGTAAACTGGTTTGCTTCTTATCTTGGTGAGCGCACTCAAAGGGTAGAATTAAGCAACTCACAGGGCGTATCAATGGTGTCAGAAAAGTCTATGGTCACCAGAGGCGTTCCCCAGGGATCAATTCTGGGCCCTATTTTATTTCTACTATACAGCGCAGACTTAACATACAAAATCAATCATTGTAAATATCACCTATACGCAGATGACTTACAAATGTACACTTCTTTCAAGCCTGAAGACACTCATTCGGCTGTCGAAAAAATTAACCAAGATCTCAGTCAGATTGCACTCTGGTCTGAAAAAAATAGTTTAGTTATAAATCCCCTAAAATCAAAGTTCATAGTAATCGGTACAAAACTTCAAATAATGAATACAATATCTCAAAATCCGCAGGTCCATATTTTAAATGAGATCATAACTCGTGTATCTGAAGCTCGGAATCTTGGGGTACTAATAGACGAAAGGCTTCAATTCGAAAAATACGTCCTAGAGAATATCAGAAATTGTTTTTATCGCCTTACAGTTTTATATAAGATCCGTGATCATCTTAACATAGATATGCGTATTAAGCTTTGTGATTCACTTATCCTGTCAAAGCTCAATTATGCTGACACAGTAATAGGAGGGTGTCTATTGTCGCGTACAAAAATGCAAATACAGATACTACAAAATGCCTACGGCAGATTTTGCTTTGCGCAGAACGCTACACCTTGCTTCCTTATTGTTTGGAATTATAAACAGCAAAAAACCCTCTTATCTCTTTGACAAGCTTACATTTTCTAGAATGCACGAAAGACAAGCCTCCCGTCTCATCTGCCCGCGACACAGTTTGACTAGCTTTCGTGGCAGCTTCCGGTATGCTGCCACGCGATGCTGGAACAACATTCCTCCGCCAATAAGAAATGCTGGTTCACTTTTTTCATTTAAAAGCAAATTAAAACTTCATCTTCTCACTAACCAAAATTCCCACTCCTAGTCACCTGTGTCTATTATTTAAAAAAGTTAGTTTATGTTGCGTAGGTAATTAAACTTTCCATTCATCGCTTGTTCACATGTTTTTAGAATAATTGTGTTTTATGCTGGATATTAATTTTAAGACTACTTGCTCCGCATTGTGTTCTATATTTTTCTTCATATTTTTATTTCTAAATTTAAGGATTAAGTTTTAAGTTTAAGGAACCACTGAAAATCAGCGTCGTTGCACTATGCGCTCCGACACATGCTGAGTGGTATCCTCTTTGAGACAACAAGTTACAAAACCATGTCTTATAGGTATTTAATATCTGTTAATCTTAAGATTGTTGTGTCAAATAAATTCTTTTCATTTTCATTTCATTTTCATTTTCATAAACTAACACACACAGTTCCACTAGGTACAGCCAGGGTCCAGCATCAGCTCTATCTTGGGTACTGCTCTTCCAAGTTCTCATTAAGACGTGTCAGATGACCAAAACAGCGTGTGCCTATGTTGCACCAAACCTGAGTTCCACTAGGTACAGCCAGGGTTTAGCATCAGCTCTATCTTGGGTACTAATCTCCTAAGTGATCATCAAGACGAGTCGGATGGCCAAAACAGCGTGTGCCTATGTTGCAACAAACCTGAGTTCCACTAGGTACTGCCAGGGTTCAGCATGAGTTCCATCTTGGGTACTGTTCTCCTAAGTGCTCATCATGACGAGTCGGATGTCCAAAATAGCGTGTGTCTATGTTGCATCAAACCTGATCGAGTTCCACTAGGTACAGCCAGGGTTCAGCATCAGCTCTATCTTGGGTACTACTTTCCTAAGTTCTCATCAAGACGAGTTGCATGACCAAAACAGCGTGTGCCTAGGTTGTATAAAACCCGAGCTCCATTAGGCACTGTCAGGGTTCAGCATCAGCTATCTTGGGTACTGAAAGTACTGATCTACCCAGTGATCATCATGACGAGTCGGATATCCAAAACAGCGTGTGTCTATGTATGTTGCATCAAACCCGAGCTCCACTAGGTACTGCCAGGGTTCGGCATAGGTTCTAGGTTGGGTACTACTCTCCTAAGTGCTCATCAAGATGAGTCGGATGACCAAACCATAATGTGCCTTTGTTACACCAAACCTGAGTTCCACTAGGTACTGCCAGGGTACTGGGTCATTTTGCTGAACTGCACGCCGACGTTTCGATTGGCGTGCAGTTCCCATACAAGTTGCAGTCGGGTTGTAGTCCGTCTGTATCGGCCCTAAGTCACTGAAGTTTGTATTAATTATGCTTATCTTTATTTATAATTTTAGCAGTTCCAAGC
This sequence comes from Cydia splendana, assembly GCF_910591565.1. Classification (NCBI taxonomy): domain Eukaryota; kingdom Metazoa; phylum Arthropoda; class Insecta; order Lepidoptera; family Tortricidae; genus Cydia; species Cydia splendana. The sequence continues at coordinate 20,645,273 of NC_085962.1, forward strand.
AATAGTAACACTAAAGGCGCCATTCATTAATTACGTAAGACAATTTTTGCCAGCTTTTGACCCCCTCCCTCCCCTATGTAAGAAATAATAAGAATAGGCTGACCCCGTCCAGCCACCAATATAATTTATTTTCAAAAAAATATTTTTATGAATGTTTATTTGTACCTGTACTAAGGTACTTGAGCTCGTTTAAGCTAACTCTGCACCGTGTTTGATAGCATAGAGTGTGGAAGTATTATTTTAAACGTCATAATTTCATAGAAATAAAAAAAAAAATCGCATCTTTGTGATCTTACTTAAGAACTATGAAAACCCCCTCCCACCCCCTTGTAAGAATAAATAAGATATGTTCGACCCCCCTCCACCCCTAAATCGTCTTACGTAATAAATTAATGGCGCCAAAACTGTATCTCGAACTGAAAATACCCGATTTAAGTTTGCTAACACAACATGACTGATCATCACATCGTCAGCGTCACAAAACATACGAGTAAATATACAGCAAGATTGATTGTTCTAGTAGGTATTCACAAAAACTTAATTGCTAAAATGGGAATCAAACCAAGTGAAGCGAGGTGGGTTGAATCCAAAATTGTACACACTTTGGTATTCATCGTTGTTAATGGCGTAAGCGCCATCGACATTATTGAACTTGAAAACACCGCATAGGTATCGTATTGTCTGAATACCCACAACACAAGCCTTCTTAAGTAGTCAATTTGTATAAGAATGTCCAATATTTATTTATTTATTTATTACTAACGCCATCTGTTAGAGAAAGAAATAATTAACATTAGCACGAATGTTAATTCATCATTTTGCCAACAGATGGCGCTAGTAGTAATACAAAGTGTTATTACTTTATTTTATTATTTTAGGTTTATAAAATGATATTTTTATGTTTGATAACACATCTAGACATGAATTTAAATTACTGTGTTAAATTTCAAACCTAACAGTGCAGTAGTTTTTCCGTAAAGTGTACCACAAGAATGCATAGTTCGTCGATTAGTGATAGGGCTCGCTTCGCTCGCCCTAATTATAATGTTTAAATTATAAGAAGATTGGGCTAACGAGGGCGCACCGGCGCAGGCAGCATGACCGTTTTTCCTTTATTTCAAGCGCTGTATTTCGTTGACACAAAATATCATTTAGAAGTAGATTTTGTACTAAATTACCTTTTATAAGTGCAGATATACCAAAAGACATTATACAGTTCCTATTTTAACTATTATAATTATAAGACCAAAGTTGAATATTGAATACTATTATACTTACCTCTATTATTCAATGACAAATAAGACGGTTCTTTAGAAGTGTTTTATGAGTTTAGTTATACGTATTTTATTAGTTATTATAGTCCTAATTTGTCTGACGCACAGAGTGACATAGGTTTAGGTATTAGTAATTAGTATGTAGGTACATTTAAGTGAAACATAATTAAAGTAGGGTAACTTGTTGATCAATGAAACACTAAAAGTTCAAACCTTCCTCGTATCTCTGGTGTTTTTAAAGTTATGAGTGTGATATTACGTATGAAGATAAACAATTTAGTTGGCTATCGTATGGCATTCTTGGTTTCTACTTATCTTTAACAGTTTTTGTATTATGAACCTTTTAAAAAAAAAATGAGTTTTGTGTCATACAAATGTTTCATTGTGAGACAAGAGGGTGTTTTTTTAAACAATTTAAAAAAACTGTACTAAAGAGTGAACCAAATTTAAAAATATTTAGCTCCAAATAAACTTTAATACACATAGAACACAACAAAAAATTAAATAACGCCAAACTCGATTCTATATCTTGGTTAAAAATTGTGAAACATAAATAAAAAAATAACTTTTGCTGCACAAATTCACAATAACGCTCGTAGCAACGTGCTCCTTCTCCGAGGCGTGCTCGCGTATTGGTGAGGTGCTGGGGGTCCCTGAGCCTGCCCTTGCTTGACAGACGGCACTAGCTGGTAACACCTAGTTTCCGAGATATCGCAAAGTTAGTGCGATTGTGCACTACAATGAATTTTACTGTCCGGCAGTCCGAGTTTTTACGGTCCGATTTGGCACGCCATTAAATGTATATAGTAGCTTGTGCACTACACGTAATTTTACCGTCCGACATTTTACTTTTCCCCATTCCGGACCGTTTTTTTCCGGTCCGAGATGACAGCTATGAAAAACGTGTTTATGCTTGTGCACTGCGTCTGGAATGAGTATTATTCATGACTTGGCCGGGCGGGGGGGCGGGCTAGGGGGGGTGTGTGTTTCATGCGCCTGCCCACTGCGCCGCACCTGCAAGTAAAAAGACGGACAAGTGCACAAGCCAATCATCCGTTTTTTTCATGCCACTGCGCCGCACCTGCGAGTAAAAAGACGGATAAGTGCACAAGCCAATCATCAGTTTTTTTCATGCCATATCGGACCATGAAAACTCAGACTGCCGGACAGTAAAATTCATTGTAGTGCACAATCGCCCTTACACTGTGTCCGATTGTTTCAATGTAGAACAACTGACCCTACTTCTAAAATTTAAGTCGGAAAAAGTGGTGTAGGTATTATGTGTAGTCAGCGGTATTATGCGGACGAAACAACACCAAAGAATCTGCCACTCTGAAATAGATTCCCAAATACATATAGATATACCTATTTCTACAGTTCGCGTTCAAAAGTATCTGTTACAATCTGACTATGTATATGTATAGAGACAAAGACATATATAGGTACCTAGGAATGACAATATGAATTTGGCATGTTAGGCCAGGCAACGAATTCCCAAAAAAAAGTTATAGAGGGAAATGCTTGGAACACTATTTTTGACTTCGTAACTTTGTGTGGACTAGTTAGGAGGTGAACATATCAAAAGTCTCCGGCCGTAGTCCTTGAGCCGGGGTGGGGGGGAGAGAGGAAAGGGGTCTTAAGTTTCCATTTTCGGTTTTTATCTCGGAAACTATGCGTCTTAGCGACACATGGCCACTTTTTATACAAAATGAAAGGTGATTTTTGTTACGAGTTTTATTGAGCCAAATTTTTCGATATTTTGTGTAGGTACCTACTGAATTCATTTAGTAGGGTAGTAGGTAGCTAACCCCCCCCCCCCCCCCTTCCTTTGACCGTAGGAGCAATCGTGCTAAGGGGCATTACATGAGACGAAAGTGCATACTCACTGCACTCACTCTAATCGCCAGAATCGAAATATGTAGTTAAAATCCGAAATATTCGCGGTTTTCCCGATTTTTGAGAAAGTTGCGTTCGACGCTTGAGGCTACAAACTTGGATTATTCATTGAGCCAACATCATAAACAAGACTGCCGGGTTTGACGCAAACGAACCCCCTTACAAAAGGCGGCAAAGTTACTGGATTAATAAGCAGAGCTTGAAAATTGTAGGACAAAGTCACATCACGAGCAAAAGGTATCTCTAACAATGAGAAAATCTCTGCTTTATATTAAATAATTTTTTTCTGCTAACAGTTTTGGGAGTAACAAATCTAGGTCAATCCTTCTTATGGTTATCGAGATATATGTAGGTAACATAAGCTTCCTTCGGTTATAAGGCTTATGTAGGGGTAAGCCATGTGAACAACTGTCGGAAGAGATTACCCTTGGATCCGCAGAGATCCAAGTTTGCCAGCCAAAAAACGACCTTTAGGCTAACCAATGCGGTGTACTAAGTAAGCTAATATATAGACGGTCAAGCAAATCTTGTCAGTAGAAAAAGGCGCGAAATTCAAATTTTCTATGAGACGATATCCATTCGCGCCTACATTTTTCAAATTTGCCGCCTTTTTCTACTGACAAGATCTGCTTGACCAGCTATAACTAAACATTCCACGACAACTATAGGTACGCTTAACTCGGGCAGTTGGTAAAGCACTGGCATCTCGGTTTTCTAAATAGTAGTTTTCTTTAGCTTAGAGGCTAAATTAATCTTAATTAAAAAAAAAAACAAACAAATAAGCCGCATGCAGCCAATACAAGCCTTCAGTAGGTACAGAGTTAACCACGACCACGATAACTATCAACCGCCTCAGTCAAAGTAAAAGCACAGATTATATAATAGTTGATGAAAGTAAAAAAAAACATTCATAAATAGGTATTATAGTCTGTCAAGCAAATCTTGTCAGTAGAAAAAGGCGCGAAATTCAAAATTTCTATGAGACGATATCCCTTCGCGCCTACATTTTTCAAATTTGCCGCCTTTTTCTACTGACAAGATCTGCTTGACCAAGTATAGTAAGTTAACCAAGTAAGTACCAGACTAAGGCATAAAACAAAATCGCTGTCTATATTAAAAGTTTCTAATTGTTTATTTTTAGGTGTGTAGGTAGGTAATTAAATTTGGATATTGTAACATATAAGGTTTTTTTTAAAAGGCTGTTATAGTGTCCCACTGCTGGGCAAAGGCCTAGAGCCCCTTGATTACGACGACTCCCGTTATTGAGCTTTTTTTTTTGTACATAGGTTAACCGGGATAAATGCAACTATGGGGTTATTGTCTCATGGAATTATCTACCAGTACGTGCCAGTACCTATCAATCTATCATACACACACAAACCAACCCCTAGGCGGTTTTCTGTGCATACACAACACATAAAAAATACACAAATAAAAATAAATATATTTCATATTTTTTCATATTCATTTATTTGTATTAATCATACATTGTCATTGTTATAATTAGTTACATAGGTATGCAAGATGGATGTCAAACATAAATACATTCAACATCATCATCATCATCATTAGGCCTTGTGCATCTTTACAGATGATTTAAGCAGCATCTATGACTTAGCAACATCAGAGGAGCCAATTTTGCGTTGCCAACCTTTGAGAACCCTAAATACCTGCTTCTTGAAGAACCCCATGTCATAGCGCAAGGGAAATACCTCAGAAGGTAGCTCATTCCACAACTTGCACGTTTTGGGTAAAAACGAGCGATTTCTCAAACTCTTGTTGCTGCAGATACTTATGTAAGGTAAACATGCTAGTGCTCGACATGCTAATGCCCAATAGATGACACCTTGCTGTCACCTCTATTGACAATGACTTTAGTTTCAACATGACATGTACTGGGACCGCGTCGAGCACCAGTACGTTTATTATTATTATAGTTATTTATTATACAAGAAGTTACAACTTTTTTGTAAGGACAATGCTCCACAAAACTACATTTTGTTTGACTGTGGAGTCTCAATATACTATACTTAATAAAATTTAAATATTATAATAGGTTTACATTGGGAGTTAAAATAGTTAGGTAAGTATGTCATGAATACTCTGTAGGGTAACACATCCCCTATAGAGTATTCAGGAGATACCTTTTTAGACTATTTTTAAATCTACTTTTTTTGGGCTCTTTGACTATGTCCGCGGGCAAAGTATTCAGTAAATAGGGTAAACGTTTGTTAAGTGTCCTATCGCCGTAATAATTATACACCCTAGTACTTCATATTTGCCTGCAGTTAGTGATCTGGTATTATGACTATGTTTGACTAGATCCCTGTGTTCCTGGCTGCCTTTACCTTAGCAACCGCTTGAAAGCAAACTTCCTCGGGGCCTGTCTTGTTGAGGGAGCGAATTCCATGGACATCAATCGGTTGCCCTTACGTTAAAATATATAAATATTGACTATTATATTATGTACAGTCAGCATTAAAACTACTTGACAAAAGTATCTACCATACCAGCTTAACAAAAATATATATATAATGGTCCTATATGTATGTAGAACAATTAGACTGTAACGGATAGGTAGGTACTTAGACAGCGAACTGTAGAGATTTATCTCTATTTGGAAAAGTATTTCAGGGTGGCAGATACTTTTGGCGCGTTGTTTCTTTCGCTACTATTTATGCTGACTGTACCTACTACAACTTTAACACTTATCTTTAACTATAAACATTGTTATTATTTTTTTTAATTATACACTTTGCAATCTCGTTTTACAGTGAAAGTTTGTCTCTGATTAAAGGAAATTTTCTATGTTTAACTTGTCATTTTTCAATTGGAATTGGAAGTTAACATTTTATTTAACTACTCTGTACGGTACGGATATGATTGTCGCAGTTATCCGCATGATAGCACGATAATGATAGCGCCTGTCACTTTCTATCAAGCGGTGCTAAAAAGTGACAGCTGCTCTATCACGTGGAACACACCGCCCATCATGCGCCCGCTGTACATGGGTGCTTTTGCAATCCCAAGCCAGCGGAACGATTTTGTGAACGTGAAAGTACTTATGTTGGCGCTCCATTTATTGTCACATTATTACGATTAGTCATGAACTAAGCCATACACGTGTCGAAAAAATACGCTTATGAAGAACATAACAAAGGTCATAAACGTGTCAAAAGATCAATTAATACCTATTATCAGTAATGTTCTAACACGTAGGGTTGCTAACCGTACTATTAAATAGGTATATAGCCTGTCAAACAATCTTGTCAGTAGAAAAAGGCGCGAAATTCAAATTTTCTATGAGACGATATCCATTCGCGCCTACATTTTTCAAATTTGCCGCCTTTTTCTACTGACAAGATCTGCTTGACCAGCTATAACTAAACATTCCACGACAACTATAGGTACGCTTAACTCGGGCAGTTGGTAAAGCACTGGCATCTCGGTTTTCTAAATAGTAGTTTTCTTTAGCTTAGAGGCTAAATTAAACTTAATTAAAAAAAAAAAACAAACAAATAAGCCGCATGCAGCCAATACAAGCCTTCAGTAGGTACAGAGTTAACCACGACCACGATAACTATCAACCGCCTCAGTCAAAGTAAAAGCACAGATTATATAATAGTTGATGAAAGTAAAAAAAAACATTCATAAATAGGTATTATAGTCTGTCAAGCAAATCTTGTCAGTAGAAAAAGGCGCGAAATTCAAAATTTCTATGAGACGATATCCCTTCGCGCCTACATTTTTCAAATTTGCCGCCTTTTTCTACTGACAAGATCTGCTTGACCAAGTATAGTAAGTTAACCAAGTAAGTACCAGACTAAGGCATAAAACAAAATCGCTGTCTATATTAAAAGTTTCTAATTGTTTATTTTTAGGTGTGTAGGTAGGTAATTAAATTTGGATATTGTAACATATAAGGTTTTTTTTAAAAGGCTGTTATAGTGTCCCACTGCTGGGCAAAGGCCTAGAGCCCCTTGATTACGACGACTCCCGTTATTGAGCTTTTTTTTTTGTACATAGGTTAACCGGGATAAATGCAACTATGGGGTTATTGTCTCATGGAATTATCTACCAGTACGTGCCAGTACCTATCAATCTATCATACACACACAAACCAACCCCTAGGCGGTTTTCTGTGCATACACAACACATAAAAAATACACAAATAAAAATAAATATATTTCATATTTTTTCATATTCATTTATTTGTATTAATCATACATTGTCATTGTTATAATTAGTTACATAGGTATGCAAGATGGATGTCAAACATAAATACATTCAACATCATCATCATCATCATTAGGCCTTGTGCATCTTTACAGATGATTTAAGCAGCATCTATGACTTAGCAACATCAGAGGAGCCACTTTTGCGTTGCCAACCTTTGAGAACCCTAAATACCTGCTTCTTGAAGAACCCCATGTCATAGCGCAAGGGAAATACCTCAGAAGGTAGCTCATTCCACAACTTGCACGTTTTGGGTAAAAACGAGCGATTTCTCAAACTCTTGTTGCTGCAGATACTTATGTAAGGTAAACATGCTAGTGCTCGACATGCTAATGCCCAATAGATGACACCTTGCTGTCACCTCTATTGACAATGACTTTAGTTTCAACATGACATGTACTGGGACCGCGTCGAGCACCAGTACGTTTATTATTATTATAGTTATTTATTATACAAGAAGTTACAACTTTTTTGTAAGGACAATGCTCCACAAAACTACATTTTGTTTGACTGTGGAGTCTCAATATACTATACTTAATAAAATTTAAATATTATAATAGGTTTACATTGGGAGTTAAAATAGTTAGGTAAGTATGTCATGAATACTCTGTAGGGTAACACATCCCCTATAGAGTATTCAGGAGATACCTTTTTAGACTATTTTTAAATCTACTTTTTTTGGGCTCTTTGACTATGTCCGCGGGCAAAGTATTCAGTAAATAGGGTAAACGTTTGTTAAGTGTCCTATCGCCGTAATAATTATACACCCTAGTACTTCATATTTGCCTGCAGTTAGTGATCTGGTATTATGACTATGTTTGACTAGATCCCTGTGTTCCTGGCTGCCTTTACCTTAGCAACCGCTTGAAAGCAAACTTCCTCGGGGCCTGTCTTGTTGAGGGAGCGAATTCCATGGACATCAATCGGTTGCCCTTACGTTAAAATATATAAATATTGACTATTATATTATGTACAGTCAGCATTAAAACTACTTGACAAAAGTATCTACCATACCAGCTTAACAAAAATATATATATAATGGTCCTATATGTATGTAGAACAATTAGACTGTAACGGATAGGTAGGTACTTAGACAGCGAACTGTAGAGATTTATCTCTATTTGGAAAAGTATTTCAGGGTGGCAGATACTTTTGGCGCGTTGTTTCTTTCGCTACTATTTATGCTGACTGTACCTACTACAACTTTAACACTTATCTTTAACTATAAACATTGTTATTATTTTTTTTAATTATACACTTTGCAATCTCGTTTTACAGTGAAAGTTTGTCTCTGATTAAAGGAAATTTTCTATGTTTAACTTGTCATTTTTCAATTGGAATTGGAAGTTAACATTTTATTTAACTACTCTGTACGGTACGGATATGATTGTCGCAGTTATCCGCATGATAGCACGATAATGATAGCGCCTGTCACTTTCTATCAAGCGGTGCTAAAAAGTGACAGCTGCTCTATCACGTGGAACACACCGCCCATCATGCGCCCGCTGTACATGGGTGCTTTTGCAATCCCAAGCCAGCGGAACGATTTTGTGAACGTGAAAGTACTTATGTTGGCGCTCCATTTATTGTCACATTATTACGATTAGTCATGAACTAAGCCATACACGTGTCGAAAAAATACGCTTATGAAGAACATAACAAAGGTCATAAACGTGTCAAAAGATCAATTAATACCTATTATCAGTAATGTTCTAACACGTAGGGTTGCTAACCGTACTATTAAATAGGTATATAGCCTGTCAAACAATTTTGTCAGTAGTAATAGGCGCGAAATTATTTTTTTCTATGGGGGATCAACACTTTGCCCTTACGTTTTTTAAATTTGCTGCTTTTTTCTACTAACGGAAATGGCTTGACAGACTATGTATAGATAGTAATATAGGTTTTTAAGAAAATATATTATTATAGTACCGTAGACCGGGGTGACTTTGGAAAATTTGGGGGTTACTTTGATAGATCTAAAACGGCCATAGAATTACCATTATTCATTATTTACTGAAAATGTTCCTGTAACTAGTTAGATTACTATATATTCATATTCACCTACTGTAAAAAATCTCGCATACCTAAATATATATTATGGCTTAAAAACTAGAATTTTAAAGTCGCCCCTGCCATTGAAAGTCACCCCGTTCCACCGTACATAAAATTACTATATGGGATAATAATTACGATGGGCATGGCGCAAAACATGGCTAAAAGTGACGTTTTTGGTTGAAAAAAGTCACTTTTGATCTGACACTGACGGATCTGGGTCAAACAGATCACTGTGTTATGTCTTTCCTGTAGACATACACAAGAGTTAAGGGCTATAAAGGTTAATTTTCTTATTTAACCCTTATCCACGTGAAAAGGTCCTCCTTTTATTTAAAGAACTATGATAAAATCATTACTTACATGCTCACAAGCTGTTAACTATTGCCCACAGGAGAGAAAACTAGGGTGTTACCGCAAACAGCACATTTTTCTCTCCTGTGGGCAATAGTTAACAGCTTGTGGGCATGTAAGCAATGATTTCATCATAGTTATCTAAATAAAAGGAGGACCTTTTCACGTGGATAAGGGTTAAATAAGAAAATTAACCTTTATAGCCCTTAACTCTTGTGTATGTCTACAGAAAAGACATAACACAGTGATCTGTTTGACCCATCTGAGAGATAATTTAACTTATTAAATCTTCTCTTTCAACTGTGAAAAATAGAAACTAATATAAAGTATTGTACTGACAATACTTTATATTAGTTTATTTTTTTTACATGTACCTACCTACCTACCTAATTTTGAAAAATACAAAAATACCCAAAAAAAAGTTGGCAACCCTAACTATCAGCAGCACTCTTAACTGTCCATAGTTAGAACTTATTCCGTTATAATAAGGTTTACAGATTGACAGTTGTGTGGACGATGACGTGTTAGATTTGCATCGTGTGCAGTTTAGGATATCTATTGCACGTTTTCAAGTTGATGTGTGCGTTTTTTAGGGTTCCGTACCTCAAAAGGAAAAAACGGAACCCTTATAGGATAACTTTGTTGTCCATCCGTCCGTCCGTCCGTCAGTCCGTCTGTCTGTCAAGGCCCTTTATCTCGGGAATGCTTATCGAGTCAGGTCTATTCTCTTGAAGCTGTGAAAAATCAAACTTCTAATTTAAGAAAAAAAAAAGATACGGCCGTTTATGACGCAAAAAACGTATACCTATTTCGACACTATCTCAAGGCAATCAATATTTATAGGGTAAGTAATTCCCGTTGACCTCGAACTATGAAATTTGGCAAGTAATATCGTCTTACCCTACAAATACAGGGAAAAATCTGACAGCAATTTTGTAAAAAAAAAACTCTTAAAAATGTACGGAATGGGCGAGTCCGACTCGCACTTGTCCGATTTTCAATTTTTTTTATTATTACCTATAAGAGATTTAAACATTTGTATGGAATTTGTTTTTTACTCCTATTTCTCTTCCTCCTCCTCCATTTACTATCCCGTATGAAAACTTCGAATCAAAATCGGCTCAGAATTCTAAGAGATTTATATGCTGGCACAAATAATAGTACCTATACTACCGTACAGAAAGGACATTTCCTACAAAACCGCGATTCAGGGACGAATCATGCATAGGCATTAGGCACTATCCCTTACCAAAATTCAAGTCATTATCTTATCTGTGGTCGTACACGCAAAAGGACGTCATGTTGTGTCCACCCTAATAATTGCTCGGAGCAATGCTGAGCCGAACGGAGCACAGAATGCCCGAAAGGAGGAGTGTCGCCCCACTGATGCTGGTCAGAGTTCTCTCTACTTGTAGGTATTGTATTGTACCTATCTATAAGTATGATTTCGGTGGTTCGGTGCATTTACCTTTAAGACTGGGTTTTAACGTTCTCCGATAAATTACCTACAACAATTTCATTCAGTCATTTGATGGGCTCTTGATGATTAAACGTTCAGTAGTGACAGTAAGTAGTAATATTACATTTTATGGAAAATCACAGACTTGATCAGGTCAAAAGTGACCGAGTGTATATTGCTTTTATCTTATTAATAGGTGGTACTCGTACCTAATCTTTGCCAAAGGTTAAGAGTGACTTATCTGTTACTAACTTGAACCTAGCTTAAAGGTACTGTTCGGATCCAGATATATTGCACCAGCATTACTGCTACAGTATTGCAGCACGACATGCTGTCGGAAATGTAAAAAAACCGGACAAGTGCGAGTCGGACTCGCCCACCGAGGGTTCCGTACTATTTAGTATTTGTTGTTATAGCGGCAACAGAAATACATCATCTGTGAAAATTTCAACTGCCTAGTTGCCACGGTTCATGAGATACAGCCTGGTGACAGACGGACGGACGGACGGACAACGGAGTCTTTAGGGTCCCGTTTTTACCCTTTGGGTACGGAACCCTAAAAATAGGGCAGAAAAGTTTAGTTTGCATGACATCAATGCATTCAGCAATAACGTCGCGCTGCAATACCGCTGCAGTAATGCTGGCGACTAAATTACTGCACGAAACGTTACCTTTTTTGGTAAGTTTATCAAGAAAATTATATTAAATTTGACATTTCCTACAGTAATGCAGTAGGCAATATTGCAGCCCGACATCATGCCGACTAAATTGCCTAAGACAAAATTTATAAATATTTAAATATTTTATTAATTTAAATTGATTTTATCTGTCTGTTTGAAACTCCTTGGCCAAACTATTTATAGTGTAGTAAATGAAGCAAGTTGTTGTATGGAGACCCATGCATTAATTTCTCAGTCGATGAAATTTAGCTTTGTTATTGTATAGTATGAGCCGAGACTAACATTATAAATATCCAAAAAAAAAATACTCCTAAGTTAGGTAAAAACACAAATCTGATTATATATTGAACCGAGTAATTCCTCAGTCCAAAATTATTTTACAAAATAAGTTATTTGTATCAGTATGTGATACTAGAAAAAAATCTAAAAGTTTTGTCAATCATGAGAATATTTTTTATGATACTTCCTTTTTTTGACGCTCATTTTCATCGGAAAATTGCTCTGTCATTTTTTTCTTCTTATATGATCTTAGAATATAATTTGGCGTAGTGGGTAAAAAAATCCAAAAAAATGCGTATCGAAATGTATGTATTATAGAACTATTCAAAACTGAGAGTGGAAAATTTTTAGATTTTCATTTTGTAGGTATAAAACGGCAATAAAATGGCATTCCAGTGAAAAAATTAGACTGAGCAATTTTCCGGTCCAAAACACGCCAAAAAAAATTATTTTATTAATACTGGTATTTCTGCTGGGATATTTTTTTGATATTTCATATATTGTTGCAATAAGTTACATGAATATGTCTGGTGAAGAAAGTTTGAACGGAGCATTTTTCCGTAAAAAGATATTAACGATTTAAGACTTTAGGTATTTACTTTAATTCTATTATTATTATTCTTTGGAAATTTATACAATACTTTTTATTTATTGATACTTTATCATACTGTAAAGTTTTTTCTGGCTGAGGAATTACTGCGGGGTCCACTACCTTTATTTACTACACTATTAAACATATAGGCACTGAAAGTATGAGTAAAAATTTTAATTGTTATACTCAAATATAAAAAGTAATTTAATAATCATATTTTTTTCATGATGTTCCTAATTCAGGAGGACAAATGGCATTTAGACTACGCACTGTGACTAATTTTAAATGAGAGGGCCAGAGTGCCTACCCAACATACCTATCGTTTTAACGCTCCGTGGCGTAACGTAGTCATCTTTCTCTATCACTCTTCCATATTATTAGTGCCATAGAGACAGTTGCGTTTCGTTCGCTACGCAGCGTAAACGATTGGCACGTTGGCTATGCACCCTGTTCACGTGCACGGCTATACGCATAACGAAATCCCGGCCACTTATGTAATTGTGTTGTATTGCGGTGCAACGTGTGTCTAGGCGGCGTTCGGATTTTAACAATATGATACTGATTTGATGTTGATATGATGTACACTATGATGCACTCTATGTAGTCTAAAGGGGCACACTGATTAACAGTCCGCCGGACGGTATCGGCCTGTCAGTTGTTCGGAATGTCTAAATTTTGTTCTAACTGACAGGCCGATACCGTCCGGCGGACTGTTACTCAGTGGGCCCCTTAACGTTTACATCGCGCGTGACAATGCATTGGTGCAATCGAGAGGCAGTGAGAGTAATATCATATCAAATAAATATGTACTATGTAACTACTTTTATAAATCTGAATACCGCTCTAAGAGCCCTGCGCCCGCGCCGATTAACCTTATATCGCTTCCAATCGTGGGGGTGTCGAACGCTTTGCCAGACCAGAACCAGACTAACAGTGCTCTTCCTTCATCAAACCTCGTGACATGATTGTTTTGCCAGAGAGGAACTAGTCCTGCAGAATGCTGCTCACTCATAACAAAAACTTACGGACGATAATTTTGCGTGATAACGTCATAAGAAAACGTGGCCGTAACGTTACCATGGAGATCTGTCCACAACGTTACCATGGAGATCTGTCCACAAAGTGACACTTTTTCGTGCATGCTACCGGTGTTCATCGATTTATAAGACGTTATCACGTCAAAAAGGAGAAAAACCGACTTTAAACATACAATACTTATGGCTTGTCACCGGCTTGAAATATATCAGTTACTAGCGCAGATAAAAGGGATAGGTACTTACCTAATAATATTTTTTTGGAATTTGAGGTCGTTTTTTTAAGGTTTTTGTCACTTCTTTGTGCTTACAATGGAATAGGGCTTCCAAATACCGGACTTCTCACAATACCGGTATTAATACCGAAACTGTCTTCATCAATACCGGGATCCCGGGATCCCGGGATCCCGGGATCCCGGTATTGAATATGAATCGCTTAAAAAATTATAGTTTGATTAAAAAGGAGAATTAAAAAGGGTTACTGTAACACCAGATATGTCCTAAAAGCTTTTAGAACAATAAACAATCAATGTCGCTATCTGCATTAATTTTATTTCACACTCCAGGTTGGCAATAATTTTAGATAAGATAAGATAAGATAATGATTTATTTGCTTAAACATGGTACATAAGTTGACATAATTGGTATAAGTAGGCAGTATCACATGTTTAGCCAAGGGCAGCATGCAAATATTGATCTTAAAATTAAACTATTTACATTATGTACATTAACAATCAATTATTTACATTACATCCATTTTCCATTACAACTATAAATTAAATTGAATATACATTTTATCACCATTTTACATAAATTACACATTATAAATATTTAAATGTCCAAATTCATTAATCAAATTATAATACCTACTTACATCATTCGTCCAAAAATTCTTTTATTGTATAAAAACATTTATTTATCAGCCATTTCTTTAATTTTGTCATAAATAATGTGTCTTGCAGTTTACGCAATTCTTCTGGTAACTTATTATATACAGTGATGCTCATGCCGTAACAGTTATTTTTAAATAAAGCAGTTGAGCATGATGGCATTAACAATTTACTCTCATCTTTTTGCCTAAGTCGTTGATTGCGATTTAGTGTTGTATATGATGAGAGCTCTTTCCGTACATAACATGCTAATTCAAAAATGTATAGGCCAGTTAGTGTAAGCAGTCCTAGTTTTTGGAATAAGGGTTTACAGGAGTCCCTGGGTCCGTAGCCACATACTGCTCTTACACATTTTTTCTGTATAAGAAAAGCTTTAATAAAATCTGTTGAATTGCCCCATATAAGAATACCATATTTTAAGACTGATGTTTACATAGCCGTGATATGCGAGCAGTGCTGTCTTTTCTCCTGCGACCAACCTCACTTGTTTAAGAGCAAAAACATATTTTCCGAGTTTATCACATACAACTTTTATGTGCGCTTTCCAAGAACAGTGTTGGTCTAATGTAATTCCTAGAAATTTCGTTTCATCTACTCGTTGTATTTCTTCACATTGACATAATATCTTAAGGTCTACTTTTTGTGTTTTGTAGTTATGGAATTGAATGTAACAGGTTTTTGAGACATTGGCTTTTAAATTATTTTTATTTAACCACATGTCAATAGATTTTATGGTGTCATTTATTTTATCCTCATATGAGTTTGTCTTGTCTTCGTCTGGTATGATAACAGCTATGTCGTCAGCAAAGAGGGACATCGGATAAGATATCTCTTTAGGAAGATCGTTAATATAGATAAGGAATAAGAGGGGCCCCAGCACGCTCCCTTGTGGGACTCCACTTTTATTTTGTCTATATGTTGACCGATAAACTGCAATTTCGTATTTTCGTTGATTTTATCTAGTTCGACACACTGTACTCTATTGTTTAGGTAACTCTCGATCCATTTTAGAGCATTGCCTCTTATTCCATAGCATTCACATTTACGGAGCAATATTGTATGGTTCACAAAGTCAAAAGCCTTGCACATATCGAAAAACGTCGCTACAACTGTGATCTTTTTATCAATATATTGTGTAATGTCCCGAATAAGAGAGAAGGCAGCGTGTGCAGTTGACTTTTGCTTTTGAAAACCATTTTGTTCTTTGGCAATAATATTATGCTTAGTTAAAAATTGCGAAACCCTGTTCATAAAAGCTTTCTCGAATGCTTTAGAGAGAATGGGCACCAAAGTTATAGGACGATAATTGGGTAGGTGTTGTTTATCTCCCTTCTTATGTAGGGGTTTTACTACGGAGTTTTTTAGGCGTTCAGGAAAGGTACCCTGTAAAAATGACAAGTTAATAAGGTGGGTAAGGACAGAAGCTAATTCCTCAGCACATTCTTTTAATATTTTTGTTGCTATTTGATCAACTTGTTGACTTCACCAGTCACATTTTTAGTCCAACAATCCACAAGCCAACTTTTTTTCTAATTTCCGCCTAAATTAGTTTTGCCATACTACATCTCCTTGTTCCTTGCTCTTTTCTTGAAAAAAATTGATAAAATTTGAAGAACTAACTATATTAATCTCACTGTCAGGATACATCCACCACCAACCACCAAATATTTATCGGACGTTCAGGCAACGATCTTATTTTAATAATAAAATAAGGGCTAGATGCAAGTTAGATGCGTCTGACATGTAGTAAGCTTCTTAATACAGCCGAATATGACCATTCTAATGGATATAAATGGTTTATACTGCAAATTTTCCTTGTTTTTGAAAATACCGGGATCCCGGTATTCTATTTAAAAATACCGGTATCGAATAATACGTTTAAAAAGACGGGATCCCGGTATTTCGGGATCCCGGGATCCCGGTATTGGAAGCCCTACAATGGAACGAGCGAGCGAATAAGTTCTAACATTCAACTTAGAACACACGGCTGGCTAGGAGCACGTCCCTGGCATTTCGAGGTTTTTTCACTGAACTAATACCAGAGAATAATGTGTTAGGTAAAAACTTTAGTAAATTTATTCTATTATATAATTTATATAATTTATTTATTAATTAATTTATTTTTTATTATAATTTATTTATTAATTCAAAGGTGTATGTGAAGTCCCCAATCCGCATTGGGCTAGCGTGGGGACTATAGCCCAAGCCCTCTCGCGCATGAGAGGAGGCCTGTGCCCAGCAGTGGGACGTATATAGTCTGAATTATATTTTTTTATTATATTATTATTAAATTTATTCTAATTTAAATGAAATTAGGTAAACGTGTTGTTGAGGGCAATATATTTTTTTAAGTTCTAACGTGAGTAGGATCGATCAAGGGCTTATGGAGCTAAAAGATTCGCTTCTTTTAATTATTGGGTTTCACTACGCTACGGTTTTTAGTACGATTTACGGTTAGGCTACCAGCGCTAAACCATTTGTCTCTACGAATATACCTAGTACAAACCTCACTGTAATATAATGACAATAATCCTTCGCACAATTCTCATAGTCCAGGGTTCCACGCTGACATTCTGACTGATGAATGTTTTATTGCCCGTTATAGTATATTTGCTCACTGCCCACGACACGAGCGATGCTGGTGTCGAAACGACCATAATATCACATTAAGGTTATACTAATGTCATATTATTCTGTTTCGTCAGATAGAAATACATCACTGTGCACTAGACGTAATTTTACCGTTCGACATTTTACTTTTCCCCATTCCGGACAGTTTTTTTCCGGTCCGCTATGACAGCTATGAAAAACGTGTTTATGCTTGTGCACTGCGTCTGGAATTAGTATTATACATGACTTGGCCGGGGGGGGGGGGGGTCATGCCACTGCGCCGCACCTACGAGTAAAAAGACAGACAAGTGCACAAGCCAATCATGAAAACTCAGACTTCCGGACAGTAAAATTGATTGTAGTGCACAATCGCCCTTCGCGTACGAAGTTGAATCCCGTAAAAAAGTGTTACAGCGGTTTTATTATTTTAAACAACATTTTAGGTTGCTTTCTGTATCTACAAGATTACATATTAAGGGGCTACCCCACGCCAATGACCTTCGATCTGAATTCCTTAGTTTTCTAATGTTTTGTTGTAGCTTATTATATTAACAGCAACGGCTTTAATCAATATAGTATCCCATATTTAGAGTAGCAAGTCTTTTACGCAGCCCAAAGGATGTCATTCCGTACCAGAGTCCGGGTGTCTACAAGATAGAATGCAGTTGTGGAAGTGCGTACATTGGCCAAACTAAGCGCAGCGTTCAAGAGAGGGTGAAGGAACACATAGCAGCTGTTAAAAATCGCCATGTAAACAAATCCGCAATAGCTGAGCACTTGCTGACAACAGGAACGAATCACTGGATTGAGCTACATAAACCCAAAGTCCTCTCCAACGAGCGACACTATTATCCGCGGCAGAGTTGGGCAAAAATTAACTTGAATAAGAATAGGAATAAAAACGGAAATCTTATTCTTATTCAAATCGATTAGAATTAGAATAATTCTTGCACTAGTTATTTTAGAATAAAATTAAGGTGAATAAATCATGTGACTTTTATTTTAAATGCGGAATATAAAACAGAATAATTAATTATTCTAGAAGTGGGACTATTCTAAATAAGGTTTTATTCAATTAAAATGTTATTTAGAATTAAGTTAATTTTTGTAGTACAATCGGTTATATTTTGTAAGTTGATTTTCACCCTTCTATTTAAAAGTCGGATTGATTTGATATTTGTTACTTTAGTTTAGATACAGTACCCATTGAAGAGTTCCGCTATACACTATCCAGTTCTATCATCCGATCAGGGTGCTTAGCCAACATGCCAAACGTTAACGCTCCGTAGAGTTGCGTATAGTCTCTCTCTATCACTCTTATTAGTGCGATAGAGAGACAGATGGCGTTTCGTTGTCATAGCATTCGTAGCGCAAACGATTGGGTGCCTAGCTAAGATGCCAATTTTTGTTTTTAATTTAATAACCAAATCATTAGGTACAATTTAGCTGTTTTTAGTGCTTTCTGTCTCTATCACTCTTACATATTAGCGCGATAGAGAGACAGAGATAGCGTTTCGTTATCGTAGCGCAAACGATTGGCATGTTGGCTACGCACCCAAGGTGCCTAGCCAAGATGTCAATTTTTGTTTTTAATTTAATAACCAAATCATTAGGTCAATTTAGCTGTTCTGGGGGGCTAGCCAAGATGCCAATCGCTTGTGCTCCGACAACGAAGCACTTTCTGTCTCTATCAATATTACATATTAGTGCGATAGAGAGACAGATAGCGTTTCGTTGTCGTAGCGCAAACGATTGGCATGTTGGCTACACACCCAAGGTGCATAGCCAAGATGACAATTTTTATTTTTTATTTAATAACCAAATCTTTGGGTACAATTTAGCTGTTCTGGGGGGCCAAGCCAATATGCCAATCGCTTGCTCTCCGACAACGAAGCGCTTTCTGTCTCTATCACTCTTACATATTAGTGCGATAGAGAGACAGAAATAGCGTTTCGTTGTCGTAGCGCAAACGATTGGCATGTTGGCTACACACCCAAGGTGCCTAGCCAAGATGACAATTTTAGTTTTTTTTTTATTTAATAACCATGTCTTTGGGTACAATTTAGCTGTTCTGGAGGCCTAGCCAATATGCCAATCGCTTGCGCTCCGACAACGAAGCGCTTTCTGTCTCTATCACTCTTACATATTAGTGCGATAGAGAGACAGAAATAGCGTTTCGTTGTCGTGGCGCAAACATTTGGCATGTTGGCTACGCTTCCAATGTGCCTAGCCAAGATGCCAATTTTTGTTTTTAATTTAATAACCAAATTATTAGGTAAATTTAGCTGTTCTGGGGGCCTAGCCAAAATGCCAATCGTTTGCGCTACGACAACGAAACGCTATCTCTGTCTCTCTATGACACTAATATGTAAGAGTGATAGAGACAGAAAGCGCTTCGTTGTTGGAGCGCAAGCGATTGGCATGTTGGCTATGCCCCCAGAACAGCTAAATTTACCTAATGATTTGGTTATTTATATAAAAACAAAAATTGGCATCTTAGCTAGGTACCTTGGGAGCGTAGCCGACATGCCAAACGTTTGCACTACGACAGTGAAACGCTATCTCTGTTTCTCTATCGCACTAATATGTAAGAGTAATAGAGACAGAAAGCACTTCGTTGTTGGAGCGCAAGCGATTGGCATGTTGGCTAGGCCCCCAGAACAGCTAAATTTACCTAATGATTTGGTTAATAAATAAATAAAAATAAAAAATAAAATGCGAGCCAAATGATTTGGTTATTAAAATAAAAACAAAAATTGGCATCTTGGCTAGGCACCTTGTGTGCGTAGCCAACATGCCAATGGCTTGCGCTACGACAACGAAACTCTATCTCTGTCTCTCTATCGCACTAATATGTAAGAGAGATAGAGACAGAAAGCGCTTCGTTGTCGGAGCGCAACCGATTGGCATCTTGGCTAGGCCCCTAGACCAGCTAAATTGAACCTAATGATTTGGTTAGTAAATTAAAAATGATACGGTTACTGAAACTATGCGATATGCGACAGACAATTTGTAAGATTGTATTCCATAAAATAGGTATAAATTATACAAGAGACTAACTACTATTACATCTACCTAACTATACTAGGGCTTCAAAATACCGGACTTCTTTCAATACCGGTATTAATACCGAAACTGTCTTCATCAATACCGGGATCCCGGGATCCCGGTATTGACTATAAATCGCTTAAAAATTTTGAGGTTTATTAAAAAAAGGCTCACTGTAACACCTGATATGTATGTCCTTAGCTTAGGATATTAAACAATAATCGACATCTGCAATAATTATCATTTCACCCTCCAGGTTGGCAATCATGCGCGACTTTAAAGAGCCATTAGCACTGAAACTGGTTTATAACATGGTATAATAATATACTCCGCCTGGTACTCCATTCCGAGATTCGCGTATGACCTAACTGACACGCGCCTACGTCATCATGCTGTTTACAGGTTCTCAAACTTTGAAATGTGGGAGAATTTTAACCAACGGTGAAAATGATTTTAACGGCATTAATTTTAAGTTATTCATGTAGAAACATAGTAAAATAAAATAAATCTAATGTATTAAATTAAACTTTATTTATCTATACAAGACAAACGTTTAAAAAACTAATTCACAGTTACACATTAATTACCAAGCTTACGACGTGAAAAGTTTGGAAAACACTGCGACTGATGACACTGAGCGAGAAGGAAATAACAATTAACACGCGTTCGACAAGGATGACGGTCAGGGCATGAAGTTATTTAGATCCGAATTGTCAAATGTGCACAGCGCTATCCTGTGTTGCCAGTAGTATAAACAGAATTACCCGAAAGTCTGAAATTTCTTTCGTGAATCGGAAGATATTGCTAACGAGTAATTAAAAATGACGTGTTATTGTAAAATTTAAGCTAAAATACATATAAATGAAAATTATAAAATTATAAAGAAATATTTTAACTTATTAACCATAGGTATAATGTACCCATGTAACATGTTATGTTGAAATAAAGTGGCAATGTTATTGTGACGTAGGCCCGTGTCACTCTGGGAATGGAAGACCATGTTTTATTAGACCATGGTTTATAACGTCTTGGTTAGAAGTAAGTTGGAGGGATCGTCGGTCGTGTGGCACCCACACGAGTCAACATATGTCTTGTTACTCGAAAAGGTTCAAAAAACTTTTTTAAGATTCTTGTACAAGAAATTGTACGGGTATTACCCGTTTCTGTACCCAACCAAATACTTGTTAGGGACCCTCGGTTATAACTCGTTAGAGGTCAGGCGAAACTTTTCTTTATTGACTACGGCTTTGCGAGTCCTGCGCGGCGAGTCAGACTGCCCAGAGGTGGTCTGCCGTCTGGTACGACTGTTTGTCCCTGACGTTCCCAGGATAGCTCTCAGGCCCCGCCGACGCGACTTATTGGCAGTGCCGGCGGCTCGCACTGTGTCGCGTAAGAACTCGCCACTTCTTCGTGCTCTCACACTGTTAAATGCGCTCCTGACATCAGCTACTGACTGCGATATGTTTGCGTGGCCATGTACGGCTGTGTGCAGTGAATGTCTGAGGTATTGTGAGAGGATGGATGATAGTCGTTGTTCAACTGTAATAATTTAGTCAACCTTATAAATGTATCAAGTACTGTAATCTAAATGTAACTAACTTTCATGACTTACTATTTATACACTGTAATGCCATGTAAACGTGTTTTCAATAAACAAATAAATCATTTTATCCGCCTTGTTGACTTCACCAGTCACAATTTTAGTTCAACCTTATAAACCAGCCAATATATATTCAAATTTGCCACCAAAAATTCGTTTGCCATCCTACAATTAATTTCTTTCTACTTTTTGATATAATTTTAAGAATTAATTATATTAATATCATATCCTGAACATCAAAACTCATCACCAAATATTTATCTAATGCATATGCACAGATCTTGTTTCAATTAAATGATCTTCTTTAATTAAATGGACAAGTAATCTTCTTGATACAGCCGAATTTGATCATTTTAATGGATCTTAAACGTTATAATCGGCACATTTTCCTTGTTTTTGAAAATACCGGGATTCCGGTATTGCATTAAAAATAGCGGTATTGAAAAATGCGTTTAAACAGACGGGATCCCGGTATTTCGAGATCCCGGGATCCCGGTATTGGAAGCCCTAAACTATACGTAATTAGTACCTATACGGTACTATCGCTATTGGAAGCGTATTTCGCCGTTTGACCGCCAAGCTCGGGTGCCGTGCTGTGCGTGATGAAATGGCCTCCTACCTTCAACCACGCCAACTAGGGTTCGCCACTAAACTGGGTTGCGAGGCAGCCATCCACGCCACCAGAACTTTCACGCTCAATCCGAGCAATACAGAATGCGTGATCGTCAAGCTTGATATTAAAAACGCCTTTAACTCATTAGAGCGCGATTCTATGTTATTGGAAGTTAAAGAGAAAGTTCCAGCACTATACCCCTTTCTGTACCAAACGTATTCATTTAATTCCAAACTCTTTTTCAGTGAGTCGCCCATAATCTCTCAGGTGGGTGCTCAGCAGGGAGATCCGCTTGGCCCCCTTATCTTCAGCCTAGGTATCCAGAAAGCAATCTCAACACCTCGATCCCCACTAAACGTTTGGTACCTAGATGACGGCATACTCGAAGGCAAGCCGGAAGAAGTACGTGAAGACCTACTGACGCTTCTTCCACTTCTAAAGGAACTGGGTCTTGAGGTAAACTCGAGTAAATGTGAGTTTTACCCCTGCAGCGCAGACTCTCGGGAGAGTTTTCCTTCCTTCAGTGCCATACTTCCCGGACTAAAAGAGCTGTCCACCCAAAACTTCCAGCTCCTAGGATCCCCCATTTTTCCTGAAGCCGTTCCCGAAGCCTTCCAAATAAGAGAACAACTCCTTCATTTCGCCAAAGAAAGGTTTAAAAACCTATCAGCTCATGTGTCCCTTACTCTGTTACGGTCCTGCTTCGCCGTTCCCAGACTAACATGTTTTCTCCGCACAGTACCAACCTGGCTATACCCCGAACATATCGACTCCTTCGACCGTACACTAAAAGAATCGGCCGAGTGTCTGCTTAACGTATCCCTTACCTTAACACAGACCAATGGGATTTGGCATCGTTGCCCATTCGGAATAGTGGCCTAGGACTACGCCGCGCTCGTGACGTGAGTCTTCCGGCCTTCTTGGCGTCGGCGACAGGGGTTGTAGAACTTGTCTCTAAAATTTTATCTTTGGATGGAGACAGGACTACCATACCCTATGCCTCTGACGCTCAGTCGGCCTGGATGGCTCTCAACTCGGGTGCGTCTGTACCCGAAAAACCGTTCCTCCAACGTTGTTGGGACGTCGTGGGCGTCAAGCGGATCTTCGATTCCCTGATGACAAACGCTGTTGGTGCAGATAGGGCCAGACTAAACGCAGCTTCGAGGCCTGAAAGTGGTGCTTGGTTACACGCCCTTCCATCTCCAAATCTTGGCACCCTGCTCGACAACGACTCACTGCGGGTGGCCGTTGCTCTTCGTCTGGGCTGCGATGTATGTCAACGTCATTTGTGCATCTGCGGCTCTATGGTGGAGAGTAATGGTCATCACGCACTGAGCTGTTGCCGCTGCGCTGGTAGGTTCCCACGACACCATGCCCTGAACGACATCATCCGCAGGGCATTCGTGTCGGCAAACATCCCCTCCACGCTAGAACCGCCAGGCCTCAGCCGGTCGGATGGTAAAAGGCCTGACGGTCTGACACTGGTGCCATGGGAAAAAGGCAAGTGCTTACTATGGGACGCTACGTGTGTAAGCACTTTTGCCCCCTCACACCTTTGTCGCACCATCCGGACGGCGGGCGCAGCCGCTGAGGTGGCGGCCCTACAAAAACACCAAAAGTACTCAGCACTCACCAATTACCTGTTCGTCCCAGTAGCCGTAGAGACGTCCGGTTGTTGGTGCGCTGAGGCAAAAACCTTCCTTAGGGAAGTAGGTCGCCGCCTGCAAGAAAGGGGCCTTGACCCGCGCTCCGGGTTTTTCCTGGTGCAAAGGCTGTCCATCGCAATTCAACGCGGTAACGCAGCGAGTGTGATGGGCACCTTTGCGCCGGGGGTAGCGCGTGGAGGCCTCTTTCAGTAGTTTTTATATTCCTTGTTTTATTTTAGATATATTTAAGGTTGTTAGTTTTAATTTAGTTTTATTCATGGATGTATTTAGTTCATAAGTTATTTATTTGTCCTTTTACTGTCTTCTACAATGAAATAAAATTTATTTCATACGGTACCCAGACTACATTTTTATTCGTGAAATATTATTTGGAATAAAAATCAGGATTATATTTATTTGATTAAGAATATGTTATTCTCATTCATTTTTTTCTCATACGAATTATTCCCGACCAAAATTATTTGAATATTTTTGACGGGAATAAAATCGAGATGATTTTATTCCTACGAATTCATATTCAAATAATGATTTTATTCTTGAATGCCCAACACTGATCCGCGGATCGTGAGAGAGGCGATTGAAATTAAAAAACACCCTAAAAATTTCAACCGAGAGGACGGGTACAAATTATCGTCTACCAGGGGACCTCGTCTATGGGGACCAGTGATTCAAATGTTGAAACCAGCGGATATATCTTCGGACCAATGTACGGATACTGTGAGTGTTGCGTGTCGTGCCGTGGACAATAAACATTAAACTTTAACGGGTAGCTGCAAGTTCTTTGTCTACCCCAAACATTTTTATAAACTAATTTCGGGTAGTTTAGTGGTGTTTTATTAATATCTCTGTTGACATTTGTTGGGACGTCAGTCTTTCCGTGACCACAGCTGGTGAAACTCAGCTGAAACGTCGGAATTAAAGGTAAAAACAATGAAATTATATCGCGGTAGACCCGTTTGTGTAATTAAATATATCCCATATTTACTTCAAAGTTCAATGTCTTCGAGATATTTGGCATCAAAGTTGAACAATTTTAGGCTAAAAAAACTGGTTTTCGCGCCATAACGCCCATAACTTTTGTGTTAACTAATTAGTTTAAAATTAAAACCCGACACGTTTTTCGAGACGTCAAAGACGAACTCAAAAATGTACATTTCGTACATGTAAGATCCTTCACTGCAAACTAGATACTAAAAAAAGGGTTTTTTAGAAAATGTTTAAAAAATTCCATAAAAAAATAAGTATTTAGGTAATACTTATTCATTTCTTTCAAAATCAGGTAGACAAAACCGTAGATAAAAGATTGAAAAACCGATAACCGTTTGTCTTATAATTCTATCTGTAGTGCAAAAAAAGGAGATACGATTCAAAACTTGTCAAAAATGTATGAAAACCTCGGGTAGCCCCTTAACAAGGGAAATAAAGTATAATAAACAACGCCTATAAATGTAGGTACTTATTTCAGCAGTTGTCCATCAATCTAGATTATGAGTTCTTTGTATCGACTCTGGCGCTTTGATGTTACAATGTTGGGAAAGTAAGAGGTTTTCTTGTAGTTACGAGATGGGTACGGCATTCTCGAGACAGTTTACTACGCGGCCGTAAGGTGAGCTATAAATAGTCAGACTTAACCAGACATCGTAAAATAATCAATGTAAAGCCCCGTCTCCATATCGCGCGGCAAGCTATCGAACATTGGCTCGCGCGGCAGCCGCGCGCAATGGATACCGGGCTCACCGGGCTGGCTCGCGAGCCAACTGAGCCAACTCGATCATTGGCGCGCTCGAACTCGAACGCGCCGCGCGATGAACCATTCATTGTCGGTTTTTCGACGCGCAGCAAAGGAATGTTCGCGCGCAGTTGGGACGGATGTGTATATACAGTGAAATTTGGTTAAATGGGACCTGAATAAGTGGGAAACCTCTATAGCTGGGACTCATGGTGCGGTCCCGGCACTTTGACACTGAATTACCTCTGTTAGTGAGATAAAACAGACCTCTATAACTGAGATTAGTTGTTTCGATTTTATAGTCAAATTTACCCCTATTACTGAGCCAAGAGTGTATTTTATCTCTTTTACTGAGACTATATTTGAAATATTACATTTGCTTCATTGGTTTTTTAGAATGTTATAGGAATTGACCTCTGTATCTGAGATAACGTCAATCTATGACCTCTCTAACTTGGACTTTATTGATGATCTTGGACTTTAGTCTAATTCCGCATTCCACGGGCGTAGCCAGGTTTTAGTATCGGGGGGGGTTTTAGTATCAGGTTTTAGTATCAAGAAAATAAAACGACTAAAAGTACATAAAATAACCCTTACACAAGAAAAATATTAGAGACTAGCTGTGCCCGCGGCTCCGCCCGCGTGGAATTCTGTCTGTGTCAGTAAGCGGCTAATTTCTCTCCCTCTCCCCTGGAGGCGGAACTTGAAGTAAAGTTGACAGATGGATATGCTAGAGGACAGTAGTCCAGATAAAATATTTTAGGTACCACTAAATAAAACTACACTCCAAAATCAATAGTTTTTTTCGCCCTTATTATAATTTTACACGTGATTTTAACGACAGAGTAGTTGTATATCGGACGATACAGTAAGGTATACGCACGCGAGCGAAAGCGAAGCGGCCTGCCTGGCTAGAGCGCCACTCACCGTGGTCTTCTTCAGACTCCTGAGGAAGAGCGCGTGCCGTTTGTAACCTCAATGCGTTGAGAGACTTTCGCGAATGATTCGATTTTTTTCGGGAAGGCATGGAAATGTGTATAAAATGCTAAATCGTTTGACTCCGCAAACGACCAGTGCCGGATTAAGATATTTTGATGCCCTAAGCATTTCTAGACCATGGTGCCCCCTCTCCCTAGGGTCATCAAGATTACATTGAATTTTTTTGGTAAATTGAGTGACGTTCATTGCCGCATTACAGCTGAGAATGGAAATCAGTCATATCATTTTATCACGAAAATTGACAGTGCCGTAGCAGTAACTTTGCAACAGAGTACCTAATGCTGCTGTAGTCGCCATATCTTAGAATGTAATTGAAAACGCGAGCGGAGCGAGCGCGACAATTTTTCGATATATAAACGCAATTTGATAGACAGTTGTACATTTTTACTTTTTAGTATGGAAATCAGTCACATCATTTTATCACGAAAATTAACAGTGCTGCAGCAGTAACGTAGCAACGCCTGTTTTCAATACCTCGCTACTAGCAACAGAGTAATGCTGCTGCAGTCGCCACCCGAAAGTCACCTTTGTCACATCTTAGAAAGTAATTGAAAACGCGAGCGAAGCGAGCGCGAAAATTTTTCGATATAAAAAACGCTATTTGATAGACAGTTGTACATTTTTACTTTTAGTATGGAAATCAGTCACATAATTTTATCACGAAAATTGACAGTGCTGCAGCAGTAACGTAGCAACAGAGTAATGCTGCTGCAGTCGCCACCCGAAAGTCACCCTTGTCATATCTTAGAAAGTAATTGAAAACGCGAGCGAAGCGAGCGCGAAAATTTTTCGATATAAAAAACGCAATTTGATAGACAGCTGTACATTTTTACTTTTAGTATGGAAATCAGTCACATATTTTATCACGAAAATTGACAGTGCTGCAGCAGTAACGTAGCAACAGAGTAATGCTGCTGCAGTCGCCACCCGAATGTCACCTTTGTCATATCTTAGAAAGTAATTGAAAACGCGAGCGAAGCTACCGCGAAAATTTATCGATATAAAAAACGCAATTTGGTAGACAGTTTTACATTTTTACTTTTAGTATGGAAATCAGACACATCATTTTATCACGAAAATTGACAGTGCTGCAGCAGTAACATTGCAACAGAATAATGCTGCTGCAGTCGCCACCCGAAAAGCAATTCAATGCTATAGGTAATAGTTAGTAATCAATGAAATATGCCGCACGCCTGTTCTTATTTTAATTCTATGAATGTTAATATTCTGAACTTTTCGGGGGGGTTTGAACCCCCAAAACCCCCCCCCTGGCTACGCCCGTGCCGCATTCGGTTAATTGTGTCTAAACGACTTCAAGTTTTATTTAGTTAGCTTGAGTAAGTAGTTAAAACTATCGAAACGAAAAACCAAAAATTAATTTTGATTTATTATAGTTCTAAGACGCAATGAAGTCCGTTTTAAAATTAATTTATCAAAATCCATCCATTGTAGAAGTAGAATCATTCAAAGTTAATTCAAATTAAAATTTGAACAGACTTAAAAAACTATTTAAAGACAAGGATTATTTTACCTTTATTTATTGTTGATGATTACAACTCATACATAATGTTGACAAAATACCTTATTTAGCACGGTTTGGGCGGAGGTTACCAAATTCGGAATGGGTTCAATCCTGACTTTTCCCGTTTCTTATTTGGTCAGCTTCTGGGTAGATCATGTTTTTATTAGGTTGGATTCGGAATGAGTCAGTTTCTAAACATGTCTCACTCTATATTCACCAAATTTTTATTTTGTCTTTTTCTGGGGTGGTCAGATTCTCAGTAGATTAGGGAGTTTTTTCGTAGTAGGTCAGATTGGAACAAGGACAAATTCAAATGATAAACGTTTCTTTAGAAACCGAATTCTAACCAAGTATGTTTCTTTATTATGCCTGAACCTAATTAGAGGGGATTCTTAATAAGTATGTGTCTTCATTAGTTATTTTCTACATTAGATGGCTTCTGTGAAGGTCCAGTACAGTTTGCTAGAAAGTAAGATCGTCACGGATGTCATTGTATGGGATTTAGGAGTAGATTTCAAAAATGGCGACCATTTTGGAATCCAAGATGGCGGTTACGCATTTTGTCATAAAAGTCGTCATGGATGTCATTGTATCGTTTTAGGGAATGCAGATTTCAAAAATGGTGACCATTTTGGAATTCAAGATGGCGGCTACGCATTGTGTCATAATAGTCGTCATGGATGTCGTTTTATAGGTTTTAGGGAGTGCAGATTTCGAAAATGAGGACTGTTTTGCCATAAACTATGTCATAAAATCATCGTCATTCGTCGTGGATATTGTTTTTTAAGTTTTACGGGGTGCGCTTTCGAAATTGATGATTGATTTTGATTCTCAGATAGAACCATGTACTTTTTGGTCAAAATCATCAATAGGTATTATCCTCAAGCTAGTCGATAAAAAAAGATGACATTTTGTTTATGGACTCACGTTTATCTGACATGGCTATTTGTACGTTACGTACTAATCATGTACAAATAGCCATACATTTGGCGTGCCCCTCCGGCGCAAAAATCGGCAGACTGTTTTGTATAGAAAATGACAGCCAAGGTGTTTCCAATTACTAAATGCTCTAAGAATCGCAAGAAATCTGTGTATTTGTTGTGTTTACAAGTTGACAGAAACGTCACGTCGGAAACGCACGTATTTTTCGATGACATGTCATGACATCTGTCACGTTTATTCGCGTAAAGTACTTACCTAGAATAATTCTGGCTGTTTTCTTTGTATAATTAGAAAGAGAGCGTTTTAGGTGTAAAGTTAAGCACGTATGGAAAACTAACGTAAAAATATTTGTGACTCATAATAACTAATAACATACATAGAAAAAATAAAAATGCGGTCGAATTCATACCTCCTCCTTTTTTTAAAGTCGGTTAGTAAGTAACAGAAGGAATTCATTCCTAAAGTGTTCATGAAATTTGGCGCCATACTGTACCTAATACTGTTATTGCATTTCTCGTTGAAATTTATGCTACAAATAATTGTGGTTGACTGTGTATCCGCATGACGTACCACGAAATTGACTTACACTAGAAATGTCACTTGCGAGAGTCCGACGTAATCAAAATCTATCTAAATTAGAAATAGGCTATCAATGAATTAAATGTATGCAGAATCTGACCTCATAAGAAAAGGGTTCATTATTGAATTTGATTCAGTTATAATTTGCTTTCGTTATAATAGAACTTACTTAGAATCTGATTTTCTCAGAATTTAATCTTTAGCGAATTAGACATACTTAGCATTAAACTTATTACCAATAGGACCTCATGTGAGTTGGACGATTAGAGAATCTGAGTAAATAAGAAACGGGAAAAGTCATGATTGAACCTATTCCGAATTTGGTAACCTCCGCCCAAACACTGAAATGACCTCTTTTCTCATCTCTATTAATGGAACACTCTATAAATGAGACAAAAATTAACTGAGACCCTGTGTAAGTGGAATACCTCTTTAAGTGAGACAAATTTGCTCGTCCCTTGAGATACCACTTATCCAGGTTTCACTGTATTTCAGTTGGATCGCTCAGCCGCATACATGGATAATGAAATCTTGAAAAGTGTCGTACTTTAATTAAATTATACGGCACTAAACAGTTTCTATGGAACAGTAAATGTAGTGATTATCGCAAATGATCATTTTTTTATTTGGCTAATACTTCGTTCCGAATAATTAATTTTTGTGAAATAATGTGGTCGATCGTCGGATCGCCTGCCGCGCGCGGCGGCCGCACTATAGTTCAAGATAGTGCCAAAATTGGCTCGCGAGCCAAAATACAGGTTTGCCGCGGTCGAATAATGCTCGCGCGGCCGTCGCGCGATATGGAGACGGGGCTTGATGCAGTATGCAGTTATAGGAATTCTCAACGATTGTGTTGTGTGAATGTCCGACTTAGCACGACTCTCTTGGAGCTAAGTAATCATTGCATTTTTCTAAGAAATGTGCACCTAGCTGTAAAAGCGCATGGCCACCCATATAACCATTCCAGTCGCAGAATCACAAAGTGGTAACTAAATGTCAGATGTGTCGTAACAGAGTCCACACAATGTGTCTAGAATTGTTTCGAAACAAAGTGTCGTCGCCGTGTCTACACTTTTCCGTAACAAGGTGTCGACACATTTGTGTGCACTTTGCGTGCGGTTTGCGACTAAATCTGACAGCAAATTTGTGACAGCAAATGTCAATATAAAATACCTTTTGAAAACCAAGGTTTGTCAAACTACTATTAGTGTCTCGTGTGCTCGTAATTCTAGTAAGTCATCATGGGCAATGCAAATGATAATAATCGACCGAAACCATATAAACACCCAACACCCGTCAACCTTTTACAGAAAAGTTTTTAAAGAAATTCAATAAGCTACTTAGGTCAGGCAACGAATGCTCCAAAAGTTGTAGAGGGAAATGCTCGGAACACAATTTTTGACTCCGTAACTCGGTTTGACAAGTTAGGAGGTGAACATATCAAAAGTCCCCGGTCGTAGCCCTTGAGCGGGGGGGGGGAGAGGGGGTTTGAAGGTCCCATTTTCCCGTTTTTCGCCACTTATACAAAATGAAAGTTAATTTAATTTGTTACAAGTTTATTCAGTCATTTTTTTCGATATGTTGAATAGTTTTTGAGATATCCGCTCTTGAAAGTTTATTTAGGGCTCTCAATTTTATCTTGATATATCTATATCAGTGAAGGTGCTAGGCCGTGTTTGGTATCGTTTTCGTATAAATCTGGGGTGCTGAATCCATTTAAGATATCACATTGACACCATTCCACAAAATAAAAATAAATCTTTTTAGGGTTTCGTACCTCAAAAGGAAAAAACGGAACCCTTATAGGATCACTCGTGCGTCTGTATGTATGTCCGTCTGAATACACAAAATAGTTCTTTACCTATAGATGACAGGAAAACCTATTAGAAATGTGCAGTCAAGCGCGAGTCGGACTTAATGTACGGAACCCTTAATACGCGAGTCCGACTCGCACTTGGCCGGTTTTTTTGAAACTCTTCTTGACGCTTAACCGCTGAACCGATTTCGTTGAAATTTGGTATAGAAATAGTTTGCGTCCCGGAACAGGACATAGGATAGATCTTATAACCAAAATCATCTTTTGAAGGTGTGAAAAGTGGCGTGGAAATTTGTACGGGAAATCAATAACCGCTGAACCGATTTATATGAAATTTGGGATGGTCTACATCTTTGATTTAGTTAAAAATGATGAAAAAACATGACTTCAAACCTAAACTTAAACAGTATTAACTTCAAGAAGTCAATTCTGAATTCCCCCCTACACCTCATTTCACACCTTTAAAGGATGATTTTTGAGATATTTTATTATATCCTGTCTCGGGACTCAAAATATATGTGTACCAAATTTAAATTAAAACTGTTCAGCAGTTTAAGCGTGAAGAGGAGTTTAAAAGAAAGTATTTTAATAAGTTTATATGTTTTTACTTCGGAATGGTGTCAATGTGATACCTTAACTAAATTTGGTACTGCGAATTTATACGAAAACGATACCAAACATGGCCTCGTAGCTTTACTGTTGTAGAAGTCAAAATAAAATTGAGAGCCCTAAATTCTTATTACTTGGCCAAACTTGTGTAGAAGGAAAAGGTAAAATAAAAGTCTTCGGCAGGAATATAAGACACAAATATATTTTTTTTTTGCGTTACTATTTCATTCATCAAATATAAACATACCGTAGAGTTTCGTATCTTCACCTGGATTTTGACACTTTACCCAAAAAATCTCTCAAATTTGAAAGCATTTTAATCCGTTTAGACGAAAAAATGTTTTTTAGTACTCCCGACTATCAGTATACACCACTAAAACTTAGAATTTCATTGGTTAAGTTGGTAATAAATGGCCCCAAAGGCAATAGGCGATGTTTGGGTATTTTTCCCAATCTTCGCCTATGGCATGCCTTGCCGCTAATACTTACTTTTCTGTGACTTACACATGTTAAGTCGTATCTCCTTGGAATGTGCTAATATACTATGAACCTTAACTACACCAGACTAGGCATATTTTTAAAAAACGGGGTAGTAGGCGAAGTTTGGTAACAGTCTGAAGTTGTTTTCATACATTTTCTATACTGAAGCTAGGGCTGTCAAAAATTAACCAACATGCCAAATAAAGGGGAGTAATGGTTTAAAAGTAAAAAAAAATATTATTATTAACAAAATTGTATAATTGCTGCAAAATTGTTGTTATTATCGTAATTGACAGCAAATCAACCTTATTTACACAAAGTGAGACATAAAAATACCTATTTGGTACCTACTCAACATCAGTAAGAGTAGAAATAAACATTTGCATATAGCGTAAACTAAAATAACCAAACATAAGATAATATTTAAATTTGGAAACAAGTAATGTCATCCACCAATGAATGTGGTACAATAAATTTATCAACCCTAGGGGTAGGCGAAATTTGGCAACAAGATGGACGCAAAGTACCCTCACCAATGTTTTATCCAATTGTGACTTCTAAACGTAAGCTAGCCATTAAATAATAGTTTCATATGAAAAAGAAATAGTTATAGGATATAATCATGTAAAAAGTTTATCATTACCGGGTCCAAATCACCGTTTAAAACTGAAGTTAAAACACTGGTTCAAAAAAACGTGTCGTCGGTGTCACGAAAAAACCTCAATAAAGGTCAACTGTGTGAAGTTAGCCGCAGATTGTTCGAAGAATGTTGACACCCGTAAAAAATACTTTGTATTTAGCAGTTTTATGTAAGGCTTAGATTAGAAACATTTTGTTAATGGCAACTTATGTCAAACTAGGCGAAAATAGGTAGCGCAGGCAAAGATACGAAACTCTACGGTACCTTGATTATACTATTCTAGTGAGATCCTCATAGATAAACAAAAACATTTACTTAAAAAATTACAAGGTCGAAATGTCACGGAACTTGTGAGAGTAATATGTGAAAAATAAAACATCAAACATCAAACATCAACATTTATTCAGCAAATAAGCCACAAGGGCACTTTTACACGTCATCATTGAATTTACATACAAGCAAAAATAATAACATCAACAATTTTATAAAATAAAACTAACAATTCAATCTAACTTATTACAATTACTAAGAGATGTATATGGTCTCTTAATGTCGAATTACATAAAAAATACAGATACAAAACACAAAAAAAAATCTAAAACTTTTATGACAAAAAAAATCTGGACACAATTTAAGAATCACCCAATTGCGTCGAGGAATCATCTGTATTTTTGCTTGTTTCATTACCTCCTCGCTTCTTTTTTGTCCTTTGTATTCTGTAGCAATTTATTAGATCTGAAAATAAAGATAACTTGCGTCGTCACGGATGTCGATTTATAGGTTTTAGGGAGTGCAGAATTCGAAAACGATGATCATTTTATAATCCAAGATGGCGGCTACGTATTTTGTCATAAAAGTAGAATCCAAAATAGTTATCATTTTCGAAATCTGCGCCCCCTAAAACCTATAAAACGATATCCATGACGACTTTTATGACATAGTGCATTGCCGCCATTTTGAAATTGAAAATGTTATCATTTTCGAAATCTGCGCCCCCTAAAACCTATAAAACGACATCCATGACGACTTTTATGACATAGTGCATGGCCGCCATCTTGGAATCCAAAATAGTCATCATTTTCGAAATCTGCGCCCCCTAAAACCTATAAAACGATATCCATGACGACTTTTATGACATAGTGCATTGCCGCCATTTTTAAATTGAAAATGTTATCATTTTCGAAATCTGCGCCCCCCAAAACCTATAAAACGACACCCATGACGACTTTTATGACATAGTGCATGGCCGCCATTTTGGATTCCAAAATGGTCATCATTTTCGAAAGCGGGGCCCCCTAAAACCTATAAAACGACATACATGACGACTTTTATGACATAGTGCATGGCCGCCATCTTGGAATCCAAAATGGTCATCATTTTCGAAATCTGCGCCCCCTAAAACCTATAAAACGACACTCATGACGACTTTTATGACATAGTGCATGGCCGCCATTTTGGATTTCAAAATGGTCATCATTTTCTAAATCGGGGCCCCCTAAAACCTATAAAACGACATCCATGACGACTTTTATGACACAGTGCATGGCCGCTATTTCGGATTCCAAAATGGTCATTATTTTCGAAATCGGCACTCCCTAAAACCTATATATCGACACCCATCTCGACTTTTATGACAAAGTGTTTTGCTACCATCTGCATGCAAGACATTTCTATTATTTTTACGTACAAAAATGGCCCCCTGTCAACTTTCAATCGAGATTTAATCGATAATTTATTCGATTAATATTCAGATTAATTCAATTTCAATCTATGTTAGGTCGACTAAACTAATCGCGATTAAAATTTGAGAATTAATTTTTTTTATTCCATAAATTAGTCGAATAAACAGTTAATCGATTAATGCCCATCTCTGACCACGGCATTTTTACACTTTGAGAATATCTGAAAACAAATCAACACAAGGAGCCATTTTGCAAATCCAGTAACATACCAGTAACTTTGTTATTACTTTTGACAGCGCGTGTCATGTGTCAACACAGAGTCGACACAAAGTCGAAACATTGCAACTACTTTGTGACTGCAATATTTCTCAGCCTTAAACCATATTTATACATCATAATTAACAAGTTTCGTAGTATGTAAAGCGTTATTTCTGTTATTTAAGTATAGTATACGCATCGAAGTACTAAAAATGCTTCAAATAATATAGTTATGAACACAGGCACTGAGAAGTAAACAATTTCATTTCCGGCTAAACTAAAACAATGTGGTGGCGCGTTGATTATATTACACTTAGTTTATCAAATCACTCGAGCAGTTTAATTCCCCATAATAATTTAAGTCATATTGTAATATAAATGCAAACAATATATAATTACGTCTTGTAATCCGTTTTAGAGATGGCGTATTAATGTCACTTATTTTTATTTAAGTATTTTTCCATCTGACAGTTTCCATTTGACAGGAACAAAATGAACGAATGAACGAATGATTTTGGCATAAAGTAGTCGCAAACCCGAAACAATGTGTGCACACGGCGACCACACTTTATGTCACTTTGTGTCATGTGTCGACCCTTCCCCATTTCTGGTAACTGTGTCGACACGGCGACGACTCTGCGACTGGAATTGTGACCGAAACAGACGGTGTCGACACAAGATGTGTCAACACCGCGTCGTAACGGCGACTGGAAATGGTTGTATGGGCAGTTTCCATTCATAATGTGTCCATGTCATTTTGGTACTCGCTGTGTGGGAAGGGGTTCATTATATGTACATATAGGTATAGATGCAACCAATAGAAATATTTACTACTTTTTTCTATAAAGTGGTTGCAAATTGTCCTATGGTGAGTATGAGGATTAATTATTTTATTTGACTTATAAGTTATAATTTCTGTAGCCGAGCAGACAGGCCGGGTCACAGGGCCACCCCCAGCTATTTTTATCATAGTTGCATCTAATAAAGCGTTATTAATTGGATGTTAATAACAAAACACTGTCGATATCTGGCCTTGTCACGGTCCAGATTGTAGTCATCAATCATGTGCATTTTGCTTTAGCTCTAAATAGATTGTTGTCGCTCTAAATTAGAGCAACAAAATTAGGGCAATATGTAGTTTGATAAGTGATGTTTCGAAAGTTCATTCCGGTTTCAAGTTGACGAAGTTTGACGTTTAGGTATATGGTTACTTATATCTAGTATTAGATAAATTGAGCTTGTAAAAGACAAACATACATACATACACATTTGTATGCAGGGGTGCAAAGCTAATATTTTTTCAGACTGTACATAGTTAATAAAAGAGGGCTAAGATACATCTGGTCCAGGTTACTGAGAAACAGAAGCACAGGCGAAAGTGGTGATAAAACATTTCAACAAAATGGCATCTAAAATTAACATCGGATGATAGTAGAGGTTAATGAGGTTATGTCATACGATCATTATGAGATTAGGTACGTGAATCTAATTAGATTCTAATTATTTATCAAAAGTGTAATTGTTACAAACAAAGCAATAACACTCCAAACCTCTCCAAACAAATAATCGGTCCCGTAATAACAATAACACAAACTGTCAATCAGAAACCGCAATTAGGATCGTAGTTCATGGTCGTTACAACTGACCGCGAAGCATATTAATTTATATACAGGAATTTAAACGCCAACGTGGAATGATTTGTCGCAAAAAGTATAATAATATGAATATAGCCATATCATTATAATAATTCAGGTAGGTAGGATAACCACTGCCTATAAAAATGTTGGTACCTATAGGTTGCCGACCACTGCCAAGAATAACCGCTCTTTGGCGGTACGATTGCTGCTCATCGAGCTAATACCAAAAAAAGGCACTAAAGAGTTCTTAGACCACTGAAAACAATATTTGCGACTCTTTGAGAATCCTAGAACTGGTGATTTCTGTTGGCTCTTATTCTCTAGTTTGCCGACCGTCACTCGTATATGGCAAGTGTTTGTCACTGTCCTTATTCTCATCTTTAAAATTGATTCAGTAGCAATAGAGGATAGAGGTGAGGTAACTATTGCGCACTAGCATATCGAACATTGGGACGTTTACCTTAGGTACTTGAAATAATTCAAAATCGTCGTCACTTTCTCTACCAGTGCATTTGGCTATTTTAAAGTCAAACTCAAATATTATATTACATTTTATGTGTAGAGAGTATAGAAATATAAGTAAGATTCGAGTGCACGCTCCATAAATCAGTTACCTAATAAACAATAGGTTGTTAGTGGTAAAACAAATTATTAGTACGTTTTAAACTCGCTTGAAACTTAATAGTTATTGAGCTTAAATTTTATTAGGTACATACTAAGATTACGCAAAGTTTAATTAGCACTTATTATACTTAAATTGTATGGCGTGAGCACGAAGCGTCTATATGTCGGCGGCCGATCGTAAGATCAGGCATATCGTGATATTCCGTGGTTTCCTATCGTGAAACGTGAAAATCTTTGACTCGTTCCCTGAGTCGACGGAGCCCCGCTACGCGGGGCTCCTATTTCTGGGCAGTTTGCCCTTCGGGCATCTGAAGCAACCTAACGAACCTATCCTACCTATGTATTGGTTTAATGTGACTATCGTCAAAACATTACACAGGAACATTACGATCTGCCTGATCTTACGATCGGCCTACGACATATAGATTAAATCTAAATACAGTCTCAAACATGCCAATCACCACTAAAACTATTTATTTATAAAAAAAAAAAAATCTTTATTTCAGAATATAAAAATTCCATACAATATTGTTAGTACCATAATACATTACAGCTAGATGTTAGTAAGTACATTAAAATTAATCATTAACACAATATTTTGACAATGAGATCAAGATTTATAATTTATACTTACGCGAAACGTCTAGAAAGCACGAGGATAATTGCAGTGAATCTATTATTTATTAATTACTATTATTAGGCAAAACTAAATATGTTCTACCGTTCTTTAACCAAGGCTGTTGGCAAGTAGTTAATATATAGTCAGGTTCTATTCAGTCGCAGTCTTAGTTAAGTCAATAAATATGTAACATATAAACTACATAGTCGTTTTAGCCCAAAAATCAGCCTCGATTAGAAAATCACCGCGCAGTCCTACAAATAGAGGGCATGAAGATAATAGCATTGTTTATTATTAGACAAAAATAACTCGAGTAAAGATGTACCTAAGTATAGGTAACAATAGGCGATCCCTAACACGTCTGGGGGCGCCAGCGCTCTTGACAGCCATCAAGCTTATCGTTGCCAATTAATTGTTGCAACAGACAGCAGATAACGAGTGCATGTAAACAGATTATTTCGAATACCAGCCGATTTTGTGTCACGTCGTAGGTCATGTACTGATGTAGGTACCTACAGTCGGAAACTTTCCAAAATTGCGAAAGTAAGTACTTGGAAAAATTCCGAGAGTTGTCATATTGTATAAGTAGGTATCGATATTTCCCATTTCCATTCCCTTTGTTTCCTATATTTTTTTTCTGAAAATGACGGTATCTTTTCCAATTTTTTGGAATGTTTGCGCAACTTGCAAATTTGTAGTCGTGACTGTCGTAAGGGTCTAAATACAAGTATGTTCCCGGCTATACTTAGAAGATAATATTTAGTCTTAAGAAGAAGAAGGAGACTTTGTCCGCGTAGAAGTCGTTAAGAACTTTCAACCCAATTTTCACCCCTTAGGGACTGTAATAAAAACAAATCTTAGCAAAGCTCGATAACATAATTATAATTTGACTAAAAGGAGACTCGAACTAGGTACTATAATAAATATAAACAAGACAGTAAGTTTATTCAAACAAACCCCTGCGAGTTTCACACAGGGCGCAAAGGTAACCTAAACCTAACCTAACCTACCCATCAGCCATCACACTTGCCGCGTTACCACGCGTTACCATCACGTTCCATGGGGATGGCCAATAACCTTTGCACCAATCGCAAACCCGCACGACTGTAGGACCTGAAGATCACCCTTCCTTAGCCTCCTTTTGAAAATTTCGTCTATTTAGACCTCGCCTAATCTTTACTAGATTTAGATATTAACCTTCAATTTGTAACATAAAAGTTCGTTCCCGAAAAAAACTTTAATTGTTTTTAACGCCTTGTAGGTATTTATTCATAGTAAAAAATATTTACTTAGACGCACGCATAATATTCCTTGCACTTAACTACTAACATTATCTGTAGGCATAATGTAAGTGATTAACATTACATTGTTATAAATTATTTATCAACATTTGGATACATACTCGTACGCAACACTACAAGAGCCTGGCAGAGCGCGGACGACACACTTCCACGGTAATCAATCCTCATTAGCATCCGCACTGTCAATAATATTGTCACCTTGTTTGTAAATAGTGTCTATATTGAGCCCTGAGGATAATTGCAAAGAATCTGGTATTTATAGCGGGACAGGAGTCAGTGATCGCAGTGGGCAGGTCGACGTCTGGCGAGAACGCAGTCGCCAGTCACTGACCAGGCTTAGCGGGATATTCCGTCCCTGGCCAATGCATTGTAAATGCTAGGCGTTAATAACCTATTACAACTCCTTGAGTGCTGCTTGAGGGCGAATAAATTATTAATATTGCTCTATTAATGTAACAAGACTCGGTGTTATCACACTTAGGTATTAATTGTGCTATGACATTTAAATTCATTGGGTACCTACGTGCTTGCTTCGTTGTCTGAGTAACGACCGTTTTAATTACGGTTTAATTTACCATTCCAGTTAAAATTAAAACTTATCAACTCCATCTAATTATCGGGACTTACATAATAACTGTTAAGCTTCGCGAAACTGCTGTATTTATGAATAGGTACGTAGTGGGTACTATGCTGGTACTGATGGACGAATGATTTTTTTGTTTAAATAAGTAGGTATTTAAATAAAAGTAACTCACTGCGCTTGTTCGGGTACAGTCACCAGCATAAATATATTACTATGGGTAGCCGTGCAAAAATATCTGATCCTCCATTTGAGGCATAAGTATATGACGACACTACCTCGGTAAAAATATGTGATGATTTGTGGCCGGCAAAAACATTGTTACTCTGTATCCGCATAAATATCTGATCGGGTCGCTTAAAAATATTTGATTACTCATAAAAATTAAAATTATGTGATTACTCTCACCTGGCATAAATATCTGATACACTATGAAAGCAATATCTACATCTGATGGCAGATGGACCGCCTATATATCTGACACGTTGGAAAAGCAAAAATATGTTATTGTTGTTATCAACCTGCAAAAATGAACCATACCCGTTTGGTATAGAGCCGTAAATTGTATGAAGTTATTTGACAATCCACGAAAATGTCATTGCATATGTCTGTCTCACATTTTTTTATTTGCACTGTTAAATTGTGACTTATTTAAAAATCATGTATCAGAAGACTTGATAGGAGATGTGTAATAAACCCAAAGAGTATAGTAGGTATATAATAAGCCTCCTTCTTACATGGCATTAAAAAGAATAATAAATAAGTCAACTTGAATATGTCACGTTACATAAAATCGACTTTATTATTATTTCGTAGGGATAGTTGCCTATTAATTTACTCCTTGGGGATAATCACAACAGTTAGGCACAGAAATAAATATGTGACGTCCCACGGTCAAAGGTACCTTATGGCGGGTATGGAGTTATGCATACCCCAGTAATCTACAATAAATAAGCTATCGATAACACAAAAGATCAACCTTCTAGGTTGCGTAGTTACAGAGATATGATTTTTTGAAAATAATGTTGTGAAATGAGCAACTTTACGATAGAGAAGTTTTAAGTTTAGCCGCCTAAAAAACTATGTTCCTGAAGTAAGTTACATAGTTGACTACAAATAATAATACCTTATATATCTGAGATTAAAAAAATATTGCGACTTGTTCTGTAATGCAAATAGAAACTTTTGATATCGACTGATTTATGTGTATACTAACCAATCTCTTGAAAATAAAGTTTTATTTCATTTTCACGATTGATTGCAATGAGCTCTCAAGATTTAAATTTTATCTATTAGAAAACGACACTGACAGACAGTTTAAGCAAAAAACAATACCGATTTAGAGGTGAAAATGTATTTTCTGACTTTTTCATATAAAATCACAAAATTGAATATTTTTACTTTTAATGTGACACACAATCAATTTTTCTGAGCACATATGAAAGAAATTCTGTCATTCAAATGAAATAAATCCTAAAACCCCAACTAAATACTATATTTAACCCCTTATGCCACTTTAAACTTACATAACAATAACAGTATTTGCTCCATACATTTACGAAAAGGTACCTTATGGAAATAAATCTAATAATACATCACTACAAAATATCAATCATATTACAGTTTATCTTTTATGAATAGAAAATATTAATTTACATTAAACTGCCCCAAATTTAATTAGTTCTTCGTCATAATAATCTTAAAAAAGACCAATAATTTGTATGTAATGAAAAGGTACCTTGTGATTAAGTTACATGATGAGGCATGATGATGATGGAACAGTTAGGATAAACTAATAATATTTTGGGGTTAAGATGGTATAAATCGTCTATTTCTTATCAATAATATATTTCGGTTGCTATTGAAGATAAGCGGCATTGAGGTTCAATGACCTCAGATATTCCATAAGGTAATGCGTCGGGTATTGGCATTTTTCAGCAAACCAATGGCTGATTTATTGCATGCGACCAAACCAAATGAAGATTATTCTAGTTAAGAAAGACTTGACGAGAGTAACTTTGGTATAATAGCAGGCTACTTGGATTTGTGATGTCGGTCTATGTACGGTTATAATATTTGCGAGGCGCCCCAACCAGAACTGAAATTATCAAATTAGTTTTGCAGAATGCTAATACAGTTCTCTACCAACCTTCTTTTCCCGTATTGACTAGTTTTTTTGGGAATTTTCAATCTTTTTTCCATAAGGTACCTTTTCTACTAAACTCTGAGACGACATTACTAGGCTTATAACTAACTTATAACAAAAATAAAAACAGGTAAACAAATGTTACGCATTAAGGTTTCAGATCACACAATAAAAAAAAATTGAGCATTTTTTCACCTCTTTACAAAACATTTCATATCTCCGAAACTAGAAACCCTCATAAGGTACCTTTTCCCGTGGAACGTCACATATCATGGCGACTTATCGAGTCGACGACCATTTGAAACATAGAATTGTTTCCATGCACGAGGAAAATAAACCCATTCATGAAATAATGGATGTGTTAGGAGTTTCTGTAAGTTATTTTATATTTAATTACTTAATTCCGACTTTATGAATAGTGTTATTACTTAATAATATATTCTTAATATTTGTTTGTTTTTAGAGAAATACCGTTAAGTTATGGATTACGCGATGGGAATCAGAAGGCAATGTCGACCATCATAAAAGTTTAGGTCGTCCCCGTAAAACAACAGCCATTCAAGATCAAAATATTGTTCGCTTATATCAAGAAAATCCTATAACTTCAACGCTCGAAGTCGCAAATGACTATGGTATATCCCGCGATAGTGTTCGTCGAAGATTGAAAGCGGCTGGCTTAAGAAATCGAGTCCCTGCACGAAAACCCGTGCTGCAAAGAAGACCTCCGACTCGATTTTGCGAATCAATATTTAAACTTTGATTTTAGAAACGTCGCGTTTGTAGATGAAAAAGTGTTTCAGTCAAGCATGGATGGTCGAGTGTCATTGTGGAGATTGAATAATACCCGTTATGACGAATTAAACGTAATGGAAAATAGAAGATCGGGTCGTATTTCATGCGGAGTTTGGGGATGGATGTCGTCTGCAGGGCCGGGAGAACTGTGCCAAGTAACTGGTCGATTAAACAGCCGAGATTATATTGAAATCCTCAACGATGTGCTATTGCCCTCGTTGCATATTACTTATCCAAACGTCAATCCTGTATACGTGATCCAGGACAACTGTTCTTTTCACAACAGCCATATTGTTCGCCATTGGATTAACGAACAAGAGAAAATTGCGTTGTTAGACTTCCCACCTAAAAGTCCAGATCTAAATGTCATTGAAAACTTGTGGGCCATAATGACACAGCACTGGGACCCCACACAAGCCAGAACGAACCCCACACGAGCCCTCTGCGGGGCTTGAATCATTGCTACAACATGGTTATGTCCATGCGAGACAGGCTGACTGATGTTATCAATGCCGAGGGTGGGCATACTAGATATTAGAGTTCATTTCACGTATTCTATTAAAGCAGAGGATAGGAGTTTAATTTCAAGACAATTTATTTTAAGTTTTTTCATATCTCATGCTCTGAAAGTGGGTCGTTGTTGTTCTAAAAGGTGCGCAGAAAGTGATACGTTTATGCTCTAGCGCAGAAAAGTGGTGTACTCCTCTGCGTCCCCGTCCCACGAACAACTGGGTGGAAACAAAATGGAAAAATAGTGTCTTTATTTCCTCGCCTGGAACAATTGGTAATTGATTAATTTTACTAATCCCACGTTGATCCTTTTTTTTATAAAAAATTATGTAAGTAAATTGTTAAAAACAAATTATTCTTGATTTATTTCGTTGAATTCTATTTACTCGATTTCATAAGGCGGGAACCAAAAGGAATACACCAATAATATTTTTTTAAACCTTACACTTGCGTAAATGAGCAAAGGCAGAATCTTATACAGCCACAGTTAAACGTTTGTACGATATTAAATTGGTTTTTAAAGTTATTTAGCACTATATTCATGAAAATAAAATAAAATACACGATAAAAATGTATTATATTATTAATTAAATTGTGATTTAATATTTAAAATACTTTTATTATGTAATTACGTGGTGCGGCGCACCAAGGTCGCGGTGCGGTCCGGTAGTCTGTTGCGGCTTTTAGAACGAAAAAGTATAAAATTAAAAAGTAAGAGGCAATCCCGCTGATTTTCATATTATAATGAACAAATAATTTTAAAATTACTGCAGTTTGTTAAAAATGTGTGTTTTCGTAAATATT
Organism: Cydia splendana; assembly: GCF_910591565.1. Taxonomy (NCBI): domain Eukaryota; kingdom Metazoa; phylum Arthropoda; class Insecta; order Lepidoptera; family Tortricidae; genus Cydia; species Cydia splendana. The sequence goes on from NC_085962.1 coordinate 20,689,829, forward strand.
GCAATCTAAATTATTTTCGCTAGGGGTCATTAATCTTCACACATGTAAAGTCTCCGATTGCAAGTAAGTCCTAAGGAAAAAAATCATGCTCTATTAGGTACTTCAATTACTGAATTTGCGAAATTGCCTTGTCTTGTTTGGTTTCCTCGCATTCGATATGAAAAGTAGAGTGTTTAACTCGGGTGAAAGGCACCATTTCCGTCTCGGACTATTGGCGCTCTCACTGCGTTCGAGCGCCAAACTACCTCGACAGAAATGGGTGCCTTTCAACCCTTGGTTAACAATCTACTATTTATTGGTAAGAAAGTGAAAATAAAATTGATAAATATCTGCCGTGTTTTATTGAATGCAGTTGTGCGGCAATAAAGCGATTAACAAATGGTTATTTTCCCTAGCTCGAAACGTAGAGGGAAAATATTTAAAGTTGGCTTACATACCATATAGATCATTGTCACGGCCTTGGAGCCGCCATTAACAGGCGTTCCCCTCTGTCGAAAAAAGGCGGCCAATGGTCAACCACATGTCAACCATATGTATGGACTGACGTTTATCTGACATGACGTACCTATACATTTGATTTGCCCCTCCCCCGCAAAAAACGGCAGACTATTTTGTACCGAAAATTTTAGACATGGCGGCTCCATTGTTAATTACTCCGAGGTCACGGCATTAAAGGTTACATTTGACAAATTTGCGCGTCTGTGAATGACACGATCATAATCTTGTATGCAACAAAGCTTTTATTTCAATGCTACAAACCATTTTATTCCGTCAAATTGATGATAGAATAAAATGTGAGACAGACATATGCAATGACAAGTCTGCACTGTTTTCGTGAATTGTCAAATAACTTCATACAATTTACAGCTCTATACCAAACGGGTATGGTTCATTTTTGCAGGTTGATAACAACAATAACATATTTTTGCTTTTCCAACGTGTCAGATATATAGGCGGTCCATCTGCCATCAGATGTAGATATTGCTTTCATAGTGTATCAGATATTTATGCCAGGTGAAAGTAATCACATAATTTTAATTTTTATGAGTAATCAAATATTTTTAAGCGACCCGATCAGATATTTATGCGGATACAGAGTAACAATGTTTTTGCCGGCCACAAATCATCACATATTTTTACCGAGGTAGTGTCGTCATATACTTATGCCCCAAATGGAGGATCAGATATTTTTGCACGGCTGCCCATAGTAATATATTTATGCTGGTGACTGTACAGGGGCGTGTCAAGTTCGTATAATATCAATGTCAGATTAAGTTAGGTCTTTAAATATCGAATAGGTCTCCGGGACAGAAAATATCTATTTAGCTCTCCACGAGCCCCTTGACTTAATGAACCATGAGATACAGAACGTCAAACTGCAGAACAATTAAGGGTCGGATTCGACCCAATGGGGGTGTTAAAGGGAAACCGCCGAGCAGCAAGAATCCCGGTGAGCTTGTACCTCCCCCCTTCTTACTTACTTACCTACTCGTAATATGAACACCCCCTTTAGATATACCCCTAAATATGGCCATGTGATCGTCTAGCTAGTAGTTAGGACCCCTCTGAAGTGAACCGCGGTAACCTCAAATTCTTTAATGAGTATCAGCTAAATTTTGGACTCTGTCTTTATTTATTATTACCTAGATTTTGAGAACAGATATTTATGGTAATAAAATAATTATTTATGGAAGTAAGAAATAATCTAAAGAAAATTATTCAGAGAAATAGAAAATTATTCAGAATTTATTAGTGCAACGTAAATGATGGTGTAAAATTTACTATAATGTATTTAAGTATTACAGCATATATGATGATATAAATTATATAAAAATGTTGTTGGTAAAATCCTGCTCTGCTCTGATAACATAGAAGCAGCACTCCTGAGATAAGCTCTTTTACACCCTAGCATTTCAAGGTTAATTATAATTAACTATCATCTTCTAAACGATGTGTGATTTAATCACACGTGCTGCTCCGTACGCCCGATGCAGGTCTGGAAGCTCTTAGTCCGATTTGCAAGTATTAATCGGAACACCTACCCTACCAGTTTAGCCAGAAGGGCTATGACCAACACTTCGTAACCTAAGCGCACCTAGATGATGATGAAAAGAAGTGTCAAAGTATCCATCAGTCATCATAATTACTTATCTTTTGACATTGGAAATGTCTTTTCGTTCGCTCCAGTATACGGTCCGATTTCACGAAAAAGTGCGATCCCCTTATATCTCGGAAAGTTGTGAAGATATGATATTAAAAAATAGGCGCAAAAGACGCATAATCACGAGATCTGTAAGGTGCAAAAATAATTATTCGAGAAAGTCAAAAACAAAAAAAGTTATGGTCGAAATAGTGAAAATAAAATTCAATATTTTCCGAATTTTTGATTTTGGTGCTCGATAATTTGGAAACAAAGAATGATATCAAAAATTTGAGAAAAACGGCTGTGGACAATTTAGTCAGCTACAATTTGAGCCTAAAACAAAGACGATCGGGTTAAGGGTTTGCCCTGTAGCCTAACCTTAAAATAGTCAAAAAGTTAGAACGACATTTTTCACAGGACATTTATGACTTCATGTTTCGCAGAGTTCGTTATCGGTGTTTGTTGTGAATTATCGGGATTATGACGGCAGAATAACACTTGCACTGCGTGGGCTTTCAAAATCGCTGCAGATTTTTCTTAAATAAATAAATAAATAAATAAATAAATAAATAAATATTATAGGACATTCTTACACAGATTGACTAAGTCCCACAGTAAGCTCAAGAAGGCTTGTGTTGTGGGTACTCAGACAACGATATATATAATATATATATGTACTTAAATACATAGAAAACAACCATGACTCAGGAACAAATATCTGTGTCATCACACAAATAAATGCCCTTACTGGGATTCGAACCCAGGACCATCGGCTTCACAGGCAGGGTCCCTACCCACTAGGCCAGACTGGTCGTCATCGTCGTTTCTTGGTCTAACTCTATCTATCCTGATTGAGACGGGCGTAGATAACGCACTATTCGACAATCTATGCATTCTTGTGGTGGTGGAAATAGCAATAGAGGGAGAGGGAGAGGGAGAGGGAGAGGGAGAGGGAGAGGGAGAGGGAGAGGGAGAGGGAGAGGGAGAGGGAGAGGGAGAGGGAGAGGGAGAGGGAGAGGGAGAGGGAGAGGGAGAGGGAGAGGGAGAGGGAGAGGGAGAGGGAGAGGGAGAGGGAGAGGGAGAGGGAGAGGGAGAGGGAGAGGGAGGAGGGAGAGGGAGAGGGAGAGGGAGAGGGAGAGGGAGAGGGAGAGGGAGAGGGAGAGGGAGAGGGAGAGGGAGAGGGAGAGGGAGAGGGGAGAGGGAGAGGGAGAGGGAGAGGGAGAGGGAGAGGGAGAGGGAGAGGAGAGGGAGAGGGAGAGGGAGAGGGAGAGGGAGAGGGAGAGGGAGAGGGGAGAGGGAGAGGGAGAGGGAGAGGGAGAGGGAGAGGGGAGAGGGAGAGGGAGAGGGAGAGGGAGAGGGAGAGGGAGAGGGAGAGGGAGAGGGAGAGGGAGAGGGAGAGGGAGAGGGAGAGGGAGAGGGAGAGGGAGAGGGAGAGGGAGAGGGAGAGGGAGAGGGGAGAGGGAGAGGGAGAGGGAGAGGGAGAGGGGAGGGAGAGGGAGGAGGGAGAGGGAGAGGGAGAGGGAGAGGGAGAGGGAGAGGAGAGGGAGAGGGAGAGGGAGAGGGAGAGGGAGAGGGAGAGGGAGAGGGAGAGGGAGAGGGAGAGGGAGAGGGAGAGGGAGAGGGAGAGGGAGAGGGAGAGGGAGAGGGAGAGGGAGAGGGAGAGGGAGAGGGAGAGGGAGAGGGAGAGGGAGAGGGAGAGAGAGGGAGAGGGAGAGGGAGGAGAGGGAGAGGGAGAGGGAGAGGGAGAGGGAGAGGGAGAGGGAGGGAGAGGGAGAGGGAGAGGGAGAGGAGAGGGAGAGGGAGAGGGAGAGGGAGAGGGAGGGAGAGGGAGAGGGAGAGGGAGAGGGAGAGGGAGAGGGAGAGGGAGAGGGAGAGGGAGAGGGAGAGGGAGAGGGAGAGGGAGAGGGAGAGGGAGAGGGAGAGGGAGAGGGAGAGGGAGAGGGAGAGGGAGAGGGAGAGGGAGAGGGAGAGGGAGAGGGAGAGGGAGAGGGAGAGGGAGAGGGAGAGGGAGAGGGAGAGGGAGAGGGAGGGGAGAGGGAGGTTAGTCTAAGAATAAAATAATTATCATTCAACGTTGTAGTTTTATTTTGTAACTTTTTAGGGTTCCGTACCCAAAGGGTAAAACGGGACCCTATTACTAAGACTTCGCTGTCCGTCCGTCCGTCCGTCCGTCTTTTTTTTTCACAGATTTTCACAGATGATGTATTTCTGTTGCCGCTATAACAACAAATACTAAAAACAGAATAAAATAAAGATTTAAATGGGGCTCCCATACAACAAACGTGATTTTTGACCAAAGTTAAGCAACGTCGGGAGTGGTCAGTATTTGGATGGGTGACCGTTTTTTTTTTTTGCTTTTTTTTGTTTTTTTTTTTTTTGCATTATGGTACGGAACCCTTCGTGCGCGAGTCCGACTCGCACTTGCCCGGTTTTTCCTTATCCGTCTGGATAAGGAAAAAGTCGCTCAGCGACAATATTTTTTCGAATTCCGTAGATTCATTTCCAATGTGCTCGATAGTCGTGTGAGGCACGAAATCTGTGAATTTTTTATATTCAAAAGCTAGGGATGCTAATCCCTTAATCCCATTCCCCAGGACTGATAATCTATACAGAATTCCTAGTTCTCTAGATGTATAAACGAAATACCGAGTTTATTCACTGACTATTATGTTTAATCGAGGCCGAAATTGAGTATTCACTCAATAAATCCTTTGTACTGCTTTTGCCTGACAAAGGTCCCCTAAAACAAACCGTTCTTCAATCCCAGAATAGTCTGCGTTCCTAAATCCAGATTGATAATTAAGAGATTATGTTGTAAATACCTGATTATATTACTCAGTACCTCGCCCCTACACCAGACAACCAGAAATGAAAAATAAAAATTTATAAAGCCGTTAATGATCCCCATATAAATTAGAAATTAGGAAGATTTAGGCAGATGAACCCTTCACCTTTTAAAACACTCGTATTTTAAGATTAAGAAACCATATTTTTAAACCCTTAAAGAGAAATATATATCAACCATATCAATTGCATAGACCAGAACTAAAAAAAGAACCCTAATAAACAACAAAATGAGTGTGTGATTCTACCCTAACTCTACCCATTGTCCCTAATCTAGTACATTCAAAGCATAGTTCGTTCTTACCATCGACCTAATGCTTTGTAATATACGCAAGTGTGGTCCCTACGAGAAGCTGTAACGTTCGGCAGGCGAAACCGAGAAGGCAACCTACAGGCCAGTGTATTTGACTCCCTCCTTATCGCCCGCGGGCATGGTGGATAAGAATAAGTCGCCCTATTCCGTGTATATAAGTGGATCAGTACCCTAGCACACACACATACCGATCACATGGAAAACTCTGCCGAGACAAAGACTATAAGTGCAATTTCAGTCACGACAGAAGCCTTTCCCCGCAACCAGCACTAGCATGAGCCGGAACACCGAAATATATAAATAAATTTAATAGGAGACCTAGCCTCAATTACTGTCGACTTCAGTGGGCAGGATTTACACCCAATGACGCACACGTGACGTCCCCACATCCATCTAAACAGCTGGATCTTGAGACTAGTGAGATAATTCGTCTCTTATGTTGATATAGAAGAGACGCCAAGTCCTCTCAAACTTGGAGCAATAGACTCCTAACCATCCAATCCTTTGGCACCGTTAGGCGGAGTGAATGCTTAGCAGGACAAACTGTCAGTCCAAACAATGATCTGGTTTTAAAATAGCAAAAAGACCCCATAATTAAACACTAAAAATAGCTAAGTTATCGCAAAATTAAACTAACTTAATAGAAAAGTGAAGTTCCCTTAAACACTGTCATCTATATCTAACGTTACGAGAATTTCTTCCCGCAAAACTAAACACAGACACTATTCCAAGCCCCGGCCATGCAACGACATTGTCACTGCATAATATGACGGCACTCAGAACACACGGTGTAGGAAACTTCACAATAACTAAAATCCCATACATGGCAGTAAAGAAACTCCACAACAGCCCATGTCCAGCGTTACGACGATATTGTCTCCGTAAAACCAAACACAGACACAAATTCTAAGTTTAAATTTACCAGGATAATTCCAAGCAAAAACAAACACAGAAAAAGTAGCAGAGTAACTTCACTTACCAGTATTACGTTACGCCCGAAAACCAGAGTCACTGCTAGTCCGATGGTTGAAGAATGAATGATCCGAGTCGACGGTCCGCTCCGCCTTTTATACCTTTTTCTAGCGACGAGCCGGCGACTATGCGACATATTGGCGATTAAACGGTGACATACTTGCGACATACTGGCGTCCCGTGACATACTAGCGTCCCAATAGTGACATACCGGCGACAAGTCGCGACATTCTGGGGCCCATTGGCGACATGCGACGTACTGGCGACATGCGACGTATTGGCGACGTATTAGGGACCTACGACATATTGACGACCCATTGGCGACATGCGACGTACTGGCGACATGCGACGTATTGGCGACGTATTAGGGACCTACGACATATTGGCGACCCATTGGCGACATGCGACGTACTGGCGACATGCGACGTATTGGCGACGTATTAGGGACATGCGACTAGGGTCATAACGGCGACATATTGGCGACATATTGGCGACATATCGGCGACATATTGGAGACATAACGGCGACATATCGGCGACATAACGGCGACATATCGGCGACATAAACGGCGACACAATAGTGACATAACCGTGACTTATAGAGACAAACGCTATTCCAAAAATACCAGGGCACCAGAACTGAGGAAGAAGTTATTAGCCTCGTGGCATGTAACGACGTTCGATTCAAGAAGAAAAATCATAAGCTCCATTTTGTTTACTAAGCCATATTCCTTAAATATTAACGTTCACAATTGCTTACTGCAAAGTATAAATCATGTCCCTTTCATTCATGCAGTTTAGAGAAAGATGGAGCTACGCACACATAGGCAGCAGAGAACGTTCGAAAACATCACGTACGAATTTGTTAACATTATTTTACTTTGAGATATTTTAAGTTTATTTCTGAAAATTGTCCCTGTATTTTATGTTTATTAGTATCAAATATATTATTTAAGACATCTGGGATCTAGAAGGTTAATTATTATAATATTTATTTTTGTCTTACGAATTTTAATTTCATGTTTCGAAATTGTACTAGGGCATCAGCGTAACGGAACGTCGAGCTGTCATTAATATCACTATCAACTCAATACTATTTGTTGTTGGTTGTATTCTGAAGGCTTATTTTGTTTATATCTAAGCTAAAATAAGGATTAATTAAACAAAAATGCATCTGATAAATAATGAAACATGGAATCAAGTGCTTCAAGTTCCAATTGTTAGAATATTCAATGGAATCATGAACGAAATATGCGACCGCAAGGGACATTAGTATTACAAGGTATTTTCTACTATTTTATGTGTTTTGTAATGAAAAATGAGGCCAATACTAGGCAATAGGCATACGACTAGTCACAAGCTTCTGGCCCTGCGCGCTGCGGCGGAGGCTGAAGGCAGGCTAGAGGCTGAAAACAGACACCGACTATTCCACGAACAAGATACTTTTACCTTGTACATACTCGCTGCAGCTGCGGCTGAGTCCCACATATATAAAGCCTACCCCCTTCCCGTTTCCTTTTATTTGGAGTTTACCTCTGTACTTACATACTAGGGGCTCTGTGAGCTGTAGACCTCGCGAGCAGAGCTTGAAATAACATGGTGCTAAGAGCTTTAAATATGTATAGTAAATTAAAGAAAAACAATACGAAATTTATGTGTAAAAAAATACAAAAAGTTATAATATCCCAGCATACAATTACTGGGGATCGAACCCAGACCCTCTGTGCAAACAGAAAAAGCGAACGTTTACAAAATGAGCCAAATAGTTCTTAGATGGGTTGACGAAATTTAGCTACTCCTTCTCAAATTAAAATTAGTTAAAATTAAATATCTAAATACCGCCTAAACCAGCGATAATTTTTTTCTGCATTTTTTGCTATTAACTCTGTAAACATGTTTCAAAAAGAAAAAAGTCTTATGATATCGATACGACTATTTGTTTAGGCGCCAGGTATCACGACTCCGCCATTTTTAAAAATTTCCAAAAACCGGATTGACAAAAAAAAATTATTTAGTCATAAAATTCGGTCACAAAATTTCACGAGAATCGGTTAAGAATTGCGACCTGTAGAGGAGAACATCCGGACATACGAAAGCAAAATGCCCGAGTCAAAACGTAGACCTTCGCTTCGCTTCGGTCAACGAGTAGGCTACGAGATTATCTACTTAAGATAGAGGTACCTACACCAAGCAACACTTAGAACCTTATTTGCCTGAACATATCGTAAATTGTGAAAATGTATTTTTATATTGATAGGTAAATGTATAGACGGTACATGTGTAGGTGTAGTAACTTACAATTTTTTATCGAACTTTAATAGTGTGGGATTAATTATAGAGATTAAAGTTACAAGTAAATATTCTTGATCTTAATTGGGCATTTATAGTATTTGATTACCTACTGTTACAGTAATTAACATAATAAGTTAGTATATTTTATTTGCCTATTTAAATTTGTTAATTATGTGTTTACGCAGTTATGAAATCAAGCACATGGATTCTGCATGTAGACTGTAGGTGAAATATAAATAATTACGTAATCTTAAAATAGTTAGGTATAGTATCGGCGTGTACAACTCGTACGTGTACAACGAGGCGTGCTCATAGTTAATTATTAACCAAGGGATGAAAAGCACCCGTTTGACGAGATATTTCGGTACGGTCGGTCGGTAGAAATATATGGTACCCGACCCGAGTTAGACACTACTTTTTATTTCGAATACGAAGGATTATAGGAGGATTCCGGGTTAATGGGATGGTGCAAGTGGCGCTTAAGGTAATTTTCACTGATTTGAGGTAAAAGGATCGTACTCTACGGAATCGGGAGTTAAATAAAATTTATATCAATACGAAAATCCATAAGAACCGAATTTTCATTAGTTCAATAAATAAAATTATAATTATTAATACATATATATAGGTATAAGTACTTGGAAAGTAAAATTCCCTACGCCATCGCAATCACAACATACGTCACATTTTAAATTCACCTATATTGACAGAGCGAAGCAAAGGTCTCCGTTTCAGGTTGGACGACGATTAGATGTCGAGAGAATTTAGTCTAGTTTTTGGCGATCTGCGAGTTATCAGTTCGGGGCGAACTACTGGTAGAAAAATCGGCCAAGACCATGTCGGGCCATGCTCAGTGTGGGGTTCCGTAGTTACCAATCTGACAGAATAGGGTAAACGGGGGCTATTAGTATTAGTAAGTATCGTGAATATTCATGAACGTTGCAAATTACAAGCATAAGGGATATACCTACCTTCGACCTGCGGTCGGCAACAGGCGGCTCGCGAGCCTCCCTGGCTATTTTGTGTAAAGGCTCCTCTTCACGTTGGGCCAACGCCAACGCCAACGAGGGACGCATTTATGCGTTAGAGGGAGCAAGTGATATTGCTATCTCATTCTACCGCATGGCTGCGTCCCTCGTTGGCGTTGGCGTTGGCCCAACGTGAAGAGGAGCCTAAAGGGATTGGCCAAGCGATTGCGGTACGCATCTACACTTGGCCCAATCCACAGTGCGTGCTCGAACGCGGTCGAGTGCGGACGTTTGTGCTCAGTATCAATTTTAGTTTTTTTTTTATTAAAATGACGAGTACGTGGCCTCGTTATGGAAGTAATTAAGGAATAGGAAATTTACGCAGACAGTACATTTACAATTTAAATAAATAAATATAACAATACATACTTATAGTTAAATAAATGAATATTACATACATATCTAACTATATATAGTAAGTACCTACATTGCACAATTTGCACAGCTATGTTGGTAAGCTAGTAACAAAATTAAATAAAATTATAATATGCTCTAAAATAATTTAAGCAAATTATAAGGTAACATGAAATTAAAAAGATATTTAATTAATTTAATTCTTTAAAAAAATCTACCAGTCATTTATTTTCGGCAAGTAGGTATCATCAAAAAACTCTTGCAGCTTCTACGACATTTTTTAAAATTACTTGATGATAATAATGGTACGTGGCGTATCTTAGATAAATTGCTGCAACGGCTAATGCTTCCACGTCCATCTTGGAAACCGGTCAGATCACAACTGAAATTCGCCATCGTGTAGTAGCGTTCCGACCAAGGCACGGCCAACTCATGGGCCAAGCGTTGGCGGAGCGTTTGGCCAACGTGTAGAGGAGCCATAATATTGACAAACGACAATGTCTGATAAAGTCATAAATATTAACAAAGTGCAACCCGCGTCAACTTCATTAACTAGGTACTATGTGGCCCTTGGCTGCTAAAAGGTTGCCGACCGCTGCCCTAGACAGACGGACATGACGAAACTATTAGGGTTCCTAGTTGACTACGGAACCCTAATAACATGGGGCGCTCGAAAACCTAATCGTGAATACCTACTAGTATAGCAAGTACGCGTATGGCGCTAAGCAACAAGTTATGTTATGACTCACAGTCTCTTGTTGGTTCAAAAATCGTTTTCTACACTCTTTACTCTGTGAATTAATTCCTGCACCTTCAATCATTGCACCACCAATAGAATCAGTCAAAGCAGGTTAGTTTGTGGCGGGCATTTTGTGAGCTCCTGTGGACCTCTGTCACCCGTGTGGTGGGAGGAATCGCGGGTAAAGTTGCCGTTGGTTCAGAGAGCGGAGTTTTTGAAAAATCGTATAACTTTTTTAGATCACAACACGGTTGCCAAAACTTGAATCAATCTTGAGGATTTACTCTATAGTGACGTCATCTATTCGTATCCTGATTTTTTGACTTTCGCTAGATAGATCACGATAATAGGTCTAAAACGCACTTTAAAAAATTGTAACAATCTATGCACGAACGCTAATAAAAATATGAAAATTGTTTCTAAAAATTCGCAATTCCATTTTTGAAGGAACTGATCGTTATTTTCTCTTTAGTTAATAAAAAATAAAAATTACAACTATATAATCTGCGGTCCCGAGCACGCACATAACATCCATCTCAGATGCTTACGCTCAGTGAGAGTGCGAGAAGAACACGAACCTATGGGGCCTTAATAATGTTCCTGTGCCTTGTTTTAGCCGGTCGTTCAGAGTGTGGAGTGGAGTCACGAACGCTGCATCCTCGAGGATAGATGTGGAAACATAAGTGGCGAGCTACCTATATCTTTAAGGTTCAGTGACAACTCTCTACCCCAAACTATCATTTTTTTGTAAGGGCTAATCTGTAGTGAGCGGCACGTTTAAAATACATGTATAACTTCAGAATCTGCAGAACGTCCCCGTATCTAGAAGTCGACCGTGTCGCTGAAGCATCTTCCTTTAGGTCCATATCAAACTGATGTCTGTTTGACTGGGAACTTGACAACGCCGGGAAGGTATGGGGGATCACGTTTCTACAGGAGGGCTATCCTTCAAGGGCCTGAAGCGTGCAGCTGGTGGGAGGAGCGGGGTCAGCGGGAGCGCGGGGCGTGTCGCTCGCGCCGCCCATCGGCGTTATATAAGCGGCGCGCGCGCACGCGGGCCGGGCAGCCGAAGCCCGCGCACAGTTCCACCGCGACGCCGATATAGCTGCGGTCTCGGAGTTCGCGCGTTTCACCCGGCATCTGTTCGGCCCGGCCTTGGCATCGCCTCCGAACCAGCTTACATTCGTTTCTGCATATAAGGTGAGTTCTATTGAGGTTACCTTATTTGATGTGTAAGAATTTTCTAGCAAAATGGTGTTCTAAGTGAATAAGTGAAATATATCAATACCGGTTATTTACTAAATGTGCGCGTTTTACGAGTGTTTACTAACCAACTCTTTATAAGTTTGTGGACGATGCATTGAACTTAAACAGGAAATTCTACATAATAATTATTCTTAAAGGCTTTTGAGTTTACTTCACTTATGTTATTTTCACTAAAGAGTTCCTCTTTTTAAACATATAGTAAATAGTAAACCGGCCTAGCCCCACAGCAGGTAAGCTCAATAAGGCTTGCGTTGTGAGCATATAAATTCTTACATAGCATATAAACATCATAACTCGTCCGGAGAAAATATTTGTGACAATGATAAACACAGAAATAAATGCCCATACCAGGATTAGAACCCCGAACCTTCTGCTTCAAACATACGAGCCCCGAGGCATATGTTTTCGTCTAGTCAGACCATTTTATTGCTTATACTAATGTACTTTATTTTTATGTGGTAATTTTCTACAATAACTAAATCCAAATACAAGAAATACCGTCTGTACTGAAAGACTTATTTGATGGGTACGAGTATAACATGTGATGTGAAAAGGACTATTACTAGGGAAAGCAACACGGCTCTGCCAATGTACTGACAATTTTGTTTGCTTGTTTGCTTGCAGCAGTGCTGTAGGAGAGGACATTATGCTTTGGACAACGTTTTTGAAAAGTATCTTTTTTCAGCAATGAAAGTCTCGTGCAATTTTATCATACGATCAAAATAAACTAGATTAAACATTATGGTTCCATTACTGGGTCATTTTATGTTCATGTGTAAAATTTATTTGAATAACCAAAATTGTTGTGTGGAACTAGACAAACTAATTTGCATCGGGGCTCGTATGCAGTTTAACTAGGTACCGTTTACGCTAGGAAGCCCTAACGCCAATGACCTTCGATCTGAATTAGTTTTCTAATGTTTTTTGTAGCTTATCATATTAACAGCAACGGCTTTAAGCAATACCTATAGCATCCCATATTTACTTCAAAGCCAATAGTTATTGTCTTCGAGATATGTATTTGGCATCAAAGTTGAATAATTTTAGGCCTAAAAACTGGTTTTCTGGCCACAACTTTAGTGCTAATTAGTTTAAAATTAAAATCTCTGACACGTTTTTCGAGACGTCAGAGACGAACCCAAATATGTAGATTTCGTATAGGTACCTATGTTAGATAGAGTTACGAAAGAAGGGATTTTGTAGACAATTAAAAAAAAAACATAATATAAAAACCGGCCAAGTGCGAGTCGGTCACGCGCACGAAGAGTTCCGTACCGTACCATTACGCAAAAAAACCGCAAAAAAATCACGTTTGTTGTATGGGAGCCTCACTTAAATATTTATTTTGTTTTGTTTTTAATATTTAATTTTGTTGTTATAGCGGCAATAGAAATACTGTGAAAATTTCAAATGTCACGGTTCATGGGTTAGGTACAGCCTGGTGACAGACAGACAGACAGACAGACGGACAGCGGAGTCTTATAGGGTCCCGTTTTTACCCTTTGGGTACGAAACCCTAAAAATAACTAAAGTATTAGTTATTAGCGTTGTTTAACCGTCATTCATTTTTTTTTCATCTTTCATTCATCTTTATTCATTTCTTTCAAAATCCGGTAGACAAGAATAAAGAATAAAGATCATTATCTTATGATAATCATCAATTAATGGAGATAAAAGATTGAAGAACCGATAGCCGTTTGTCCTATAATTCTATCTGTATCATGTAGGAGATCCGACTCAAAACATGTCAAAAATGGATGAAAACCCTCTTAAAGTAGGTAGTAATTAGGGTTCCGTACTAAAAAGGTACAAAAGGAACCCTTATGGTGCGACTCTGTGCGTCTGTCACATAAGAATCGCATGACCAAGTTATATTCATAACAAAAGTATTATTAAAACTGTGATATGATACTACTGTGATATCAACAGATTTCAATACAAAAAAAAATAAGTCCCTAATAGGTCTGTCGAACTAGATCCAAAAGAAGCGTTTTGAGGAATTAATTCCCAGCAAGCATGAAATCATTTTAATACCTTCATTTGCTCCTAAATGCATTTAATCTGAGTTTGCTCCATTCCAGGAGGTGTGGATTAATTTTGGGGGCCTTGGGAGATACCTACAATTTACCTTTGGCAAAACCACTCGATTTAGAAGGAACCCACAATCAAAATCAATGTCACTACCAGTAAGGTTGTTGTGGATCAGACACTGGTAAAAAAAACGGTTTTTAACACGATTTTACCAGAAAAAATAAATTCAAACTGGCATTTTTTATAATGTTTAACTATGTATTAAGGTAGGTACTTTTCGGATCCTCAGATGTAAATTTTTATCATGATTAGAGCAAATTTTCCATTGGACGTACCGTTTTTGAACTACAAGCAAAATTCTGAAAAATAACAAATAAAACTCCCGGAATGGAGCAAACTTGGATTATATTAGGTCCTTACCTATGAAATTGGCGTTTTTGTTCATAGATATAAGTCTGATCCTAGTTTATTTTTTTTTATTAAAAAGTACATACACAATTACAATAAAACTACAATATGATTTCGCCAAACTGCTTGACAGCAATTAATTGTTATTTTTTATTGTTAAGTGTTCAGAATTAAGCCTTGAAAATAGGTCTTTTCATGTGCTGTCGGTTCGAGTATTAAAATTACTTATATTTTTCTAATGGTACCAATTTTCAAGAAATGGAGATATTGAAAACATACCTTAAAGGTGTCAAAAATTACTGGAAAAATTTTGTTTGGTTTGAATTAGCCATCAAAAAAATATCCGCAAAATTAATTGTATGGAAATTCGTGTTTCGTTGAAATTCTCCGAACAAAACGCCAATTTCATAGGTAATGACCTAATACTAGTTTAGAACCAAACGAATGTATAAAGACGATTTCAAGCTTGCTGGGGCGTTAGCGTACACTGTGTTGCATAAATTAAGTACGATACCCACTGACATGACATTGAAATTGCAATGGGTCCCTTCACATATAGGGTTAAGAGGCAATGAGGAGGCCGATGCCTCAGCAAAAGACGCATGCACAAAAGGCGCGGATGTGTATATCTTTCCAGACTTTACTGAGAAACTACATAAATATAAAAGAAAAATTCATTCTGTCTGGAAAGAACACTTTGATGTACGTAGCAAAGAAAAGGACGTGTGGTATAAGACGATGCAATCGGAATCTCCTCATATACCTTGGTTTACTAACAGTAATTTAAGTAGACAGTTAATTAAGATAGGTTTAAGATTGCGTTCCGGGCATATCCCGTCAAAAAAAATTGCCTACTTGATGAAAAAAGAACCATCCCCAAATTGAAAAGTTTGCGATTCTGTTGAAGATGTGCAACATATTTTGACTGAATGTGCACGGAATGAAAGCGATAGACAATCGTTACTAACTACCCTCAAGGTAAATAGATTAGATATAGGTGCTTTTCAGAGCATCTTAACTGTACCGACCTCAGAAGAGGCTAAAAAGATATTTTTATATGTAATAGATTTTTTCAAACGGTACAATACTATCCCATAAGTAGACATGTAAGAATACTAGTCTAAGGTACAATGGGGCTGACATAATCATGTAACTGATTTAAGTCCCTAAATATAGTAAAATAGAATAAAAAAAAAAAGCTTGCTGGGAATTAATTATTGTAAAAAATCTAATTTGACTGGCTTATAATTTTTTTTTACTGAGGCCTATAACAGTTGATAATATTGTTTTATGATTTGGAGATTCACGGACTTACTTATTACATTAGTTTATTTATTAACTTAGATAAGCCTATGTAATTTGGTAATGTAGATACCTACCAAAATATTTGTACTACAAATACCAGACCTTAGCTTTATATGAACATTACAATAATTCAGGTCAACATTTTTTTATAGGTAGGTCCCTATTACTTAGGTACATAAATAAACAAGTTGTTTACTTGATTTATGGAACTTACCTTAATCGTTCTACAGTGAGACAAACAATAAAGTATTGACATTTAATTAACGACACTAATATTTGCTTTGTAAGTGTAAGAGTAATTTGTTATTTTGATTACTTATTTGTCGCTATTATTACGACAGTGTAATCGATTACGACATACTATATTACGACAGTGTAATTGATTCCTGCGCTAAATACTGCGTTGACGACCGGCCTGGCCTAGTGGGTCTGGGTAGTGACTCTACCTGTGAAACCAATGGTCCCGGGTTCGAATCCCGGAAAGGGCATTTATTTGTTTGATGAACACATATATTTGTTCCTGAGTCATGGCTGTTTTCTATGTATATAAGTATGTATATCGTCGCCTAGCACCCGTAGTGCAAGCTTTTCTTACTTAGGGGCTAGTTTAATCTGTGTAAGATGTCCCCTAATTATTTATTATAACAAACATCTGGGTGCGTAGACATGATGCCATCCTCCGTAGCGTAACTATCACTCTTCCATATTAGTGCGACAGAGACAGTTGCGTTTTGTTCCCTACCAAGCGTTAACGATTGGCAGCTTGTCTGTGCACGAGTCTAATATCCAAGATGAGAATCGTTAATAGAAAATGAAAATAACTTTTGTTCTTTAAGTACAATATACTTAGGTATAAACTCTATGGATATGGGCCTTTTTTTGGCTAAAATATCTTGGATAGGTACCTACAATAACATAGACAAAATGGAAAATCATCAACATCATTCATTATCATTTTGATAGCAACTAAACCCCTCTAATTAGCGATACTATCTTTGTTAATTCAACCATGCGCCTGGCAGGTGTCTATCAGTGTATGCCAGAGTAACAGGCTAGCAAAGAGGTTTCAATTTTCAACATTGTACAGTCGACGTCAAAGATATGTTTACATTTTTCGCCTTATTATAAGGGAGTAAGGTGCAAAAGTGTAAACATATCTTTGGCTTCGACTGTAGGTACACATTGTTCTGGGACTAGCTCTTACTCTAACAGCGGAACATTCAACTACTGAGTCAGAATAGGAATAAGTGCTACATTTACATTAAGTATAAAGTATAAAAGCTAAGGAGCGAAGAGGCACTTCAAAATTATTAGAAGTTCTAATTTATCGGTTAAATGCAATGGATGTCAAACGCAGTCGAGTCCTTGTCGAGTGGCTCATGATAACGCGAATCTGCCTACTTGATTGATCTATCCAGGCCGCCATCAGGCTAAGTTATAAAAAACTCTCTTAAAATCAGAATATAAATTGAACATAATTTAACAATATTCCTTTAGGCAGGGATTTTCTAATATAGCGAGAATTTCGCTACGAGGATAAGGGGACATGGAAATAGGTATGCTTTAAGTCTGGTATAATTTGTTTCCTTTTAAGATAAAAAAGTGCTTTATCGCCGTGTGCATTCTAGAAAAACAAATTTATACACATTTGACTAATATAGTTTCTGCTATAATATTACGCATATACGTAATTAAGAACGTAAACACGTAAGTAGGTATTTTCTATCTAAGTTGTACAAATGTATCGCTAATTAACTTTACTCCGAAACATGAGAGGCTTGGGTAAAGATTATTTGGTTCATACATAACTATGTTTCCTTCTTTATGAGGTGTTGTGTGTATTAGTCAGAGATAGTTCAAAAATAAATAACTGTGTATAGATTATTATTTATTATGAATAACTCACCTTCGTTACCTACTAAGTGTAGGTACGAATACAGTCGGCATCAATAGGTAGTAGCGGATGAAACACCACGCCAAAAGTATCTGCCACCCCTTTGATATGGATCATTTTCATTTTCCTCGCGTTATCCCGGCACTTTGCCACGGCTCAGGGGAGCCTGGGGTTCGCTTGACAACTAAATCCCGAGAATTGGCGTAGGCACTATAGTTTTTACGAAAGCGACTGCCATCTGACCTTCCAATCCAGAGGAAACTAGATCTTATTGGGATTAGTCCTGTTTCCTGACGTTGTTTTACAGAGAGAGATATATCTCTTTTTGATAAGCTATTTTGAGAATGGTAGCTACTTTTGACACGTTGTCTGATCCACTACTTTTGATGCTGACATTACGTGTAACCACAATCACAAACAAGTTACAACCGAGTTAGGTACAACTAAAACATTAGATTAATAGTAATTAAATTAAATTAATTAATTACTGCTCGGAAGGTGCAGGCAGGATACGAACTATTGACGTCCATCCTATGCTCAATGTGTATGGGATGTACAGTAAAGATGTCTAAGTAAGAAGATATATAAATGTGTCTACTTGATTTTAAAATTAAAATGATAAGAATTGTACAGGTTACCATCTATACAATATTCTCCTATGGGTCCGGGTTAAACGTAACTCCATTTGTCATAGTTTTGGGCCCGACCGTGGACGTCAGGGCAATCACTACCTACAACCCAATTACAACCCCATCTCTAGCACAAAGAGACGCGAAGTGACGAAACGACCATCAACAAAGTAACTGTTGTTGACGTAGATGTTTGACAGGACAAACTCTAAATTGGGGTCGAAGGCAATCGGTCTCGGTCTCGAAAAGTCACGAACCGATCACCTCTGACATATTACTCTCATTGAGTGGGTAATAGTCGATATGTGTTCAAAACACGAAAATGTTTTCGCAACAAAGAGAGATCATGATGAGTTAAGAGCCAGCGGGAGTGGTCATTTCTCCATACAAACGTACTCCTCGTTTTCCTCCGTGGTTTTTGAAGCTAGAGCAATGATTTTTTCAACACAGATTAATATTGTCAATATCTGTGTCGGACCGTTTTGCTTTTTTTGATATTTTTGTTTTTTAAGGCGCTAGAGCCCTTCAAAAATGGCCAAAATGGCCTAATTGACTATGCCGCAATGAGAGGCGTGGCATTCAAAACTGATATCAATTAGGCAAAAAAGCAAAACGGTCCGACACAGATAATTTCATAATCATTTAGATTTCCAAATTTGGTTACGATTGGTTAAGTTTTGGAGGAGGAAACAGAGGAGTACGAAACCTCGATTTTTGAGATTTTTACGCAGGATTTTTCGCCTTGTCCTTATCGCACTACTTTTAGGTGCCGCTTCCGTTAGCGAGACGGGTATATTTACCTAAAATATTTAAAACTCAGCTCCTCTTTCGTCTTAATGAGAGTCCGAGGCAAGAGATAGGTAACCAATTCCTTTCAAAATACCAACTGACGTTTAGGAAGCGGACATGTAACTCAAAATAGGGAAATGGGGGCTGCATTATTATAAGTTTATGTCTCGGGATAAGATGTAATTCTATCGATATCTAATTGGCAATGACATAATGTAAGTACATACATATAATTCAGGCGTGTGAGTGTGCTATTTCGGTTCGCGGTAAGACGACGGCGTAGGCGGCGGGCACTAGGTTAGGTTACACCTAGGAACAGATGATGAATTGAGGTGTCTCGCCGCTAGAGCACTGACCGCCGCAACTCGCCAATTGGGCGAGCCGACGTTACACTTGACCCCGCAAACTCTTCAATTGTCTTTTGTCCCGAGCTGAGATTTAGGTAGGTATGTTCCTACACTTGTTTGTTGACTGCTAACCACTACTTGTTGGTTGCTATGCCCCCTAAGGGCCCGCCACGTGTCCCTGACACGTAAAATTTACACTCTGCCAATATGTGCATACCTACGCGCTTCGGCCTAATAATTTCAAAGTAAACCTAAACAATATGTGCGAATCATATGGACATAACTCGTGTTACTGTTACTATGCAATATGAGAATCGAACTCTCTAAGGTCTAATGATCTTAAGTTATTATTAGCAAGCTGTTAAGTCACAGTGCACTGATACCGGTTTTAGCTATTTGTAGACTGGAGTAACAACGTGCCTAAGTAATCGTATCTATAGGTAGCATGAGATTTTATCCGTCTATCGGCACTTAGCAACTTGCTCAACATCTCGGCCGCGCATGAGGAATCAAGTTTTTAAATAGGTATCTTTACTCCTAACCTAACGGAGATTACACAGCATAACAATGAAGGGCATACCTAATGATCACAATTAAATACGAAGGTAACTTGCAGGCATCAGTCAGTTATATAATCTCGGCCTTGAATATGACCGACGAATCATATGATTTTCCTTGTTGAGATTTCTTCAAGCAAATTGACTTGAACGTCTTAAATGGTTAACGTGAACCGTTTAGGTTTAAAGCGTTGATCTGCTCCGTAATGTGAGCCTGTGAGGTAGCGTGCGTTCGAGACAGGGATTCACGTAATTATTCAATCTAGTACTGGTGCACCGAGCGAGACGAAGGAGCCTCGGCGTGCACGCGCCCTGCGTGTGATCGCTCACCGCCGCCGCCGCGCCGCGCCGCCGCGGAGACATCACAACACCTCGTTACGCGCGGCTCCTGTTCCACCAAACAGTGCGTCGAATGCGTGAGACCCGCCGCGCGCACTCGCGAAGCGCCGCCGCAGAGCGTAATCTTCATGTCTTTAGGTATTTGTTAATTTTAGCTTCGTAATATTGGTAAATAAAAAAAGGATGCATAAATTAAGAATGTATTTCGTATTATCTGAGTAGAGAGGTATACCTACAGTTATTAAATAAAGCAAAACGGCATGACTACGAAATAATCTAAAAATTGTCTCAAAGGGGAGTCTGAACTTCAAATACCTATAATGTTCCTACCTATTTAGACACTATTCACCAAATATGACTGTTTATTTATTTAATAAAAAATTTATAACATAATAAAAAGTATATAAACACAAAAAACTTATAAACAAATAAATACCTAACGGCCCGATTCGAACTTTAAGATACGTCAATTAATAGATCTAGAAACGATATGGTCCATATCGTTTCTAGATCTATTAATTGACGTAAGTATCTTAAAGTTCGAATCGGGCAGTAAGTCGTAGTTGCTCGGTAGGGTGTCCAGAAGGCTGGCCGCATTGCCCCGCTGGATGGCAATGCTGATCCATTGGGCAAAATAATGGGTAGCCCTCTGGCCAAACATCATCCAAAGAAAGTGAAAAGCGAGACTCGAAAGAATTTAACCTTCACAACCGACGCAAAGCAAATGACCTATAGGTACCTAAGCAAAACATCGATGTCTCTGCTGCATTGCTCATTTATTACCTCTAGAGGTCGGATCAATTTTATGTTGTTTTTCTACTGTAAGGTCCTTAACACGGGATCATCCCGATCATCCGTATCGCATACAGATGCGGTTGGTATTGATTGAATGTGCCATTGCAGAGAGAATTGTCAAAAATTGCTAAGTTTCCATGAAATGTTCTCGGTTTTTTTTGCACATTTATTGCCAACCCTTCTTACAGTTAGTTTCGATTTCTATGATTTATATGACTTGTTAAACGAACAGTCGTCGACAGTTAAGCACATTGAGTAACCGAATAATTATATACGGCTACAAATATAATGACCACCAAAAAATACTTTGGTACCCTAAATAAAAAAATCATGCTTACCAAAAAAAATTACTGAACACCAAAAAAATAAGGCCTAAAAATACAAAAGTACCACCACTTTAATTACGACTGCACTTCAAATTGTATTCAAATACCAAATATATTGAATGATCACCAAAAATCATTAATGATCACCAAATCTTGAAGACCAAATTAATGCGATATTTTCACCTAAATAAACCACTATGATTACCAAATAATTTATACATATTACCAAATAAAGTAAACTGATGCCAAAATTACTAGCCCCTCCCGCTCAACCCCCCGTAGCCCGCACCGCATACCTACCTAACCTAATCTACTTTTCTAGTAGCATTTCGTTATGCTACTCGAAAAGTAAGTTAAACTGCTATCAGTTAAGTGGGTTAGGTTAGGTTAGCACTGCGACCCTTACAGAAACGAAATGGTACTAGAAAAGTGGGTTAGGTTAGGTTTGAACTGCGACCCATACAGAAACGAAATGCTACTAGAAAAGTGGGTTAGGTTAGGTTTGAACTGCGACCCTTGCAGAAAAGAAATGCTACTAGAAAAGTGGGTTAGGTTAGGTTTGAACTGCGACCTTTACAGAAACGAAATGCTACTAGAAAAGTGGGTTAGGTTAGGTTTGAACTGCGACCCTTGCAGAAAAGAAATGCTACTAGAAAAGTGGGTTAGGTTAGGTTTGAACTGCGACCCTTACAGAAACAAAATGCTACTAGAAAAGTGGGTTAGGTTAGGTTAGAACTGCGACTGTTACAGAAATAAAATGCTACTAGAAAAAGGTGACGAAGTGGATTAATTAATTTAATAGGATAACGATATATTAAATGATTGCACATTTTTAATTAAAATGTGGTTACAATTTTGTGATCATTTACTATTTTTGCGTTTACAATGATTATTTTGGAGCCATTTGCTTTAATAGGATAGCAAGATTTAAAAATTTGGTTATCATTTTACATTAAAATGGAGTTCTAATTTTGGTGGTCATTTACTATTTTTGGGTTTACAATGATTATTTTGGTGTCATTTTCTTTAATAGGATAGCAAGATGTAAAAATTTGGTTATCATTTCACATTAAAATGGGGATTGAAATTTGGTAATCATTGACTATTTTTGGGTTAATAATGATTATTTTGGTGTCATTTCCTTTAAAAGGATAGTAAAATGTAATAAAATTGGTAATCATTTCACATTAAAATGGTGTTATAATTTTGGTGATCATTCATGATTTTAGGGTG
Organism: Cydia splendana; assembly: GCF_910591565.1. NCBI lineage: Eukaryota > Metazoa > Arthropoda > Insecta > Lepidoptera > Tortricidae > Cydia > Cydia splendana. The sequence continues at coordinate 20,712,432 of NC_085962.1, forward strand.
GTAAAATAGATTTTTTTGGTATTAAATTTTATTAAATCTGGTGATCAGTTAAATAGCAGCCATTATATACCTACCAATCTGAACAGGAACTTTTTAAGTCAAAACTTTCATGAGAAGTTTCTCACGAAAGTTGCCAGTTATTTTATCAAAAATGTTGACAATATTCTGCAACTTGCACATTGCCATTATGTAAATTGTGGTACCTAGGAGCTAAAGTCGTTCTTCGTCGTAGATAAATAACGCGACGACAGAACGTCCTCCGACTTATATTACAATCGTGATGTAAGCAAAACCGAGCAGTACATACAAGCACCCACCCTACGCTATTCTTGGCTTGGCACTTATAAAAAGGAAGAGGCTGATTTGCATTTTTATCAGAGGAAGGTGAAGTCATCATCGTTTGTTAAACCGTTTAAGAACTTTGTTACTTATTGCTAAATGCATCCGAACGCAAAGAACAAGGAAAGCTCGTTATCAGAGCTGACACACAAATAGTATTCTGAATCTGAGTAATAAAACAATCGTATTGTTGTGCTAGTTCTATAAATGGACTGTTCCCTATAAAATTGTCGTTGTAAAGTGGTGTTATTTTCCTGTTTACGGCGCGGGACGCTAAGTGGCAATCTAAGATGCAACTGCACTGCACGTGGATACTAATACTACCACACCAGTACTCTCGCAATTGGTCGTATGCACCGCACCGCACCGTGTACAACTTTTAGAAAATGGGCTGGATAACAAAGTAGGTACGTAGGTACCTACACTCCTCGTTTAACAAACATTATCTTCCGAATTAACTAGGCTAGGAATTAACGTTTTGTTTGTATTCATTTTGATGCTTACTATTTATTTTCTTCGAAAAATAACTACTACTTTATTACATAGAAATATTTTTAATAAGTTTACAAATATATCACAAAAATGCGATTGTTGTGACAAAGTCAACTGGTATGAGAACTCATAGTTCTACAGCTACACGGTCAGCTTAAAAAAAATCAACTATATTTCCATTATAAATATATTAAATAAATATTATAGGGACATTCTTACACAAATTGACTAAGTCCCACAGTAAGCTCAATAAGGCTTGTGATTTGGGTACTCAGACAACAATATATACAGTATGTATCAGAACGAAAGACAAAGAAAGAGACCCATTAATGTTTAGGTCATACTGAGCAACTTTTACTATGGGACCAACCTCGAAAACGCGGAAAAAAAATTTGGAAGTTTCATACATTTTGCTGGTCTGATGTTGAAAACGCGAAAAAATGGACTCTCCCATAGGAAATTCCCTTTCCTTCTGATACATACTCTATAATATACAAATATGTACTTAAATACATAGAAAACATCCATGACTCAGGAACAAATATCTGTGCTCATCACACTAATAAATGCCCTTACCGGGATTCGAACCCAGGACCATCAGCTTCATAGGCAGGGTTACTACCCACTAGGCCAAACCGGTCGTCATTATGTTTCGCCTTTAGTAAAATTTTATTTAATTTCTACATTTTCATATAGGGTACCTACTATCACTGTAACTCACGAGTTAATGTTTATTACATAATGAAAGTAGTAAACACAGGTTTAATGAACTACCGAACTTTGCCGCTTGCGTTCCATTGCAACGATAACTGGAAAACACGCCTCTTAGTCCATGAAGAGTAGTGATGGTAAGAAAATAATAGTACTTTGCGAATAGGTACTATAGTTATTTGTTTTACAAGGGGCACGACCCCACGGCTGACCAAAAAAGCGATGGCTCGATGTCCTGTAAGCAGATATTTATGAACATAAACGGGCTCACACGAAACGACGCCCAGGATCGCGCTAAGCGGAGGAAAGAAAGTAGGAAAGCGGACCCTGGCGAAGGCCGGAATAACTAGGTAGAAGAAGAAAGGGACAAAGTTGTTGTTTAATCCCTCCGGGGGCAACAAGAACAAACGTCGTGATACCAAATGCAAATATACAAGTGTGAAAAATCCAGTGTGACTGGATTCCCAACCCTATTAAACATACCTGACCTATACTAAAGAGTTGTTAATTGTAATGGAGAGGTAAAGTCCAGGAAAAAACCTTCATCCATAGTTTGATCGCCGAAACAGATGGCACTGTAATGCAAAGAGCATATAATCACTACGATCTGTAATGTTTCGTATGTTTTATGGTCATTGAATTGTCAAACGTCAATGTTTGACAACCAGAGTTACCGCATAATCATCAGTAGGTACCGTCTTTACCATAAGGGCACACGGGGGCATAGTAAAAATGTTAGTTTAATTAGCTTTCTTTACTTTCCAAAAGGGCCCCAAATTCGTATGTGCCCAGGGGCCCCAGCATAGTTTAACATAATGTACCGAGCCGTACAGCGCCATCTTGTGCAGCTGTCAAATTCGAAGCACGAAATTATCTTAGACTTTACTCATCTAGTAAAATCAATGGATCTTTGCCTGTACCTAATACACCTCCTACTCATATTCCGCGATACGAATATACGAATTCGTGTTCGGCGCCTCACTAAAGAAGAGTGAAGTTCACTATAGATATAAGTACAAAATTAAGATGATATCAATTGTTTATAATATTAAAACCATCGCGGCATTAGTAAACAGCGTGAAGCAATCGTGCTCGACCTGAACGTAAACTACTCAAAATAAAACAAGTTGTGGGAATCGAACTTTGTTCAGATCACTCTCGCGTCGTTCACTGCAACTGATATTAAACTGCACCGATGCCGGTACCGGTATACTTTATAATCTTCATAATGATGTAGTAGTGAGACTACTTATGATATTAAATAAAAGAAAAACATACAACCGAATTGGTAACCTCCTCCTTTGAGATTTGGAAGTCGGTTAAAAATAATGTGATTTGTTCCCAAGTAGCACTGATACCAATCGTCTTATCAATCAAAAACAGATCATTGATTGGAAGCGTTATTGGTAAAATGCATTTTCACTTCCAAAACGATACACTTAGGAAATGAAACGAGTGTTTAGGGATCCGATTCCTGGGCGTCGCCGGCTCGGGTTACCGCCACCCTTCACTATAAAAGCGGCCGCTACTCGGATTACGTACATTCGATATTCAGTATTTAACATTCACGCTTATGGCTGAGTGTTGTTCCTGATAGTGACTAGGTAAGGGTCTTAGAGCTTACGAGGATTCACCGTGTTGGCTTTTATGGCCCTGTGTTTGTCCCTTAACTTGCCAGCAAAGTGAATTCTTGTATACCTACTTAGAAAGGGTCTACATCCCGCTTTTGACTCCGCAACAAGTTGCAAGCGTCCATAAGCTGCGGTCTATGCAGACTGTTCGCTTGTTTGCCACCTTCATGTGATAAAAAAATAATTTTGTTTTCTGATAATATATTAGGGCATACTGAAACCCCGCGAATCCATCTGCGAGTAATTTTATGATTTATCTGGACGTTTCGAGCTATTTGCCAGCGCTCGTGGTCACGGGAACGACTGAGAACTATATACACGATACAATCAGTTCAACTTTAGGGGCAACCGAAGACTATAACTAATTAGGTATGTGTATTGTTCCAGCAATAGCAGCATGCTTATCAACTGTGCGGTGCTTTTGCTGACGGCGTGGACGCTGCAGCCCGCTGAGGCCGCCACGGCCGCCAGCGTCAAGCTGTGCGGACGCAAGCTCAGTGACATCATGAGCAGGGTCTGCTACGTCTACAATAGCCCCTCCTGGGGTGACCCCACAGGTCAGTCTGTCAGCTAAACTTGACTTATGATATATATGATCAATGAAATACATATATTTGTCTGTCAGGTTAACTAAACTTGACCCATGATGTGATCAATTAAATACATGTACATTATACTTACTACTTGAATGTGACAGTACCTATAATCACTTAAAATTTTATTGCGAATCTCAACAGCTTCAGAAGAGCTTTTGCATCAACATCATACAAAGCCTCTAAAGATCACTGTGTATTAAAATTAAAATTGTCTCGAACAGAAGCTTTTATTAGAAAAAAAAAAACAAACTAAAATTAAACGCGATTTGTTTTATCAATACTCAAAACGTAAACTGATATGACCAAATTAATACAATGGGACGGGACTTCTGTGGCCTCTGGCAGTGTTTATTTAAGGATTTGTTGTTGTTGTTGTTCGACCTTACCATGGCAATAAATAAAATACAGGAAGAGAATCATCGCATCGTAAATAGAGTCATATGCAGGAATACCCACGCGTCCCTCTAACAACGAAACAGCTATTATGCAACTATGAACGGGCTACCATAATTTTACCTATGTTCACATAATAGACAGGCAAAGTACCCCTTTCTAGCGCACTTCAAAAAAGTGGGTAAATCAGCTTAGTAAAAATTTTAATTAACTAAACTTTAACACAACCGACAAAAGTCTGAAATTGTAATGAAATGAGACAGACGCGTGCTACGAAGGAACATTCGAAATAATTAATAGTCATACCTATTATAGCTACATAACGATCTCAATTAAGTCCTCGACACAGGAGGACTATATAATTAATATAATTCTAGAATTTGTATATAGGTAAGTATATAGTAAAATACTAATTAATTAAATACGTCATATAATTAGTCATTAGTTATAATAATTTTGTACACGAGTCGTTAATAATCATAATATCTAACATCCGCGAAGCAACATCGTTATCGATAGGTGTTCATCCGAGTAAGGTCAACACTATTAATGGCTTGTAACGACATTGTCAACAACATTATCTCACGCCAAAATTGTGCTAATTATTGCAATTCAATTAATTGTCAGCAAAGAAACTTTGCACTATACGCTCTTGACTGTCATTTAATGTGATAAAGTCCGAGTACTTAACCTAAAACAGTCAGCAAACAATTATATAGCATACACCTACATAATTTACATAATACAGTACAAAATTGTAAAGCGTAGGTTAAATGTTAAACGTGACTTAATTAAAAACATTTCAGCAAGTTATATGATAATAATAGATCCGGCTAAAAGTATTTTTGCACTCGCAGTCTCGCACCTACTTGTTTACTGCGAAGTAAAGAGACAATGCCGTCAATGCCCACTATTAGGCTCATATTATTAACTATAATTTTTATGTAAATCTTGTAAGGTGACTTGAAGGAAATCTTTATTAATTATAATACTATAAATTATTACCTAGGTACCTACTCTACGGGTGATACAGTATAAACTTATCATGGTTGTACTGTATCTAATTATGCGATATTATATACGTTTTTATCGCAGAATTATTGACCTTTTGATTGTTTACGTCTGGAATAAAAAGGCAAACATATGGGTCATACACATTATTGTATGCTTAACTCCTTCGCGGCTTACCTGCTGACATCGCAACAAAAAGCTAAATTCAGGACGCACAAGGGTGGGTAAGGACAGGCGGGATAGATTTTTTCAGTACTGAGACTCAAATAGGAAAACGTGATATATTTATATGCACCAGGGCCATCAACTTTGATGTTTTGTCCACAGAAGGGACCTTTTCCTGAAATGTGCTTGACCCTAATACCCACCCCGAGTAGACGCATTGTATAGTCAGCAATAGAAATGGCTAGGTATGCGAGCCAGGTGTCCAAAATGATTTTTACACGCCTTTAGGTATTTCCTTGACGGCAATTCCGCTTCTGCTGAATTATCTGCTGACTATACATACCTTTACGTACCTATACAATATACATCTAACTTCGATGATGATGATCAGGCATTAAATTAAATTGGTATGGAGACAGTTTATGGCGGAGCCTTAAAGTAGGTGATAAATTCCCATAAACTACTATTAAACCCTATTGTTTTTCCAGTAGTAGAGCAGCCAGGCATGCGTCGGAAGAGACAGGCCGGCATCGCGGACCAGTGCTGCACCTTCGGGTGCACATGGGAGCAGCTGAACGAATACTGCGCAATCAGTTCTAAGTAAGTTACATACAATTAATAAGGTGAACAACTAAAGTAGGTTAAGATTGAAATAGGTAGGTTCAGGACTTTCCGGAATTCACTCTAAAAGTTTGTACAATCATCATATTATTAATATTAGTAGGTATGTATTCAGGCTAACGTATGAATTTGAAAGGATATTCCAATAATATACTTATATAATTTTATATTCTTACATTTCTTAATACTTATTATAACGTATAGAAATAGTTATGTTCTTATGTTAGTACTAATTGTAAGATTGTTGTGCCCCTGTTTTAAATGTATGTACATTTACAATTGTAGTTTTAAAAGTATGTACATTTGCAATGTTGTCACCAACATGAGAGTAATAAAGTTTATATTCTCTTCTATTGCCACAAGATGTCTAGTTATCTATGGACCTCTACAAACAGCGATAATTGGATACGATTTGCTTTACATTGCGGCATCTGATCGATCGATTGAATTCATTACACCTACTAAGCCGGCAATGTAGACGCCCTATAGAAACGCTTCTTATCGGTGTTCAGTTCGGAGTCGGCGTTGAGCGAGCTGGAAGCCCACATGCTGGAAACGCGAGGCACGGAGCACAAGCGCGAGGCGGAGCGGCAGGCCGCGCCGGAGACGCCGCCCGAGGTGGGACGCCGCAGTCGCGGGTACGGCCGCAGGAGGGGCCGTTGTTGGTGCCGGCGCAAGCGGCGCACGGGCCGACGGCGTACTCTCATGGGTAACATGGTGTGTCTGTCCTTCATCACTCACTTGTTCTCTAACTTACCATGGGGCCAAGTCGAGTGACAATAAGTAGTTTATTGAATACGCCAATCGAAACTTAAAGTATGAAAAAAAAGACGTGACTTTTCGTCGCATCTGTTATCCTACTTTTCGATTCGCGTTTGACGATAAACGTTTGTCATGTTGGCTTCGGCCCCAGACACGAAGCGACTGATAAAGACACTTTCTTTATACAACGTTGCGTTCGTACGACTCGCATAGAGTTCCACTCATCCAGAACAAAATATAAGGATTTGAGATTTATTTTGTTGATGCGCCCTCTTGCTTTTTATTTTAGAGGAACGCGAACGCAACAAAGTACCTATAAATAAATAAAGAATAGTTTAATTTTGTAGTCTTGTATTAAGTATTATAGCGTTATTTAAATACTAACGCACGCGTTTTTATTAAATATGTACTTAAAATTGATTAAGTAGAGTCATAAAATACTAGCATTTTAACGTTATTTGTGACATTCCATTCCTAAAGGGTCCTTATGCTCCATGCGCGATCCTTTAGGCATGGAACGTCACATTCAACGTGCGTTAGCGTGTTTGTAAATTTAAGTCAAAATTGATTACCTAAGTAGAGAACAATGAGATGATGAACACTAACAATTCATTATTAATGCTTTGCATGTTGGGCTGACTAAAACCGTCACGTAACAAACTCGTCACACAACACGTATGAGCTCCGTGACGTGAGATTACCTGCACTCCGGAGCTCGTTCGCGGCTCACTTGGCACACCTCTCATATTGCCATTATCAGTATTATCAGTATCACTCATCGATGAGCACTTTGTCTTTGGATACCTATAGATATGGATTGGGAACTTTAGACGTAAAGTAACGTTAAACCACGCCGAACCAGTCCAGTCTATACTATAGTCCATCAGTACCCTGACCACGGGTTTGACACCGCCATATTCGCCAGCGACTGCGTAAACTAATTCACAATGCATCTCTCTCGTACTGATATTGGTGCAAGCGAGAATAGCGAGATGCACTGCTTTTTAGTTGACGCAGTCGCTAGCGTTTAAGGCTGCGGAAAACTCATGGTATAAGAGCACAGTGGTGTCAGTGGTACAATTATGGTCCTCAATTATGGTAATTAAGTGAGTATCAATACAATCTTCTCTTTTGTGTTGCCTAATTTTTTTTCTTCCATTTATGAAAATATTTTGCCTTGAACAAAGTATCCGAGTTGGTTTTGGATCATAGTTGGAGCTCTTAGACTAGTTTCTAGTGGTTTTTCGATAGGTACCTACATTCTTAAAAAGTCCTTTCTTTATTTGAATTAAATTTATATAAATGTTACGTTACTATATTGGATTTATAATAATTTAATAATAAATGCAGGCACTTAAGAGGAAAGGGGACGATCGTTTCTCCATTCAAACGCAAGTAGTCCCAATTTTCCATTCTGGATATTAACTTTATGTATTGAAAATATTTTGACACAATTTGATGTAGGTACATTAGCTATCTATGCCCCCCTCCTTCGATTGACTTTACCTATTCGATTTTATGATTATTGTAAGAGTAAGGGGCAAAAAACAAATATCATAAAAAGATGCTCCTAACTCTTATTATTAATTAAAAATTCGAAGAAAAATCAAACGAAGGAGCATCGCTGTGGTTGATATAATGTTAATATCCAGAAAGGTAAATGGGGACTATGTTTGTACGGATTGGCGGTTTCTGGGCAGTCGACCACTTTCGTTTTAACACCATGTTATAGGCAATCAAGCGCCGCAACCATTATTTCCCATTAATTGAATTCACAATAAATTGCATACAAACAGTTCATTTTTCACGATTCAATAACATTAACAAAGCAGGATTTCAGGGAGGTGCATCAGTAAAATATCCCACACAGATCACGCAGAAGGCCTACCGCGAATCACGTTCGACGTGTTACCTCTCTGTCGCACTTGTAAATTCGTACTTAAGTGTGACAGGGAGGCAAGGCCCTCAGAGTCTATCTTACGCTAGAGAGCAGTAAATTAACCGAGTCTAAGCATCAGCTATTACCTATTTCAAAAGTCTCAAGATGATACTCTAATAGCTGCTGCAGCAGCGTCTAGATTTTGAATGACAAAATGAATGGCGGATTGAAATCGGTCTAATCAAGAAAATGTACCGTGACGTCGTCCGCGGCAATGCTGCAATGTTGCAACAGTAATGCTGCTGCAGTCACCATCATCCTAAGGTTGTTTAATTATGTACTATAATTCCTTTCATGTCTGGGCGGCACCTCCCTCCCGGGCCTGTTATGCCGAAACCTGACGAACGAAGACTGACGTTCTTTCCGTATTGTTTTAGATACGAAACCAAATCAATAACAGACCAGAGCCCGTCGTGGGAACCGTGTCCCCAGTGCTGACGTGGGGCCGCACCCTCAACACCGACCTGCCGCCCATGGAGCGCGACCGCTACAACTACGTCGCCGTCTACTCTTAAAAAACATCGCTATTAAAAACTACTTAGAGTTTCAACTTGTCAGAGCCAATTGGAAGCTAGCGACGACACTGGACGCGACAAGAAACATAATGCGTCTCAATTCAGCGCTAGCCACGACACATTGACGTGTCGTGTCGTGAAGTTTTTTCAGCACTACAGGGAAACGGTGTAGCGGACTATAGGGTAGCGCTACGACCGTAGCTTGGCAGTGAATGAGTTAAAATGGGCTGCCTTTTTTTTCCTGAAGTGCCTGATTTAAACATATAACGAGCTGCAGTCAAGCCAAGTTTAAATTATGCCAGTGTCATACTAATATTGGTATATAGGATAATAATTTATATATTTAATAATATTTTATATTCCTAGTGGAAATCAACACATATTATACTTATAATGGTAGGTTATGACGTATTATAATTAGGTATCAAAGCTTGACAAATGTCAGCATTTATTTGTTGTTAAGTGCCTATTCGGTTCACTTTTGCTGTATTATGGCACCAACACCAACAGCGGGGAGCGTCCGCCACTTGCCGCCACAGATGAACGTGGCTACCGGTGGGTTTCTGTTAGTGTTCAACTCTATCATTTTTGGTGCACTTTGACAGTGAACCGAATATACCTATATTTAGCAAATATTGAAAGAATTATTTTAACAGTAATTAAATTTTTGAAGAAGAAGAATTAGCTTGTAAAATTGTGGAAAATAAAAATATTTTAATGAGTAAAGATAGAACAACCACCTAGAAATATAATTTTGTTGCAATGGGGTTGGCAACTGTCAACGGTTTGCATAGATGGCGCCATCATAGCTTGCCCCTTTTTCTATGAGATTTGGCTTAAACGGCTGGCATCCAGGGCATTAAAAAAACAAAAATTTGACACAATTCTAGGGATTGACGGGGCAAGCTATGATGGCGCCATCTGCTAAATACTTCGACCGGCCAACCCCATTGATTCGCTAGTAGGTGAGTAGGTAGGTAGGTATCTTAGTTATTATTAATATATTATATAAAATCTATTTCTATTTAGAAACATTTTAAATTTATCAATATCAGCCATTTTAATTTTAATATCAAATGGAATTTTACAATAGCTACCGTAAATAAGATAAAAGATATTCATTCCAAATGACTACCGCCTTGAGTATGAAAATAAGTTTGTATCCTATACATGAACAGTTTAAAAAAATATTTAGATAAAACTGATATTATGGATAAAATCTAGTGTAGGTGCCTAGGTTGAAATGTGTGATGTGTTCAATTGTCATTATACCTACGTCTAAGAATTAAGTTACTTGAGGTCTCGAAAAATTCGGAAAAGTAGGAACTTTATACCTCCTTAAACAGTTAGGTATATTATAATTCACATACAATAATTGTAATTTATAATCATGTATGAACTAGTACTAGAATAATAATTAAGAGGGATGGAACCTATTGAACTATCCTTCACTGTGCATTATCATTCTTTATCATAATAGTTCAAATAATCTAAGGTTCTAATATAACAAATAACTTCTATAATATAAGGTTCAAAGATCTCTAAAGCATCTGTGATAATTCCAACCGAGATAATTTTAATTTATAAATATTTCGTAGAATCACCATAATTGTGTAGCATAAAGTATTTTCCTTGACATGATAGCGAATGCATTGTATGTAATTTTAAGTAATTAAATATAAAATAGGAACCAATTTGACTGAAGTGGATGCTGTAATAGAAAAATCATCCTCATGTACATTATCTTATTTAATATTTCATTAAGCATCTAATCTAAGCAATACAAAGGTTTATTAAAATATTGCATGGTTTAACATTTTTGTTGTTTCATTTCTATTTACAAAACTGGAAATTAAATGCGATCAAATATTGTATTTGTAGTCTTAGTATCACATATTTTTTTAGTTTCATCACTGTTGGTATCTGGTTTAGAAAAGTAATATTTTTGTAAAATAACATACTTGAGGGTGAATATGGCCACCAGCCCGATGCCTAGTCATAGCGGCCCCTTATCCTTGTCATCGGAGCCGGGGCCCACACTGTTGCTCGCTTGACCACTGGCCTCTTTTGCAGGTAATATCTGGAACCGCAGACTGTTGCCTTTGTTCCTTTTTTGAACCACTTTCCCAACAGATTTTATACCTTTTTCAATGACAGAGTATATTTTTTCCTGAAAATGAGCATTAAAAACCAATTAGACAAATACATGATGAAAGAAAACTAACAAAGTATTATAAAATTTATAAACCATAACATAACACATTCAATTTATTGTATGAATGGTTGTGTATTCATTTTCATGTATTACTTATACACAATAATATGAATGTTCATGTTATATGCACTTCTATATCTCAATATTAACCTATATACAGTCCTATTGTGTCTACACATGTAGGAGATTAAGTCCGTAATTTACATAATTCCATTCTATTCAGAATATTCTAATCCATTAGACACTCATAAGCACAATCCAGATTTAATTTAATAAGCTTAGTTTAAGTGCATAAACAGTGTAGTGCAAAACTGGCTTTAAATATTGAATTCAAAATGTAGAGTCTAGAAGTGTCATCTATCCAGAGGGAAAGGCAATGTTATGTTATATTGAAATGTGGGCAGATAAGGAGATCTGCCGGTACCCCCAGCTCGGTTCTAGCTAGCAAGCCAGCACACATATGTAACAGGATAAAAATAAAATACATACTGTAGTCTCAGTTTCATGGCCTCCGTCACCAGCGATGACCACCCGGACCTGGTGCTGTTTCTCTAAAAGCTTCAGCATCTTTTTCACACCTGTCATAAGGTCATGTTCACCAATTTTTGTAGAAAGGGTGAGCAACTTCTCCCCTTTCATAGCATTGTTTTGACGAGTTGCCTGTTTTTGTTTTCTGTTTTCTAGTTCTTCACTGTGGTATTCAGCATTAGTCATCAATCTGCAATACAACATGGTGATATGGTATACAAATATTGTTTAATATTAAGTCATAAACAAAAGAATAGCTCAGAAAATACCTTCTCAGTTTATATGGGACTCAATGCTTGAAAAGGATTAGTCTAATAGCCCTCACGCTGACCCAAAAGTGGGATAGTGAATTCCCATACATATTTGAATTACTTCGCAGAAAACGCACATAGCAAGGGTAAGCTTAGCACTTAGAAAAACATGACTACCTATATTGTCACTAGTAGTGAATAGATTTCGCCTGGGCACGACTAACAGAAGTTGAATGACCCTTGAAACTACTTACTTGTACACAGGCCGCCTAGTTTTGGCATCCACATCTTGTATTTTAACCAGTTTCAACTCTCGCTTCTGTGAAAGGTTCTGGGCATTCTTCAGATCCGTAATGGTGACAGAGTTATCAGCGCTAATCAGCGTTATCCTGTTTTCAATGTTCTTCCGTTTGGGTATTTCTTTGCCGTCTGCTGCAAGCCTGGCTAAGGTCCGACATTCTAAAACGGGCCTAAAACTAATTAATCTTATTAATGTATTCATTATTGTGCGCTTTATTTAAACTCGAGATATGTATTCTTTAATAGATACGTGCACAACACTGATAAACCATAAACCATATAAACATAATGATTAACAGCTGATAATCTGACAGTGACACTGACAGTAATAAGATGTATTTTCCTGGTATTCATCTGCTTTGATTGTATGATTTGTATTCATGAATGTAGTATTAAACTGGATTGGGCATGAGTGGTGGGGATAACTGACAGAACGGGATAGTCTTACGTATCTTTCAGTAGGAGTAGCAGAGAAAGCGCTATTATTGTTTGTCCTTATCACAATATACATATTTTTTGTTCCCCACCATTTTTTTAGTATGGATAATGGTGGCCAACAAATAAATTCGACCAATCACAGTGTCGCTTTTGCGTATGTTTTGTCCCTTACGGAGGCACACGTATACCACTTCTATACGATCCTACCTTCTATGTTTGTATTCGTTTAATAGTGGTAACAGACTATCGGACCGCACCAAGGTCATTGTGCGACGCACCCATAAGTAAGAGCGAGAAAGTGATATCTCTTTCTCGCTCTTACTTATGGGTGCGTCGCACAATGACCTTGGTGCGGTCCGATAGTCTGTTACCACTATAAAGTTAAGGTATTGGCTCATTGTGTACTGGGGCCTTAACTTTATAGTGGTAACAGACTATCGGACCGCACCAAGGTCATTGTGCGACGCACCCATAAGTAAGAGCGAGAAAGAGATATCACTTTCTCGCTCTTACTTATGGGTGCGTCGCACAATGACCTTGGTGCGGTCCGATAGTCTGTTACCACTATAAAGTTAAGGCCCCAGTACACAATGAGCCATCGCCGGCCACTCCAAAGGATGCATTTATGCGTCAGAGGGAGCAAATGATATTGCTATCCCATTCTACCGCATGGCTGAGTCCCTTGGAGTGGCCGGCGATGGCCCATTGTGTACTGGGGCCTGGGGACTAGGTGATACATAAGTGATTTTGGTTAAAAAGCAGTGATGTGTATTTCTATATCATAAGACCCCATTAGCACGACAGCTTAAAAAGCGTTGCGTTAAAACCCGACGTTGGCGCTTTTTTACCGTTTCCAATATTTGTGTTCATATGAACGCTTAAAAATCACTTGTGAGTCGTACTGCCACGTACGCATCTCAGCAAAGCCGTACTTTATTTGTTATTACGACGTATTATTTGAATATAGCTTGAATATTTCAGGAATTTGTAAGCATAAGTTGACATTTTTAAGGTGAAACTAATAATAATCTTGACGACTGACACCAAAAATTGACACTTGACAGCCAACTGACAGCAGCGCCGGCGCTTTTTTAACGCTTGTGAGAACAGATACACGGAGTTCCGTATGCTCTATTCAATTTGACGCCAACGCTCAACGCCGAAAATCGAACAGTGCTCGATAAAAAAGCGCTGCGCTTAAAAACCGCCTTCGTGTGAATACATACATGGTTATCCATTTGTGTCATTCAAACGCTTTTTTAACGCGCGTTGAAAAAGCTGCCGTGCGAACGGGGCCTAATCATAATCATATATTATCTATGATTGTTTCCATATATGTTCTTCTATATTTATTTATATTACCTATGGTTACTCTGTTTCCATGGAGTTGTTTAGCGGAATAAAGCCAAGTTTCCGTATGGTTTTTCTCTTAATATGTATCAATTTATTCCGCTAAACTAAAATAACTAAATATGTCCAACGAAATTAAAACTTTATCTCGTTATCTCCGCCCCGAGCGATTCGACGAAGAACCAAGTGCCGCCGCGTCTGATTTAAAATGGGCCCATTGGTATTTTACATTCAATAACTTTCTATCTGAAGAATGTACCGCTGACACAACGGACTCCGTTAAACTGAAGCTCCTGGTAAATCATCTCTCTCCTACCATATTTTCTTATATACGTGCAAGCAAAACGTACGACGACGCCATCAGCACTTTAAAGAAAATATACGTAAAACCGAAAAACGAAGTCCTTGCCAGACACCTGCTAGCTACGCGAAGACAACGATCTGACGAGACCGTCAAAGAGTATGTTCAAGCTCTGAAAATTCTTGCCCAAGAATGTAATTTTAAGCAAGTGACTGCAGACGAACACCAAAACGAGTCCATGCGTGGAGCATTCATCGCTGGCATTAGTTCGCAAAAAATAAGGGAGAGACTCTTAGAAAAATTAAACCTGAGCTTAGACGAAGCGGTCAACTTCGCAATTTCTCTCGAAGATGCTGGAATAAATTCCCAAGCATTCTAGCAGGAGATCTAAGGTCCCGTTTTCTAAGGGGACCTTGCATTTTGGAGACAAAGCAAACCGCTTGGAACAGGTGTTCCTGGGGGTGACCTGAGCTGATTAAGCCCGGTTGCCAAGAGGTTCCCCCCAGCAGGTGGGCAGGGGAGGGGGGAGAAAAGTGCCTCCGGCGCGCCTCACTCTAAGCTTAATATCTGCATACATCTCGCAAATATATCAAGTTTGGTGTCATTTTCGTATAATTAAAGGATTTAGAATTCATTTCTGTGATTAAATTTTCACTCACCCATACAAAAAAATCGAAAAATTTAAAATTCCAAAAAAATCTTTAGATTTTTTTTCCAAAATTCTCTACAAAATGTATACTATGAGGATTTGCTCTAGAAAAAAAAATACCTGTGAATAGCCCAGTTATCCTACTATATAGAATAGTAAACTTGTCAAACATTTTTTTTCATAACTCTGTTAAAAAAAATTTTTTTGTGTCGCGCGGCGTACCTGCATTGTAAGAGCGGTATGCAACGTTTAGGATTTTTAAGTATGTTTAGATGATTTCTGATAAGTTGTTATTCTTCTGGTGGTAGATTACATTAATAAATGACTTCTGGACGTGATATATATGTCGTAGTCAGATCGTATAATCCGCCGTATTACATTACGGCTAGCCGTTATCAAAAACAGGGGCGTTTTGAAATGCGGCGGTTCGACGATTAGCCGGATTGTCATTGCGATACGTTCTTCAATAAGGCGGCCAACGTTTAGCCGCATCGTACTACTATTTTAGATTGTAGAGTGACCAGTTCTTTCGGTCGCCTACGTAACCGGAGTTTGACAATATTTGCAATTTAATTTATTTTTACCATGGTCCCACCGCACTACATGTGTTTATTTTCCAAAACATTTCCTTCGCAACTTAAATAGACGGAGCCCCGCAAGCGGGGCTCCTATTTCTGGGCGGTTTGCCCTTCGGGCATCTAAAGCTACCTAACGAACCTAACCTACTTACCTACCTACGCTTTTTTCCCCAAAGTGTAATGTTTTCACGGACGTCTCACTAAATCAATAGGTAGGTAGGTTAGGTTCGTTAGGTAGCTTCAGATGCCCGAAGGGCAAACCGCTCACAAATAGGAGCCCCGCGAAGCGGGGCTCCGTCTAGTTAAGTTGCGAAAGAAATGTTTTTTGAAAAGAAACAGTCCGACGAACTCCAGATTTGATGGACACCCCAG
Organism: Cydia splendana; assembly: GCF_910591565.1. Taxonomy (NCBI): domain Eukaryota; kingdom Metazoa; phylum Arthropoda; class Insecta; order Lepidoptera; family Tortricidae; genus Cydia; species Cydia splendana. The sequence goes on from NC_085962.1 coordinate 20,728,589, forward strand.
CGTTTGTCAGGCAGCGCCACGGGTGTTAAAAATGGGAACTAAAAACTGTCAAAGCGGCGGCTAATGACTCGCTGTATTACATTACGGCTAGCCGTGTTGAAGAACGTATGGCGCCGAATACATTCCGGCGGATTCTCATTCAGCCGCATTCAATCCGGCTAATCGTTAAACCGCCGCATTTCAAAACGCCCCTGTTTTTGAAAACGGCTAGCCGTAATGTAATACGGCGGATTATACGATCCGACTGCGACATATATACATATATAAATTAAATATATAAATAAAGATGTTGGGAAAACTTTCGCTAATAGAGTTAAGTATTATAAATGTGATAAAATTAACATAGGAGATGTTTGACAAAAAATGCGGGTTAAAATAAGATATATATTGTTGGTAATTGCCATTACATGCCCATCATGGGACTGTGCATTTTAGGTTTTTTTAACGCTGTTGCACCTCCTTACGCATTTTGTTTTGCAGCGGCAACGATTAAGCTCTAAACAAGCAGCAGCCGCCGCAGGTAGGCTTGTCCATATGGGCTCCCAATAACCATGTTGTTTGGACCAGCCCCAGTCAGCAGGGCATGGTGGCTGTTCCTGAGGGGCTATAATCTGTCCCCAAACATAGACCAAATCCTACACCGGAACATGCGACACAACTGAAAACCGCCGTGTCGCCGAAATAATTTTCAACCAGGTTGACAAGGTGCAGAAAACCCTAGAGGAAAAGCAAACCGCTCTATGTGCGTTCCTTGATGTTGAAGGTGCTTTCGACAATACGCACAAAGACCATACTCAATGGTATGAAATTAGAGGGAGTAGACGAAACCACCAGATGGGTACATAGCATGCTCTCGAACAGAGTAGCCACTCTATATATAGAGCATGAATTTTATACCACTAAAGGGTGCCTACAAGGAGGCGTTTTATCCCCACTATTATGGACCCTAGCAGTGGACCAACTTCTTACAATCATGTCAGGCCAAGACTTTGATACACAAGGATATGCCGACCTTGTAGTCATCGTCAAAGGCCCTTGCCTCAACACAATATCCAAACTAATGCAAGGAGCTCTAAACACAATATTCAAATGGTGTAGAGAAAATGACTTGTCCATTAATCCGAGCAAGACTGTAATAGCCATTTAACCATTCACAAGGAAACGGAAGCTCGATAAACTCACAAAACCAAGACTTAATGGACAAATAATATCGTTCTCGGCAGAGGTCAAGTATCTAGGGGTCACCTTCGACCAAAAGTTAACTTGGAACCCTCACCTGAGAAACATTATACAAAAAGCGAAAATGGCCATGTGGTCATGCTGTCGAATGGCAGGAGCAAGATGGGGCTTAAGACCCAAATTGCTATGTGGTTATACACAGCGGTAGTGAGGCCAATTGTCACCTACGCCTCCGCAGTCTGGTGTAACAAAACCAGCCAAAAGACAGCAATAGACACTCTAAACAGCCTGCAACGCACGGCTTGTTTAACAGTAACAGGCGCCTACTCCTCGACACCGGGAGCGGCCCTAGATGCACTGCTGGACATCATACCACTCCACTTGCAGGTGCAAAAGGAGACCAAGCAGTTCGTCTACAGAATATACACGCTAAACAGGCAAAAATGGCGCTCTCAGGCATTAACCAATCTAAAGGCCTGGGTTTTCGCGAATAGAACCCCTAGCATGCCCACTGATGACACGCACACCAAATGACATCTCACCAAACTGTACACAGTAGAAATACCTCCTAGAGACAAATGGGTCAACAACCAAATGTACGTCGAAGAGGGAAGCCACATCTGGTATACAGATGGTTCCAAGAAAGGCAATGATGTAGGATGTGGGATCTATGGTGAGAGATCTAAGCTCAGAGCTAGCGTCAGCATGGGCACACTGGCCTCAATCTTCCAGGCAGAAGTCTTCGCCATCAACAAATGTGCGGAGATCAACCTGGATAGAAACCTAAGACACCAGAATATCTACATCAACTCAGACAGCCAGGCTGCTCCGCTGGCACTAGAATCCCTTGAGTCAAACTCAAAACTAGTCCAGAATTGTAAAACAAACCTAAATGCACTGGCTTACTCCAACAAAGTTACACTTAGATGGGTACCAGGGCACTCCGACATTAACGGAAACTAAGAAGCGGACGAACTTGCTAGAAAGGGCGCAGACACACCCCTGGTCGGCCCAGAACCCTTCTGTGGAAGCACAAAACGAGATGCATATTCTCTGCTCAGCAACTTAGAAAAAACGAGAGCAATCGATTGGTGGAAGTTCGTTAAAGGACAAGAACACTCGAAAGCTCTGATCAAAGGGTTCAACAGCAAAACTGCTAAGGAGCTTTTAAGACTCAAAAGGCACAAAACCTGCGCGGTGACCAGAATACTGACTGGACACTGCAAGTTGAACAAACATATGTTTCAAATTGGCAAGAAACAAGATGCAACATGCAGGTTCTGTCAGGAGTCAGAGGAGACTGCAATGCACATTCTCTGTTCTTGTGGACTACTAATGTCAACAAGGAGTACCTACCTAGGGCGACACGTAGTGCAACCCTATGAAGTACAAAACATTACGGCCCAAAGAAATTGGAACTTTCTGGATGCAACGGGCATTAGTAATGAACTTAAAGGGCCGTCACAATAGATCAATGCTGGTCAATGCGACACTCAAAGGCCCACAACACCACAATAATAATAATAATGTCCCGCGGGGGCAGCTTGTGGCGAGCTGACGGTGAGTGGCGACACCGCGGACCCCTATTCCAGAGGGCCCTGTCATCTGGCCCTCGTCTCTGTGCTTGCCTTGATTGGCCGGCCAGAATGGAGAAGCAAAAGCGGGACCTATGCTCCAGGTTGGAAGTGTAAAATGTCATAACGCCGGCGGCCTGCTGAACGGATTACCGGGATCTGGCTACCGCAGACTCACCTCTCGACAACCTCACAGCCACTCCAAAGTGTTGCTCTGTTGTCGCACTGTGCGTGCGGCCATTGCGGGGCCCACTCAATGAGTTGGCGAGTCACCACCTGCCCTTTACAATTTTGAGACTGATTGTCACGGCAGATGTCCGCTAGTCTCTCCCATAGCCCATTATCCAGTCCATCCAACTTTCAAATCTATAGCCCATGACCTTAGTTCCCATCGCAGCACAAAAGTGCTGCACTGCAATAGTCTTTGCACCTGGCGGGGACCATCTCCGGATGTATCACATTGTGCGTTCGGGGATAGTATCCACCACATGTATCCCTTGCTTTTAGATTAAAGTGCCTTAAAGGGCCTCTGCGCTGTTGGCTTCGGCCCCACGTACGCCTCCCAAAGGTCCGAGACCCCATGGTCCCGAGATATGGAAAATACATACAAATAATAATGTTAATTTTATCACATTTATAATACTTAACTCTGTTGGCGAAAGTTTTTCCAACATCTTTATTTATATATTTAATTTATATTTGTATATAAGGTGCTACTTTATTAGTTGCAGATATTTTTACAGCTGATAGTACTCTGTTTCTGGAGTATATTTAAGTATGAAACATTATAGCTTTTACGATGTTTTTTTGGAGACAACTGAAAACTAATTTGCTACATAAAACACCCTGTTAATGTGATTTTTAATGTGAACTTATTGAACAGATTCTAGTACCTCTTTTACCTCACCTAACTGTCTAGCCACTTCATCCTATAACCTTTTGCAGTTTTCCCGCCGAAACATAATGAAATTAAATTTTTTGTTCGGTAAATTAAAAAAAAATATATATATTCTCAATTTATATTTAAAGTTAATTGTTTTAAAGTAAAGTATCATCTGTTAAAATATCTGCAACTAATAAAGTAGCACCTTATATATATCACGTCCAGAAGTAATTTATTAATGTAATCTACAACCAGAAGAATAACAACTTATCAGAAATCATCTAAACATACTTAAAAATCCTAAACGCTGCATACCGCTCTTACAATGCAGGTACACCGCGCGACACAAAGCATTTTTTTTTAACAGAGTTATGAAAAAAAAAATGTTTGACAAGTTTACTATTCTGTATAGTAGGATAACTGGGCTATTCACAGGTATTTTTTTTTCTAGAGCAAATCCTCATAGTTTAAATTTTTTAGAGGATTTACGAAAAAAAAATTAAAAGATTTTTTTTGAATTTTGAAATTCTCGAATTTTTTGTATGGGTGAGTGAAAATTTAGTCACAGAAATGAATTCTTCATCCTCGAATTACACGAAAAAGACACCAAACTTGATATAGTTGCGAGATGTATGCAGATATAAAGCTTAGAGTGAGGCGCGCCGGAGGCACTATTTCCCCCCCTCCCCTGCCCACCAGCTGGGGGGAACCTCTTGGCAACCGGGCTTAATCAGCTCAGATCACCCCCAGGAACACCTGTTCCAAGCGGTTTGCTTTGTCTCCAAAATGCAAGGTGGTGGACCTTAGATCTCCTGCTAAAAGCGCCGGCGCTGCTGTCAGTTGGATGTCAAGTGTCAATTTTTGGTGTCAATCGTCAAGATTATTATTAGTTTCACCTTAAAAATGTCAACTTATGCTTACAAATTCCTGAAATATTCAAGCTATATTCAAATAATACGTCGTAATAGCAAATAAAGTATGGCTTTGCTGAGATGCGTACGTGGCAGTACGACTCACAAGTGATTTTTAAGCGTTCATATGAACACAAATATTGGAAACGGTAAAAAAGCGCCAACGTCGGGTTTTAACGCAACGCTTTTTAAGCTGTCGTGCGAATGGGGCCTAAGGCCTCATACTAACGAGCGCTTTTTCAACGCGCGTTAAAAAAGCGCTTGAATCCGTCGACACGCTAAATTCGATTTAACGACCAAGGCTTAAAGTCGAAAATTCAACAACGCTTGATAAAAAGCGCCACCGCTGTCGTGTGAATAAATCAAAGAATATAATACTCACTAGGAGAAGAACGATAACTCCATACAAAAAAATGTCCCTTTCAAAAGTTCGTTTATACTACTAGCGCTCTGGTAGGATACCATTGTAATTAGAATTGACAACCCGTTTAGCCTAGCGGGTCAGGTTTTTAAGAGCCCATCAACGTGCACACTAGCGCCACTGCTGAATACATTAAACTAGTTTTTATGTTATTGGATTCGTCAATCTACCCGTCCAAAGTTAAAACGGCCGTTTTTGTTTTGAGCTCATAGATCGACGAATCCAGCAACATAAAATCTAGTTTGATGTATTCAAAAGGTACCTAAATACACAATACAGTCCGTAGCGGCCCCTTTTTTAAATACATGTCGTTAAATTTAAATAATCACGATTATTTAGCAGTGGCGCTAGTGTGCACGTTGTTGGGCTCTTAAATTAGCATTTCACAAATAAGTAAAAAAATACGTTAAAAGATAATGATTAGGTACTATATTCAGAAATTCGTGAAATATAAAAGGTAACAAAAAGTTACGTATTATTAAGATATAAATATTTTCATAATACATATGAATACATACACTGATATGGCAAATGGTTACAAGTTGTTATTACATCTATCCGGTTATCGGACATTTTCTGCTTCACAGCTCCGCGCAGCGTTCTTGGTCACCGGGAAACTAGTTTGGATATGCGGCAGATACGTGCCCTTCTGAGCTTTTTCCAAGAAATCATATGACGGCCCAGGATTATATTATTATCTCACGCTCAAGCCATCTGCTGATTCACTTTCTAAAACAAAATAGTCAAAAAATTAAACAATATAATCTATCTTCCTAATTACTAACGTCGCTAATTCCTAGGGTTACCAGCTTAAACAATGTGGGGTTTTACATCTATGTTGAATTTTGATTATAATTTCGGACGCGATATAGCGTCCGCGGGACTTACGGGGATAGTAAGATTAAATTATTATATTTGAATTTGGTAATTAGCACGCTCATTTTTATTTATAGATTAATATATATCTTACCTTGAAATTATCGCTGTTTCTGATTTACTACAACGGTTTCCACACACACATTAGGGCTTTCCATAATCCGGATAAGAATTGTTGGTAAAGTCGCCATTGCCGGATACATACAGCAAGGAAGGAAGAGAGACAACGGTTTAAATTTAACTAAGTCTGTGCGAAGACGCATTTAGATATGTTGCTCGTACATATGAATAGTTTTTATTTTTAAAATTAATAGGTAAATAAATATATTTCAAGTGAAAAAATCGTTTTATATGAAAATTGATATTTTTGCATTAAATGACTTAAATGGCAGCATTGACATTACAGACTTTTATCTTGTCTATGTTCTTACCGGCCAGTAGGGCTACCGCCAATACCGAAAATCGTCAATTGCGGGCATTTTTCTCTGTCACTCTAATTACGCCTTCATTGGAGTAAAAGAGTAAGATCCCCGCAATTTGCGAATTTCGGTTTTCGCGGTAGCCCCTCTGACCCAAATCAAGGCCTATCAAAGAGGCCAATTGACAAAGATTTTTTTTTATTTTATCAAGGAGGGTAGAGGCACGTCTACCCTTCGTAGATTTTATGAACATAGACAAAGACAAACTGAAATATAATAGATAATAATATACATATATCAAAAAATAAATAATAATTTACATATGACTACTTCATAAAATACAAATCTAAATAATTTGATTTGTTCCTAGAAATCGTATCTATAGACAAAGCCAGTTCTAGCAATGTTGCTGTAGTAAAATATTTTGATGTTAATTACTGGCAATCTCGTCTGGGAACGGACAACACCTCGGAGTAATTAACAATGGAGCCGCCATTAACAGGCGTTCCCCTCTGTCGAAAAAAGGCGGCCAATGGTCAAAGACATGTCAACCATATGTATGGACTGACGTTTATCTGACATGACGTACCTATACATTTGATGTGCCCCTCCCCCGCAAAAAACGGCAGACTATTTTGTACCGAAAATTTTAGACATGGCGGCTCCATTGTTAATTACTCCGAGGACAACACATGTACAATTTTGAAGGGTCACATCGTTTCAAGGAAGTCAATAGGCCTTGGAATAAATACACATGTATCCATTTGTGTCATTCAAACGCTTATTTAACGCGCGTTGTAAAAGCGCCCGTGGGAATGGGGGCTAACTCACGGTCCTCCTCCACATTTTAAGCCCGCTTCACACTCGTGCGCGAAGCCGCGAACGCGATTCGCGCACGACTGTGGAGCGGTCTTTATTATGCGCATACCAAGCGTAGCACGTGTAGCACACCCTTTAGGCAAAAAAGTGTAGATATTAAAAAGTGGCAACACTGTAGTGTCGTCCCCTTCAAACCATGGTTTTGTCCCTCACGGAGGCACGCGTATACCCAGGGCTGCCAGATCGTAGAATTGGATACGAAATTCGTATAATCGATTTTTTTTCGTATCTATTACGTATAGTTGGTCAACCGGTATAATTGGATACGAAAAAAAACCGATGTCAAACTACTGACAATGCTTCAAAAAACAGTGTACCAATACTGTTATACGATTTAATGGAACGGCAACTACTTGAATATGAATACACGTCAACGTGGGATATAACTGCGAAAATCCATGTTCGCAAATTGCGGGCATCTTTCTCTGTCACTCTTATTACGCCTTCATTGGAGTAAAAGAGAAAGATCCCCGCAGTTTTGGGGTTTACCGCGAACACCGAAATTGGCTAGATTTTCAAATATAGATTCAAAATTAATCTTTTTTTTTGTACTCGTATAATGCAATCGAATTTCGTATAATTGCGGGCACTGGATCGTATTATCAAGATTTATGTACTGGCAGCCCTGCGTATACCACTTCTATACGATCCTACTTTCTATGACTCATTCACATTCACTTCGTTCTCGTTCATTTAATTGCTGTCGACGACTATCGTTATCGTTCACTCATCCATTTTGTTTTGACAGCTGACGGCGTGAAAATGGTTTGTAGATTTGTGAATAAAAATCCTAAAATATTGTGGTAATCCAAGTGTTATCTTATATTATTTTTACCAATTCCATTTCTTTGTTATTTCAGTCGGCTCACAAGACATTTATTATCAAGCGCAAGCTTGCGAAAAAGCTTAAACAAAACAGGCCTATCCCGCAATGGGTAAGAATGCGCACAGGAAACACTATTCGGTAAGTGGAATTGTTTGCTGTGGTAATATTATCCTTTACGAAGTCGTTTTCAATTCGTTTATCATATTTTTACATGTTACCCGTAATGTTTATTCTTTCTTTATCGATTGTATACGATGCCGGGTCACTAGGGACTTCTCGGCTCTGCTCAAGTTGCTCTATCTTGGTTCGTGAGTTTCTATTTAAAACACAGCATCGCGCCCTCATTAAGGTTCCTCAAAGCCTGAATACTGATCTTAAAAAGTATTCATTGTTAATACGACTTAGTGGCAGTGGCAGGGTACACAAGGAAACTGGATCATTGCTAACTTTTAACAGAATTGTTTTCATTAATATTATGAAATTACTCCCCTTAAAGCTATAATATAATTTAGTAGATGTACTAAATTTAGCTCTAAATACTGGCTTTCTTAATGATTATGCTAATTCCTTAGCTAAGAAAATGTATTTGTAAGTTTTTAGAGCAGTAGTTTTTTTTTATTATTCTATAAAACGCCTGATGTTAGATATTTCGGACATAGTCTAAAGTTCCCTACATTAGTATGTTTTAATAGACATTCAATGAAATTATTCTTGATTCTCGGGTATACAATATTAACCGTAAGGTCGGGTGGGGTAAGACGAACATAGTTTCCTTTGCTTGGGGCAAAAGAAATTGTATGAGGAAAGTCCTTCTACATGAGTATTTTTAATGAATTTTATTTATGTAGTATCTCTGTAGAGATGCACCGGATATTCGGTTACTATCCGGCCATTATTTTAACATCCGACCCGGATACCAGATAGTGACCTACTATCCGGCCAGATACCGGATAGTAACATTGCTGGATGAATAAGAAACAGTTACGGTTATAATCATACTCGTATATTATTTTAAAACTCACTATTATATTCAATACAATATTCGACTCACTTCCACGCGCATTCATTTCGAACCTAGAAATGAGTCCGCCCGAACGTTCACTACGAAACAGGTCAAAACCTGCATAATGCACACTTGAAAAACCGAAATTTAGGTATAGTTCCGCCGGCCGAATATTCGGCCGATGGTCAGGCTGAATATCTGGTATCTGGCCAAACAACTATCCGTTGCATCTCTATATCTCTTGTTTATTTTCCCTAGAAGGGTTTCTCTTGGCTCAGTTTCTTTTACCCTACCTGACCTTATAAAATAATGAGATTGCATAGTACACCCAATTCATGTTTTATTTTCTTAAATTTGTACCCATCTTAGACCAATGCAGTATCTCTGGAGCTCCCTGGATCATGCCTGAATGTACCTTGCTGGACATGACCCTGGCCAGTACATAGTACATTTTATTACAAAAAAATTAACATGAGACTAAAACCTCAATGTTCATACCATCCAGAGTACTGGGAACATTCTCTAAGCATGGTGGCATGAAGAGCTTATCTTATTGAACTTACCACTGTTTACTATGGCTGTCAACTCGAAGAGTACAATTTTTTTCTTAGACTTTCTACCTCAACTACAATCACATAGCTCTCTGATATGACACTTTCGTACTTGAAACATTAAATTTGTAACAAGCTTTTTGTATTTGACAGGTACAACGCTAAGAGGCGTCACTGGAGGAGGACGAAGCTGAAGCTGTAAGCTTGTATCACCTGTTAAGCTGAATAAACTCTTCTAAATCCATTTGTTGTTTGATTTATAAAAATTTTGTGTATTCTCATTTGTCTCCGCCCCAAGTGACCACCATGCCTTACATGAGGTGGGACGAGAATGGTTCATATGAATCAGAGTTGGGCAAAAATTAACTTGAATAAGAATAAGAATAAAAATAGAAATTTTATTCTTATTCAAATCGATTTGAATTAGAATAATTCTTGCACTAGTTATTTTAGAATAAAATTAAGGTGAATAAATCATGTGACTTTTATTTTAAATGCGGAATAAAAAACAATAATTATTCTAGAAGTGAGACTATTCTAAATAAGGCTTTATTCAATTAAAAAGTTATTTAGAATTAAGTTAATTTTTGTAGTACAATCGGTTATACATATTTTGTAAGTTGATTTTCAGCCTTCTATTTAAAAGTCGGATTGAATTGATATTTGTCACTTTAGTTTAGGTACAGTACACATTGAAGAGTTCCGCTATATACTATCTAGTTCTATCATCCGATCAGGGTGCTTAGCCAATATGCCAAACGTTAACGCTCCGTAGAGTTGCGTATAGTCTCTCTATCACTCTTACATATTAGTGCGATAGAGAGACAGATAGCCTTTCGTTGTCGTAGCACAAACGATTGGCATGTTGGCTACGCACCCAAGGTGCCTAGCCAAAATGACAATTTTTCTTTTTAATTTAATAGCCAAATCATTAGGTAAATTTAGCTGTTCTGGGGGCCTAGCCAAGATGCCAATCGCTTGTGCTCCGACAACGAAGCACTTTCTGACTATCACTCTTACATATTAGTGCGAGAGAGAGACAGAGATAACGTTTCATTCTCGTAGCGCAAACGATTGGCATATTGGCTACGCACTCAAGGTGCCTAGCCAAGATGCCAATTTTTGTTTTTAATTCAATAACCAAATCTTTGGGTACAATTTAGCTGTTCTAGGGGCCTAGCCAATATGGTAGCTTGCGCTCTAACAACGAAGGGCTTTCTATCTCTATCACTCTTACATATTAGTGCGATAGAGAGTCAGAGAGAGCGTTTTATTGTCGTAGCGCAAACGATTGGCATGTTGGCTACGCACCCAAGGTGCCTAGCCAAGATGACAATTTTTGTTTTTAATTTAATAACCAAATCATTATGTACAATGTAGCTGTTCTGGGGGCCTAGCCAACATGCCAATCGTTTGCGCTACTACAACGAAACGGTATCTGTCTCTCTATCGCACTAATAAGTAAGAGTGATAGAGGCAGAAAGCGCATCGTTGTTGGAGCGCAAGCGATTGGCATGTTGGCTACGCCCCCAGAACTGCTAAATTGTACCCAAAGATTTGGTTATTAAATTAAAAACAAAAATTGTCATCTTGGCTAGGTACCTTGGGTGCGTAGCCAACATGCCAATCGTTTGCGCTACGACAACGAAACGCTATCTCTGCCTCTGTATTGAACTAATATGTAAGAGTGATAGAGACAGAAAGCGCTTCGCTGTTGGAGCGCAAGCGATTGGCATGTTGGCTAGGCCCCCAGAACAGCTAAATTTACCTAATGATTTGGTTATTAAAATAAAAGCAAAAATTGGCATCTTGGCTAGGCACCTTGGGAGCGTAGCCAACATGCCAAACGTTTGCGCTACGATAACGAAACGCTATCTCTGTCTCTCTATCGCACTAATATGTAAGAGTGATAGAGACAGAAAGAGCTTCGTTGTTGCAGCGCAAGCGATTGGCATGTTGGCTAGGCCCCCAGAACTGATTGTACCCAAAGATTTGGTTATTAAAATAAAATAAAAAATCGGCATCTTTGCTAGGCACCTTGGAAGCGTAGGCAACATGCCAAACGTTTGCGCTACTCCAACGAAACGCTATCTCTGTGTCTCTATCGCACTAATATGTAAGAGTAAGAGACAGAAAGCGCTTCGTTGTCGGAGCGCAAGCGATTGGCATGTTGGCTAGGCCCTCAGAACAGCAAAATTTACCTAATGATTTGGTTATTAATTAAAAACAAAAATTGGCATCTTGCTAGGCACCTTGAGTGCGTAGCCAACATGCCAATGGTTTGCGCTACGACAACAAAACGCTATCTTTGGCTTTCTATCGCACTAATATGTAAGAGTGATAGAGACAGAAAGCGCTTCGTTGTCGGAGCGCAAGCGATTGGCATCTTGGCTAGGCCCCTAGACGAGCTAAATTTAACCTAATGATTTGGATAGTAAATTAAAAATAATACGGTTACTGAAACTATAGATGGTTAAGCAAATCTTGTCAGTAGAAAAAGGCGCGAAATTCAAATTTTCTATGAGACGATATCCCTTCACGCCTACATTTTTCAAATTTGCCGCCTTTTTCTACTGACAAGATCTGCTTGACCAACTATATGCGACAGTCAATTTGTAAGATTTTATTCCATAAAATGGGTATCAATTAGACAAGAGACTAACTACTATTACATCTACCTAACTATTATACGTAATTAGTACCTATACGGTACCCAGACCACATTTTTATTCGTGGAATATTATTTCGAATAAAAATCATGATTATATTTATTTGATTAAGAATATGTTATTCTCATTCAATAGGGGATATTACTGCAATGTTCTGCCGCCAGAGTGCAGCACTACCGACTCAGTAAATTCATAGACTAACTTATACATACTGTGCCTTAAACTGATTTTGACAAGTTTTCACAGACAATAAAATATGACATTGATGCATCAAGGCGGTTTGTTAACAAGGGCCTACCGGTAAACGCGAAAATCGAAATTTAGTTATCTGCCTCTTTATCGCTCGAATATGTAAGAGTGATAGAGAGATTAGATAACGAAATTTCGATTTTCTTGTTTCGCGGTAGGCCATGTGATTGACGTGACGTGTGATGTGTCAATGTGGTTTGTTTACTGTATGTGCCACAAAGGTGCCACCTACGCAGAGCTTTGCCTAATATTCCCTATTTTTTCTCATACGAATTATTCCCGACCAAAATTATTTGAATATTTTTGACGGGAATAAAATCGAGATGATTTTATTCCTACAAATTCTTATTCAAATAATGATTTTATTCTTGAATGCCCAACACTGATATGAATGCACATATTCCCAATTTCCCATCTGTGTTTGGCGCGGACAAACAGGAATGCACCCTAAAATTGGGTTGTTAGAGGTAGTTGTAAAAAGAACTGGCCGTGCCACTCTGCAAATATTCGGTAGTCGTAATAACGTAAGAATTTATTTTTGACATCCGTATCGATCTTACGCAGTGAATTTTCTAGTGCCTCTTCCGGCCCGCGGGAGCCAGGCTCCAGGTGTTCAACCCTAACAGCAGCAACCAGATACATTGCTTTTTATGGTCTAGAGTCTAGTCCATAAAGTAAAAGCATCTATTACGATATATTACTGAGTAAGCAATAAAGTCCTAAACGTGCCATGCAAACTGCCACTGCGCGATGTCGGCCTGAACGCTCTCCTCCCAACGCGACTGCGTGGTCCCCGTGGGTACACGTTTCTTCTAAATATATTAAACTTTATGCATATGCGCGTAGGTCTATGTTGCTCTGTGACGGATTAATCCGTCTTTGGCGTTGGACCTACTGATCCAAAAGACTCGAGCCCTGTGAGCCTTTTTTTAGGGCTGGCCTCATTTCTTGACGCCTAAAAGGCTGAAAGCCTTTTTTATTTCATTAGTAAAATAGGCTTTTAGCCTTTTAGGCGTCAAGAAATGAGGCGAGCCCTAAAAAAATTGCTAACAGGGCTCGAGTCTTTTGGATGACTAGTTCGACCTGTACGGTTACCATCAGTTTGTCACTGACGTAAACGCCGTCGAGAACGTAATTTACTTTCTATACATCCCGTTTGCACTAATATGCGAGTGCGAGCGAGATGTATAGAAAGTAAATTACGTTCTCGACGGCGTTTATGTCAGTGACAAACTGATGGTAACCGTACTGCGCTTCGGATATATACGTCGGCGTCGAAAAGATTAATTAAGATTTTATGGATGTGTAACCAAGCAGGTAGGTTGTACAGAAATTGAATGAGTCAATGAACTTCTGCTATTTTCTTTATTTCATTCTTATTGATTTATAAAAAATTCAGGCCAATTAGTCAAAATACGATTTATGCCTTAATAGTAAAATATGTATATATAAAGTGGCAACAAATGTGTTTTTAAGAAACTTTTTTATTAGACGGTGATTCAACTTTTTCTTGTACCTGTTCTACCATGGTTACGTTCTCCTGGGTCACATGTATAGGTATATCTATATACTGGGTTTTATTGTAATGAAATTAAACAAACGTGTATTTCTGTAGTTATTAAGACCTCTCCACACTGGGCCATCTGCTAAGCATGTTAGCAGTAGAACTGGGTACAATTTTTTTTGCTGACGGGACATAATTATATGTAGAACAAGAATAAGTTGACCCACCCAACCTATGTAAGGGTGGTATTCCACTTTGTCCAAGATCTTTGTTTAATGTGCATTTGCGCTCACATTTTTTTAAGCACAATGCACGCAAAATGTGAGTCGCATTAGACAAAGATCTTAGACAAGTGGAATACCACCTTTATTAACATAGATTAACAAGGCGTTATTGAAACGGGAAATTTAAATAATACATAATTTCCTTGTATCAAATATCAATGCGGTGGTCCGTTTCCTATATATAAAATTAATTGTTTTACATTTATCATGAAATTAAATTTACGGAAATACACAGAACACGAGCAAACATATTTTTGCACTTACACTTATTATAAAATCAACAAAAACTCATCAAAAAACGTCACCACCTTCGTTTCTCATTTGTAAAAGCCGTAACACACTACCGTACTGCACCAAGGTCGCGGTGCGGTGCGGTAGTGTGTTACGGCTATAACAGATCGTTTTGGCGTATTTTAAAAAGTAGCTCATTTGACTTGACAGGACACTAACATAACATATCCTCGCCTTAACGCCCCTGTACACAATGGGCCAGTCTGGGGGACGCGTTTATGCGTTAGAGGGAGCAAGTGATATTGCTATCTCATTCTACCGCATGGCTGCGTCCCTTGGACTGGCCGGCGCTGGCCCATTGTGTACAGGGGCCTTTAGGCACACCAAACACGGGTTGAAATTTCACAAATTCAGCACCGGAATCACGGTCACCAGTCACGAAACAAATTCAGATATTGTCTATGGCACGTTTTTTTTGTATGCAGAAATACGTACAGCTCGTGTGTGGTGCGCCTATTAAATTTTGTCTGGTACCAAAGCAAAAGCACCTTAACAAGCGTATTCACGTTAAAGGCCCCATTCGCACGACAGCTTAAAAAGCGTTGCGTTAAAACCCGACGTTGGCGCTTTTTTACCGTTTCCAATATTTGTGTTCATATGAACGCTTAAAAATCACTTGTGAGTCGTACTGCCACGTACGCATCTCAGCAAAGCCATACTTTATTTGCTATTACGACGTATTATTTGAATATAGCTTGAATATTTCAGGAATTTGTAAGCATAAGTTGACATTTTTAAGGTGAAACTAATAATAATCTTGACGATTGACACCAAAAATTGACACTTGACAGCCAACTGACAGCAGCGCCGGCGCTTTTTTAACGCTTGCGAGAACAGATACACGGAGTTCCGTATGCTCTATTCAATTTGACGCCAACGCTCAACGCCGAAAATCGAACAGTGCTCGATAAAAAGCGCTGCGCTTAAAAACCGCCTTCGTGTGAATACATACATGGTTATCCATTTGTGTCATTCAAACGCTTTTTTAACGCGCGTTGAAAAAGCTGCCGTGCGAACGGGGCCAAAAGCATAAAATAAGTTTCTCTTATTATAAATATTTACATCAATCTGATTGACATGATTCCAAATAATACAAATAGTCCGTAATTAAAAGTATCACAATAATAATACTGAAATTGTGCGAAGTTAAAAATCAATCCCACTGGAAAATAGAACTTTTGCTTTGTCAAGTAGTTTCCTCTTTGGAGTCTTTGTTTTGTTGCTGGCTGTTTAGAGCTGCTTGTGCATCCAATAGTTCGACGAGTAAAATTTCGTTGTCTAGTATTTCTATACTACCAACTGGCTGAAAATAAACAACAGTCATTTTATACTTGGTCAAGCAGATCTTGTCAGTAGAAAAAGGCGGCAAATTTGAAAAATGTAGGCGCGAAGGGATATCGTCCCATAGAAAATTTGAATTTCGCGCCTTTTTTTACTGACAAGATTTGCTTGACCAGCTATAGTTATTTGAATCGAGTGTAGATATAGACCGACAATAAATTGTAGAAATTAAAAAGTGGCAACATCGTAGTGTCGTCCCGTTTTCTTAGATTGATTTGAAAGGGACGACACTACGATGTTGCCACTTTTTAATTTCTACTAAAGTTCGTTTTTTTGGCATTAGAAAGAAGGTAAGCCATCTTGACATGTCTTTTAATTGAAAAACGCTTTTTAATAATCAGTAACTATTAAGCGGGCCACAGACCATCAGTTTTAACTGCACAGTTTTAACTGTTCAGTCAAACTAATGAAATTTCGATTAGATCGTTAGTTCAACTGCACAGTTCAAAATTTGCCTACACACGTACGTTTTAACTGAACAGTTTGACTGAACAGTTAAAACTGTGCAGTTAAAACTGATGGTCTGTGGCCCGCTTTACTTATGAAAGCAGAAGAATATATAGCTGGTCAAGCAGATCTTGTCAGTAGAAAAAGGCGGCAAATTTGAAAAATGTAGGCGCGAAGGGATATCATCCCATAGAAAATTTGAATTTCGCGCCTTTTATTACTGACAAGATCTGCTTGACCAGCTATAAATAATCGTATTAGATTAATAATTGTTACTATATTTGCCAAGACTTATTTTTAACACATAATTTTCAATAAAAATACGCATCAACATTGTTTACCTTATTTCTAATGCTAACAAAAACGAACTATCTAAAAACCTGCTTCTTAAGTTGCTGTACATTTTGGTGCATTCATTTAAGTACAGTATGCTGCAGAGATAAAACTGAATGAAAACTTTCTGCATGGGGGTTATCTCTGCAGCTTACTGTACTTTGTCAAAATAGCGCATTTCTATATGTAGCTATACGGCATGGTACGTCAGTTAATGTGGTAATTAATGTCTATTTGAAGCCGATCTTCTTTGATTGATACTTCAAATAGCACAGTTTAATATTCGTATTTAAAATTACCTTTCACCACACCAGCATGTAAAGGCTCTCTTGATTGTTCAAAAACTGATGAGAAAGTAGCATTTTATCCACAAGAGCGGCAAAGAAGTTTCCTATGTTGACTGGTAGAATTGACTTTCAAATGATGATTTTGAATGAAAAATATTTAATAAGGTTCATTTGGATTTGACTTTTTACAGTTAGTATTTTCCTCGCGTTGGTGTGGTCAAAATTTTTGTGTTTCACTCGGGAGCAAAGTTTGTTTAAACCTCGTACCTTGAAACCCTCACAACGCTCAAGAATCCACTTTTCGAACCACTCGCTACGCATCGTGGATCAATTTTGGAATCTTTCGCTCGCTCGGGCATCAAATCAATATTTACGAGCGGTTAAACAACAACTTTGCCCCCCGTGTAAAACAAATGCCTAACTATTAGGCCGCGGACTGGCAACACGCGGAACCGGTCGGCGCGAGCAGTGGTTCACGCGGCACGATCAAAATGTATAACCTCCCGAGACTAAATTTACATTACAATGTACATATTCGTGCAACCTAATTTGAACCTTTCATGAACCAAATAAAGTAGCATTTCTTTTGTTTCATTGCTTTTTAAAACAAACTAAATTCGTTCTAATTTACTTATAGAATAAGGTTCAAATTAAACATTTGAAAACTTTATATGGTGGGTCTCACGAGGATAAACTTGAATAAACGCGCCGGTCGCCGCGGCCTTATGCCTAACGAAAGGTCCTGTGAAAGATAAAGGTCGTGAGCCACCAACCTGCTGCGCGCTGACGGAGCGCGCGAGCATCTTCTGCAGGTACTTGTCGCGCCGCGCCGCCTCGCGTGCCGCGCGCAGCCGCGAGAACGAGTCGTCGTCGCCGTCGCCGTCGCCGTCCGTCTCGTCCACTGTAACCACATCCTCCATCGTCATCAATATGAATTATCGTTTCAATATTTGGGACATAAATTGGGGAAATATCAAGCTCGCTATTTTGCACTTCTGTCTGAGAGCCTACAAAAGACACGCACTTATCCACGCTTCCGACCGCTTCTATTCTCTTGTTGGTATAGCAAAGAGCTACTTCGGGGCTACTTTTAGACAATCTATAGTTTAATACAGTAAAATTATACATTTAGCGTTTGCGTCAAATCCGGTAGTTCTGATTTTTTGCAGACTTATTTATGATGTTGGTCCAATGAATAATCCAAGTTGGTGACCTCGAGCGCCGAACGCAACTTTGTCAAAAATCGAAAAACCTGCGAAAATTTCGGTTTTTGTTTAGTTTTGGGCGATTCTAACCCTAAAGGACTCGTCTTTGATAGTACCTTGCCACAGAGTTGGTCTGTGTACCTTGCTTAGATGTTTTTAAAGAAGACTAAATTTGCTACAATACGAGATTAGAACTGTCTCTGTAGATTGAATAGTTTCCGAGATAAAGGCTTTCAGAATTTAGATTTTTTTGAAATTGAGCTCGTAAGCTAAGTGGGTGCAGTGAGTACGCACTTTTGACTCTGGCGATGCCGCTTGGCACGATTGTTCCTAAGGTCAAACAAAGCTGATTTGGTCCAGTAGCTACGAGATTGAAACTATTCAATCTACAGAGACAGTTCTAATCTCGTATTGTAGCAGATTTAGTCTTCTTTAAAAACGTCTAACGAAGGTACTATCAAAGACTAGTCCTTTAGGGTTAGAATCGCCCAAATATAACTAAAAACCGAAATTTTCGCAGGTTTTTCGATTTTTGACAAAGTTGCGTTCGGCGCTCAAGATCACAAACTTGGATTATTAATTGGGCCAACATCATAAATAAGTCTGCAAAAAATCAGAACTACCGGATTTGACGCAGAAGAGCCACGTTACAAAATTCTACAATTTCACTGGATTAGTTCCGAAAAGACAACTTTTGTTGTGCTACATACGCGCTAAGGCCATTTAAAAGCCGGCCGGCTGCACCATAGTGCAGTAATACTATGTATAGTGATGTACGGAGCGAATAGTTACACAAGGTCTGGCTGCCGGCGGCGCTGAGCGAGGGTCCCACGTCGCTGTCGAGGCGCGCGCGCGGCTCGGGCTCGGACACGAAGGAGGGCTGCGTGGACAGCGTGGCGGCCGGGCTGCCCGGCGCCGCCCACTGCGTCGGCGCCGACGACGATAGCTGGCCGTCTGCAATTTTAATAACTTAGTATTTTATACAATGCATACTGTGGCTTACCATACCTTATAAATAAACCGTATGTCATCGCTAAATTTTATCGTACGGGAAGTTACATAGTTGACTGCTGATTGATACGTTGATCAGTCCGCTAAAATGTGGTTGACGCAACTGGCCCTTAGTCTTCGTTCTTGAAACTAACGGGTTATGTTAGGTTAAAAGAATCAAGGTACATATGTGTTTATTGTACACCCGATATAAGGTGATTATGTCCCTATTTTTCAGGATGTCCCGATTTTTAGACACGTAATTTTTGATAGGAAATATTAGATTTTGAATTTTTCGACCATGGTCAAATCAAAAGTTGAATCCGCAACCCTAAAGGGTATTTATAACCCTACTTTATCATTGTCTTTTGTTAAGTGCATGTCATTATCATTACACGATGTGTCGGATTCGCTTATTATATTTCAGGTTCCAAAGTTTTTATAAATATTATGACAGCGTTAAGGGGCCCACTGATTAACAGTCCGCCGGACGGTATCAGCCTGTCAGTTGTTCGGAACTGTCAAAATTTTGTTCTAACTGAATATAAAATATAATAAGCGAATCCGACACATCGTGTAATGATAATGACATGCACATAACAAAAGACAATGATAAAGTAGGTACATATAGAACTCAAGGTTTCCTATGACTAACTATTAGATCTAATCTGATTTGTTAGGCACTATGTTGTACTCGCGCATATGACGTGTGAACTGTGAACATGTTACACTTGGGCGTTGCTTTAAAATTAGCACTTCGTTCCACCGGGAAAGGATCGTTAACTTCTAAGGTGTATGTACTTAAAACCTTGTGATTGTGACACATCTTTGGGTGAATCAACTTTTAGAACACTGATTTCGTGTCCCTACTAAACTCCCTATCCCTAGCAAAGTAAAATCGATTTTTCAGAAAGTATGTTGATTTTTTTACTTTTTTGTTAACACGGGCTTTATTAGATCCGTAAGTATGATGCTTATGATGCTAATAATGCCCGGGTACTTACCTACTTTGAAATGAAAACTATTTTTAACTGAGATTAACATATCAGTCGCAGGCAAGTCAGGCAACCAATTAATATCTGGCTTGATCATTAATAACTCCGTCCGATTTAAGCGACAGACTTACAATCCATATTAGTCGTTGACATTTGCGTTTTGTATCAAATAATATGCAAGGGGCTCGGTTATCAAGCAGTTCATAGAATAAAAATATAATGCAACGGCCGTAAGGGGTCTGGTTCAAGGTGAAATTGACAGTGGGCTATAGCAGTTTTCGTGTTAAGTGTAATTAACTTACTGTTTTTAACGTAGGAGTTCCTGGAGGGAACGTTAACCGGCTCGCTGGGGGGTGGCGGCCCCTGTGCGAACAAGCTCTGCGCTGTCGGTCTGAAATCAATCAAAATTTAAATATTTTAGTAGGTAGCTTAAAAGCGAGGTTGCCCAGATTCGGAGCATTTTCAGTTCAATATTGTGACTAAGTAATTTTGTCAAACGGTGGTCAATTTTGCAATTTATCGTGGGTCTACGTCGCGTCATGTTTGTCACTGCCAGGATGAAAATCAGGAGACCCAAAATATTATATGAAATTATGCCTAATGTACTTACCTACCTACCTTTTGACACCACCGACCGCTATACCTTTCATAAGATGATATTAGGAGTTGTGTAACTTGTGTAAAAACTCCGCCATCCTAGGATTACTTTGGCCATTAGGTATTGTAACAAGTTTGTTATTGTTCTAATTGAAACTAAAAATACTAGACAACAAAGGGCTCTTTAAAGTAGCTATTACTAATGAAGACTGCATAGTATCTAGGTAGTTATAGTTACTAATAAGCGGCAGTTAAAGAATCTCGCGTGCCTTCCCTCGTCTATTTACTGTTTTCAAGGTTACAGAACAGTTGGTTCCTGCACGCTCAGTTCAGCACTCGGGCCGCAGATGTTCCTGACATAGCGATATACCTATATACTTTTAATATATTTCTCTACAAATGGTTGTTAACAAGTTTAATAACATGATATTGATAACCCTTTTTAAGCGATAAATTCAGGTCATGCAAAGTAGGTAAGCACCTACATACATATTTTATAATGCACACGACCTTATTCTAGTAGTTATCCCGCAAGGATCACAGCCCGTAATTAAAACATTCGTCATAATTATAACGAAGCTGCAGATAGAAAATAAGTAAGTATAGAACATTCTAAGCTAAATACTAAGATTTAAATGGGACATTATCTATGAAAAGGAACCTTATTGTCGATGGTGCTTACGCCGCACAGCGTCGCGCGGCATTGTATTTATATCGGAGCATCATTAATAATGGCGTAAGCGCCATCGACAATAAGGTCCTTTTTCATGGATAAAGGATAAATCTTGACGACGACTAGGGAACAAATTAAATTATATTATTAAATATTTTGATTTGTATTTTTAGTAGTGACACTAATATCAGTCTATTTCAGTTTAAGTATAATCTTTATACTAACGACAATTTTGTTAGTGCAATAAAGAAGCTGTTAAGATAGGTAGGTATTTTCGAGTGCATTAAATAGCAGCGTAACATCGACATGACAAGATAAATAGTTATGTATTTGTTTTACAAGGGGGCTAAGTTGTTGTTTAAGAGCGCTATTACATTTCGGCGTTGAGCGAGTTTAGGTATTTTACGCGCTGCGGCAGGCCGTGCGAGCTCAGTACGCCGATCCCTTCTACCACACTCGCACTACAATGATGGATTAAACATTCTTGATCCTTCGCGAAGCATATTGAAATCAACCATAACAACACTAACTGTACTTAACTTTTAAAGTTCTAAAACTGTTATTTGGTAAGAACGAAAATACTAAATGCAGTGCAAATGTACATAGGGGCTGTTCATAAATTACGTCATCTATTTTTGACGATTTTTGACCCCCCTCACCCCTCAAATCATCCAAAAATCAAGCTTCGGATGAATCTGTTTCCTCCTACGTCATGTTACCATCATCCGATGTCCAGACCCCCCCACTCCTCCCATTTGAAACGACGTAATTTATGAATAGCCCCATACTTGTACTTATGAAGGTATATTACTCGAAAGAAATTATAGGTACCTACTCGCTTATTTACATGTTTCGTCATTGCATTTGGTACCTATAGGTTGTAAAGTTTGTATCAACGAGGGTTTAAAAACGAACTGGTACTGAGGATCTGATGATGATTAAAGTGGTCACGGATACCAATCAACCATGTAGTAACATGATTAGGCTCGTTTGATTCGTCTCAACAAGATCTTTGACACTGAAGATACACAGGGTCTGATGATGGAGCTTGAAGGTGGCCACGGGTACCAGTCTATCATGTAACTAAACAACTTCGTGTTTGGGCTCGTTTGATTCGTCTCAACAAGATCTTTGACACAAGACAGTACTCAGGGTCTGATGATGGAGCTGGAAGGTACCATTACCAATCAACCATGCAACTAAACCACATCGTGTTTAGGATCGTTTGATTCGTCTCAACAAGATCTTTGACACTAGGTGATACTCAGAGTCTGATGTTGGAGCCGGAAGGTGGTCACCGGTACCAATCAACCATGCAACTAAACCATTTCGTGTTTAGGCACGTTTTATTCATCTCAACAAGATCTTTGACACAAGGTAGTACTCAGGGTCTGATGATGGAGCGCGAAGGTGGCGACGGGTACCTGTCTGTCATCATCAGCTCCATCATCAGACCCTGAGTAGTATCTTGTGTCAAACATCTTATTGCGACGAATCAAACGAGCCCAAACACGAAGTGGTTCAGTTACATGGTAGACTGGTACCCGTGGCCACAGTCCAGCTCCATCATCAGACCCTGAGTACTAACTTGTGTCAAAGATCTTGTTGCGACGAATCGAACGAAGCCAAACACGAAGTGGTTTAGTTGCATGGTTGATTGGTACCGGTGACCACCTTCCGGATCCATCATCAGACCCTCAGTACTACCTTGTGTCAAAGATCTTGTTGCGACAAATCAAACGAGCCGAAACACGAAGTGGTTCAGTTACATGGTAGACTGGTACCCGTGGCCACAGTCCAGCTCCATCATCAGACCCTGAGTACTAACTTGTGTCAAAGATCTTGTTGCGACGAATCGAACGAAGCCAAACACGAAGTGGTTTAGTTGCATGGTTGATTGGTACCGGTCACCACCTTCCGGATCCATCATCAGACCCTCAGTACTACCTTGTGTCAAAGATCTTGTTGCGACAAATCAAACGAGCCCAAACACGAAGTGGTTCAGTTACACGGTAGACTGGTACCCGTGGCCACCTTCCAGCTCCATCATCAGATCCTGAGTACTATCTTGTGTCCAAGGTCTTGTTGAGACGAATCAAACGAGCCTAAACACGAAGTGGTTTAGTTGCATGGTTGATTGGTACCGGTGACCACCTTCCGGCTCCAACATCAGACCCTGAGTACTATCTTGTGTCAAAGATCTTGTAGAAACGAATAAAACGAGCCTAAACACGAAGTGGTTTAGTGGCATGGTTGATTGGTACCGGTGACCACCTGCCGGCTCCATCATCAGACCCTGAGTACTATCTTGTGTCAAAGATCTTGTTGAGACGAATCAAACGAGCCTAAACACGAAGTGGTTTAGTTGCATGGTTGATTGGTACCGGTGACCACCTTCCGGCTCCATCATCAGACCCTGAGTATTATCTTGTGCCAAAGATCTTGTTGAGACGAATCAAACGAGCCCAAACACGAAGTGGTCTAGTTGCATGGTTGATTGGTACCGGTGACCACCTTCCGGCTCCATCATCAGACCCTGAGTACTATCTTAAGTCAAAGATCTTGTTGAGACGAATAAAACGAGCCTAAACACGAAGTGGTTTAGTTGCATTGTTGATTGGTACTGGTGACCACCTTCCGGCTCCATCATCAGACCCTGAGTACTATCTTGTGTCAAAGATCTTGTTGAGATGAATAAAACGAGCCTAAACACGAAGTGGTTTAGTTGCATGGTTGATTGGTACCGGTGACCACCTTCCGGCTCCATCATCAGACCCTGAGTACTATCTTGAGTCAAATAAATACATATAGAATGTCAGGTCGTTTCAAATATTTTTAATCCTGTCCGGTAGTTTATTAAACTGTACCATTATAAATTATAATACTATAAAAACGGTGCTAGGATCAAAGTCTCTCGTTGCGGTTTACACGCACACAGTATAGCGTTTTACACGGCGCCCGCCGCACACAATGATAAAAAACCTCGTCGTCGCCGTTGAAAATGTGCGGAGCCGACCGACACACGTCCTGCCTCTACAAGCTCTGCCGCGGCACTGAGCTGGCGCAGCGCGCGTCGTCGGTAATATAGAGTAGTTTTCAAAAAATTGCCAATAAATTATAGTAGAATTTCATAAACACTAATGTATACCAACAGTATAAGCAAACGTTGCAGATTGCTTGAGTATGAAAATGACTTCGATATTAAGTAGATTTTCGTAGGAATTGACACTTGTTTCGGAGAGAAAATCGAGTTCGTTTTACTTTGATTTTCTCTTTCTCAAAGGTATGTAGGAAAAATATAGTTTGATATGCCTAAAGTACAGGGTATTAGTAATACAAAATAGCCAGGTTTAGCAGAGTAAAATTCTCAACATTTCCAAATAAGAGCTCGCCATTCAGTGCTTCACGGGGTTTTTCGGAAACGACCATCAGAAAAAAAATCATTACTAATTTAATAAGTCCTTTTTCTAATATTTACAACGATATTTATAAAGATAAGAAGACGCTTTTACTGGAACAAGTACTCATTGTTTCTAATAATGAGCGCAAAGTCCTGAATTTCGTCGACTAGTATCATCAATTTTGCATTATTTCGACTTTTCTTGTAAGAGCGCTCTTAACCGCTCGTGCTAATATTGATACCCGAGCAAAAGATTCCAAAATTGAGCGTAGCGAGTGGTTCGAAAAATGAAATCTTGAGCGTTGCGAGGGTTTCAAAGCACGAGGGTTAAACAAAATTTGCCCCCGAGTGAAACACAAAATTTTTCACCACACCAACACGAAGCAAATATTAAATCTAAAATATCAAACAAAATCAAATTCAAATGAATGTTATTAAATGTTTATCATCCAAAATCATCATTTAAAAGTCAATTCTACCAGCAAACATAAGAAAACAACTCAAAATTTGCATTTGATTACTTTGCCTCACATGTGAATTACTGATAGCAAAGTGCAACTTTGCTATCCGTTTTTGAAGTGCAAAGTGAACCTTTCCGAGTTGGTGTCGTGAAAAAAATATAGTCATGGGCACTTTCCTCGTGTCGAGTTCGTTTGTCTGCTCATCATGCTATCCGAATGACAGAAATGGACGTACTCTACCTAATTTAAATTTTCAATCCCAGGATCTTTAGAAAAGAAAGGATGGAGGCGAGACACAAGACACCGTCATGCAATCGGAAGCGTAACTTATTGATTAGTCGGAACACTAATCAGTGCTTGGTTCCATTGTTGCGCTGCACAAAACGCTGTTAAAACAAATAATGCGCTAGCCATGCATCACAGTTACGTACACGCCCGCTCCACGGCTATTATCATTTTAATACTAGATATTTTCCTAGAATAAGCCGTATAAAGTAAAACTAGATTAACAGGAACTTAGAACGCGATGTGATGTGGGTTGACAGAGTAGTTGATTTAAATCTACAGTTGGTTTTTCTAGATTTTGGCAAATGTCGGTAAAGATAGCGCTTGATGTACATTGTACTTACCCGTTATTTAAGTTCTGCTAAAGATAAGACCGATGTCGCTTCGTCTCAAACTTTATATCACACAAAATTTAACTAAAACGTGCTAGCTATTAAAATAAATGAGGCACAGTCAAGTGTGAAAATATGGGTCCACTCATCACACTCAAAAATATGTCCCATAGCTTTTATGTCAGCGAATTAAGAACTATGGGACATATTTTTGAGTAAGTTTTATGCACCCATATTTTTTACACTTGACTGTACATCAATAGCAATAAATACCAGAGATTTAAATATTTAGGTAAGTGCCTACTTTGAAAAATAATTCAATAGCAATTATTTGGTAGTCTTCAAGAATCACAAGCCTTATAAGCTAAAGTATGATGATCTGATATCATTTCTGTATACATAAGATAGCATACATAGTCATTTTAAACACTATTTATATGATGAATACGACGAGCACAGAGTGACACACTTATGAGCTGTGAAACGCCGATTTATCAGTCGCTTCCTCTTACGAAACAAACATAAAACAATAATAGACAACGTGTAGTATTTATGGTTAGACTACACCATATTGAAACATAATAATGTATTAAATTCATGTCTTATTATTTAGTGCAATGCACAAAAGTTGACTCTGAATAGAAACTAATAAATAAGGATAATAAAGTACAAATTAGTAATTAACATAAATAGGTACCTGTTGAAGCACAGAATAATAAAATAAGCATAAAAAGACGAGCATGGTATGTGATTAATTGAATCGGCATGGTAAATGGTGATTTATTAAGTGGACATGTAACTTAGGTAAAAGTAGTTACAGATACACTTTATTTTATTTCGCTTTTACTGAACTGTGGCGCGATGGGCAAAGTTTTATACTTTTACGGTATACCTACCTGTTCTCTGGCCGTTTGGCCATGCTGGTGATGGTGGCCTGCTCGTCGACCTCCTCGATGACCTCGTTAGCGATCTTCATGCTGCCGCCGCCCGGCGCCGGCTTGTTCAGCGTGGGGTTGCTGGCTGATATCGAGAACCGGCCCACTGTTCACCAACATGTAACTGACCTGTTCTCTGGTCGTTTGGCCATGCTGGTGATGGTGGCCTGCTCGTCGACCTCCTCGATGACCTCGTTAGCGATCTTCATGCTGCCGCCGCCCGGCGCCGGCTTGTTCAGCGTGGGGTTGCTGGCTGATATCGAGAACCGTCCCACTGTTTAACAATAAGATAAGATACATATTGATTAGATGTAGAAGTGGAGCGTAGTAGCCAGACAAACTAAAATAAATAATTTGGCATGCTCAATTTTAAACTGTCATGAATCATAATCTTACGCCTATAGGTCAAGTCAAAGAGTATAGTAAGTATATAGGCTATAGGTACGAGATACGAATGTGTGAAAGGACACCGGACCTAAAGTATGGAAAATGTGGTTTCAGTTAAATATCTTGAGATTTTGATATGTTATAGATTTCAGTCCTGAACAAAAGTCTCTAGGGGTGCTACCACTGTTGCCGAGTCCCTTTTTCGACTGATTTTGTACTAGATAACAAAGTATTAGTACTTTAACAAGATTCAATTCCCAGCTATTTATTTAAACAATTGACATTAGATTGAACCTATATTGCGATAAGCTGGCCATGTACTAAAGGCTTGGCCAAACACACAGCGCGACGCAGCGCCGCGTCCGCGCCGCGCGACCGCGGCACATGCTAACAAGTTACCGACGTCAAACAGACTCCGTCCCGCCGGTATCACGCCCCGCTTCTGTCGCGC
Organism: Cydia splendana; assembly: GCF_910591565.1. NCBI lineage: Eukaryota > Metazoa > Arthropoda > Insecta > Lepidoptera > Tortricidae > Cydia > Cydia splendana. The sequence goes on from NC_085962.1 coordinate 20,756,227, forward strand.
CCCGCGCCGCGGCCCCTTGCGTTCACGCGGCGCGTGCGCAGCGCTGCGCCGCGCGGACGCGGCGGCCCGCCGCGTCACGCAAGGTCACATCAGTCGGATCGGACTACGTTAGACAGCGAGCGGTGCGCCGCGTTCCCGCGCGGCCGCGCCGCGTTCGCGCGCGCGATGAGGGCGTGTTGAGAGCGTGAGGCCGGCGCGATCCGCGCGCGCCCTGTTTGAACAGGCATCGCGTCGGCATCACGCGGCGCTGCGTCTCGCTGTGTGTTTGGCCAGGGCTTAATACTTTGTTATCTAGTACAAAATCAGTCGAAACTCTGAAAGGGACTCGGAAACAGTGGTAGCACCCCTAATAGAGACTTTTGTTCAGGACTCTGAAATCTATAACATATCAAAATCTCAAGAAATTTAAGTGAAACTACTTTTTCCATACTTTAGGTCCGGGGTCCTTTTAAGTTACTATTACCTACATTAAAAATTGTCGTTGGTTATTATGTTCTACATGAATCTTTCCCGAAACGAAACTTTATTCAAGCAGCGTAAACATCGACGATGGCGTACTAAATATGTTAGTGGCAAAATAACTCCTACACGCATGGGTGTCAATGATCTCAAACACTTACGTAATACGTGAGACACTTCAACGTCTCGATTCACGATCACTTCAAGGTATTCTGTCTGTGGGTTTTGCCAAGAAATAAGTGGAATAATAAAGAGCTTCGGTACTTTTTCAATGAGTTGACGACACCGGAGCTTATGCATTTATGGAATAAATACTATAAGGCATACCTACATAGGCTACATACAGGTTTGCCATTGAAAAAATAACTAAGTAATTACTCGGTGCTACAATCTTCTTTGTTTAGGTTTCGATTTCGGCAGGTTTCGGAATATAAAAATAATGTTTCCGCCGAAACTAAGGCAAAAATCCGGTTTCGTTGTACACTCCCTAGTCATTCCCTCTGCTATCTACGTAGGTACCTATAACTGTAATTACTGATGTAATTAAGGATACCCGTGCAGCTGCTTTTATAGCAAAATTCAATCGAAATTGATGGGGAGAGGACGGAATATAATATTTCCCACCTGAATTTGAACATTATTTTAAATTAAAGCGATAGTTTTATCTTGCATAATTTCTGACACCCTTATGCCTTATAATTAAAAAAAAAAACTTGTCTTTTAATAAAAAGATTGTATCAATAACTGTACCCAATCATGGTTTCATTAGCGCATATTTAAATTAAATTTTGAACTAGCACTAATGACAATCCAAGTCTTCCGGACTTAAAGTCTTTTAGCGCCACTCGTCGTTTCAGTGTCGCAACAGGAAACCGAAACCGCAGTTAAAATTATCTTCCTAATATAGCGCGTCTTCATGAACTGTCTGGCGTTTTTAATACTTTTTATCTCTGCCGTACATGCTAAGCCGACTCGACAAACTCACCTCCGTCGGTCTGCACTTGGTTCGGTACGGGCGTCTGTCGCTGGTCCTCCTTCGAGAAGAGTCGCTTCAGCATGGAGGTGACCGAGTTGGTCCGCGTGATGGGGGTCTGCTGCAGCGACGCCATCGAGTTGCTGGAGCCCAGCCCCATCGAGTTCCTGTCCTCTTTCTTCCCGCGCTTGCTACCCCGGGACCCGACCATGAAGTGGATACCCGATTGGGCATCGTCGTTCATTTGAAGTTGCTGTAGGAACGGTCAGGACAACGATTAATGTTCGTCAACTTTTACGATCACTGAATGAAAATATACGTAAATGAAAGAAACTTTTGAATGTTATATGTGATTTAACGTAAAAAAATTACACATTTATTAAAATGATTAGAATATAAACAAAACAATATAACGACAAATAGTTTGCGGAAATGAATTGAAAGGATTTCAGTGCATTGGACAAAACAAAAGAAACACTGAGTTTAATTTACAGCGTAAATTGGCATTTTATAATATCTAAGACATAAAAACAATCAACAAATAAGTAGTTGCGATTGCTCGTTTTAGCATTAAAATAAAAAAAGCGCATTAAAATGCTCAATCTGACTGATTTTAGCGAAGTAACATAACATTTTTTATTGTTTTAACTTTAACTTTTATAACCCAAGATAAACCTTATTAAGAGTGACACGTGTTAAAGCACTTCCCATTATTATTCAAGGAAATTTTTTTCTAATGTTTTATTCTAATTTAAGTAACAGTTTTAGATGCATAGCATTATGGCAATCATATAGATATTTTAATCATACTTAATAGTTAGTCAAAGTTACCCAAATAAAAACCAACAGTAAACAATTAATTTATACGTAGAATGGTTTATTATGTTAGTTACATATCTATGTGTCTGTAACAGAAAAGTTAATAAAAATAAATGTTAGAATAGAACAGATTTTTGTTAGTAAGTACATGGATTATTGCCATTGTATACATACAGTAATGAAATGAATGAGGCATGAGGAAAATTGTTGTTATTAAAAATAGAAATAAATAAATACGTGTAAGTACATGTAGACAATAATGTCTTAATTCAATGCAAATTGAAAAGTAAACGCATAGGTCAGTATCAAACACGCTTGTGATTTCGCTTATAATACAGAATAGGTACGATTCACGTATAGGATTTACACATTACACATAAAGTTAATATGTTTTATAACGTAACCTTATATTATATGTATAATACCTACTTTTCTAACGTAAAATAACGTAGAAATTCTTATTCCACTCGTCCGACTAAGTATTGAGTTGATAAATATTATTACTGTACCTCTTCAAACTTAGAAGCCCTAAGAGCTAATTATAACTCCACGTAGGTATGTAGGTACCTCTATTACATTGGGTATACGAATGCCAACCTTTTTCCAAAACAATTCTTTGAAATACGTTTGTGCGTATTTTACGAATAGGTACTTCATAATCACTGGCAATGACGAACCCCTGGCATTTCGTGTACCGTCATTATCGCCAACTTTGCCGCCAGGGGAAACTTTGCCCAACCTACCTATTACCTACCCCACCCTCGTAGCTGATTTTGTTCTAGAAAATTACTAAGTATATTAAAATGACACATTTAAACCTCGTAATGTCGTCAGGAATACGTGGTAAAGTTGAGTTATCTATTAGGGCCCACGGTGGCGACGGTGTAAAATTATACCTATGTACTTTATTATAAACTACATTCAAGGTTTAAAAATTGACGTAAAACGCGCGTAGGTACTGCTAATTACTTCCGCTGAACGTAAACAATTACCTAACGTATTGGTTATATGTATTAGACTCGTTTAGTTGACATTTTTGTTGGCAAAACTATTAGATGTAACCTCATGTCTCATAACTGTAAATAAATAAACGCCATAACGGATGAAAGTAGAAGTAGAAAGAGGTAGTACCAATCATACCATACAAATTATAACTACCATAAATCTCCATTACCATAAATCGAAGACATAATTTTCCTTGAGCACCTCATACCTATAGCCCGTTAGTGACAAATAAGGAAAATAAACTAAACAATTAAATGTTTGGCGCCCCGTTACACCGACACACTGCGAAGCTCCACGTAAAGTCCGAACGTGCAGCATGCTTTAAAAAAGACGCGTCTAACCTCGGGCGGGGCGAACTTGTAACTCACGGTGTGCGAGGGGGCCATCTCGTCCATCTTGACGGCGGAGGGCGCGATGGTGACCATGCTGCGCTGGCGCGGCGGCACGGCCACGCGCGCCGTCGACGGCTCCGGGTGCTCCTCGCGCGCGTTCTCCGTGGCCAGCGTGTACGGCAGCTCGGACGGGAACACCTCGTCCCAGTACTGGTCCTTGATCAGCTCCGGGTGCTCGTGGTGCATCTCGTCCACAATCATGTATGAAACCTAAAAACGATTCGACGATGGCATCATTATACTGTGGTTATTACTTAACTAAGAAGATATTATATTATAATAATATAAATAGTTTACCAAGTACTGACGTTGCCTTTTTGCGTTTAAAAGAGCACTTGAGGCCTACTTGCATGGAGCAGACAGTAAAAATTATAAAAAATATAATATATGGATCTTCGGTATAATTTTCAGTACAGGATTCCTGCTCCTTCTTCGCATTCGAACCTAGGTACAGTAGGTACTATAAACGAAAAAATCATAACTCGATAACTACGAAAAATCGGGTAACATACATGGGACATTCTGATAGCCCACCACGTGAGGAATCTAAAAAAAATTTTTGAACATCGAGGTTTGGACCAACCTGTATATGTATTAAATACCCAGATTTACCCGTCAAATCTACCTTGCAGTCAAGCCTGGAGTGCAGAACTCACAATGTATGGAGGTGGATAGTAGTAGTAGTAGTAGTAGTAGTAGTAGTAGTAGTAGTAGTAGTTACCTGCAAATCTCTGTCGATCAACCAGTTCACTTCGAAATCATCGTCGTCTTCACCGAAGGGGTTTATCAGAGACTCGGCCACTTTTAGCCAGCCCATATAAAAGAAGAACTCTAGCGTACTGAATATAGGAAAATAAAGGTCTATATTAACAATGGGATCGTCGCCAGAAACGTGTATTTTGTTGTCGACCCACTGACTGCCCAAGGCAGATGTAATAAAGTACGAGTATACGGCAATGGTAACTACCTGAAATTAAATAGGAATTAATCAATGCAAAATGGATGTTGATTGCGCAAAACAGGATAAATTGACGATAGAAAAATGTCGATGTGAATTGCAAGCCAATTCTTTTAAATTAAAGTGTATCACATGCACACTGATGCATACCTGAGTATATACAAGAGGTACACTAATAGTGTCGTAGCTGAGCAATAATCCAGCCTGTCCTCTGAACTTGTTGAGTTCGTCTAAAATAGTTTTGACGGCGAAGTCATCCCGTACTCGGCCCTCTTTCCGGGCTCTCGTCACTATGCTAGCGGCCCACACTATGGGCATCCTGAAAATGGTAAAAGTTGCTTAGTTTAGAGTCCTGGTATTAAGCACGGTACGGTTGTTCACATTGGGAACACAGTCAGCGGCGTGATTGAATTGCGAACGATGTATTCCGTAGTGAAGTGGATCTGATGCATTCCACGCGGGATGCGGAGCCACAAGAAGTTCCTACACTGAATTTTGCATCGGTTTTTATTTCTTTTGAGATAAATGAGCGGTTTGTCTTTTATACCTTAAAAACCAAGCCGTATTCAACTCTGACTTGCCCAACAATTGTTGACATCACGCCGTCGTAGTGTCACCGTCCCAAATCATGCATGATGCATCCTGCACGATAAGGCGCCGCAAATGTTTACCCTCTTGTATTGTAATCTGTAAGTTGGAACCGCAAACTATGAGCCCAACGTAAACGTGCCAGTCATACCAATGTTTTGAAGGCTTAGGAAATTTCTCGTTAAGGTTTTCCATGATGATCTTCTCATTGTCGAGCAGCAGGCCGGCCTCGACAAAGTTGTCGAGCGTGGGGAACCGTTTTTTGACGCGGGGCGAGATCATGCTGAGCACCATGGTGAGGCAGAGGCACACGTAGCGCACGATCGTGCGGCGCATCAGCCGCCCGCGCTCGTCCTGTCGACAATCCATTGGCTTTGGCTTATAAATGGCTTTAGACTCTTAATTTACTCTTACTTTACAAACAAGAACCCACATATATGTACAAATATGAAACCAAGTGCATGGCTACTGCACGTGTAGCCAATTTAATAATCTTTATTGAAAAATGTTAAGCTTTCCCAAGTTGACATTTTACCGCCGAGGTGGACTGAAAACTACTTAGTTTGATCTATCTATAGTGTAAGGATCATTATTTATTAATAGCTTATATTTTGATCATTCTTACTTTTGTTTATGATTAATTTATAAAAGAGTATCAATAGGGAATACTAGGCAAAGCTCTGTATAGGTGGCACCTTTGTGGCACATACAGTAAGGCCCCGTTCGCACGGCAGCTTTTTCAACGCGCGTTAAAAAAGCGTTTGAATGACACAAATGGATAACCATGTATGTATTCACACGAAGGCGGTTTTTAAGCGCGGCGCTTTTTTATCGAGCACTGTTCGATTTTCGACGTTGAGCGTTGGCGTCAAATTGAATAGACCATACGGAAATCCGTGTATCTGTTCTCACAAGCGTTGAAAAAGCGCCGGCGCTGCTGTCAGTTGGATGTCAAGTGTCAATTTTTGGTGTCAATCGTCAAGATTATTATTAGTTTCACCTTAAAAATGTCAACTTATGCTTACAAATTCCTGAAATATTCAAGCTATATTCAAATAATACGTCGTAATAGCAAATAAAGTATGGCTTTGCTGAGATGCGTACGTGGCAGTACGACTCACAAGTGATTTTTAAGCGTTCATATGAACACAAATATTGGAAACGGTAAAAAAGCGCCAACGTCGGGTTTTAACGCAACGCTTTTTAAGCTGTCGTGCGAATGGGGCCTTAACAAACCACATTGACACATCACACGTCACGTCAATCACATGGCCTACCGCGAAACAAAAAAATCGAAATTTCGTTATCTAATATCTCTATCACTCTTGCATATTCGAGCGATAAAGAGGCAGGTAACTAAATTTCGATTTTCGCATTTACCGGTAGGCCCTTGTTAACAAACCGCCTTGATGCATCAATGTCATATTTTATTGTCTGTGAAAACTTGTCAAAAAACAGTTTAAGGCACAGTATGTATAAGTTAGTCTATGAATTTACTGAGTCGGTAGTGTTGCACTCTGGCGGCAGAACATTGACTCATACTTGTCACTGGTTCCCGCCATGTTGAATTGTTATAAAAAGTGGGTATAGCAGTGACCATGGTATAATAATATACTCCGCCTGGTACTCCATTCCGAGATTCGCGTATGACCTAACTGACACGCGCCTACGTCATCATGCTGTTTACAGGTTCTCAAACTTTGAAATGTGGGAGAATTTTAACCAACGGTGAAAATTATTTTAACGGCATTAATTTTAAGTTATTAATGTAGAAACATAGTAAAATAAAACAAATCTAATGTATTAAATTAAACTTTATTTATCTATACAAGACAAACGTTTAAAAAACTAATTCACAGTTACACATTAATTACCAAGCTTACGACGTGAAAAGTTTGGAAAACACTGCGACTGCTGACACTGAGCGAGAAGGAAATAACAATTAACACGCGTTCGACATGGATGACGGTCAGGGCATGAAGTTATCTAGATCCGAATTGTCAAATGTGCACAGCGCTATCCTGTGTTGCCAGTAGTATAAACAGAATTACCCGAAAGTCTGAAATTTCTTTCGTGAATCGGAAGATATTGCTAACGAGTAATTAAAAATGACGTGTTATTGTAAAATTTAAGCTAAAATACATATAAATGAAAATTATAAAATTATAAAGAAATATTTTAACTTATTAACCATAGGTATAATGTACCCATGTAACATGTTATGTTGAAATAAAGTGGCAATGTTATTGTGACGTAGGCCCGTGTCACTCTGGGAATGGAAGACCATGTTTTATTAGACCATGGCAGTGACAAGTGGCCAGTTCGAGTACGGACAAGTTAGAGTGAAGACGTCTTGAATATTTTATTGTAAATTGGTTGTTATTATGTTTATAACAAATGAATAAAGTTAAAATATTGGTACAAGTATTAGTTTTCATCATCAAGCCGGTAATAACCCAACAATAGCGACAATAGTTCTAGTTAAGAACAGTAAGAGTAAGACATGCCTACGCATTATAGTTTTGTATAAACATGATTTACATGATATAATGCCACCTTGAAAACTGGCAGTGATAAGATAATAAATTGCTAATTTTACGATCTCACATTAAGGTTTCACGTGATAACTATTTGAGAATTAACAAGGGTAAAGTAAAATATCTTGAAAAAAATATTTTTAGATCGAGTATTTTCTCGTGAGGATGAGAAAGGGTAGACCCAGAAAATAAATGTATTTAAAACGTAATATTAACATTAACACTCCTAAAGCTCCAAATAGACGTTTTACTGATTGTAACTGGTACTTTCTATTTAATTTTAAAATACTACGAACAACGAACTTATGTCTTCCTAATTTAACTTTAAGCATTAAAACTTAGGCTGTCCCCCGCGTGCTGTACATACTTACTCCTAAGATCGTAATCATCGCAGTGGTAAAAATAAGGACAAAGTCATGCTATCACGAGAATGACACACAGTACACAAATGAATTATTAATCATACTACGGAAAATAATCAACTATTACGAATAAAGATAAGTACCAACCCGCGTTTTTAAAATTATCTTAAAACATATTTACATGATAATATCATAATGTTTGTAGTAAGTACGTGGAAAATATCATGATATACTATCTGTTTAATGATAAATGCAATTATATAATGGTTTTATTTATGAATAGAGTAAAAGACTTATCGCCAAACCTTTCATATCGTGCCGACGTTATGGCAAGATTAAGTACATTTCACACTAATCGCTTACAAATGGTTCCTTCCTACATACGTCAGTTATCTTCTATACTTAATACGTAATGGGATACATACGTAAAATATCTAATCTTTGGCTAAGGTGTAAAGATAACGTGGTGGGTTATCTTTACACCTTAAGGCACATGTTACATTTAAAGTTACCCTAGGGGCATAAGATCGCAGGTTCACCCAAACTTTGTAATTTATATCGCATTTTATTGTAAGGAAGAAAAAAACACATTCGACGACATTCATCACTTTATATGGAGTACCTCCTATTTAAAATCACTATTCGGTGGATTCCCATCAGAAATGATTGAATTCATCATGTTTTGATAAAAAGCACGTGATTCGTTCATATTTCATAATACTACCTATGTCAATCGTATATCAGGACTCGGCCGCCAGTTATTTACATGTAGGTTATGTAAAAATAGCGGTTGAACCAATTAGATACCTAGAACACGAGAATACCGTAAAAATGCTAATAGTAGATGTGATACATAATTGGCTTATTGAGGGGAAAACAATTGTACGAGTATTTATCGTGTTGTTGTTTGCATAATTCCTACACACTAGCTAACAACAGAGGGCCTAAAGCCAACGTCGAAAAATCTAAAAATTTAATTTGCCCCGCTGTCGCTCTTGCCTGCTATATTATTATATTCGGTCGATCGGTCCAGCTCTAAACCAGGGATGTTGCGGATGCAGATTTTTTGCCATCCGCGGAAGCGGATGCAGATATTTAAAGGCTAACATCCGCGGATGCGGATGTCAAGATTAGGTACTTATAAAACGTCAAATATTACATTTATAGTATTTTTTTTTAAACGAAACGTTTAGTATTTGAGCAAGAATATATATATGAGCGTTATATTTAATAAACAGTAACTTGGCCGACTTTTCTGGATCTAGAAGATTTCGTTATAGGTAATGACGAAATAACCTAGCACTTACGCCGCCGCTAAGACGTTCCTGTACCGACTTGTTCGACATCCGCATCCGCATAAGCTCCGCATCGATTTTATGCAGATGCAGATGCGATGTTGAAAATAATGCGGAAGTTCCGCGGTTGCGGATGCGGATTCGGATGTTCGCACCCTGCTCTAAACCAGTTTAGAGTTCTCACCTGCCCGTGGACGGTGGCGGAGACGAACACGGCGATGGAATCAGGCCACGGTATGGAGGTGTACTGGCTCCACCAGCGGTTCATGACCACCGTGACGTAGAAACCCAGCACGAACGACAACGGGATCACATTGCCGTGGTAGCTGCAGTAGTTCACCACACCTTCGAATATCCTACAAAATAAGTTTGGCTTACAATAGTAATTATTAGGTCTACCGTGGGTAATATGTATCTTTGCAGCTCGCTGTATAGGTAAATGCAAAACAACAGTGTTTGTACAAACACAAGTACTATTTGCGCTCGGCGGGTTGGTGACGTTCTGTAACTGTGCAGTCGACCAACACACCGCACCCTTTTGTTTGATGTCTGAGAGAAATAGCTATATATTTTCAAAAGCGAATATTTTCACTTAACAGAGTTAAAACAATTGGAAAGCGTTAAGCAAGTTAGCAAACAACACTTAAAGATATTGTATTAAATTGTTACCTTTTTGAATGCTCGTCGAGCAGCAAACGATAAGTCAAATTTAAAATGTAGTAAAAAAGTAGAAAACATAGGAGATCCAGCCACACCAACTTGTAAATACTTCCTCTCCATCTAGAAACAAAGGTTAAAATAAAAACTGATGGCAGTTTAATTTCCCTCTTATTGGACCAGCTTTTAGATTTGGAAGAATTGTAAATACGGAGGTACAAGTAATGTTCGGAACAAGTTTATGAATTGGTGATAAGTGATAACTGATCATTATCTTGATGTGATTATTTGTCATCAATATTTCGATGGCAAACCTAAAAGTGCGAAGTTTCTTGGTGTATATAGGTACAGGTGCGAAGTTTCTTGATGATGTACAACTAGCAATGTACAAATTGCAGAGCCTTCCCAAAAAGCGGAAACGTTCTCGAGAATGTTCTCAGAACATTCCTGCAACATGGAAATTATTGTTCCGACATCTTGGATTTTTTCCAAAAAAAATTTTTTTCATAGGAATCTAGAGGCCTCTATCTCCCGCCATGCCAAATTTCAGCGCGCTCGGACCAACTTAAAAATTTAAAAAAAAAAGTCGGCCATTTTGATTTTTTTTAATGCAATTTGTTTTGTCACGGGGCCCTCTATGACATTTGGTCGAGCACCCCCCACCTATCTCGCACCGTTTAAAAGTTGCCATACAAAATAAAAATGGCCAGTTTTCCCGCAATTGTAGCATTTTTCCAAAAAAAGTTTTTTCATAGGTATCTGGGGGACTCCGAGATTCCGTGACCAAAATTTCAGCGCGCTAGGACAAAAACTTGATTTTTTTTTTAAAAAAAGTCGGCCATAGTGAAAAAAAAATGGCGGCGTCAAAAACTGCCAGGGTCCCTCTAGGGCATTTGGTCAAGCACCCCCCACCTAGGTCTGACCGTTTGGCCGGTCCGTCATACATTTTTCTGACCGGAAGCGGTAGACCAAAAGTCGGAATTTTCTGGGGGTAAGGACTACACCTAAACTATCGTGAATATTCATGGTATAAACTACGATAAATAAATAAATTCTCGTTCTCGAGAACATTCTCAGAAGTTACCGAGAAATTCTCATGTGGAAAGTTTCGCAACTTTGGAAAGTTCTCGTGAGTGCAATGCTATGTACAACAGTACGGTTACCATCAGTTTGTCACTGACATTAACGCCGTCGAGAACGTAATTTACTTTCTATACGTCCCGTTTGCACTAATATGCGAGTGCGAGCGAGATGTATAGAAAGTAAATTACGTTCTCGACGGCGTTTATGTCAGTGACAAACTGATGGTAACCGTACTGACAAATAAAATATTAGTGTATATTTTTAGTTATTTCGGGCTGCTGAATTGAATGGCAACGAAACCGTTGCGAAGCCAAACTTTCTTCGATAATTTCGAACCTCTAAGTTGCCGAATGGCGATGTTGACGCCGTCTGTGATCGTTATGAGTGCTTAGAATATTATGACAGTAATAAATCCGTTTGCAAAACAGCGTTACGAGATTTGACTATAATATTAGGGTGTTGTGGAACTGTGACAGTTCTTATGAATGATTAATGGGTTCAGTGATAAAACCAACAACGGGTGAATCAATAAATAATCCAACTACCTAACTAGATTTTTTTATATTTAGCTTTATAGACCCTGTGGAAGGAGAAGGGTCGTGGAATGTATTGGTACTCAAACATTCCACGACTCTTCACTTTCCGCACAGACTCTATGTATAAATTATTGGGATGTAATAAAATAACAGCTGTTATTCATAATATACATGAGTGAGTGTATTACACACATATACATATTATAAAGGATGACTCACGTTAGACAGGGCAGTGCCCGGGCCGGAGCTTCCGGCGCTTACTTTTCTATGACATCACAGGCGATCACGTGATGCTTTCCATAGAAAACGATACTCCGGAAGCTCTGCCCGGACACGGCCCGGTTTAACGTGAGTCATCCTTAACGCAATAACGCATCAACTGATCAAGGTGCTGATGCTTTAACGATCCGTGATAAAAGCAAAGGATATAAGATAATATGAAATACTAATAGGCAAAGTAATATAATAATCGTAACCACAATATTATTGCCCTGTTCAATAGCAATTAGTATTCTATGAGTGTTGTTGTGGCGGATATGTGTAGTTGCACTTGTTGCCATAAATTGGCGTTGACCTAATGAGATAGTCCCCTAGTCCTACCCCCTAAAAACTTTAGTTTTATTTTACAAATTTGAAGCGCTAAATGTGGGTAAATATATGTACTGTGTAATATTTCTCGTCCCGAGTTCCATAAGGACGGATGTGAAAATAGTCAACAAGCCAAAACAAAATTGACACGTTTGCCAACATCATGAACTATGAGGGTATTACTTAAAATAGTTGAGTAATGTACAGTCACGCTCCGTGGTTGTTATGCCATTTAAGGTTGTAGGGTTCTAGCTATATTGGACATTCCATAGCGGAAGTATTGAACAACCAATTTACCTAGGACCCTAAATGACTCAACCATGGTATAATAATATACTCCGCCTGGTACTCCATTCCCGTCTTTTCTAGGTCACCTAACTGACACGGGCCTACGTCATCATGCGACAGCGCTATATGATAATATGCGATAGCGCTATATATAGCGGCCATGTTGTTGTGACGTAGGCCCGTGTCACTCTGGGAATGGAAGACCATGTTTTATTAGACTATGGACTCAACAATCGCAGAGCGTGATGGTACCTAAGGTAGTATACCTATAACTAATCTTTTTTTTACATCGGGATTTCGGGGTGCATTTTAAATTCACTATAGGTACAGTCACATGCAATAATATGTTACTAAACGAAGGCCGCAAAAATACCTATCTGACACGATCTTATTTGTGGAAACATAAGAGCGTGTCACATATTTTTGCGGCCTTCGGAGAGTAACACATTATTGCAGGTGACTGTACTTACCGCATTATAATCTGATTAAGTACAGTCAACGGTAAAAATATGGGTGTAGACAACTTACTCAAAAATATGTCCCATAGTTCTTAATTCACTGACATAAGAGTTATGGGACATATTTTTGAAATGATTTGTGCACCCATATTTTTACCGTTGACTGTACATAGTATTATCCTAAAACAAAGTTGACCACAATAATCACTATTAATCAGACGGTAATCAATTATCAACGCTATTTTATGTGGAGCTGGATGTTACATAAGTTCTGCCATGTCAAAGTACTGACCTTGCACCGACACCGACGCGGCGGCGGCGCCGAGCCGCGAGGAAGACAGACAGAGGGCCTACCGCGAACCACGTTCGACGTGTCGCCTCTCTGTCACACTTATAATTTCGTACGTAAGTGTGACAGGGAGGCAACACGTCGAACGTGGTTCGCGGTAGACCCTCAGCTACTGTGTCGCACGCGATCGCGAACGTAGGATCGTAGGTACAAGGTACGAGTCCTTCATTATGAACATCAGCGTGTATTCATAATTACACAACACTTATTTATGTGAGTATGGCGATATTTTTGCCAAAATCTTTTTTTTCTGATAGCAAGCTTTCCATTCGCAAAATTTACCAATCGCGTTTTTTTTCTGTAGCTTATTCCCCGGTTTCTTTTTTTCCCAGTAGTAACAATCCCATTCTCATAATGTCCCAATCTTTATGTATCCGAATTGATAATTTCCCATTTTCTTTTGTTCTTAAAAGCCCCGTTTCTGTTCGCATTGTTCCCTATTCTTATATTTATTTTGGGTGCCTTCTTGCTACCACTGTTTATGATTACTTTAGCACTAGGTGTATAAGTAAGTTTTAGAAACTGTAAACTTAGGTAAGACTTATCTTATCGAAAATACCTCGTGAACAACCACTTTAGATTGGATTATGCAGGATCTACAGAATTTTAATCACAGATCAGTAACAAAAAAGAATGCTATTTTGTATTAAATTATTTAAAAGAAGGCAAATACATAAAATAAATTTAGCTGCCGTTATTTAGTGCCTGATGAACCCAAAACATGTTTAGTTAATCAATAACGAGAATATTTTCTCAAACCACACTCTATGTATTGAAATTAAAAAGTAACGATATCAGAAATAAGACAACCCCCACATAACTATTGGAATTGCAATTCTGACAAAAAGTATGTACCTAAATACTTATAGATTTCAACAAATTAATAAAAAGTGCGTCAAGGAAAAAAATAGCATAGAAAAAATAATATTCGAAAAAATATAGAAGAGAAGCTAAGCTATTGTCAAGAAAAAATATCGGTAAAATATGCTAATGGAATTATCGCATTCGGTAAAAATAGATACCAACAAAATAAACTTCGGCAAAACAAGCGAAAGGAAACAAAACGACTGGTAAATTTTGCGAATGGAAAGATTGCTATCAGAAAAAAAAAGATGTTGGCAAAAATATCGCCATACTCTTCTGTAAAGCCGACCATTGACTAACAATCCGCCGGACGATATCAGCCGGTCAGTTGTTCGGAACTGTCAATTTTTTTTTCTAACTGACAGGCCGATATCGTCCGGCGGCCTGTTAGTCAGTGGTCGGCTTAAAGGCGATTTAGAAGGCGCTTAAAACAAACTAAGCTAAATACAAAAGAAATCACTGGTTTCTCAGTAATAAATAAAAACAGGAAACTGCCTTTATTACCATTGATTTCTAAATCAATGGTTGGTAATAAAAGGCTGCCGTGACTTGAGGGTCGATATCGAAATGGGAATCTCTTATTGCATTACGTCATGTTGTAAAATAGATACTTAATGCATTACGTGCAATAGTAGCCTCGTGGGCTGACAAGGAAATGAGTTATCTGCTCGAGGCGAATGCTATACAACTATGCAGCTGATAATGATAATAACAAAGTATAAGTAGGCTTGTTCATTAATAGCGAAAATAAGAAACTTGACGAAAACTGCTCAAAAATGTGAGCTATAGGAAAGTAGTTTGCAGATAAATTGTTCCTAATATTTACAATAATAAAACGATAACTGGTTGTGGTATTTAACAAAATCGTATAGTATGATATAAAGTGAAGGTCTATATACATATATGAATAGTGTGCGAGACGAGTCAGCACTCAGCACCCATGCGTGAGTCAGAGATAGAAACGCGCGATGCTAACAATTAGGTGCGCATTCGGCCAACTGCAAAAAAATAAACGAATGGTCCGGGTAAGAGCAGCTGCGGCTATGCTTGTGTAATTTACACACAAACACGAGACAAGATACAAAGAAACAATTATGTTGTAATATAACATGTACCTATCGTATCGTATCGCACCTCTTTCGTTTATAAGATTTATAACATATAACTTAATGGTTTTCGTATTGTCTTATTTATAGCATAACTCAACTGAAGTCTGACTGAAGACGACTTTACAAAAAGGCAATTCATGCTAAAAAAGCTTACAAAATTAAAACAAACCAATATTGAACATTTAATATTGACATCGGTACGAAACTCGACCTCTCAGCTACACTAAGTAACCAAATTAGTAATTTAAATGTATGATTCATATGCGGTTTTAAGAACTCAAACTCCTCAAAGCATGATTGGGCATTCCCCAAAGTCAGCGATCAAATGCAGCCTGCAGGCCGTGTTGAAATTCTGTATCGGACACAAACAAACATTATCACCCTAGAAACGGTGCAATGAACCTCTGAAGTAGGGTACGGAAAGTGCAGCGCTTTAAATAATAAATGTCCCATACCTGGTAACTACTATGTGAGCCATGTATGTGAACTATTCACGTATGCTGGCACGTCAGAAAGCTAGCGCCGTTGGACAGGAATGGAGGCTTTCGGAACCGGAAGGCGTGGTGTCCAAGTCGCTAGCGCTACTGAATACTTCGTTACTAAGAATGAACTAACTAGTGATTACTTTTCCATTTCTTTGTGTCTCATACGTTAGAGGGAAGGCCTATGAAGTAGTTAATCTTTTCTCGTAAATACATAGATGATGGTTTACCTTTTTGGCTAAGACGATTGATTTAAATTACAAAGTTTTGATTAAACACTCTTCGCTACACGCGACTAAACCTTTGCAAATTACCACCAATTAAGGGGTTAAACTGTATTTTTTCCTACTGCAATAATAATTAACTTGCATAGGTGGTTTTAATGACGATGACATACTACTTTATATAAGTACTTGACGTAATAATATTATATAGGGTCCGTATTTTTGCCAACCCTTATTTTCAATGGACTGCAACTACAGAAAACCGCCTACATTGATAACGGGGTAAGGGTAACATTGGTACCTACATAAAAATGTTTAGCTTAGTAAATAATTAATCTGCAAACCGTATGTACGTCCTATTACAAATTTGGAACATCTATCAATAGAATTACTAAAACTAACATGTTACTAACACAAGCAAAAGGGGCTTCAGCTAAGTTTTTAACCTGCCAATAAAACATGGAAAGGTGGAGCTAGACGAAGATTGTACTAAATGTAGGTACAGAAAAGGATCATAAAGGTATGCTTGTTTTGTAGATGGAAAATACCTACCGTTGTGCCTTACTCGTTCGTCTCTGACGATTTGTTTACATTTCCATAGTCTGGCCTTGTCATATCATTCAGTACAGTATAGGATAATCTGAAACAACTACTTGAAATGCGTATTTTAATATTCCTTTTAGATATCGTAATTTATTAGATTTCAAGTAAACTAACGTAACAATAACATCACTACCACTACACCTTAAGGGGCCCACTGATTAACAGTCCGCCGGACGGTATCAGCCTGTCAGTTGTTCGGAACTGTCAAAATTTTGTTCTAACTGACAGGCTGATACCGTCCGGCGGACTGTTAATCAGTGGGCCCCTTTATACAACAAAGTCCCCCGCCGTGTCTGTCTGTTTGTGTGTTTATATTGTATGTTCGCGATAAACTCAAAAACTACTATATAAACGGATTTCATGCGGTTTTCACATATCAATAGAGTGATTCTTGAGGAAGGTTTAGGAGTACAATTTGTTAAGGTTTTGTGTAACCCGTGAGAAAACGGGGGGGTCGCTAATTTATGATTTAAGCTACGTTTAGATATGTATTTATTTATGAATTGCCTTTTCATTGCAAGATTGCAAGAGTCCCGGCGACAAGGCAAAGTTGCGGTGCAAGGTGCAACCCCATTTATTTAGTAACCCCGTATAGGTAGGTAGTACGAACATGGGTTCCGCGGAGACTAAAGAATGTTTTTAGTTAGACTACACTATTTCTCGTTAGACCCTCTACTATTAGGTATAAGTGCCCTGTCTCTTATTGTATCACCTACCACCCTATCCGAAAAGTATGACCCGATAAAAACTGCAACGCGTTTAAATAAGTAGGTATTCAAATGCCCTTTTGAGGTACCTTCCCCGCACAGACTACAGAGTCAATCCTGACCTGCTAGCATGAGCGGCGTTCTCGCGAAGCGCGACTTCAAGTACTTACCTATGGCCTCGCGCGCGAGAACGCAACTTATGCCTGAAGTAAATACCTACTTATTAAGGCCCCAGTACACAGTGGTGAAGGATGCGCCATGCCACGCCCTGACCATTGTGTACAGGGGGCTATGGTATGCAATGGCGGACGACTGCCGTCAGTTGTCAGCCGTGGTGAGCAATCGGGGAGTTGTCGGTTTATTGGCACACTTCAAAGGAATCGTGGCGTACCGTGGCCTGTGGTGTTCACACAGTCGCCATTGTTTGTGTAGTTTCTTGAATATTTGACCGCTTGATTAAATGTTAATATGCTAGACGCTAGACCGTAAAAAGTCTGCAGCGATTTTGATAGCCCACGCAGTGCAAGTGTCATTTTAAACGTCAAACTTCTATGAAATTATGACGTAAACATAACACTTACACTGCGTGGGCTATCAAATCCGCTGCAGACTTTGTTTGGTGCGACTTTAGCCCAAAATGTCATTATTGTGGAGCAATGAAGAGACTTATCAGTTTATTATAGATTTATATCAATCAGAGCCTGCAATTTTGTTTTTTTTTTGATGCACCATTGTGTGAACACCTACGTGATATAGGCCTACTGTTGCGCATTGCAAAGCATGGCTTGGCATGGACCATCCTTGACCACTGTGTACTGGAGCCTTTAGGTATTGAAAGAGTATCCGATGCACATCCGATGACACAAAGCGAGCATTGTATTGTAAGAAGTTTTCCTTATAAGTAAGAGTCATTTGTATTCCACTTAGGGAATGCAAATCGGTTATAACCGTAACCGAAATATTCGGTTATAACCGAATATTTTGACAAAATTTCATAACCGAATATTGGGAACTCGAATAACCGGACACGGTTATTTTCGGTTATTTATTTATGACTTAAATTGTATGTTTTTATCATCTAATGACTACAAAATCCTGCCATTTTTGGCTGGGACGCCTGTGACTATGATTTTTGTCATTCGTGGACTTTAAAAACAAAAATATACCAAATTTACTTCCCTTATTTATGAAATATTTTTATTGAATATTGTATCACGTCCAAGGTCATATTTTACTTTTACTGTATTTGGTGTGTTTTACTAAAAAACGAAGACTTTTTTTATTACTTCATTGTAAATTTATAATTTTTCGTCGAAAATAACCGTAACCGATTATAACCGATATTCGGTTATTTTTCGGGCATAACCGTAACCGAAATCGGTTATGAAGTTTGGCCGGTTATTGCATTCCCTAATTCCACTTAACAATTATAGCGGCTTAAACAACGCGCCAAAAGTATTATGCCACCCTGGAATACTTTTCCAGTTAAGGCTCATTTAGACGGTGCGAGTATTACATTGCGGTATTTGATTGGTGGGCTGAATTGGATGTAACCAATAGTCCTCAATGTAACTAAAATCGCATACGAGATCGCGTGCCGTGTTTTAAATCAGCCTTTAGAGATAAATCTTTACAGTTCGCTTTTAAAAATATACCTATGTTAGATGCTCGTGAAGTTGACCACCCCATATCGTTTGCCCGCAAATGGCATAGCTATATCGTTTGTTCATCGTTAGTTCACGTTTGTTCAGTAGGTAAAATCGTAAGGACCCGATTCTAACATCCGTTTTTTAAAAAAACAAAAGGGGGTGGCTGTCTTCACGCTAGCCACCCCAAACCACTTTTTGTAATTTTTTTTGGTCTAGATAGCAAGATATTCGTTAGTTCACGTTTGTTCAGGCATTAAAATCGTTAGGACCCGATTCCTTCATTTTTTTTTATTTTTTCAAAGTGGGGTGGCTGTCTTCACGCTAGCCACCCCACCCCGAAATCAGCCAAACTAACCATGTGAAGTCATCGAGCGACGTTAGTTCACGTTTGTTCAGGCATTAAAATCGTTAGGATCTCATTAGATTTGCCATAAAAAAATAAAATCGAAAAATTCATATATATGGGACAGCGGAGCCAAGTAATGTGGTCTAGCAAGTAATCGACGCGGCTACTAACGATTCTTTAGCTTGAATAAACTTATATGGACGATATTTAAGCGATAAATTATAGTGCCTTGCGGGCGTTCAAAACATACTAAGAGATATCCGTCGTTTTATATTTTTTTATACTATGGGGGTGGCTGTCTTCACGCTAGCCACCCCAAATCACTTTTTGTAATTTTTTTTGGTCTAGATAGCAAGACATTCGTTAGTTCACGTTTGTTCAGGCATTTAAATCGTTAGGACCCGATTCCTTCATTTTTTTTTTTTTTCAAAGTGGGGTGGCTGTCTTCACGCTAGCCAACCCACCCCGAAATCAGCCAAACTAACCATGTGAAGTCATCGAGCGACGTTAGTTCACGTTTGTTCAGGCATTAAAATCGTTAGGATCTCATTAGATTTGCCATAAAAAAATAAATTCGAAAAAATCATATATATGGGCCAGCCGAGGCAAGTAATGTGCCTAAGTCGACGGCTGAAAAAAATACTCAGAATCGGGTCCTTACGATGTCACTTGCAGGACAACGTCAGCAGACTATACTGATTCAAGATAGATAGGTCATTTGCGGGCGATCAAAACAGATTTAACGGAAAAAAATAAAACTTGAAAATCTGGATTACTCAACTGACGCTCCTAAGTCGAACGCTGAAAAAAATACTCAGAATCGGGTCCTTACGATGCCACTTGCAGGACAACGTCAGCAGACTATACTGATTCAAGATAGATAGGTCATTTGCGGGCGATCAAAACAGATTTAACGGAAAAAAATAAAACTTGAAAATCTGGATTACTCAACTTACGCTCCTAAGTCGACGGCTGAAAAAAATAGTCAGAATCGGGTCCTTACGATGCCACTTGCAGGACAATATCAGCAGACCATACTGATTCAAGATGGTCATTTGCGGGTGTTCGAAACAGATTTGCTGGAAAAAATTAAAATTTGAAAATCTGAATAACTCAACTTACGCTCCTAAGTCGACGGCTGAAAAAAATAGTCAGAATCGGGTCCTTACGATGCCACTTGCAGGACAATCTCAGCAGACCATACTGATTCAAGATAGATAGGTCATTTGCGGGCGATCAAAACAGATTTAACGTAAAAAAATAAAACTTGAAAATCTGAATTACTCAACTTGCGCTCCTAAGTCGCAGGCTGAAAAAAATACTCAGAATCGGGTCCTTACGATGCCACTTGCAGGACAATGTCAGCAAACCATACTGATTCAAGATAGATAGGTCAATTGCGGGCGTTCGAAACAGATTTGCCGGAAAAAATTAAAACTTGAAAATCTGAATTACTCAAATTATGCTACTAAGTCGCAGGCTGAAAAAAATACTCAGAATCGGGTCCTTACGATGCCACTTGCAGGACAACGTCAGCAAACCATACTGATTCAAGATAGAAAGGTCGATTGCGGGCGTTCGGAACAGATTTGCCGGAAAAAAGTAAAACTTGAAAATCTGAATAACTCAGCTTACGATCCTAAGTCGACGGCTGAAAAAAAATACTCAGAATCGGGTCCTTACGATGCCACTTGCAAGACAACGTCAGCAGACTATACTGATTCAAGATAGATAGGTCATTTGCGGGCGATCAAAACAGATTTAACGGAAAAAAATAAAACTTGAAAATCTGGATTACTCAACTGACGCTCCTAAGTCGAACGCTGAAAAAAATACTCAGAATCGGGTCCTTACGATGCCACTTGCAGGACAACGTCAGCAGACTATACTGATTCAAGATAGATAGGTCATTTGCGGGCGATCAAAACAGATTTAACGGAAAAAAATAAAACTTGAAAATCTGGATTACTCAACTTACGCTCCTAAGTCGACGGCTGAAAAAAATAGTCAGAATCGGGTCCTTACGATGCCACTTGCAGGACAATATCAGCAGACCATACTGATTCAAGATAGATAGGTCATTTGCGGGTGTTCGAAACAGATTTGCTGGAAAAAATTAAAATTTGAAAATCTGAATAACTCAACTTACGCTCCTAAGTCGACGGCTGAAAAAAATAGTCAGAATCGGGTCCTTACGATGCCACTTGCAGGACAATCTCAGCAGACCATACTGATTCAAGATAGATAGGTCATTTGCGGGCGATCAAAACAGATTTAACGTAAAAAAATAAAACTTGAAAATCTGAATTACTCAACTTGCGCTCCTAAGTCGCAGGCTGAAAAAAATACTCAGAATCGGGTCCTTACGATGCCACTTGCAGGACAATGTCAGCAAACCATACTGATTCAAGATAGATAGGTCAATTGCGGGCGTTCGAAACAGATTTGCCGGAAAAAATTAAAACTTGAAAATCTGAATTACTCAAATTATGCTACTAAGTCGCAGGCTGAAAAAAATACTCAGAATCGGGTCCTTACGATGCCACTTGCAGGACAATGTCAGCAAACCATACTGATTCAAGATAGAAAGGTCGATTGCGGGCGTTCGGAACAGATTTGCCGGAAAAAAGTAAAACTTGAAAATCTGAATAACTCAGCTTACGATCCTAAGTCGACGGCTGAAAAAAAATACTCAGAATCGGGTCCTTACGATGCCACTTGCAAGACAACGTCAGCAGACTATACTGATTCAAGACAGATAGGTTATTTGCGGGCGTTCGAAACAGATTTACCAGAAAAAAATAAAACATGAAAATCAGAATTACTCAAATTATGCTACTACGTCGACGGCTGAAAAAAATACTCAGAATCGGGTCCTTACGATGCCACTTGCAGGACAACGTCAGTAGACCAACCTGATTCAAGATAGATAGGTCATTTGCGGGCGTTCGAAACAGATTTGCTGGAAAATATTAAAACTTGAAAATCTGAATAACTCAACTTACGCTCCAAGTCGACGGCTGAAAAAAATAGTCAGAATCGGGTCCTTACGATGCCACTTGCAGGACAATCTTAGCAGACCATACTGATTCAAGATAGGTAGGTCATTTGCGGGCGTTCGAAACAGATTTGCTGGAAAAAATTAAAACTTGAAAATCTGAATAACTCAACTTACGCTCCTAAGTCGACGGCTGAAAAAAATATTCACAATCGGGTCCTTACGATGCTACTTGCAAGACAACGTCAGCAGTCTATACTGATTCAAGACAGATAGGTCATTTGCGGGCGATCAAAACAGATTAACCGGAAAAAAATAAAACTTGAAAATCGGAATTACTCAAATTATGCTACTAAGTCGACGGCTGAAAAAAATACTCAGAATCGGGTCCTTACGATGCCACTTGCAGGACAACGTCAGCAGACTATACTGATTCAAGATAGATAGGTCATTTGCGGGCGTTCGAAACAGAATTGCCGGAAAAAATTAAAACTTGAAAACCTGAATAACTCAACTTACGCTCCTAAGTCGACGGCTGAAAAAAATACTCAGAATCGGGTCCTTACGTTGCCACTTGCAGGACAACGTCAGCAGACTATACTGATTCAAGATAGATAGGTCATTTGCGGGCGATCAAAACAGATTAACCGGAAAAAAATAAAACTTGGAAATCGGAATTACTCAAATTATGCTCCTAAGTTGACGGCCGAAAAAAATACTCAGAATCGGGTCCTTACGATGCCCTTTGCAGGACGACGTCAGATGATTATGGTGATTTAAGATAGATAGGTCATTTGCGGGCGATCAAAACAGATTTAACGGAAAAAAATAAAACTTGAAAATCTGGATTACTCAACTTAAGCTCCTAAGTCGAACGCTGAAAAAAATACTCAGAATCGGGTCCTTACGATGCCACTTGCAGGACAATCTCAGCAGACCATACTGATTCAAGATAGATAGGTCATTTGCGGGCGTTCGAAACACAATTGCCGGAAAAAATTAAAACTTGATACCTGAATAACTCAACTTACGCTCCTAAGTCGACGGCTGAAAATTAGTCAAAATCGGGTCCTAACGATGCCCCTTGCAGGACAATGTCAGCTGACCATGCTGATTCAAGATAGATAGGTAATTTGCGGGCGATCAAAACAGATTTAACGGAAAAAAAATAAAACTTGAAAATATGAATAACTCAACTTACGCTCCTAAGTCGCAGGCTGAAAAAAATACTCCGAATCGGGTCCTTACGATGCCACTTGCAGGACAACGTCAGCAAACTATACTGATTCAAGATAGATAGGTCATTTGCGGGCGATCAAAACAGATTAACCGGAAAAAAATAAAACTTGAAAATCGGAATTACTCAAATTATGCTCCTAAGTTGACGGCCGAAAAAAATACTCAGAATCGGGTCCTTACGATGCCCTTTGCAGGACGACGTCAGATGATTATGCTGATTTAAGAGAGATAGGTCATTTGCGGGCGATCAAAACAGATTTAACGGAAAAAAATAAAACTTGAAAATCTGGATTACTCAACTTACGCTCCTAAGTCGACGGCTGAAAAAAATACTCAGAATCGGGTCCTTACGATGCCACTTGCAGGACAATCTCAGCAGACCATACTGATTCAAGATAGATAGGTCATTTGCGGGCGTTCGAAACAGATTTGCCGCAAAAAATTAAAATTTGAAAATCTGAATAACTCAACTTACGCTCCTAAGTCGACGGCTGAAAAAAATACTCAGAATCGGGTCCTTACGATTCCACTTGCAGAACAATCTCAGCAGACCATACTGATTCAAGAAAGATAGGTCATTTGCGGGCGTTCTAAACAGATTTGCTGGAAAAAATTAAAACTTGAAAATCTGAATAACTCAACTTACGCTCCTAAGTCGACGGCTGAAAGAAATATTCAGAATCGGGTCCTTACGATGCCACTTGCAGGACAACGTCAGTAGACCAACCTGATTTAAGATAGATTTGTCATTTGCGGGCGATCAAAACAGATTTACCGGAAAAAAATAAAACTTGAAACTCTGAATTACTCAAATTAACCTCCTAGGTCGACGGCTGAAAAAAATACTTAGAATCGGGTCCTTACGATGCCACTTGCAGGACAATCTCAGCAGACCATACTGATTCAAGATAGATAGGTCATTTGCGGGCGTTCGAAACAGATTTGCTGGAAAAAATTAAAACTTGAAAATCTGAATAACTCAACTTACGCTCCTAAGTAGACGGCTGAAAAAAATAGTCAGAATCGGGTCCTTACGATGCCACTTGCAGAACAACGTCAGTAGACCAACCTGATTCAAGATAGACAGGTCATTTGCGGGCGTTCAAAACAGATTTGCCGGAAAAAATTAAAACATGAAAATCTGAATAACTCAACTTACGCTCCTATGTCGACGGCTGAAAAAAATACTCAGAATCGGGTCCTTACGATGCCACTTGCAGGACAATGTCAGCAGATCATACTGATTCAAGATAGATAGGTCATTTGCGGGCGTTCGAAACAGATTTGCTGGAAAAAATTAAAACTTGAAAATCTGAATAACTCAACTTACGCTCCTCAGTCGACGGCTGAAAAAAATAGTCAGAATCGGGTCCTTACGATGCCACTTGCAGGACAACGTCAGTAGACCAACCTGATTCAAGATAGATAGGTCATTTGCGGGCAATCAAAACAGATTTACCGGAAAAAAATAAAACTTGAAATTCTGAATTACTCAAATTATGCTCCTAGGTCGACGGCTGAAAAAAATACTTAGAATCGGGTCCTTACGATGCCACTTGCAGGACAATGTCAGCAGACCATACTGATTCAAGACAGATAGGTCATTTTCGGGCGTTCGAAACAGATTTGCCGGAAAAAAGTAAAACTTGAAAATATGAATAACTCAACTTACGCTCCTAAGTCGCTGCTGAAAAAAATACTCAGAATCGGGTCCTTACGATGCCACTTGCAGGACAACGTCAGCAGACTATACTGATTCAAGATAGATAGGTCATTTGCGGGCGATCGAAACAGATTTACCAGAAAAAATTAAAACTTGTAAATCGGAATTACTCAAATTATGCTCCTAAGTTGACGGCCGAAAAAAATACTCAGAATCGGGTCCTTACGATGCCACTTGCAGGACAATCTCAGCAGACCATACTGATTCAAGATAGATAGGTCATTTGCGGGCGTTCGAAACAGATTTGCTGGAAAAAATTAAAACTTGAAAATCTGAATAACTCAACTTACGCTCCTAAGTCGACGGCTGAAAAAATAGTCAGAATCGGGTCCTTACGATGCCACTTGCAGGACAACGTCAGTAGACCAACCTGATTCAAGATAGATAGGTCATTTGCGGGCGTTCAAAACAGATTTGCCGGAAAAAATTAAAACATGAAAATCTGAATAACTCAACTTACGCTCCTAAGTCGACGGCTGAAAAAAATAGTCAGAATCGGGTCCATACGATGCCACTTGCAGGACAACGTCAGCAGACTATACTGATTCAAGATAGATAGGTCATTTGCGGGCGATCGAAACAGATTTACCGGAAAAAATTAAAACTTGTAAATCGGAATTACTCAAATTATGCTCCTAGGTCGACGGCTGAAAAAAATACTTAGAATCGGGTCCTTACGATGCCACTTGCAGGACAATGTCAGCAGACTATACTGATTCAACACAGATAGGTCATTTGCGGGCGTTCGAAACAGATTTGCCGGAAAAAAATAAAACATGAAAATCTGAATAACTCAACTTACGCTCATTAGTCGACAGCTGAAACATACTCAGAATCGGGTTCTTACGATGCCACTTGCAGGACAATCTCAGCAGACCATACTGATTCAAGATAGATAGGTCATTTGCGGGCGTTCGAAACAGATTTACCAGAAAAAAATAAAACTTGAAAATCAAAATTACTCAACTTACACTCCTAAGTCGACGGCTGAAAAAAATATTCAGAATCGGGTCCTTACGATGCCACTTGCAGGACAACGTCAGTAGACCAACCTGATTCAAGATAGATAGGTCATTTGCGGGCGATCAAAACAGATTTACCGAAAAAAAATAAAACTTGAAATTCCGAATTACTCAAATTATGCTCCTAGGTCGACAGCTGAAAAAAATACTTAAATTCGGGTCCTTACGATGCCACTTGCAGAACAATCTCAGCAGACCATACTGATTCAAGATATATAGGTCATTTGCGGGCGTTCTAAACAGATTTGCTGGAAAAAATTAAAACTTGAAAATCTGAATAACTCAACTTACGCTCCTAAATCGACGGCTGAAAAAAATATTCAGAATCGGGTCCTTACGATGCCGCTTGCAGGACAACGTCAGTATACCATACTAATTCAAGACAGATAGGTCGTTTGCGGGCGTTCGAAACAGATTTGCCGGAAAAAATTAAAACTTAAAAATCTTAATTACTCACATTATTCAGATTTTCAAGTTTTAATTTTTTCCAGCAAATCTGTTTCGAACGCCCGCAAATGACCTATCTATCTTGAATCAGTATGGTCTGCTGAGATTGTCCTGCAAAGGGCATCGTAAGGACCCGATTCTGAGTCTTTTTTTCGGCCGTCAATTTAGGAGCATAATTTGAGTAATTCCGATTTACAAGTTTTATTTTTTTCCGGTAAATCTGTTTTGATCGCCCGCAAATGACCTATCTATCTTGAATCAGGTTGGTCTACTGACGTTGTCCTGCAAGTGGCATTGTAAGGACCCGATTCTGACTATTTTTTCAGCCGTCTACTTAGGAGCGTAAGTTGAGTTATTCAGATTTTCATGTTTTAATTTTTTCCGGCAAATCTGTTTTGAACGCCCGCAAATGACCTATCTATCTTGAATCAGTATGGTCTGCTGAGATTGTCCTGCAAGTGGCATCGTAAGGACCCGATTCTGAGTATTTTTTTCAACGTGCGACTTAGGAGCATAATTTGAGTAATTCAGATTATTTAGTTTTATTTTTTTCTGGTAAATCTGTTTCGAACGCCCGCAAACGACCTATCTATCTTGAATCAGTAAAGTCTGCTGACGTTGTCCTGCAAAGAGCATCGTAAGGACCCGATTCTGAGTATTTTTTTCGGCCGTCAACTTAGGAGCATAATTTGAGTAATTCCGATTTACAAGTTTAAATTTTTTTCCGGTAAATCTGTTTTGATCGCCCGCAAATGACCTATCTTTCTTGAATCAGTATAGTCTGCTGACGTTGTCCTGCAAGTGGCATCGTAAGGACCCGATTCTGAGTATTTTTTTCAGCCTGCGACTTAGGAGCGTAAGTTGAGTTATTCATATTTTCAAGTTTTATTTTTTTCCGTTAAATCTGTTTCGAACGCCCGCAAATGACCTATCTGTCTTGAATCAGTATGGTCTGCTGACATTGTCCTGCAAGTGGCATCGTAAGGACCCGATTGTGAATATTTTTTTCAGCCGTCGACCTAGGATCGTAAGTTGAGTTATTCAGATTTTCAAGTTTTCCTTTTTTCGGCAAATCTGTTTCGAACGCCCGCAAATCACCTATCTGTTTTGAATCAGTATGGTCTGCTGACATTGTCCTGCAAG
This sequence comes from Cydia splendana, assembly GCF_910591565.1. NCBI lineage: Eukaryota > Metazoa > Arthropoda > Insecta > Lepidoptera > Tortricidae > Cydia > Cydia splendana. The sequence goes on from NC_085962.1 coordinate 20,784,130, forward strand.
TGGCATCGTAAGGACCCGATTCTGACTATTTTTTTCAGCCGTCGACTTAGGAGCATAATTTGAGTAATTCCGATTTACAAGTTTTAATTTTTTCCGGTAAATCTGTTTTGATCGCCCGCAAATGACCTATCTATCTTGAATCAGTATAGTCTGCTGACGTTGTCCTGCAAGTGGCATCGTAAGGACCCGATTCTGACTATTTTTTTCAGCCGTCGACTTAGGAGCGTAAGTTGAGTTATTCAGATTTTCATGTTTTAATTTTTTCCGGCAAATCTGTTTTGAACGCCCGCAAATGACCTATCTATCTTGAATCAGGTTGGTTTACTGACGTTGTCCTGCAAGTGGCATCGTAAGGACCCGATTCTGACTATTTTTTTCAGCCGTCGACTTAGGATCGTAAGTTGAGTTATTCAGATTTTCAAGTTTTTATTTTTTCCAGCAAATCTGTTTCGAACGCCCGCAAATGACCTATCTATCTTGAATCAGTATGGTCTGCTGAGATTGTCCTGCAAGTGGCATCGTAAGGACCCGATTCTGAGTATTTTTTTCAGCCTGCGACTTAGGAGCGTAAGTTGAGTTATTCATATTTTCAATTTTTATTTTTTTCCGTTAAATCTGTTTCGAACGCCCGCAAATGACCTATCTGTCTTGAATCAGTATGGTCTGCTGACATTGTCCTGCAAGTGGCATCGTAAGGACCCGATTGTGAATATTTTTTTCAGCCGTCGACCTAGGATCGTAAGTTGAGTTATTCAGATTTTCAAGTTTTCCTTTTTTCGGCAAATCTGTTTCGAACGCCCGCAAATGACCTATCTGTTTTGAATCAGTATGGTCTGCTGACATTGTCCTGCAAGTGGCATCGTAAGGACCCGATTCTGACTATTTTTTTCAGCCGTCGACTTAGGAGCGTAAGTTGAGTTATTCAGATTTTCATGTTTGAATTTTTTCCGGCAAATCTGTTTTGAACGCCCGCAAATGACCTATCTGTCTTGAATCAGGTTGGTCTACTGACGTTGTCCTGCAAGTGGCATCGTAAGGACCCGATTCTGACTATTTTTTTCAGCCGTCGACTTAGGAGCGTAAGTTGAGTTATTCAGATTTTCAAGTTTTAATTTTTTTCCAGCAAATCTGTTTCGAACGCCCGCAAATGACCTATCTGTCTTGAATCAGTATGGTCTGCTGACATTGTTCTGCAAGTGGCATCGTAAGGACCCGAATTTAAGTATTTTTTTCAGCTGTCGACCTAGGAGCATAATTTGAGTAATTCAGAATTTCAAGTTTTATTTTTTTCCGGTAAATCTGTTTCGATCGCCCGCAAATGACCTATCTATCTTGAATCAGGTTGGTCTACTGACGTTGTCTTGCAAGTGGCATCGTAAGGACCCGATTCTGAATATTTTTTTCATCCGTCGACTTAGGAGCGTAAGTTGAGTAATTTTGATTTTCAAGTTTTATTTTTTTCTGGTAAATCTGTTTCGAACGCCCGCAAATGATTTATCTATCTTGAATCAGTATGGTCTGCTGAGATTGTCCTGCAAGTGGCATCGTAAGGACCCGATTCTGAGTATTTTTCAGCCGTCGACTAAGGAGCGTAAGTTGAGTTATTCAGATTTTCATGTTTTAATTTTTTCCGGAAAATCTGTTCTGAACGCCCGCAAATGACCTATCTGTGTTGAATCAGTATAGTCTGCTGACATTGTCCTGCAAGTGGCATCGTAAGGATCCGATTCTAAGTATTTTTTTCAGCCGTCGACCTAGGAGCATAATTTGAGTAATTCAGAATTTCAAGTTTTATTTCTTTCTGGTAAATCTGTTTTGATCGCCCGCAAATGACCTATCTATCTTGAATCAGTATGGTCTGCTGAGATTGTCCTGCAAGTGGCATCGTAAGGACCCGATTCTGAGTTTTTTTTCAGCCGTCGACTTAGGAGCGTAAGTTGAGTTATTCATATTTTCAAGTTTTATTTTTTTCCGTTAAATCTGTTTCGAACGCCCGCAAATGACCTATCTGTCTTGAATCAGTATGGTCTGCTGACATTGTTCTGCAAGTGGCATCGTAAGGACCCGAATTTAAGTATTTTTTTCAGCTGTCGACCTAGGAGCATAATTTGAGTAATTCAGAATTTCAAGTTTTATTTTTTTCCGGTAAATCTGTTTTGATCGCCCGCAAATGACCTATCTATCTTGAATCAGGTTGGTCTACTGACGTTGTCTTGCAAGTGGCATCGTAAGGACCCGATTCTGAATATTTTTTTCATCCGTCGACTTAGGAGCGTAAGTTGAGTAATTTTGATTTTCAAGTTTTATTTTTTTCTGGTAAATCTGTTTCGAACGCCCGCAAATGATTTATCTATCTTGAATCAGTATGGTCTGCTGAGATTGTCCTGCAAGTGGCATCGTAAGGACCCGATTCTGAGTATTTTTCAGCCGTCGACTAAGGAGCGTAAGTTGAGTTATTCAGATTTTCATGTTTTAATTTTTTCCGGAAAATCTGTTCTGAACGCCCGCAAATGACCTATCTGTGTTGAATCAGTATAGTCTGCTGACATTGTCCTGCAAGTGGCATCGTAAGGATCCGATTCTAAGTATTTTTTTCAGCCGTCGACCTAGGAGCATAATTTGAGTAATTCAGAATTTCAAGTTTTATTTCTTTCTGGTAAATCTGTTTTGATCGCCCGCAAATGACCTATCTATCTTGAATCAGTATGGTCTGCTGAGATTGTCCTGCAAGTGGCATCGTAAGGACCCGATTCTGAGTTTTTTTTCAGCCGTCGACTTAGGAGCGTAAGTTGAGTTATTCAGATTTTCATGTTTTAATTTTTTCCGGCAAATCTGTTTCGAACGCCCGCAAATGACCTATCTGTCTTGAATCAGTATAGTCTGCTGACATTGTCCTGCAAGTGGCATCGTAAGGACCCCATTCTAAGTATTTTGTTCAGCCGTCGACCTAGGAGCATAATTTGAGTAATTCAGAATTTCAAGTTTTATTTTTTTCCGGTAAATCTGTTTTGATCGCCCGCAAATGACCTATCTATCTTGAATCAGGTTGGTCTACTGACGTTGTCCTGCAAGTGGCATCGTAAGGACCCGATTCTGAGTATTTTTTTCAGCCTGCGACTTAGTAGCATAATTTGAGTAATTCCGATTTTCAAGTTTTAATTTTTTCCGGCAAATCTGTTTCGAACGCCCGCAAATGACCTATCTATCTTGAATCAGTATGGTCTGCTGACATTGTCCTGCAAGTGGCATCGTAAGGACCCGATTCTGAATATTTTTTTCAGCCTGCGACTTAGTAGCATAATTTGAGTAATTCAGATTTTCAAGTTTTATTTTTTTCTGGTAAATCTGTTTCGAACGCCCGTAAATGACCTAACTATCTTGAATTGGTATGGTCTGCTGACATTGTCCTGCAAGTGGCATCGTAAGGACCCGATTCTGAGTATTTTTTTCAGCGTTCGACTTAGGAGCGTAAGTTGAGTAATCCAGATTTTCAAGTTTTATTTTTTTCCGTTAAATCTGTTTCGAACGCCCGCAAATGACCTATCTGTCTTGAATCAGTATGGTCTGCTGACATTGTCCTGCAAGTGGCATCGTAAGGACCCGAATTTAAGTATTTTTTTCAGCTGTCGACCTAGGAGCATAATTTGAGTAATTCAGAATTTCAAGTTTTATTTTCTTCCGGTAAATCTGTTTTGATCGCCCGCAAATGACCTATCTATCTTGAATCAGGTTGGTCTACTGACGTTGTCCTGCAAGTGGCATCGTAAGGACCCGATTCTGAATATTTTTTTCAGCCGTCGACTTAGGAGCGTAAGTTGAGTAATTTTGATTTTCAAGTTTTATTTTTTTCTGGTAAATCTGTTTCGAACGCCCGCAAATGACCTATCTATCTTGAATCAGTATGGTCTGCTGAGATTGTCCTGCAAGTGGCATCGTAAGGACCCGATTCTGAGTTTTTTTCAGCCGTCGACTAAGGAGCGTAAGTTGAGTTATCCAGATTTTCATGTTTTAATTTTTTTTCAAATCTGTTCCGAACGCCCGCAAATGACCTATCTGTGTTGAATCAGTATAGTCTGCTGACATTGTCCTGCAAGTGGCATCGTAAGGACCCGATTCTAAATATTTTTTTCTGCCGTCGACCTAGGAGCATAATTTGAGTAATTCAGAATTTCAAGTTTTATTTCTTTCTGGTAAATCTGTTTTGATCGCCCGCAAATGACCTATCTATCTTGAATCAGGTTGGTCTACTGACGTTGTCCTGCAAGTGGCATCGTAAGGACCCGATTCTGAATATTTTTTTCAGCCGTCGACTTAGGAGCGTAAGTTGAGTTAATCAGATTTTCAAGTTTTAAGTTTTTTTAGCAAATCTGTTTCGAACGCCCGCAAATGACCTATCTATCTTGAATCAGTATGGTCTGCTGAGATTGTCCTGCAAGTGGCATCGTAAGGACCCGATTCTGAGTTTTTTTTCAGCCGTCGACTTAGGAGCGTAAGTTGAGTTATTCAGATTTTCATGTTTTAATTTTTTTCGGCAAATCTGTTTCGAACGCCCGCAAATGACCTATCTGTCTTGAATCAGTATAGTCTGCTGACATTGTCCTGCAAGTGGCATCGTAAGGACCCCATTCTAAGTATTTTGTTCAGCCGTCGACCTAGGAGCATAATTTGAGTAATTCAGAATTTCAAGTTTTATTTTTTTCCGGTAAATCTGTTTTGATCGCCCGCAAATGACCTATCTATCTTGAATCAGGTTGGTCTACTGACGTTGTCCTGCAAGTGGCATCGTAAGGACCCGATTCTGAGTATTTTTTTCAGCCCGCGACTTAGTAGCATAATTTGAGTAATTCCGATTTTCAAGTTTTAATTTTTTCCGGCAAATCTGTTTCGAACGCCCGCAAATGACCTATCTATCTTGAATCAGTATGGTCTGCTGACATTGTCCTGCAAGTGGCATCGTAAGGACCCGATTCTGAATATTTTTTTCAGCCTGCGACTTAGTAGCATAATTTGAGTAATTCAGATTTTCAAGTTTTATTTTTTTCTGGTAAATCTGTTTCGAACGCCCGTAAATGACCTAACTATCTTGAATTGGTATGGTCTGCTGACATTGTCCTGCAAGTGGCATCGTAAGGACCCGATTCTGAGTATTTTTTTCAGCGTTCGACTTAGGAGCGTAAGTTGAGTAATCCAGATTTTCAAGTTTTATTTTTTTCCGTTAAATCTGTTTTGATCGCCCGCAAATAACCTATCTATCTTTAATCAGTATAGTCTGCTGACGTTGTCCTGCAAGTGGCATCGTAAGGACCCGATTCTGAGTATTTTTTTCAGCCGTCGACTTAGGCACATTACTTGCCTCGGCTGGCCCATATATATGATTTTTTCTATTTTATTTTTTTATGGCAAATCTAATGAGATCCTAACGATTTTAATGCCTGAACAAACGTGAACTAACGTCGCTCTATGACTTTACATGGTTAGTTTGGCTGATTTCGGGGTGGGGTGGCTAGCGTGAAGACAGCCACCCCACTTTGAAAAAATAAAAAAAAATGAAGGAATCGGGTCCTAACGATTTAAATGCCTGAACAAACGTGAACTAACGAATGTCTTGCTATCTAGACCAAAAAAAATTACAAAAAGTGATTTGGGGTGGCTAGCGTGAAGACAGCCACCCCCATAGTATAAAAAAATATAAAACGACGGATATCTCTTATTATGTTTTGAACGCCCGCAAGGCACTATAATTTATCGCTTAAATATCGTCCATATAAGTTTATTCAAGCTAAAGAATCGTTAGTATCCGCGTCGATTGTTTGCTAGACCACATTACTTGGCTCCGCTGTCCCATATATATGAATTTTTCGATTTTATTTTTTTATGGCAAATCTAATGAGATCCTAACGATTTTAATGCCTGAACAAACGTGAACTAACGTCGCTCGATGACTTCACATGGTTAGTTTGGCTGATTTCGGGGTGGGGTGGCTAGCGTGAAGACAGCCACCCCACTTTGAAAAAATAAAAAAAAATGAAGGAATCGGGTCCTAACGATTTTAATGCCTGAACAAACGTGAACTAACGAATATCTTGCTATCTAGACCAAAAAAAATTACAAAAAGTGGTTTGGGGTGGCTAGCGTGAAGACAGCCACCCCCTTTTGTTTTTTAAAAAAAATGATGTTAGAATCGGGTCCTTACGATTTTACCTACTGAACAAACGTGAACTAACGATGAACAAACGATATAGCTATGCCATTTGCGGGCAAACGATATGGGGTGGTCAACTTCACGAGCATCTATGTTAGCACCACTTGCACCATTCCACTAACCCGGGGTTAACCGGTTAAACCTGGAGTTACCATGGTTACCAGTACAATTTGACACTGGGTTAGTAGGATGGTGCAAGTGGGCCTTACAGTCTAGTTCTACATAATATTTATAAAGTCATATCTCTTTTTGTTGACAAATGGTAGTTACTAAAGTAGATACTTTTGACGCGTAGTCTGATCCGCTACTTTTGATACTGATTGCCGACTGTACTACATACATAATACGATTAATACGTCCGTGTTTGGAGTTCCTAGTCTTTGTTTGTGGTAAATAAAATAATTTTACAACATTCCATTTAAGTAGGTACCTATATAGCAGTCGCGTGCACAGAGATTTGGGACTGGGTAGGCAAAATTATATCAGAAAACCGGGCAAGTGCGAGTCGGACTCGCGCACGAAGGGTTCCGTACCATAATGCAAAAAAGGCAAAAAAAAACGGTCACCCATCCAAGTACTGACCCCGCCCTACGTTGCTTAACTTCGGTCAAAAATCACGTTTGTTGTATGGGAGCCCCACTTAAATCTTTATTTTATTCTGTTTTTAGTGTTTGTTGTTATAGCGGCAACAGAAATACATCTGTGATAATTTCAACTGTCTAGCTATCACGGTTCGTGAGATACAGCCTGATGACAGACGGACGGACGGAAGGACAGCAGAGTCTTAGTAATAGAGTCCCGTTTTACCCTTTGGATACGGATCCTTAAAAAATGAGAGCTACTAACTCACCAAAAAAATTGCGTGATGGTTTTCATTTTGTTGTCAAGTCTTTTCAATTACTTCTTTTTTTGGCTAAACGAAAGCTTCGAAAACGCATCATTTTTAATAGTTTGCACACACACACCCACCACAACTTTCACAGTTAAATTATCCATTTTTTCACTAATCGCACTTTATAATTTCCGGCAACTGTTAACTGTTATCTCATAAACTCACCAAAACAAACAAACAATGGCGACCGAATAAAAAATGAAAATAAACTTAACCAAATACTGTAAACGAATAAAAAAATAGTCTCGTATTTGCACTAAATTACCATAGCAAATGCTACTTTTTAAAATAGTCACATAAACATCGGAACTATTCGGAAACTTTCGGGCGTCATTCGTTTAGGCTTGGTACGAAAGACACTGCCTATTGCGTCTAAATGTGTGCGTTACTTGTATAATTGTGTGCTCGTACTTATAGGAAGGCCCACTACACTGTAACCGCGTAACGACGAAGGCACACATAGAAAGATTTAGACGGAAATGTTTTCTGTCTTTGCCGTGCAAGGCACGTAGCGGCGCTAGTGCCGCGTGGTGTAAACTTCGTCGCGTAGAATTATTATAGATGATGACTTGATGACAAAGCTTAACCGGTAGATGGAGCGCTTATTAATTTTTAGAATGTTTTAAGTTATATCGATTACTGATAGTACGATCAAGTATAAATTAAATTAAGTAGTTTAAGAGGATAGACATCGGAATTATAGTAGGGTAGGCAGTGCCTTTTTGCCTTTATGAAGTGCACGCCACTGCTATATAGGTATGATTGGAATGTTCAGATACCTATACGGAATTCTTTTATTTGCGGAGCATAATATACCTACCTATTGCTTTGTCTCATAATGTGCTTACATGCCCGAAAATAGTCATTTACGATACAAGTGCGGAAAAGAGGGAATTCGAAACGAGTGGCGATAAATTAAAACACGACCGAAGGGAGTGTTTTAAATCGACACGACTTGCAAATTACCCATTCGCACGTGTATCGTACAACGTTTTACAGTACATATGGCCCTTTAAACTATTGACATCGCACGAAATTGCTATTTTACGCACTAGTGCGGGAAAATAGGACCATATGTACTGTAAAAGATTTTATGAAGTGTGATTTTGCTATGATACCTAGACACGCTTTTTTGGCAACAATAGGTACCTATCTATAAAATATGTTCTATCTACTAAATGATCGTTTTTACGTGACCGTAATACAGTCAGCTGTAAAAATATGGGTGCAAAAATTATCTCAAAAATATGTCCCATAGCTCTTATGTCAGCGAATTAAGAACTATGGGACACATTTTTGAATAAGTTGGCTACACCCATATTTTTACAGTTGACTGTACAACCAGTCTGCACTGACTGAGATAGTAAGAGCTTGTATCGAAAATGTTTTTTTTTTTGCAAAAACTTGTTTACACAGATCAACCTAGTCCCACAATAAGCTCATTAAGGCTTGTATTGTGTTTGTAAGAATGAAATCCAGCAAGAGTGTTCTAACTTTTGTTTTGCGTAGACCTCATAAAAATCGTTAGTCCTTATAAAGTATGGACGCTAAGCACGAAGAATTTCGTACATTGGCCAGCCTCTTTCAGCCACGAGCGTGATTATTAGAGATGCGACGGATAGTTGTTTGGACGGATACCGGATACCGGATATTCGGCCTGACCACGGGCCGAATATTCGGTATCCGGCCGCCGAATATTCGGGTGGCTGAACTATACCTACATTTCGGATTTTCAGGTGCCCATTGTGCAGTTTTTGACTGTTTCGTAGTGAACGTTCGCGACTTCTGACTCATTTTTAGGTTCGAAATGAGTGCGCGTGCAAGTGAGTGGAATGTTTAAATTGTTATATTATAATAAACGAGTACTTACGATTATGACCGTGACTGTTTCTTATTCCAATTTTGTTTACTCCGAAATCAAGCAATGTTACTATCCGGTATCCGGCCGGATAGTAGGCTACTATCCGGCCGGATATTAATATGATGCCGAATAGGCCGGATACCGGATAGTAACCGAATATCCTGTGCATCTCTAGTGATTATATTGCTGTCCCTCCCATGCGCCGGCGGTCAACGCCACAGTGCGAGCGGGAAACCAATATAATTATGTGCGTGCGATAAGAGATAGGACATGGTGGGTCAATGTACGAAATTCTTCGTGCTTAGTGTCCATACTTTAGACAAGGCAATTACAAACGTTGTGAAATAGAGAAACAATTTGAAATATGCCCATACATCTGAAATCTAAAATCCATTAGCCGGGTACTGACTGAGCGAGCAGCCTCGCGAGGCAGCCTCGGACGAATGCCGCGCAACGTTTGCCGCGCGAGGCAGCCTCGGTCAGTAGGTTTTGTTGCACGAGGCTGCCGCGCGCGGAAAAGCCGAGCCACGGTGACGCCTGAGCCAAACATCGAGCGCTCAGTTTAACGTGAAGTCGCACAGAGACCGCGCGTGTAGCCGTTCATTCGAAAATTGTCGCTTGGTAGCGATATTTATTTATATATGAGGAATGAGTATGTAATGTACGAAATATCATTTGATATTTGCCAGTCGCTTTTTGGTGAAGGAAAACATCGTGAGGAAACCGGACTAATCCCAATAAGGCCTAGTTTCCCCCCTGGGTTGGAAGATGAGATGGCAGTCGCTTTCGTAAAAACTAGTGCCTACGTCAAATCATGGGATTAGTTGTCAAGCGGACCCCAGGCTCCCATGAGCCATGGCATAATGCCGGGACAACGCGAGGAAGATGATGATATGAGGTATTTAGGCAGTGGTCTGCCTAAATACCTGATCCTGTGATTAGGCTTTTTTTTTCTCTCGACTTTTCCTTCCTGTAAGATCCTAGCAAGGACTCCATCTTTTTCTTTAAATCACTTATTGGAATGTTTATTTTTTGGCTTATATTTCTCCACGCATCTTCTCTTAGTCCTCTATTAGTGTAATCGGGACATTTCGCATCCCATAATCGTCTATATTCACCATACAGTTGTATCAATTTAAGGCACTGTTCTTTATCCATGGCGCTAACATGCGCCGAACAAGCGAGGCAAAACACAACCGTCTTGAGTGAGCGCGGCAAACTTAAGCCCCTGCTACACGGCAGCCGACAAGCCTACTAACCGTCTGACCTTGGTCTGTCCTTGGTGTGTGGGTCCGTTTGAGTTGTCTGGCTAGACGGTGGCAAACCACAGTGTGTTCAGAACTCGCGGACGGACAACACGTATTGCAAGCGCACAAAATGGCCCCTAACCTTTCAGAAAGTTGGCGTGGCATTAGTACCTACTCAGTGGCGTATGGCCCTAAGGGCGGGGTATGCCACCCCTGGCGGATTGCATTTTGTTTTTCTTCCTTCACTTCTGGGGCAGCAAAACTTATTGGTCGCGGCGCCAAATTTCATAACCTACCTACTCATACTAGTGCAATGACAAAAAAATAATTTTTGGTACAAGCTTTTATCGCTGACTGTACTTTTCTTACCAGAGGCAACTAATACTCGTCGAGACAATTCTAAAAACCCCAAACACAATTAGGTCGCGTTGTTCTATCACAGGGTTCCTATGGCCACCTCCTGTCTCCATCATCAGATCAGCTCTATGGTACCATAATAATGCATTGTCACCCGACTTATATATGTATGCAAATTTTCAGCTCCATCGGAAACTAGAAAGTGGGTCTAATTTAACTTGCAAGATTTGACCCGTACAAACATATTTACATACTTACGATTAGGTATATTGCAAGTTAATAAAAAGTTTGTAAAAAAAGAAAAGGGTATATGAATGAAACGCTGGCTCAAAAAACGGCATTTGTTGAGTCATTTCAACTTAATGAATTCGCTGGACTACGCTACGGGGACATATATAACTTTCTGAGAATGAAGAGGAAAGTATTTGATAAATTATTAGAAATGCTACTGAGTACCCATGGCATGTCTATTAACCACACGAGCGCACACGGCGCGTCCTTCAAGCGAAATGGCCTAGTGCGGTCGGCGTCGGGCGGCTACACGGTTCCGGACCGACCGCTCAGACCGCGGTCGCTGGCGCGCGCTCGCATGCCAAGGGCGTCCGGAGGTCAAACGAAATTTTGTTGGTAACAACTGTCTACACGGTCCGGGACAGACCAAGGCCACGCGGTTTGGGGGCTTGTCGGCTGCCGTGTAGCAGGGGCTTTCCTGAGGCGCCTTTGAGCATGGACAAAAAACCGACAACGCTCGGCTCGGGCCGAGGCGCGCTCGGCCGAAGCCAGACATGCGTTTGCCTCGGGCGAGGCACGTCCTGACTGACCGAGGATTTGCCTCACGAGGCTGCCTCGCGAGGCTGCTCGCTCAGTCAGTACCCGGCTAATTGTTTTGTTTTTGAAATCGCAACCCTCTCTCTATTCATCAATATTATTTTGAATTTGTGCAATAATTATATTGCAGTCTTCCCGCTTGTACATGTACTACTGGCATTAATGGCAGGACAGCAATATAATTATGTGCGTGCGATAGAGACAGGAACCGGCGGGTCAATGTACGAAATTCTTCGTGCTTAGCGTCCTTACTTTACAGGTACTTTGATATTAGATGTAAATAGTAAATATTATGTAACTAATATGCTTAGCTAATATGGCACGCTACGAGGTATTTACAGGGAATAACATGACACTTTCATAAAAATAGTTATAATATGTATGTATAAGTCTTACCTATATAAAAGTTTCAAAAAGGTCCCAAATCCACGACAAGTTGCAACTTCACCAGTATATGTTACAGTCATTTTGTTTTTCTACCTAGCACCAATATATTTTTAAATCGTAAATTAACAGTTTTTATCACAGTAATACACAATTTTAATCCTCTTTCATTCATCACCCATTTACGTAAATATTTTGCTTGCGAATTTGTAACTCTTAATATTTTTGTCACACATCCGAAAACTTATCATCGGATATAAAAGAATGAACATTAATAAATGCAATATTTTTAATTTACTAACACATATCACCGCCACGAGGAACTAACACACAAAACTAACTGCGGCATAAGGATGCTGCAGCTGTTATTCAAGCACGACATTGAATAATTTGATAAACACACAAGAACAAAACTTTGCCGCATACATGCCGCATACCTAGCCAATCCGGTTGATTCGGCATACTAGCCACCAGTTACTCTATGCTAGCCACTAGCGTCATGTCTCATGTCATTAGCGATCGAATGAATGATTCGAATGAGAATATTGAGAAAAATCAAAAAAACGGAGAAGTGAATGTAGAGCATGAATGGAATTATCCATGAACCATTTATTTCATTATCTGTATCTTTGTGAGCCTGTGGTGATTGTCTATGCTCAATACAAGGCCCCAAGGCTGAAGGCTGTTCACTTTGACGGCGCAGCAAATAGTATCACTTCTCTCTCCTCGCTCTTTTAAAAATGCCATTTGTCAAAAAAGGACAACCATACTGTTGACAAGATGAACTTCAAATCAAAGTGTTGCCTTTTTTGGTGCATCCAGGTTGTGTATGTGTGCGTGAAAACGTGTATGTGTGCTCTTTTAGGGATGTGAAAAGTCGATTTTAATCATGTTATATATCGATAAACGCTACACAGCCGAACGAAATAGCGATTAATTGAAGCTTCAATATCTTCGTTAAACATAAACATAACATTTTGACGACCGGTCTGGTCTAGTGGATAGTGACCCTGTCTGCTAAGCCGATGGTCCTGGGTTCGAATCCCAGTAAGGGCATTTATTTGTGTGATGAACACTAATATTTGTTCCTGAGTCATGGTTGTTTTCTATGTATATAAGTATGTATTTATCTATACAAGTATGTATATTGACATTGTGACATTGCTTTTTAGTTAGTGTAGCCACCGTTGGCGCTAATAGTATATACAGCTGTAATGCTCAGCCAAGATATGGTCGGACCGGATCGATACAGCGATTTAGAGCACGATGCTTGTTTTTGTATTAATTAATCTTAATTGTAAATAGTCGTTATGTTGTATCTTCTTGCTGTGTAACTTTTTTTTCTTATTTAACTAACTGTTTACTGTATGTTATTTCTGTCTTTTTTCTTCTTGTCTGTTACCTTCCGTGATTCTTCTCACTTGATGGTCTCATCGGAAGATCAGCGCTGGAAGCCACCAGCAACATGCTGAGATGGGGCCATTTCGTGGCACTTTAATCTTATTTTGTGTTTTCTTTTATACTATGTACTGTTCCGATTGTTTGTGCTTACGAATAAATCTATTCTATTCTATTCTATTCTATTCTATATCGTCGCCTAGTACCCATAGTACAAGCAGGGGTGCGAAACTCCTGACTTCGGTCAAACTCGGCTCCGCTCGGCTCAGCATTGCTCCGAGCAATTATTAGGGTTGGCACCACTTGACTTCCTTTTGCGTGCACGACCACAGATAAGATAATCACTTGATTTTTGACAACCCTAAATAGCCGAAAGGGATAGTGCCATATATTAGAAAAGGACAGCATGATTCGACCCTGAACCGCTGTCAAACTTCGTTTTTGTAGGAAGTTTCCTTTCTGTACGGTAGTACTATTAATTATTCTGTGGTACAAGCTTTGCTTAGTTTGGGGCTAGGTTTGATCTGTGTAAGATATCCCCTAATATTTATTTATTTATTATTTATTTATAATTGAAATGCTAATGGATAATGAATATATTAGAATATAATAAAATAATTAAATTATTGCGGAACACATATTTTAGTAGGTATTTATGTATTTTAATTAAATACCTGTGGCCTATTTTATAAAGCTACAAGTTACAATTTACAAGCGGAAGTCTCGTTCTAACACATAGGGTTAGAAAGAGACTTCCGCTTGTAAATTGTAACTTGTAGCTTTATAAAATAGGCCACTGAACTTTCCCTTCGTACCCTGCTGGGGCGTGACGATAAAATTGTGATCTGATAACCACAATAAAGAATAAAAGCGTTTTTGTTCATTTTAGGTATCGTTCAACCTTTAGCCCCCTCCAGACTATGCGCGTGAATCGCGGGCCATGGTCTAATAAAACATGGTCTTCTATTCCCAGAGTGACACGGGCCTACGCTACGTCACAATAACATTGCCAATTTATTTCAACATAACATGTTACATGGGTACATTATACCTATGGTTAATAAGAATAATAAGTTAAAATATTTCTTTATAATTTTATATTTATAATGTATTTTATCTTAAATTGTACAATAACACGTCATTTTTCATTATTCGTTAGCAATATCTTCCGATTCACGAAAGAAATTTCAGACATTCGGGTAATTCTGTTTACATTACTGGCAACACAGGATAGCGCTGTCACATTTGACAATTCGGATCTAGATAACTTCATGCCCTGACCGTCATCCTTGTCGAACGCGTGTTAATTGTTATTTCCTTCTCGCTCAGTGTCAGCAGTCGCAGTGTTTTCCAAACTTTTCACGTCGTAAGCTTGGTAATTAATGTGTAACTGTGAATTAGTTTTTTAAACGTTTGTCTTGTATAGATAAATAAAGTTTAATTTAATACATTAGATTTGTTTTATTTTACTATGTTTCTACATGGAAAACTTAAAATTAATGCCGTTAAAATAATTTTCACCGTTGGTTAAAATTCTCCCACATTTCAAAGTTTGAGAACCTGTAAACAGCATGATGACGTAGGCAGGGTTGGGCAAAATACTGGCTTCCACGTATTTAAAATACAAATTACAAAATACATTTTTAAAAGTATTTGAAATACCAAATACAAACTACTTTGGTGACTGGTATTTGAAATACAAAATACAAATTACAGTGTTTAAAATAATGTATTTCAAATACAAAATGCAAAATACTTTTAATTTTTTTTTGTTTATCATTTAGTTTTTTAGGGTTCCGTACCCAAAGGGTAAAACGGGACCCTATTACTAAGACCCCGCTGTCCGTCCGTCCGTCCGTCCGTCCGTCTGTCACCGGGCTGTATCTCACGAACCGTGATAGCTAGACAGTTGAAATTTTCACAGATGATGTATTTCTGTTGCCGCTATAACAACAAATACTAAAAACAGAATAAAATAAAGATTTAAGTGGGGCTCCCATACAACAAACGTGATTTTGACCGAAGTTAAGCAACGACCGTCTTTTTTTGCCGTTTTTTTGCATTATGGTACGGAACCCTTCGTGCGCGAGTCCGACTCGCACTTGGCCG
The DNA here is from genome assembly GCF_910591565.1 of Cydia splendana. Classification (NCBI taxonomy): domain Eukaryota; kingdom Metazoa; phylum Arthropoda; class Insecta; order Lepidoptera; family Tortricidae; genus Cydia; species Cydia splendana. Next base: position 20,799,408 of record NC_085962.1, read on the forward strand.
GTTTTTAACGAATATCCTTTCCTAAAAACTTATAGGATCATTGTGCTTGTTTTCGTCCAGCTCTAGTTTTCTTCCACTTGACGAAATTTGAATAGGTATAAACCTACACTGCTGCACAAATTTGGACTGATTTCAATCCTTAGCTAAACAATATATCTGTCTACATATAAAAATTATATTTGGCAAATAGTAAATTAAAAATGAAATATATTATTTGCTAATCTGTCAAGTGGTCGAAAACTAGAGCATGGACGGAAACTACTGCAATGACCCTATCCCCTGGCTGTTGACGAAAAGTTCCGCGCAGAATAGCTTGCGCATTGTACCTACATATTTGTACCTCGTACAAGTCGTACATTATATTGAATAAAACGTTCCATTTTAGGATCAAAGAATTTAATAAAAAAATGTATTTTGTAGAAATGTATTTTGAAGCTTAAAGTATTTGAAATACAAAATACAAAATACATGTGAGTGCAGTATTTGAAATACCAAATACAAAATACTTTTCCAGGTAGTATTTGAAATACAAATACAAAATACTAAAATGTATTTCAAATACGTATTTCAAATACATGTAATTGAAATACTGCCCAACCCTGGACGTAGGCCCGTGTCAGTTAGGTCATACGTGAATCTCGGAATAGAGTACCAGGCGGAGTATATTATTATACCATGCGCGGGCGAAGCCGCGAACGCGAGTGTGGAGTCGATTTCGCGCCGCGATTCGCGCATGAGTGAGGAGGGGGCTATAGAAGTAGAATTAAAATTGCAAGAAATGTCGATAGTTTATCGATATGACTTATCAACATGGCTACAGCAAGGTGGAGTTACATTCATCGTTAATCGTACACTAAACAAAAGTGGTCACAGTGACAGCTCGCTTAGACGTAATCTTTAAGTATATTATATCTATGGCTCAATAACTTTCAAATATCATTACATTCAGTTCAGCCGTTCAGTCAATTCAATTCACAAAAATGCCAAAATGGCGGAACTTGGGGTTTTCGCGTCGGTGTATTAATTGAAAACTGACTGCCTATCCTTTAGAGATATTCCTAGCAGCCACAGTGTTACATGCCTTTTTATACGTTCATGTCAATGTATTATTTAGTGTAACTATAAAAGCTATTACAAACTTGAATCATGAGTGAGACTTCAAGAAATGAGTCAAATTCCCCCGACTCTCAAATGCCGGCTCAAGATGATGATGTTAAATTCCCGCCTTTCCCTGGTAATCAACCTTAAGTAATGATTTCTTATAAATTTGTATTTAAACGCTATTTTTATATTAATCGTAATATGTCAACAACCGTTTCAGAGCCAAAAGATGTTGATTTTGATGAAGATATTCCAGAGGAAGAAAGAAAATATTATACAGATACATTTCAAGGTATGTTTATTATATGCACACCTAAGCATATTATTTATAATCAATAGTATTTATTACAGTTATATTTACTACGAATTAGTGTTTACCTTTCTTATTAACCACACTATCATTAATTTTAACCCTTAATGTTTTTAGTTTGAACTATGAGGAAACCAATATGATTTCAACATGATTTAAAAACAAATAGAAAGTAATGGTATTTATAGATAATTATTGTCATTTCAGACTTGAATACAGTAACAAGTCATAGGATGCACTGCACATCTTGTGATCGTCACCTTGGGTGCTCAGCTAGCAATGATGGCAGGATGCGGATGCACCCTATGCTCCGTACATTAGTATGTAATACATGCTATGCATTCTACAATAGTGGAGAGTTTGAGAAGGGAGACGATGGCTCAGAGTTGTATTGCCGTTGGTGTGGGCAGGGTGGCCAAGTATATTGCTGTTCAGATTGCCCTCATGTGTTTTGTGCGGTGAGTTTCCATTTTTATTTCTCTGTAAATAAGTAACTACACAGTGCCACAGAATAAATAATTTCCAAGTTCCTATAAAACTGAAGTTTGACAGGGATTCAGGGACGAATCATGCAATCCCTTTCTAATGTATGGCACTATCCCTTTCGGCTATTTAGGGTTGTCAAAATTCAAGTCATTATCTTATGGCATGTATTTAACCGGTCAACTAATTAATCGAAATTGGTTTAAAAAAATAGATATGGGTACTAAAATTAATAGATTGGCAACAAAAACGGAGACTTAAAATATATCAATATGAATAGAATAGAATAGCCTTTAATGACCAAAAAAATAAAATTTCAGTACATATTACATTTAAATAAATTTACATTTCATTTATATCAATTAGTTTTATTATTTTTCCTTATTAAGTTTAATAAATAATTTTAATGTCATTGATTTTTAATAATTATTTCAGTCTGCCTTCTTGGCATAGGCCTCCCCCAGCTCCCTCCACAGCTCTCTATCCCTCGCCGTCCCTATCCAATTTGGTCCCGCATGCTTCTTGATGTCATCTGACCACCTCATTATTGGTCTCCCTTCTCTCCTTTTTCCATCTCTCGGATACCATTCCGCTATCTCTCTATCCCACTTATTTTTACCTTCTCTTGCCATATGTCCAGCCCATTTCCATTTTAAAATTTTTACAGTCACTGATATATCCTTAATTTTGTTTTCTTTCTAATATCTGTCAGTCTTACTTTGTCTTTCCTTTTTACAGATAAGATTGACCTTTCCATGTTGTGTTGGCAAACTTTTAAATTTTGGAGATCTTTCTTAGTTACTGCCTAGGTTTGACATCCGTAAGTCATACATGGTAGAACACACATATCAAATACCTGTTCGGTATTTGATATCAATATGAGTTGTATTTTAATGCCGTTAGGGCTTCTGATTATTTTTAGGCAGGTACCAAGTATTTATTTGGCAACTGAATTATTACATTGGAGACCATTTATGAAGCACATTTTAACACTTTCGCAACCGGGCAAAAAACGGCGCACTACCCCAGAAACCGGTCGTCTATATCTGCGTACAAAACAACCCGCTGGGCGGGTTGTCCGGCATCTGAGTAAAGTTTACGAGTGCCCGAGAGTCGGGTACGCGGTGTCGAATGTGTTAAAAAGAAAACGGCTATCTATTAATTCAAACATGAAGTTCTTTTAAAATATTTTGTTTGGTCACTACACGGTCAACCTAACACGCTCCTCCTCGTTTCGCTCGTCGTCGCACCTATCTTTTGACTCTGTTTGAACACAGTGGTAACTATTGAAATCAGTAGTTAAAAATTGAAAGATCGAATTGTATAATGGCCATTAGGTGTTTCATGATTAGGAATTTCGACTATAAGTATACTGACCATTGCGCATTGGTAAATTAATTTGAGGTGTTTTGTGTAAATAGTGACTAATATTCATTAAATTTAACTGCTTTCTTATTAAAATATTTACTACCTGAAACGATATGCTCAAAATGATTAGGTTCTTTTAGATGTGAACAACTAGGTGACAATCAAATTTTATGATCGAGCTTTTCAATATTAGTTGCCAACTTATTATTTTAGACGCTAACTTATCACTTCAAGTTTCCTATAAATTATTTGGGTGACTTGATTTTGCTGCCAGTTTTTTAATAATATGATGCTTATGTTTGAGGCTAATACAAATTTATTGGCGCTAAAATATTAATGCACAGCCAAATTATATTATTATATGCCCAATGAAAGTTCCTGTTTAATACTTTAGTTGCCCGGTTAATAATAAGCCTTATCTTATCTGTGGTCTTGCACACCAAAGGACGTCAGGTGGTGCCAACCCTAATAATTGCTGGGAGCAATGCTGAGCCAAACGGGGCTCCGTTGGACTCAGCTAAGTTAGCCGGAAAGGAGGAATGTCTCCCCACTGACAGTGCACAAGTTCAGTTTCCAAATAGATAGGCCAATAATACCATTATTATGATTTTAATGTAAAAGTTAGAAGAGAAAATTTCAATGTTTCCCTTATTTACATTAGGGAATAAAGTATTGAAAATTCTTGATGGATTCTCATATCGACATCGATCATCAGACTTATATCGACCGGGATATGGACCGTGATTAACTTTTGTATTGTTTACGAGCTCCCAATTTCACAGTAAGGTAATCACGGTCCATATCCTGGTTGATATAAGTGTAGTGAAGTTAATAGATTGTATTATTTACATTAACCAACCCAATTGGTATTGTTAATTAAATATTTTATTGTAATAAGCTATAGTATTTTCAACTTCTTTTTCAGAAATGCATCAAACGGAATTTGGGTATTGCGAAAATTAAGGAAATTGAAAATACCGATGACTGGAAATGTTTCAAGTGCAGCAACAAACCGCTGTGGTATCTTCGAGCATCATGCTGGGCACTTCTGCGTTATTGTGATTTAAAGAACAGGTAAACACTGGAAATCGTCATTGTAGGTATGACCAAAACATGTCTACTGCTATACTTACGCCTCTCCCAAATATTTCTTGTTATATCTCATATGTTGCTAAGTTTAATCTCTGCACTTTACCTATTCAGTTTTGACAGATCGAAGTTTGCCCGATAGATGAAAGTTTGCCTATAAAAATAATTAATGTGAAAAATCTGCTCTGGTAATTCCATTATATACAAACAGCAACACTCCTAACTGTACATTCTTCTTCTTCCTCGCGTTATCCCGGCATTTTTGCCACGGCTCATGGGAGCCTGGGGTCCGCTTGACAACTAATCCCATGATTTGACGTAGGCACTAGTTTTTACGAAAGCGACTGCCATCTGACCTTCCAACCCAGAGGGTAAACTAGGCCTTATTTGGGATTAGTCCGGTTTCCTCACGATGTTTTCCTTCACCGAAAAGCGACTGGTAAATATCAAATGATATCCTAACTGTACATTGATGGACCTTATTACAAAAGGCATAAGGTCCACCATGGGCGTACGCAGCATTTTTTAAGGGGTGGGGCAGAAGTAGGGGAGGCTGGGTACATTGTAACAGGGTACAGTTGAAATAGAAATTCTTAGCTTATGGCCAGAGACCTGGGTGGGGCAACTGCCCCACTGTGGGTACGCCTATGTGGTCCACCGATGTACAGTTAACAGTGTGGGCGATACAAGTATGGCATATAAGCCTATACATGTCTTTTGGTATATTCATCAGGATTTGCAAGATGCCCAAAATGGACGTAAAGACAATTTACTACAATACTCTTTATTGCCCACCTCACACAGCTTATGACACATTACCTACCTGGCTAAATGGTACACCATGGCATCTTGCACACATGGTGGAATTACATCCAACCCTTTCCACCATGTAAGGTCAACGTTATTTAGCAATGTATTTAATTACATATGTAATTTTTATCCTACTGACAAATTACGTGTATGAAATGAAATGAGAATTGCATAGAAAGATCCATAAATAACAAGTTTAATTAATGCATACATATTATAGTTATAACACTAATGTATTGCAGGATAACCATGGCTACTCAAGACCCAATTTTAAAGGAAAAGTACACAACCAGTTGTACTAGAGATCTATCCGATTGCTGTAAAAATAAAAAAAGAAGAGAAAAACTTGATAGTAAAAAAAAGGAAGAGAAGAAAGAAGCTGAAAATTCAGCCAAAAAAGCAGCTGCAGCCGTTATTTCAAAAATACCGCCCACCATACAGGTACCTTATTTAACCCATTCATGGCCACGAACCGCCGAGCGTACACAATACGCCAGGCCACCATACAAACCGTTTTTAGCTAAAACGTATGACTCAGCTTATGGGTCTCGAGCCTGGCGCGAACGGTAAATAAATCGCCGCTTATGAAGCTGGCCAGTTGGACAGCATTATGCAACATTTTTACTAACCACCGATTTTCTGTGCCTATCAAAAAAGAAACTAATTATTGCAGTTTGTAGGAGTGAATATTTTTACTTTCTACAAGCTTTTAATGTCTGAACAAGCTAAGTTGGCAGCAATTTTTATAGCCCAGCCTGTGCAAGTGTTAAGTTAAACGTCATAATTTCATATAAGTTTGACATTTAAATTACACTTAGGTACTCAGCCTGTGCTATCAAAATCGCTGCCAACTTAGCTTGGTCTGTTTTCTATTTAACTTGCCGTGTTTTTTGTTGTTGTTTTTTGGGGCAAATCTTGGAAGTTAAATTAGACCCGTTTCCCGATATCCCGATCCAGTTCATAGCACAGTCGGTCAGGTTAGGCGGGTTCAAATTCCGGTAATCCATAGCCATGGTCACAAAATACGAAATCACTAAACAGCACAGGAGGAGTATAAAGTCGCCAACGAATAAATCGTGACTAATAATATTTTCCATGTTACTCCAAAATACATCTCTAATAGGGGGGATGGGATGAATCACATCTTGAACTCTTGTGACAAATACCACATGAAAGATAATACCGCCGCCGCCGCTCGGGTGCATTCCTTGTTTATTGTCCAAGTGTGTCCAATAAGCTTACACCTGGTCGGTCATGTATCTTTGTTTTGATAAACGCCATTATATTAGTAACAATAGACAACTTAAAATGTATTATAGTACTTACTTTCTAATCTGCCGTAGAAACCACGTAGCTGGAAAAAACTTGTAAATATTTGTCACAAACTATTTGTAATACAATACATATTAGTTAGTGGTGACTGTTTCAACCGCCTTGTTCTATATTGAAATGAAAAAAATTAACATCATTGTTAGTAGGTAATTGCCTAAGATACAATACAACAATCACCAAATATTATGACATAAAAGTACAGTGGGAGAAAATCCTCGTTGCCTTACCCCTCATACAAAACAAAATATTATTATACTACGGCTTGGTTCCTACAAATTGTTGCTTACCATCATCCAAACAGTAATCAGTTGTAAAATGGTACAATATCAAACAGCTTCAACAAGAAATAAGCTTTAAAACCAGCCAATAAAGTTTATTTTAGCCTGCTACGGAAACATGAGTAGTTTTTACAAGTAGCGCCAGGCCACGGTGACCCATACCTTGAGCCCTGTCAATAACTTCTGAAATATATATATTTTTGTATTTTTTAAATATAAATCTTTCTGTTTGCTTGCATCGCATTATGTATCTAGAATTTCAGTATATTTACTATATTGCACTGATAGTAAATCAAACTTGAATATTCGAGACCCTGTTTTCATTAAAAAAAACGTGTTTATAATTTTGTATCCTAATATGCCTTATAGAAATGGTTGTTAGCTTATATGATACTTACGTTATTACATTAAATTACAACTGTATTAACTATTTTTTTAAATGTAATTAAAAAAATAGTTAATACAGTATACCTACATTAGATTCAATTCTAGACAACATCCCTTATAATAATAAATAATAAATATTGGGGACATCTTACATAGATCAAACCTAGCCCCAAACTAAGCATAGCTTGTACTATGGGTACTAGGCGACGATATATACATACTTGTATAGATAAATACATACTTATATACATAGAAAACAACCATGACTCAGGAACAAATATTAGTGTTCATCACACAAATAAATGCCCTTACTGGGATTCGAACCCAGGACCATCGGCTTAGCAGACAGGGTCACTATCCACTAGACCAGACCGGTCGTCAATTTAGTAAATTGTATACAGGATGTCCCTAGCCATTGGACAAAGCCGAAATGTACATATGCATTAGGGTATTTAGAACCAGTATACAAAGTATCATGGCAATCGGTGTAGCGGTTACGAAGAAATTAACAAATTACGATTTTTTTACTTTGGAGCAACCTGTATGTGTTAGTAGCTCCTGAGGTAATAAATAGTATGAAACCTTCTTCGACCGTTTTGATTATCTTTTTAGGGTTCCATACCCAAAGGGTAAAACGGGACCCTATTACTAAGACTCCGCTGTCCGTCCGCCCGTCCGTCCGTCCGTCTGTCACCAGGCTGTATCTCACGAACGGTTCGTGAGATACAGTTGAAATTTTCACAGATGATGTATTTCTGTTGCCGCTACAACAACAAATACTAAAAAGTGCGGAACCCTCGGTGGGCGAGCCCGACTCGCACTTGTCCGGTTTTTTTATTTATGTCATTAATAAGATTCTGACTTTTGACAAATCTCATCATTGCTCCACATTTTCAAACAAATTGTCAAAAGCACTGCCAGTGATACAGTATGTTTCTTTTTGTTGTCGATTATTGGAAATAACTTTTGTTTGAAAATTTATTTTTATCTTTTGTTCTAATTTTTAAAAAAATATTACCATTAGAGCATGTCTTAGAAGTAACCCTACGTGGGATTTCAGGGTTTGTCCAATGGCTAAGGTCACGCTGTATAAAACCAATCTATAAATTGTATGTACAACGAAAATCAATGATGATCAATTCTGGTCCATACAATTCAATCAATCTATACATACAATTTATTAGGTCAAAAACGTATTATATTATAAGCTTTAAATAAACAATATAAAGTCTGAATGCGGCTAATTAATAAGTAGGTACAAAAGGAATCTTAGAATTTATTATAATATACAAATTATAAACTAAAATAAACCTAAGAATGAGTAAAACTAACTTAACAAATAAAATATTGCCCCCCACTCTGATTGTCTCCCGGATCAAATGTGCCAAAAATACTGGCGGCATTACCCCGCTGAATGGCCAGTGATATTTGTTGGACAAGGAAAGAACCAGAGCGGGGGTCGCAGCCCCTATCCCTTAAACGTCGCCCTATATCCTTAATAAAGGGTCTGGCCTCGGCACACCAAGGCCCCGCCGTCTCGACGGCAACCGGGACAAAGTCGTACACCTGTTCAAGGTGTACGACATCATTATAGATTGTAATGTGGTACATCCCACAATAATAATAAAAAAATATTTTACATGTAAGTATATTTTGTATGGTAAAATTCTGTCTTAAATGAGGAGTTGGTTGTAATACTTGTAATTGTCACAATCTTATAATATTTCATTTAAGTAGTTATTAATAAATAGCATTGTATAGTTTAATCATGGTCACAGAATAAATAATAGTACTAGGTACAGAATAGGGCTCGCGGTCGAGTCCGTGTTTCGTTTACACGTTTCGAATACCCGTTTCCGAATTAGTGATGGGTAGGACATCAATTTAAAATGAGTTTGTATGAGTACCTCATTTTCTAAAATGAGGTGTTACAATGTCTTACTTCAAATGAGGTGAGGTACTAGCATATTTTCAGCGTCGACTATTCTATTAATCCAACGGGCCAATGGTGACAAAAATATTTAATGTATATACATATTTATGTATTCATCACTTCCTTTATAAATAAATAAATAATAATAATTAAGCAGTGCAATTCTGGAGGTTAAGAATATAACTTATAGGAGAAAGATCCCACATAGTAACTTAATTTGCTGCTTTTATGAAACTTGTTCTAATTTAGCTCTTTTTTATTGTTAGATCGTTTAGTCCTCCTCCTTGCTACTTGATATAATTTTAAGTATAATAATCACTAGCGAGAGCGACCCGCTCCGGCTTCGCACGGGTTAGCAAATTATACATACACCTAAACCTTCCTGAAGAATCACTCTATTATGATTGATAGGTGAAAACCGCATGAAAATCCGTCCAGTCGTTTTTGAGTTTATCGCGAACATAGAAACAAACACACATACAGACAGACGCGGCGGGGGACTTTGTTTCATAATATGTAGTGATTTATTTCATAAGTCTTGTACCTATTAACCATAAAACTACCACATTTTTAACAAACTAAGGAGAACAAATTCAATATTTTCACAAGTCATTATTATATAGAAGTGACAAACTTACCACCTCAGATAATTTAACAGTAATATCATCAATATGATATTAAACAAAGCACCATTCGCGCCGGCCGCTGCCGGCTACATTTACATTTCATTTTTTTCATGCAAAAGGCACCAAGGAAGATCCGCGGGTAAATTTAATGGCGAAAACGATGTCCATATTTTGTTATTTTGGTATAATTATAAGAATTATCACTAGGTATTAGGTATTAGAGAACTAAAATTAGCTACAACGACGTACGAACAAAATAAATATAAATATGTCAAAATCATATGGGGGTCGGTCCGCGGGCGGCGCGGAGTAAACAGCGCAATCGACAGCTCCCGTGTTTTAATTTCGTAAACGGTATTAAATTATCACGGAAAGAACCCATTCATGGACCAAAAGTTTGCTTGAAGACCAATATAAGTGACTGTGAAGTTAATTTCGGATTTCATAAACGGTTTTAGCAGAAATTAGTGTGTGAAGCTACTGTGTTACATTTATTTTAAACGGTTATCGACGCGTGGTCAAGGTCGACCAGTTGAGCGGCCGGTGTCATCGGCGCGTGCGCACATAGAAATATAGACCTTAATACGCAATTGGACAATATGAGCGGCACAAAAAATTGTTTGGCATGCCCAAACCCTGTTGCTAAAGAAGAGCTACTCACATGCCCAGGATGTCAAGGAAGTTACCACTTCGCATGTCTGGGGTTACCCGTCGACTACTATAACCAAATAGTCCAAGAAAATAACAGCGGGTGGCTATGTCAATCGTGTAACAATGTGTCGAGGCGACGTCGAGGCGAAAACACACCGGTACGGAAACATTTCGAGTGCTCGCCACCTACGGTAATAGATGCCGACATGTCGATATGCGACGAGCCGCGACAGGGCGAGTTCGAGTACAGCACAATTAACCAAAGTGACATGGATACGAATACCTCAGCCAAAACTAACCACTCGACAGAGTTGAGTTTGGATGCCCTGTCTAGACTGCTTGATATAAAACTGGCGGGTGTAAAAAGTGACATACGGATGTTAGATTCCAAATTAAGCACGGCAAAAGCGGAAATTTTCAATGAAATTAATAAAAAATTCACCATCGCTATAGACAGTTTGAAGAAAGAGTTTACGGACACCACGGACTTCTTGAGTGACCAGATTAAAGACGTTCGAACGGACCTGGTAACGATGAACAATAAAATACAAATGTTAGAATCGGAGAATACGCGTCTTAGCGCAGAGTTATTGGTAGCAAAAAAGGACTCAAAACAACAATCTAACACCGCGGAACTGAAAACTGTCATCGACCAAATGCACATGGAACTAAATGAAAGAGATCAAGCGTTAATATTAAATGACTTGGAAATTTCAGGGGTACCAGAACACCCGGGAGAATCAACACTGCACATCGTACAAGCTATATCGTCAAAAATAGGCATATCGTTGGATGACCGGGAAGTGGTCAGCGTGGAGCGCGTTGGACCGCTGAGGCCGAGCAATGTGTCCCAGTATAATGCTAGACAACACCCCCGCCCCCTGGTCTTACGTCTCGCAAGAAGATCGGTAAGGGATAACCTGATACAGAATGCGCGGGTTCGTCGAAGTTTGGATACAAGTAACATCGGGCTACCGGAACACACTCCGTCTCGAGTATACATAAATGAGAGGCTAACAAAAACAAATCGTAAATTGTTTTGGCAAGCCCGACAGGCAGGCAATACCGCCGGTTGGAGGTTCGTATGGACTAAAGAGGGGTGTATCTTCGCGAAGAGAACAGATGGTAAGGACAGCAAAACAATTAGAATTCGGAGTGATAAAGAAGTGGGACAGGTTTTCGGTGTGGACCCGGCTGCATCTATTGATAAATGACAATAATATGTGTTTTGAGGTTTTTTTTATGTTTGGGCAACTATTAGTTATTCTGTGGTTTGGGTTCGAATATGCTAAGTCAGTTGTAATTAGAAATATAGATAAATTTATACCTAACTATAAGTTTGTAATGCTTATGTGCGGTCTAGTTATAAATATGCACACACTATACATAGACTTATTTAAATATTTCATGCAGTGCTATATAGATATTATGTCAATTTTTATATGTGGGTTTGAATATGCGAAGTCAGATGTAATCAGAAATATAGATATTGTAGATAAATTTGTACGTAACTATAAGTTATTAATGCTTATGTGCGGTCTAGTCATACATATACACACACTATACATATACTCATTGAAATATTTTATGCAGTTTTATATACTTATTATGTCAATTTTCATCGTGCATATGGATAATGTAGGTAAATACATATTATTTTGTTGTAGAATAAAATTATCGATAAGGAGTGTTTACGAGAAAGTGACAGGTAAAAATAATACATTTAGAATCAATTATTCTCATTACAATTTTGCTGGCTGTTTAATATTATACATAAATTCAATATACATACACATTTATAGTTACTTGTACTTATTTAAGTGTTTGCATGCAAATAACAAAAACAAACTACTTATGCAGGTAAAAAATAAATATACGAATTATATACTTCTCCTAAATATGATATCTATTTTTTATACTCACATTTACCAACCCCTATGTTGTTTTCTATTAAATCTTTTATGTAACGTATTACTAATTATCATCTATTATGGAAAAAAAGCGAATAAAATCACATAATTTGACCTTGGCTCTGTTAAATGTACGCTCGCTAAATACTGGTCGGGATGAATTAGTAGGACTGATGGACAGGTACAAACCGGATATAGTGGCTTTGAATGAAACGTGGGTACGCGATGGGCAAGAACAGTTTATACCGCCAATACCAAATTACGTTTTAAAAAATAACACACGTCCGAATGGGCAAAAAGGGGGAGGAGTAGGCTTTTATATTCGAAAGGGTCTTCGAGTAAGTATAGAAAAACATCCATTATCGCAATTAGAGCAAATGTGGCTAGAGCTTAAGATAAGTGGAGTGGGGAAATATGCTATTGGCACGGCATATAGGCCGGAATCGGTATCGGTAGATAACGCTATAGAAGCGCTAAGCGAGTCGATGGATATGTTTGCGTCTTGTAATGGTATTTTTATTCTTACAGACTTTAATGTGAATGTTAGACTACTAGATAGACCAAACACAAAAAAATTACTGTCATTTATGTCGCAAAGGAACCTAGATCAACTAGTGGAGGAACCGACTAGGATAACGAACAATACGGTTTCGTTATTAGATTTGATAATAACTGATAGTCCTAATGTTTGCAAATCTGTAGCTGTACATCACAACCATAATATTAGCGACCATGCCATGGTAATCTTGGAGCTCAGAATCACAAAACCTAAACAGTCGCCGCAGTATATTTACAAGAGGTATTTGGATAAAATTAATATGGAAAAATTTAACTCCGATCTCAATAGCCTACCTTGGGGAGATATAATAAAACTAGACGCATTAAATCATAAAGTGAGGTTTTTTAATCATTTGGTTACTACTTTGTTCGATAAGCACGCACCAATCAGACGTCTACGCATAAATAATAAATCGTATCCATGGGTAACGGATAATATTAAACTCATGATGAACTTACGCGATTCCGCATTGGCTAAAGCACATAAAACGGGATCCCAAGCACATAAAGACTATTACAAAAGCTTACGTAACTATACCAACGGAGCCTTAGAGCGGGAGAAAACAGCTTACTTTACCTATTTTGTTAACAAAAACAAAAATCACCCGAAACATATGTGGACACACCTTAAAAGCTGTGCAATAATGGCAGACAAAGCGAAACCACAAATACCACAACATTTATGTAATCCAAATGCGCTCAATGACTTTTTTCTAGAGGTCCCGGGTTCCGGAAAAATAGACGTCGAAACACAGGCATCTTTCGAGAACAGGAGATGCAATAGTTGCGTTTTTAATATTGAAAAGGCCACAGAAAAACAAATCCATAAAATCATTCGCTCTGTAGAAACTAAGGCTAGTGGACATGATAATATATCTATGGACATGATACGACTCACTTTAGACATCACATTACCGATAATAACACATATTATAAACACATCAATTGAGACAGGTATTTTCCCAGAAGACTGGAAAGTAGCGAAAATAAGGCCAATTCCTAAAAATAACAAGATAGACGAATATAAGGATCTACGGCCAGTCAGCATTCTTCCTGTACTTTCAAAAATAATAGAAAAGGTAGTCTGTGAGCAGTTGGGCAGGTACCTGGATGAAAATGAGTTCTTACCGAAACAGCAATCTGGGTTCCGTAGCATGCACGGTACAGCGACAGCTTTAGCAAAAGTCACAGACGATGTAATAACAGCAGCGGACGAAGGAAAAGGCTCGATTATTGTTTTATTAGACTTTTCTCGTGCATTCGATTGTATTAACCCGTACCTACTGCTTTCAAAGATGGCATACTATGGAATTGCTCAACAATCGCGCAAGTGGTTTCAGTCGTTCCTTACAGATAGACAGCAGTACGTTGAGCTACAACTAGAGCAAGGTGAAATGGCTACATCTCAGATACGTCAGATTAATAGAGGAACACCGCAGGGATCCGTTTTGAGTCCGTTGTTGTTTATATTGTACACTGCTGATTTTGTGTTTAAACTCAAACACTGTCATGTGCATCTGTATGCAGATGACACACAAATTTATCACTCCTTTAAACCTGAAGAAATGACTGTAGCCCTAAATAAGATAAACAACGATCTGAGTGAAATAGCGGATTGGTCTTTGAAAAACAATCTAGTGCTTAATCCGTCTAAGTCGCAGTTTGTGGTAATGGGTAGTAAGTGGCAAAGGGAAAAAATTATAAACCAAAAACCCGAATTATATGTGGGACTTGAGTCTGTACCTCAGGTACCCTTTGCCAAGAATTTGGGACTTATTATGGATGGAGAACTAAGGTATGAACATCACGTAAATATTAAGATACGGAATGCTTTCTATCGTCTCAAGACCTTATACAGCTGTAGGAAATACTTGTCCGAAAAAGTAAGAGAAATTCTTGTGGAAGCTTTAGTACTATCGCCATTTAACTACACAGATATTGTCTATGGTCCGAGGTTATTAGCGATAACAAAAAAGTCCATACAACGAGTACAGAATGCTTGTACACGTTTTTGTTACGATATCCCTAAAAGAGCACATATAACACCCTACCTTAATGTCAAAAACACCCTAAATATGGAAAATAGAAGAAACCTGCATTTGTCTTTTACACTACGTAAAATTATAGAATTTGAGAAGCCACCTTATCTTTATGAAAAACTGAAGTGGGTAAATGATGGAAACAAGTCAGTGAGAAGTCATAGAAAGCATTCCTTGCTTATCCCTAAACATAGAACCAAGTTATTTAGGGGAGGATTCAAGTACGCAGCAACAAAAATTTGGAACGATCTCCCACCACCACTAAGGAGTCCTATGCCGTTGCTAAAGTTTAAGAAGCTGGTTAAAGCACATTTACTTAAATTACAGAAAGGAGATCCCCTAACTAACTAACTAATAAAAATATAACTAACTAATAAAAATATAACTAACTAATAATAATATAACTAACTAATAAAAATATAACTAACTAATAACAATATAACTAACTGATAAAACATATATATATATATATATACATAGTACACACACACACACGCACACACACACACACAGACTCACACACACATAAACAGCCGCGCCGTTCGCGTATATTATATTATTATAACCAGTGTAAGTGCTGGATTTTGTGCATCTTGTATATGTAAAGACCGACCTGTCAAAAAAGGGACCCGTCTGAAAATCAGCGCTGGGTATATACATATGTATCTAGCAAAAAGCTGAGATTGGTACCCATTGCCTATACCACAAATTTTTGTGCATGTTTTTATATTTAACGTCTTTGTGAAATGGAGTGTATTTTGTGATTCTCTCATGTATTCTTCTTTTTTGGTAGTTGTGGCAATAAAACATTTTTTATTTTTTTTTATTTTATTTTTATAAACGTTTACAAATAATGTTAATAAAAAGTATTGCAAATTCAAATCGTTATAATTTACATCTACATGTTTATTTTACCTATGCAAATTATACTTACTTTTTTATTAATAAACTTGAAACTTATTGAAATGATCATATTATTGTGTACGCTACAGTAATTTATTTCAATAACTAGATGAAAACCCGGCTTCGCTCGGGTAAAATAAATAATAGTAAGTAATAAGTAATACTATTTTGAATTAAGTAATTATTTACTTTTAGACTTCATACCTTCATCAAGGCGGTTAGAAACCTATCTCATCTCAGAAAACTTTAAATCCGTAACATACAATCATAACTCGAAAAATTTACTATTCCGATATATCTAAAAACAAATATGTAATTAAAAAAACCTAATCCGCTTTTCTGGTAGCAGTTCGGTTCTGTAAGGGTCGCAGTTCTAACCTAACTTACTTCTGGTTGCAGTTTGGTTCTATAAGGATCACAGTTCTAACCTGACCCACTTTTCTGGTCGCAGATCGGTTCTGTGAAGGCCGCATTTATAACCTAGCCCACTTTCCAATCTCAAAAGAGGGAACCCTTTTGTACCTACCCTTCATGGCACTAAAGTGAAAGTATGGAAATTATCACTACTATTTCATTCTTTAATATGAATGCCTATCCGTTAATATTAAATTCGTTTACAAAAACAAAACTGAATAAGTGCGAGTCGGACTCACCCATCAAGAACGGAACACTTTTTAGGGTTCCGTACCCAAAGGGTAAAACGGGACCCTATTACTAAGACTTCGCTGTCCGTCCGTCCGTCCGTCCGTCCGTCTGTCACCAGGCTGTATCTCACGAACCGTGATAGCTAGACAGTTGAAATTTTCACAGATGATGTATTTCTGTTGCCGCTATAACAACAAATACTAAAAACAGAATAAAATAAAGATTTAAATGGGGCTCCCATACAGCAAACGTGATTTTTGACCAAAGTTAAGCAACGTCGGGAGTGGTCAGTACTTGGATGGGTGACCGTTTTTTTTTTTGCTTTTTATGTTTTTTTTTTATATGGTACGGAACCCTTCGTGCGCGAGTCCGACTCGCACTTGCCCGATTTTTAATATTTGTTGTTATAGCGGCAACAGAAATACATCATGTGTGAAAATTTCAACTGTCTAGCTATCACGGTTCATGAGATACAGCCTGGTGACAGAGGGACAGTGGAGTAAACTGAAATAAAGGTTCCGTCACACCGGCGCGATTTCAGAGCCGGGCCTGAGCGTTTTATATGAAAAAGCGGCGCGCCCCGCTCACGCGCCGCACGCGAAACGCGCCTGTGTGACGGAGCCTGAAATGTCAAACCGGGCAAGTGCTCGCGCACGAAGGGTTCCATACTTTTTAGTATTTGTTGTTATAGCGGTAACAGAAATACATCATCTGTGAAAATTTCAACTGCCTAGGCCTATCACGGTTCATGAGATACAGCCTGGTGACAGACAGACAGACAGACAGACGGACAATGAAGTAAAACTGAAATAAATGTCATATACCTACTAAGAAAAACCGGCCAAGTGCGAGTCGGAATCGCTAATAGGTTCCCGTTTTTTAGTTACCCTTCAGGTACGGAACCCTAGTATGAGTGTAATAGATTTGTAACCGGTCAGCAATGTGAGTCCCTTGGAGAAGCAGAGGTCTAGTCTAAACCCCCACTTACCATCGGCATTAACAGCCTTGTATTCTTGTTTGCCACCAACATGTCATATTAAAACATATTAATAAAAATTTACTCGGTCAACAATGTGAGTCCCTTGGAGAAGCAGAGGTCTAATCTAAACTCCCACTTACCATCGGCATTAACAGCCTTGTATTCTTGTTTGCCACCAACATGTCATATTAAAACATATTAATAAAAATTTACTCGGTCAACAATGTGAGTCCCTTGGAGAAGCAGAGGTCTAGTCTAAACTCCCACTTACCATCGGCATTAACAGCCTTGTATGCTTGTTTGCCACCAACATGTCATATTGAAACATATTAATAAAAATTTACTCGGTCAGCAATGTGAGTCCCTTGGAGAAGCAGAGGTCTAGTCTAAACTCCCACTTATCATTGGCATTAACAGCCTTGTATGCTTGTTTGCCACCAACATGTCATATTAAAACATATTAATAAAAATTTACTCGGTCAGCAATGTGAGTCCCTTGGAGAAGCAGAGGTCTAGTCTAAACTCCCACTTACCATCGGCATTAACAGCCTTGTATGCTTGTTTGCCACCAACATGTCATATTAAAACATATTAATAAAAATTTACTAATTTCATCAGTCATATCCAGCCTAGCATTGCATTGGCCCCGCTTAAATATTTCTTTAATTTGTTTTTAGTATTTGTTGTTATAGCGGCAACAGAAATACATCATTTGTGAAAATTGAAACTGTCTAGTTAATCTAGTTATCACGGTTCATGAGATCTTGAGATACAGCCTGGTGACAGACAGACGGACAGCAGAGTCTTAATATTTAATAGGGTCCCGTTTTTACCCTATGGGTACTCAACCCTAAAAAGTGACCAAGGCCTCCAGTGCCCTAGGCTGGAATCAAAGCAGCGTCCTCTGCTATTGCAGCAGGTGCCTGTGCCATTCTGCCACCGGGCCACCCACGGCGGCATAGGTCGAATTTTTCCAAGTATACTTATGCACTACTTACTGAAGGCTTATGGAGCCTCGCCATCCCTAAGCCTAAATTAAATATTTTCTGAAAATAATTTGTTTTGATCTAATAACATATTGGAGTCCTCGTAATAGGGGTCCCGTTTTTACCCTTTGGCTACAGAACCCTAAAAATCAACCTTGTTTTGGTACTATGTACTACGCTTCACTATGACTCTGAAATTTTAGCAGGAATTAATATTTTTTTTGTTGTCACCTGTCAAATTAGAATAGAATAGAATAGAATAGCCTTTATTGACCAAAAAATTAAATTTCAGCACATATTACATTTAAATAAATTCACATTTCATTTATATCAATTAGTTTCAATATTTTTTACTTAGTAACTTTATGAAATATTTTTTATGTCATTGCTTTTTAATAATTATTTCAGTCTGCCTTCTTGGCATAGGCCTCCCCCAGCTCTCTATCCCTTGCCGTCCCTATCCAATTAGGTCCCGCATGCTTCTTTATGTCATCCGACCACCTCATTATTGGTCTCCCTTCTCTCCTTTTTCCATCTCTAGGATACCATTCCGCTTCCTCTCTATCCCACTTATCTTTACCTTCCCTTGCCATATGTCCAGAGTAGTTTTACCTGAAAATCATACCTATTTCTGGCAGCAGTTTCGTTTTTAGGGCGTAGCAAAAAAAAAATAACCCTAACCTACCTATCTCTGGGAACAGTTTCATTTTTTGGGCGTAGCAAAAAAATAACCCTAACCTACCTATCTCTGCGAGTACTTTTGACTGATAGTAACAGTCACAACACAATTACTATTAACCAATGATTTTCAGGTAAAACTACTTTTGACCAACATGCTCAGTCAAAAGCAGTTTTGCCTGTTTTTGTCGGTTAAAAGTTCTTTTGATCAGTTCACACTTTTGACTGTGACATATATACTATCTATATATCTTATTATATTTAATCTTATATTCAACTTACATTGACTCCGGAGATAACTTATTAGCTTTATGCAGTTGACTTTCCAATTTACCGATACACCACAAATTTGATTCATAGTCTAAAGCACAGTTATTAAATATGTCCACAATACACTGTAGCTTTTTGCACTGTTTCACACTGGCAATGACTGTGGCAATGTACTTAATTAGAGTGAGTTACAGTCAGCTGGCACTT
The DNA here is from genome assembly GCF_910591565.1 of Cydia splendana. NCBI lineage: Eukaryota > Metazoa > Arthropoda > Insecta > Lepidoptera > Tortricidae > Cydia > Cydia splendana. The sequence goes on from NC_085962.1 coordinate 20,818,951, forward strand.
AACTCAAAGTTTCTTTGAACAACGTCATTTTCATCTCGCTCACTTATTAGTTTATCACAGCTGAGCTGCTTCAAGGTTGCTTTCACTTGCATTTCCAGGTAGCTAGTAGTGCCTTGACATGTAAGAATATTTGGAATCATTCTGAAATATTAAAATACAACTGAGAGACCGATGTTTATACTAAACACAATACACCCATGGAACGCTTTGAAGTTCAAATCTCGTTACGTTACGATGGCGTTTGCACTTTGCACTATGTTCGGTGACTATTTTTTATTGTTAACACACACAATACACTATTTAACAAATTTTTATCACGTCTGGAGTACCGGATAAAGTATTTTCGAATAACAGCCGTCGTTGACGTCTAGGCAGTGTTGCTATCGTCTTAAAAGCGTAACAGACTATCGCACGTTCTGGCTTAAAAACAAATGTATGTAATAATTATACCGGTATACATATCCATATGAAACGAAACTTAATGCAAATAATAACCATTATACATACCGGAAAGTCATCAAATAAACAGTAATATTCGTCTTGCTTTTTATTAAAAAAAAAAACGACCAACCTAACTTGTAAGCAGGGATGTTACGGAGCTCCGGTTCCGTTTCCGTTAAGGCGGAACTTCCGTTTGGTATTACACATCCGTTTCTGTTCCGGTTCCGTTATGTTTGAAACGGAAGTTATAACGGATGTCAATGCTTCGCGCGGCGGCGGCGTACATTTTATTCGTGTTATTAAAATAAAAATCGTATGTGTTCTGTTGTGTACTGACTACTGACAGTCAGTGTAGTGTGTGTGGTGAATTCTAGTGTGTAAAAAAACGCACAATGAAGCAGAAATCAAGTTCGAATTGGAACTATTTTGACGAAGTTAGTGGGGACACGGCTAAATGTAAACTTTGTCTGAAGGTTTATTCCAGAAAGGGGAAAACGACTACATCTTTAAAAAGTCAGGCTCCGATTCTGGTTCCGGTTCCGTTTTCGTTTCCGTTTCTGTTTTCGGTTCCGTTTCCGTTTTCAGTTCCGTTAAAATAAATTGAAAACATCTGTTTCCGTTTTCGGTTCCGATAAAACCACATCCGTTACATCCCTGTTTGTAAGCATGTTTGCAGTTTCTAAACGCAACGCATAGCTGTCAAATGTCAACCAACAAATTGAGCCTTTAGTATTGTTTGTCGAAAAATTTTCACTTTTAAATGCAAAATACGCGACAATACGAATTTTGCGGATATATGTTCTCGATTCAAAAGTGATATTTTTTCAAGCTCTTTCGATTGAGCATAATTTCTTTTGGTTTTTCCGTCAAAGCGGCTCGCGTTTATTAATATAGATATTTTAGTCACTAAAGGATTACTGTTTCTAAGCAAGTTTCGTAAATGCCTGTCTGGTATACAGAGTGCGTACCGCGATCCATGTTCGTCATGTTGCCTCCCTGTCACACTTACGTACGAATTTACAAGTGCAACAGAGAAGCAACACGTCGAACTTCCTTTTGGTGACTGATTCCTCGCGCCATTTTGACAAGTACGTTAGGATCAAAAAGGCTTAAGATGTATGAAAGCTTGCAGCGCTTACGCTTGTTGTCTTTCGTGTTTAATTTTTAACGTATTTTCGGTGGTGACGCGAGGCGATATTGAAGTACGGCGCGTGTCTGTCACACTCCCTCTTTGGGTATTTCTAATTCATTGTTTCATTTTGAAAGGATTTTTGAGGTGTTCATGTCACAGAGCGGCAGTGAGTGGTACAAACTCAACGCATTTCTCGGTGGACCTTTTGTCGTTGCAATAAGGTTTGTAGTTCGGCAGTTGACAGTGTGGGCCATTACTCGTTTCTTCATTTGAGACATTTTGAGTTTTGAATGTCGGCGAGCAGGCGAGCACCTCGTGCCATCCAGAGACTCTTTTGCAAGTTGTATGAGTTTTTGAGGTTCGCGAGTGAATTTGAAAGGATAAGAGTTTTTTGAAATTTGAAGTGTGTGAATGATTTGTGTGGCAAGAGGTGTTTGTGATGCGCGCGAGTAAATGAGTAAAATGAATAGAGGAGTGAAGTAAGACATTTTTGCGGTATGAAGTACTGCGACAAATTAACAAAATGAGTGGTACAAATGAGGTGCCTCGCGAGTGAGCGACTCAACACTATTCCGAATAACACGTACACGGTTTTCTGGCCCGTTTCGCACGTGTAATTAAGATCCGTCTCCACGGATAAACGGGTATTCGAAGAAACGGATCTTATTTACCCGTGGCTCCGGACACGTCCTTGACGAGTAGCGAAGGAACGAACCGGCGCGGCGTACTTAAGAGTTGTAAAAAAATAGTTAACAGATTCATGACGAGTTTCCGTCATATTTAACCTTATTCCGTGGTTCATAGAGTCGAAATTCATTAAACGGTTTACAGAACCCTTTTCTAAACAGGTAGTTTTTGCTTGCAATGTTGCAATACGAGTAGAAAATTAGAAATACAGTATACCTATGCTACTTATCAAAGTAGTATTTTATATAAGACTTCAAATACTAATAATTTATGGTTTATTAATATAACTTGAAAGCAATAAAGGACCATGGGCATATTTGTATGGGCACTGTTCCCACCCACCAACAGAAATGAAACATGTCTCATTTAATAGATCTTGGCAAACTGATGATTTTTTACTATGACGAGAATCGCCCTATGTATGAGGTTTTTTTCTGTCCCTAAGCAGTTATGTTTTCATGGCGGTGTTCCGGTTTGAAGGGTGAGACATGGCAGTGCAATTACTGGGTATTGTGGCATAAGATCTTTACGTCACATGGTCGGTAACGCGTATTACGTGATAACCATGAGTTGTTACATCCGTCTATAGGCTGCGGTGACTGTTTACCATCACGCAGCCCCGCATGCTTGTTTACCAATCAACTAGTATAATAAAAAAACAAAAACTTTCAATGAAATGAGCAAAAAATATGTAAAGACAAAACACGGTTTTCCAAGAAAACCCCATACATATGGCGATCCTCGTCATAGTAAAAAATCATCAGGTTGCTAAGATCTATTAAATGAGACATGTTTCATTTCTGTTGGTGGGTGGGGACATTTCTGCCCATGGTCCTTTAAAGTGCTTATAAAAAATAAAAGCAATAAAGAGTATAAAGACTTTACGTTAAAATCTGGCCATGCATGATCTGGTAGGTAGTGGTAGGTAAGTATACAATATTCTTACCAATTGCATATTATTAAACAGTTCTTATATTTTTAATAATTTGTATTCTGTATATTGTATGTGTGAGTTTTTACGAATATATTCTGTCAATAAGAAATGTATATTTTTTATCTAATTATTTTTTAAGTTACGTAAGCCAGACATCTTAGTATTATTATAGTAAACCATGTAAAAAATAATAAATACAGTGTAAACTCTATATAACGACACTGAAGGGACTGCGGATTTTTCGACGTTAAGTATAGAGAGTGGTTGTTAAATGGAGTGAAATAAAAAGGTCATCTTACTATTCTAAATATTCTAATGTATCTGTTTATAATATACTTAGGACACATTTTGCACAAGAAGAACATTCATTTCATACAAATAACAACGCCTATTAATTTATAACGTGTAACATCTTGTCAAAAGTCTAGTGCCCGAGGTAAACATGTGCAAGTTGATCATACAAAAACAAAAGCCAAATTTTCTTAGAATCTCCGGTACGTCAGTCGAAGTAAACACGTGCTAGATAATAAAACAACAAAACAGCAAACAAAAAAACGTACACAGCTGCAGTTTTTATCAATTTCGGCAACTTAGAAAGTATTTCTTAATGATGTATTATGCCGTATTGTTGTCGTTAAATAGTGAGCGTGAATCTATATAGAGTGTATTACTGTATAGAAAACAAGGTAAACCAACCAAAGTCAAGCAATTTCGACATTTTTTTTTTTTTTTTTTTAATGAAATAGGAGGCAAACGAGCAGACGGATCACCTGATGGTAAGCGATTACCGCCGCCCATGGACACCCGCAACACCAGAAGGGTTGCAAGCGCGTTGCCGGCCTTTAAGATGGGAGTACGCTCTTTTCTTGAAGGTTTGTAGGTCGTATCGGTCCGGAAATACCGCATCATTCATTCATTCCACAGTTTGGCTGTGCGAGGCAGGAAGTTTCTGGAGAAACGCACAGTTGAGGACTGCCAACCATCCAAGTGATGAAGATGGTAATGTTGTCGCGTAGGGCGATGGCGAAAAGAAGCGGCAGGGATTAATCCGAACAATTCCTCGGAGCACTCCCCGTTATACATGCGATAGAAAATGCAGAGCGAGGCTACATCTCTACGCAGCGCCAAGGAGTCAAGCCGTTCCGAAAGACGCTGGCAGTCAACAATTCGAGCCGCTCTTCGTTGGATGCGGATTGGATTTTAAGGAGTTTGTCGTTAAATCGAGTGACGTTATAATGAGTTTACACTGTAATCATATGTATCTGCCAATAAGTAATGTATTTACAACTTTTAATATAATTTAGTACGAATTTATGAAAACTAAGACTTTTCTTAAATTCATTATCTTATTATCATATAAAATGAACTTTAAGACTGTACTAATAAATATTATTTACAACTTTAGCAACAAAACAACAAAACGATTTTAAATTAAAGTAACTTGTATAGACTGTATTTTTTGAATTGGCCGACTAAGTGGCGAACTGGAGTCATACCTACTTACCTAAACACAATATCTTAAAAGTCATATTTATTTCGTGTTCATTTGCTTCGATACATTTGCTTCTTTAATTTTAGCCGCTGCATTTGTTACAATTTCATATATGTGTAGACAGGTTCTCCTTATGACACCGACATAAAGCTTATTTAGCTATGGCAGTTCTGATAATGGTTTGGGACGCTACCTACTTGTTTTCGGCGATATCAGACAAAAGGGTATTGGAAAACAACACGTTCTAATTCTAATGAATGGAACACCACCGGCCGGCGTTTATTACCTGAGCACTAGTGTGAAAGTGACCCCAGTCAACATGAATGATTACCAATTTTGAGATCTATCTTAATGTATTTAGCAATATAATTGCAAGGTAACATGGGTTTTTAAGGTTCTCGCGTGAAATCCTGCGTTTCAAATGCCGCTGTACTTTTTTTGCTTCGTTGGTAGATTAGTTAACAGTTAGGTAATTGATAAAAATAACAAATAACCACAAAGTAGTAGTTAGAGGTAGTATTTGTCTGCATACCTATTCTTCGCGAAACTATATAACTTAAATGTAATATGTAATGAAATTAACTTAAAAGCAATAATAGTAAAAAAAATTGGCCAAGTGCGAGTCGGACTCGCACACGAAGGGTTCCGTACCTAAATCTATAAAAACGGTCACCCATTCAAGTACTGACCCCGCCTGAAGCCTGGTGACAGACGGACGGACGGACGGACGGACAGCGGAGTCTTAGTAATAGGGTCCTGTTTTACCCTTTGGGTACGGAACCCTAATTAAGGTTCTAAACTAGGGACGAGTAAGTTCAAAATTAAAAATAGTAGACTATATAGAATAGGGACACCTACTTCCATTCATATACAGAGTCATTTTTGGACCGTTAGCCATATTGTGCGAGGTGATTTGGTGGGTCATACTGAACAAGTTTTTCTATGGGATCAACCTCGAAATCCCAAAAAAAAATTTGGCCTTCCCATAGAAAACGTCGACATCCACTCGACCAAAATGTATGAAACGGCCAAAAAAAATTTTGTGATTTCGGAGTTGGTCCTATACAAAAAGTTGTTCAGTATGGCTTACCTAATCACCTCGCACAATAAGGCTAACGGTCCAAAAATGACCCTGTATTGTATAGTTGGTTAAATATGTTATATTAACACATGTGTTAAAACTGTTATAAATAATTAAAAAAAAATCGTACGCTAAACGAGTTCACCTGAAGTCAACATTCAATACTAGACCTTGCATACCCAGAGCTAGAGCATTGATTGGCTCAAACTGTTTCGGATCCGTTCGGGCCGGTCTTAAGTACCCGTGTAAACGGAGATACGTATCTGAGAAACGTTTCTTGGGAACGGTTCTTGGATACGTATCCGGATCCCGGCGGTTCCGTGTAAACCGTGTTCTTAGCACCGCCGGTCTTAAGAACACGGGTATACGTTTCGGCGTGTAACACGGATACCGGGAGCCCTAGTACAGAAGGTTCACTCTTTAACAAAACGCGTCTATTACGACAGATATGACGGAAAGGTGGCGCAAGCGATAGCAGGAGTCCGTTCCGTAGCAGTGCGCGGCAACTACTACTGCTAGACACCAAAATTGGTGTGGGCCGCGCGTACTTGTAGCGACGCGACGAAATCGCGGAGAGAGCCACGCCTGTCATGGTCCTAATTAAAACTTATGATTTCTTCTAGGTGAAGAAGTTCGCATCAATCAACACGGATGACAAACCTGAGAAGAAAGCAGCTAAAAGATCATTAAGTCCCAAGCCAAAATCCGTATACCTTAAAAATCCGATCGCAGTGGCGGGCGCTAAAACTTATAGTGGATTTTCAGCAATGCCGAAAAAAATTAGGGTATGTATTATTTAATTTTTAAATCCTTTTTTTTATATATCATGTCGGTGGCAAACAATACGGGCCGCACCTTCAAATCTACATTATGGGGGCCAAGTTGAGCATATTTAGCACCAAACAATGAAGTGGCATAGGCTCGAAAAATGCGAGAAAGTAGCACCATATATACTGTAAAAACATTGTGTGTGACATGGGGACTATTAAAATTTTAATTTTTCCGCGCATCGTGTTTTTATCGACTCTCGTTCACAATTTTGCCCATACCTTATAGCAATATTTGTCCTATTTTTGTTTCCAGATGACATCAACGCCAAATATATTAAGTCCTGTTCGATTTCTGGCGGATCGCAAAGTTGTCAACAACACACCTCTACGCATAAGGCCTAAGGGACCACAGATGCCGGTCCCAGTCATGACTCCATACAATGGATACAACAGTGCACCCTCATATAATAACTTCATAAATGATAACATAAATTTATCTTTGGAGAATTTAACTCAGGTATGCATTATAATGTTTTTACTTGGAAAAATACATTTATATGTCGCAGAACACATTTATGCACCTGGTTAGTTCTGATGATCGAAAAAGGCATTTAGAGTAGAGACGTCAGTCACCCAACCTCCCTACGTTCCTCAGTTACAAATTATATTATTACGATTCGTTTAAATTATTAAATTGCATCGTTCGTTGAATAGCATCAATCTGCGTTATCTATCAGTTATGAAGAGTCAAGCTCGGACCAATGAGTTAACAGCTTAAGAGAGCATGTACGAAATATCGAAAGCCTCGTTTCTCATCTGTGTAGGAAGGTAATAGTAGGCACTTTCATAAGAACTACCTAATCAAACTTATGCCCGTGCCAACACATGGAATTAGGTTGTGGCAGACCCCAGCGCTAAAATGAGAGTTGTTACACTTATATAAGCTATTATCAATAGTAGTTTCATGTCATAATTGATGTTTCGAAGGGATTGGACATGGCGGCGGCAGCAGCGGCGGCAATGAATAATGGCCAGGAAGATGATGTAGTCTGCACACCCGATTTTCCTTTGGAACCACTGTGCGAGGTAAGTTTTACGAACTAAGTTTAGTGCAAGCAAGAATACAGAGTTTGTACTTTGTACACAAAAATCTTCAGGTCAAATCAGGTGACAACCGAGACTCATAAAGGTGAATGTCTAGAGATGGCTCGCAAAACTTACGGATATGCACAATAGGGTATTATACTGTATTTAAGAGCGCTATTACATTTCGGCGTTGAGCGAGTTTAGGTATTTTACGCGCTGCGGCAGGCCGTGCGAGCTCAGTACGCCGATCCCTTCTACTACACTCGCACTACAATGATGGATTAAACATTCTTGATCCTTCGCGAAGCATATTGAAATCAACCATAACAACACTAACTGTACTTAACTTTTAAAGTTCTAAAACTGTTATTTGGTAAGTACGAAAATACTAAATGCAGTGCAAATGTACATAGGGGCTGTTCATAAATTACGTCATCTATTTTTGACGATTTTTGACCCCCCCCCCCCACCCCTCAAATCATCCAAAAATCAAGCTTCGGATGAATCTGTTTCCTCCTACGTCATGTTACCATCATCCGATGTCCAGACCCCCCCCCCCACTCCTCCCATTTGAAACGACGTAATTTATGAATAGCCCCATACTTGTACTTATGAAGGTATATTACTCGAAAGAAATTATAGGTACCTACTCGCTTATTTACATGTTTCGTCATTGCATTTGGTACCTATAGGTTGTAAAGTTTGTATCAACGAGGGTTTAAAAACGAACTGGTACTGAGGATCTGATGATGATTAAGGTGGTCACGGATACCAATCAACCATGTAGTAACATGATTAGGCTCGTTTGATTCGTCTCAACAAGATCTTTGACACTGAAGATACACAGGGTCTGATGATGGAGCTGGAAGGTGGCCACGGGTACCAGTCTATCATGTTTGTAACTAAACAACTTCGTGTTTGGGCTCGTTTGATTCGTCTCAACAAGATCTTTGACACAAGACAGTACTCAGGGTCTGATGATGGAGCTGGAAGGTACCATTACCAATCAACCATGCAACTAAACCACATCGTGTTTAGGATCGTTTGATTCGTCTCAACAAGATCTTTGACACTAGGTAATACTCAGAGTCTGATGATGGAGCTGGAAGGTGGTCACTGGTACCAATCAACCATGCAACTAAACCACTTCGTGTTTAGGCTCGTTTTATTCGTTTCAACAAGATCTTTGACACAAGATAGTACTCAAGGTCTGATGTTGGAGCCGGAAGGTGGTCACCGGTACCAATCAACCATGCAACTAAACCATTTCGTGTTTAGGCACGTTTTATTCATCTCAACAAGATCTTTGACACAAGGTAGTACTCATGCAGGGTCTGATGATGGAGCGCGAAGGTGGCGACGGGTACCTATCTATCATCATCAGCTCCATCATTAGACCCTGAGTAGTATCTTGTGTCAAACATCTTATTGCGACGAATCAAACGAGCCCAAACACGAAGTGGTTCAGTTACATGGTAGACTGGTACCCGTGGCCACAGTCCAGCTCCATCATCAGACCCTGAGTACTAACTTGTGTCAAAGATCTTGTTGCGACGAATCGAACGAAGCCAAACACGAAGTGGTTTAGTTGCATGGTTGATTGGTACCGGTGACCACCTTCCGGATCCATCATCAGACCCTCAGTACTACCTTGTGTCAAAGATCTTGTTGCGACAAATGAAACGAGCCCAAACACGAAGTGGTTCAGTTACATGGTAGACTGGTACCCGTGGCCACAGTCCAGCTCCATCATCAGACCCTGAGTACTAACTTGTGTCAAAGATCTTGTTGAGACGAATCAAACGAGCCCAAACACGAAGTGGTTTAGTTGCATGGTTGATTGGTACCGGTGACCACCTGCCGGCTCCATCATCAGACCCTGAGTACTATCTTAAGTCAAAGATCTTGTTGAGACGAATAAAACGAGCCTAAACACGAAGTGGTTTAGTTGTATTGTTGATTGGTACTGGTGACCACCTTCCGGCTCCATCATCAGACCCTGAGTACTATCTTAAGTCAAAGATCTTGTTGAGCCGAATCAAACGAGCCCAAACACGAAGTGGTTTAGTTGCATGGTTGATTGGTACCGGTGACCACCTTCCGGCTCCATCATCAGACCCTGAGTCAAACTATCTTGAGTCAAATAAATACATATAGAATGTCAGGTCGTTTCAAATATTTTTAATCCTGTCCGGTAGTTTATTAAACTGTACCATTATAAATTATAATACTATAAAAACGGTGCTAGGATCAAAGTCTCTCGTTGCGGTTTACACGCACACAGTATAGCGTTTTACACGGCGCCCGCCGCACACAATGATAAAAAACCTCGTCGTCGCCGTTGAAAATGTGCGGAGCCGACCGACACACGTCCTGCCTCTACAAGCTCTGCCGCGGCACTGAGCTGGCGCAGCGCGCGTCATCGGTAATATAGAGTAGTTTTCAAAAAATTGCCAAAAAATTATAGTAGAATTTCATAAACACTAATGTATACCAACAGTATAAGCAAACGTTGCAGATTGCTTGAGTATGCTAATGACTTCGATATTAAGTAGATTTTCGTAGGAATTGACACTTGTTTCGGAGAGAAAATCGAGTTCGTTTTACTTTGATTTTCTCTTTCTCAAAGGTATGTAGGAAAAATATAGTTTGATATGCCTAAAGTACAGGGTATTAGTAATACAAAATAGCCAGGTTTAGCAGAGTAAAATTCTCAACATTTCCAAATAAGAGCTCGCCATTCAGTGCTTCACGGGGTTTTTCGGAAACGACCATCAGAAAAAAAATCATTACTAATTTAATAAGTCCTTTTTCTAATATTTACAACGATATTTATAAAGATAAGAAGACGCTTTTACTGGAACACGTACTCATTGTTTCTAATAATGAGCGCAAAGTCCTGAATTTCGTCGACTAGTATCATCAATTTTGCATTATTTCGACTTTTCTTGTAAGAGCGCTCTTAACATTATTTTACACCATGCATGAAATAAAACACCAGATAATTATTACAAAAACACAGATAGGAGTTAGTTTTTAAACACAAGTTCTATTTAATAAATCGGATAGAAATATAAAAAGTAGATGAGTTGACCGTGACGTCACGATGTAATGTTTCATATAAATTCCATATTAGCAAATCGTTTTGACAGTTCTAAAAAAGTAACTGATTTGACTAGTAGGAAAATACCCTATTGCACACTTTAAACTCTCGCGTTTTGTACACATATTTAATTACACAAACTCAGCTGAAACGTCGGAATTAAAGGTAAAAACGATGAAATTATATCGCGGTAGACCCGTTTGTGTAATTAAATCTTCTTTCCCCTGTCCTTATCCCACGTTATGTGGGGTCGGCACAACGTGTTTTTCTCTTCCATTCTCCTCTGTCTTTCGTCTCCTCAGCAATCCTCTTTCACACAATCCATCCATCGTTTTTTGGATCTACCATCCGCTCTCCGTCCATCAACATTCATCCCTAACATTCTTTTGCCTTAAATATATGCACAATTTCTTCCAAAACCCAAACAATTTCATAAGATGTATTGATATTGGAGCAAACACTCCATAGTGTCTCATTTGTGTCAAAAGAGACACTATTGAGAATTGGATGAATGATTCGTTGAATTGGACAGGTGGAATACCAATTCCACCTGTCCAATTTCTTTGTCCAATGTGTATTTGCGTCTCACATTTTGCTTAATGAGAGTTGGAAAAATATGTAAAAAAAATTAAAATTCTAGCTTAGCTTTTGGGGATGTAACGGGTAACAGAAAAAGGGAAAATAATCCGTACAAATTTTAAAAACATTCTATCTCTTACAATAATTAAAAGATCTAAAATACCAAACGAAGGGGCATAGCTATTGTTAATATAAGTACATCAAATTGTGTAAAAATATTTCTATAATATCAATATCCAGAGAGGAAAATGGGGACTGCGATTGTATGTAGGAGCGGTTCTCCACTATCGTCTTCATTTTTATCCAATTTGGCAGGTGACCGAGGACCCGGGCGACGACGACGTGCAATGCATGACCCCCATACACAACACCAACGTTCTCAAATCGAGCCACCCGCCCCCTCTGGTGCCCCGCACGTCGAGCAACCTGCCCGACCTCTCCGCCGACAACATCATACAGATGACCGAGAACGACGTCACCGTTAACGCGCAGACGGGCGGCCTCAAGTTCCGCGTCGACCCGCAAACCCTGTCCTCCAACAAAATGTACAGGCTCCCCGACGGCCGGATCTTCGCCATCAACGCCAACCCGAACATGCCCGGCGGGTACTCCGCCACCATCGTGGCCGTCACCGAGACCGCCAACAAGAACGTGCCCAAAGGCGCCATGTACTCGGCCAAGCTCAGCGCCGTGCCCGCCAAGCCGGCGCCCTCCCCCTCCCCCTCCCCCTCCCCCTCCCTCCCCCGCCCCGCGCGCGCGCCGCCCCGCGCCCCGCGCCGCGCGCCGCCCGCCGGCCGCGTCACCCGCGGCACCGAGACCGTCACCCGGGAGTGCGACCTGGAGGTGCCCGTCGAGTGGTACAGGTACAATCTGGTGGACGCCGTCGACGCCCTGGAGTATTCCCTGTCGCGTTTGAACAAGTTGAAGAAGGACGCGACGACGGTCCACCTGCGGACGCGGACCGTGGGCGAGATGCGGGGCCTGCACAGGACGCTCGAGCGGCTGTTGCACACCTCCACCACCAGATTCAACGAGATCAGGGACAACCTGAACAAGGGGCTCAAACAGTACCTGGCCAAGAAAGCGGGGACCGGTCCCAGCAGCATCAGCGACGAGGACGACGACGACGACGATGTAGAAATATTGCCCAATCCGGCCGAAAATGATGATCCGATTTTCATAGACGAGAATTCGGTAGATTCTAACGCGAACGATACGAACTCCGTTGACCGGCAGGAGGTCGATTTGACGGAGGCGATTAGTACCAGTGAGCTGAATGACAGCGGAGATAAGTCTGTTGAGATGTTGGACGACAACTTTTTGAAGGCGAACGAGGAGATGGACGATAGATCCAGTGAAAAGAATGACGCGGCGTCGAAACCTGAGGAAGTTGACCCCCTTGAAACTGCTGAAGTCGATCAAACTGAAGATAATAATACATCGGGTGAAAAGAAGGATGCCCCATCCAAAGTATCCAAAGACACTGATCCTCTCGATAACACAGATTCTGACAAAATCCACGAAAACAATAATATGTCCATAGACGAAGATAAGGAAACTGAAAATGCCAACCCTGCTGAAGAAGACGAAGTGGACCATAATAAGCAAGAAAAAGATGAAGACACTGGTGTCGGCAATAATGAAATTCAAATTAGTAACGTTAAGAGTGAATCCTTACAAACAACAGAGGATAAACCCGTAAACGGTTCAGGAGAACATACAAAAGTAGATTCCGATGGACAGAATGAAGACAATGTTAATACATCTGACACGAGGTCTGACGACAAAAAACAAGAAACTGACGATATGAAAAATGATAATCAAGACAATGATGATAAAATTCAGGATGCAGAAATGAGTGAAGAAATGATCCAGACTCTGCTAGAAGGTGACGACGGTGACAATGATGATGATACACAAACAATGAATAGTCAAGAAATAATAGGTGTGTAAAGGTTTCACGGAAACTAGAAGGATTTTTATAATATGCATAAGTTTCATAAACCTAAATAAATTGTATGTAAGAGATAAAGATTTATTACATAGCATATGTTAATTTTAGGCAAGTAAAATATCATTCCTAGGCATTATTCATAAACTTCCTTTTACAAGCTGTATTTTTATGTTTTAGTCACAATATGGTTCTGCAGTATCCGTTTACAAATGTGTGCATGTTTAATCTATTTACTATCAGCCGTAAAAGTTATTAATTTTAAATATTAAACTGAAATCTAGGTAATAAGGTCGTTGAATTTGGTTTCTGTGCCACTTCATATTATCTTGTCACAGTGATAATAATGTGAAATCCCTCGCTATCCTTTCATACTGATTGTCACTGTGACAAGGTATGAATTTTTCACAGGAGTCAAAATCATTGACTGTATGTTTATTTTTTATATTATAGGACAATATCGCTCAGTTTAAATCCCAATCGCAAATTCTGTGGACCTAGTGAAAAAGGGTACAAGTCTCGGGCAGCGCAGGCAAAAAATGGTGTAAGTTCCACGGTGGTTCCACGTAACACTTGTGCCCTTTTAGACCTAAGTTCCGCGAGTTCACCTCTCAAATTTTTTAAAACCCAGAAATTCTTTAAAAAAATAAGAACTAGCTTTACAACAAAACAAAACAAGTAAACAACAACGACAAGACGGGAGTGGGGCGCGCCTATATGAACTATTAGAAAGATCGCACCATAATAATACAGTAAAAGAACTGCCAAACCGATATCCAGTGTTATTTGTGTACTAATTTATAATCATAATATATACATTAATTAGGAATTTGATTCCGTTTAAGTCAACATTGTGAACATTGGTCATCAGATCGTACAAACAAAGAGAACGCACTTTTTCTTGAATATGTATCTTTAATTTGATCTGATATTTTGCTTATATTTTAGCATGAGATGTAAATATAGGTAGGTAGCTCAAACTTTCAAAAAATATATTTTTCATTGGCAATGCAATTATGTAGTTTTGATATAAAAATATTCTGGAGACTTCTTAAGTAATTTTTTTTCACTTCATTCACTACCAACTTTGTTATAAGAAGTTTTTTGCTTTTGACATCATATGATGCCAGGAATTTACTTCGTGGTTTTTTATCATTTTATTATGGCAAATACGGCTACGTGTGTTACTGGTATTACCTACAATGATACCAATGTCGAATACTGGCGGTGTAACTAAGTGAAGACTAAGCCACGGGGTCATGACCATGAAAGTCTCCGGTAGACTTTATTTGTTATTTCTGCGTTTAAAGATGTTATTTTTGGTAGCTTTACAGTGAATTTGTTTTTCGTTTTGTTCAGTTATTTTTTTATTATCGCTTATTATATAGTTTACTTTTTCTGAGGTGATTTTTTGTGCTTAACCCTTTAGCAGGGTAGGGGATATATATTTCCCTCATACGGCACCTTCAAACATGTGTTCTATTTTCGAAAAATAACATTCGATTGTCATTTTTGAAATGTCAGCCTGGTAATGGGTTAAACCCATAGAAGGTAGGATCGTATAGAAGTGGTATACGCGTGCCAAAACATACGCAAATGCGACACTGATTGGTCGAATTCATTTGTTGCCCACCATTATCCATACTAAAAAAAAGGTGGGGAACAAATAAAATGTGAGACTGTGACAAGGACAAACAATAATAGCTCTTTCGCTGCTACTCCTACTGAAAGATACATAAGACTATCCCGTTCTGTCAGTTACCCCCACCACTCATGCCAGATCCAGGTATATCCTAGATTCATGGTTAAACCCGAGCCTTTCTGCCCGATTCGAACTTTAAGATACGTCAATTAATAGATCTAGAAACGATATGGATTAGATGTGTCAGTGTCAAATGTGACGTTTTTGTTTGAAGAAACGTCACGTTTGACACTGACATGTCTAATCCAAATCATTTTAGATCTATTAATTGTGTCGCTTAACTTCAAACTCGGGTAAATCCATTCGACCCTCTCAGCAAATATCTACTCTATTACCTTTTCTTAGTACCAAAATCGCATAATCTGACAGATGGATTTACCCGAGTTTGAAGTTAAGCGACTCAATTGACGTATCTTATGCCGACCACTGACTAACAGGCCGCCGGACGATATCGGCCTGTCAGTTAGAATAAAAATTTGACAGTTCCGAACAACTGACCAGTCAGTGGTTGGCTTTAAAGTTCGAATTGGGCTGTTTGTTTCTTTTGTGCAAAGTGGCATGTGTGGAAAGCAACAATGTCGTTTAAAACGCAACTGTATCGTGAGTTTACTAAGGTTCAAATTCATGTAACAACTCATTCGGATATAACACGATGTAGGGGATGTAGAACGATCGGCCGCCCACATTCAGGTAATTTTTGCAGATAAAACGTCTTATCTCGGAATGAGCTGTTACATGAATTTGATCCATATAAATAGAATAGTAAAATTGTTTCCGTTCACTTATGACGGAGTCAGCAGTAGTAAACGCTGCATAAAAAAAAACAATTCCTTTTGTTAACAGATTAGGTGTTTAAGCCCAAATAATCACCTCATAAAGATCCAACTATACATAAGTTGCCTTAGAAGTAGTAAGAATTTCGTTTTTTTTTGGAATGCAAGGTCAACCGTTTACCTGCATATTAGATGGAGGTATATGATCATAAGTGCTAAGAGAAAGTGAATACTGATACAATAGCTGTGTTACTAGGTTGAGCAACTAATATGGATGCAATTTAGATGTCTTAGGGTGGTATTCCACTTGTCCAATTTCTTTATCCAATGTGTGTATTGCGTCTCACATTTTGTTTTAATGAGAGAGAGTGGCAATGACATTGGATAAAGAAATTGGATAGGTGGAATACCACCCTTACGAATTATGTTTGTGATAATTTGGTATCGATTTTCTACTTTAATGTTATAAGTTAATTGAGTACATTTCACATATATTATTAGACCTTAAGTTCATAGCGATTAATACAAATATTGTATATAATTACAAAAATAACACATTCTACCCCAAAATATGTATGTCCATTCAATGTATTTTTTATTATTAGTTTCGGATTAAATTAGCTCTCAGTACTTGACGCGGCTATTTTATTCTACTACGACTCCTTAACTTTATACGTCTTGTAAAAGCCTACTGTAAAATCATACAATCTTTGTCTAAAATGACATGAAAAAAGTACCATTACTAACTAGATAACAATTCTATATACGTAATTTGCATCTCTTTCCTCAATTTGACAAAGGAAAGTGACGCAACGGAATGACAAACTGAACTAAACTGCGCATAGGTCATAAGGCCTATATTGAAATTAAATGCAGAATCAAAAATTATAAATCAATAAAACACCGAAATGATTGTGAAATAACTTTATTTCAAATTGTCATATTATAACTGTATACCTAAAATAACTAGGTACAAATGCAAACAATATTAATAAGTAGTAACAGTCAAACTGTTAAATAAATATTAATTGATTAAAAAACTTGATTCTATTAGTAAAAAAAGCACTTAAAATATCACAATTGTGTACCCATTATTACAACGTTAATCTTATTCGACATTACAACTATGTTGTTGTTGTTTGTGATATCAATTTAAACATGTAATTGTCACGAATTAAAGACATTAACTTACTTTTTAGACATCTAGTAGGTATATCTATCTACATATATAGGCACGATTCAGATCTTATTTGAGACTTTAGCAATTGACCTTATTCACCATTCCGATGTGGAGTAATCCAAATATGTATTCCAGTAATTTCGGAATTGGGTAAACCCGAAAATCATTTAAAAATCACTCATATTCCGTTGTAATAAGAGTCCCTTTTCGGAGTTATACCTTTTTAGTGCTTTTCCTTTCGGAATTATTCGAATACACCTTAGCGTTAAGTTTACATTCAGAAAGTGTCATTTGTACGTAAATGGAGCGCAGCGTCCCATCTGGTGAAAAAAGTACGAACTGGTTGTGATTAAAAACCGTATACACTAAACGTCTTAGCAAAGCAACACGATTCAACGGATGTAGTTCTTCATTTCAAACAAAATTGTTCGGCATTGTCATTGTATGTACTTAATTTTGGCAGTGAAAGAGTTCATATAGTTTTTTTTTGTGAGATTGATTGGGTGAAGTGTAGTTAATAACGGAAGTGTCCCTTCCTAGAGCGCTCCTCGTGGTAGACTCGCGTCGGCGAGTAGGCGCCGTTCGACCGTCCGTTCGTGTTCAAGCCTGAAACAAAATATGTATAAATGTCAAAGTTTGGAATAATTTATGCAGAAATGACGCTCATACCTTTTCCATTAAGACGTCCATCCACAGTGGAAGCTTGGAACAAAGAAGATGTTATGATGTGGTGATCTTACATTTTATATTCCATGAGAAAGGTAATAGGTATAGAAATGAAGAGTTGTTTTTAAATATTTATCGTCGCCGATCATGTAGTGGCCCGATTTGCGACTATAAGTAGGTATTTATGGGGTCTAGCCAAGACGCCAATTATTTTTGCCGTTGCGAACGAAACGTAATGTCTCGGCTTTCAAGTAGCAAACTGTCATCCGCAATGGATTGAGATTTAGCGAGAAGCAGGACATCGGGCGAACGATTTGCTCGACACGTTTGGTATGAGCCGGCGGCGTCCCATACTCATTAATATCCACTTATACATATCGATCGAGTCGCCCCTTTGCCCGTGCGAATTCGCGAAGTAAACCGACGTACTGTGTGCAGGGTAGGCACCTTGCAGCAGGTGCTGCGGCGGCGGCGCGCTGGGCGCGGCGCAGCGCGGCGCCAGCAGCAGGTGGTACAGCGCCAGGTACACGGCGGCGGCCAGCAGCGCCGCCACGCCCAGCGCGCGGTACAGCTGGCGCGCGCTCTCCAGCGGCGAGCTCAGCGTCACCATGCCGCTCACTATCGCCCCGATGCAGCGCCCTGAGAGACGGTCCCATGGGTTATTATAGTTACAGTGAAACCTCGATAGCACGAATCTCAAGGGAAATTCCAAAAACTTCGCGTTAACGAGGTTTCGTCTTATAGAGCGAGCATCGACTTAGGGAGATTCTTGTAGATTTTTGTTCATTTTAAAGAGGTTTCGTGTTACAGAGGTAAAACGCATGAAAAATTCTACTATCCCCGACCACGGGTTATTCCCACTAGTTACCACCAAGTTCTTATTACCAGTGGTAACTACTGGGAATAAATAGTTATAAGTTGATTAGTGTATCAGAAGCCTTAAAAGTGATCAAAAATATTAAAATAGTTTAACCGGTACAAGTGCAAAAAGTAAAAGGTAAATGTAAGGATTAAATTAACCATTCATTTAGATAAATTTTCAAGTGATTTCATAAGGTAATTAAACAGTTTTCATCACACTCGCTCAGTAAATGTGGAATTGCACGCAGGTTTAGCGGGAGTTATAGAAAAAGCGTTCTCCCTAGGGAGTTATGAAGTTTCTAGTGCCATAATTAACAGTTTTTTGTCTTATTTTACTGAAATGAAACACTAATCAATTTATAATAATTTATTAAAGCATAAATTTATTTAAAAAAGTCCTTTTGGCTCGCCTGATGTTGATATTTGTATGGGAGAGTAAATTTTTGAAGTGAAAACTTCTTTTTCACTTCTCATGCTCGAAAAGTGCACCTTTATGTCGTGCGTAGACGACATAAAATCGCATTTTATGCTCTAGACTAGAGCATAAAAGTAAAATTTTCTTCTAAGACTAAGGTAATCGGTCTCAACAGCCAAACAGTTAAAACATATTGCACAATTTTACTGAGCAATAAAATTGTGTAGATGACAAAACTTGTTATATTATTTTATTTTTGCTACAATTTATTAAAAATCCGTATTTTCTGTCATTAAATTTAGTAAATCACATGAAATAGGAGTCGATTATCGTTCAAAAATGCTCCAAAATGTTTGACTTGGCAGAAAACCAAGCGTCTGAAACTCTGATCACATGATGAAAATTAAAAAAAAATTAAATAGTTGGCGGGAATTGGTTATGTATTTAGTATTGTTCTTTCGCTTTACGACAATTTCGTGGTGTAAATTGCAGTGAAAATGTGTTTTATTTTCCTCGCAATCGAAGTGAAAAGCAGAGTGTACAACAAGGGCATAAATGTCCATTTTTACCCTCGTCTACTATTTTGGTTAAAAAAAATTGCCTCGGGTAAAAATGGGTCACTTTATGCCCTTGTTGTACAATCTACTATAGCGGCGCTGAGCACAATCTACTATAGCGGCGCTGAGCACTTTTTGAGGTGGGGAAAAAATGATAAACTCGAGACAGCGTAACGCGCTGACGTCATGTGTGACAGACAATGTTATTCATCAAAGAACTTTAGTCATAACGTATCATATTTAATCAGGTCAATTATTTAAAACTGGACTTTTATATTAAGTAATAAAGCTCACAGTTACATTCTAACTTTATATCACTCCAATATAATTCAATAAAGCTACATCTTGATGAAATCGCTAATAAAAGTGAACTCTAGTACTGGTGAATAAAACTCAAAATATCATGACCAAATATATTTAGATGCGAGGTCTGCAAGGTAACTTTACAATTTCTATTCGAATTTTAAACAATTAACGCTACAAATTTAGCTATTTAGCTCACTGGCCAGCAATTTCGGAACTAAAGTTTTTCAATGGAAAGGAGGATGGGTCAATTACACATAGTGCTGCGGACATTTTGGACTAGTCATTGAGTTTTCACTTCTGTCGGCACTCCCGGAGTGCAACCCGTTGTTTTTTTTTTTCGCCTTTTCGGTATTGGTTCCATAGTAAAAGTTGTTCAGTATGACCTACATATTTACCCCGTAAATTATTGCAGGTAATTATAAAAAAATAACCTGTATTTATACTTTACTTTTTATTAGTATTTAACTCTAACAAAATTTTGGTGGTAACTACTGGGAAAAAAATCCCACCTTTTAACAGGAGATCTAAGGTCCACCACCTTGCATTTTGGAGACAAAGCAAACCGCTTGGAACAGGTGTTCCTGGGGGTGATCTGAGCTGATTAAGCCCGGTTGCCAAGAGGTTCCCCCCAGCAGGTGGGCTGGGGAGGGGGGGAAATAGTGCCTCCGGCGCGCCTCACTCTAAGCTTTATATCTGCATACATCTCGCAACTATATCAAGTTTGGTGTCTTTTTCGTGTAATTCGAGGATGAAGAATTCATTTCTGTGACTAAATTTTCACTCACCCATACAAAAAATTCGAGAAATTCAAAATTCCAAAAAAATCTTTTAATTTTTTTTTTCGTAAATTGTCTAAAAATTTTAAACTATGAGGATTTGCTCTAGAAAAAAAATACCTTTGAATAGCCCAGTTATCCTACTATACAGAATAGTAAACTTGTACAACACTTTTTTTCATAACTCTGTTAAAAAAAATGTTTTGTGTCGCGCGGCGTACCTGCATTGTATGAACCGTATGCAGCGTTTAGGATGTTTAAGTATGTTTAGATGATTTCTGATAAGTTGTTATTCTTCTGGTTGTAGATTGCATTAATAAATTACTTCTGGACGTGATATATATATACAAATATAAATATAGATGTTGGGAAAACCTTCGCCAACAGAGTTAAGTATTATAAATGTGATAAAATTAACATTATTATTTGTATGTCTTTTCCATATCTCGGGACCATGGGGTCCCGGACCTTTGGGAGGCGTACGTGGGGCCGAAGCCAACAGCGCAGAGGCCCTTTAAGGCACTTTAATCTAAAAGCAAGAGATGCATGTGGTGGATACTATCCCCGAACGCACAATGTGATACATCCGGAGATGGTCCCCGCCAGGTGCAAAGACTATTGCGGTGCAGCACTTTGCTGCTGCGATGGGAACTAAGGTCATGGGCTATAGATTTGAAAGTTGGATGGACTGGATAATGGGCTATGGGAGAGACTAGCGGACACCTGCCGTGCGAATGCGACAACAGAGCAACACTTTGGAGTGGCTGTGAGGTTGTCGAGATGTGAGTCTGCGGTAGCCAGATCCCGGTAATCCGTTCAGCAGGCCGCTGGCGTTATGACATTTTACACTTCCAACCCCTGGAGCATAGGTCCCGCTCTTGCGACTTCATTCTGGCCGGCCAATCAAGGCAAGCACAGAGGCGAGGGCCAGATGACAGGGCCCTCTGGAATAGGGGTCCGCGGTGTCGCCACTCACCGTCAGCTCGCCACAAGCTGCCCCCGCGGGACATTATTATTATTATTGTGGTGTTGTGGGCCTTTGAGTGATGCATTGACCAGCATTGATCTATTGTGACGGCCCTTTAAGTTCATTACTAATG
This sequence comes from Cydia splendana, assembly GCF_910591565.1. NCBI lineage: Eukaryota > Metazoa > Arthropoda > Insecta > Lepidoptera > Tortricidae > Cydia > Cydia splendana. Next base: position 20,840,543 of record NC_085962.1, read on the forward strand.
CCCGTTGCATCCAGAAAGTTCCAGATTCTTTGGGCCGTAATGTTTTGTACCTCATAGGGTTGCACTACGTGTAGCCCTATGTAGGTACTTCTTTTTGACATTAGTGGTCCACAAGTACAGAGAATGTGCATTGCAGTCTCCTCTGACTCCTGACAGAACCTGCATGTCGCATCATGTTTCTTGCCAATTTGAAACATATGTTTGTTCAACTTGCAGTGTCCAGTCAGTATTCTGGTCACCGCGCAGGTTTTGTGCCTTTTGAGTCCTAAAAGCTCCTTAGCAGTTTTGCTGTTGAACCCGTTGATCAGAGCTTTCGAGTGTTCTTGTCCTTTAACGAACTTCCACCAATCGATTGCTCTCGTTTTTTCTAAGTTGCTAAGCAGAGAATATGCATCTCGTTTTGTGCTTCCACAGAACGGTTCTGGGCCGACCAGGGGTGTGTCTGCGCCCTTTCTAGCAAGTTCGTCCGCTTCTTCGTTTCCGTTAATGTCGGAGTGCCCTGGTACCCATCTAAGTGTAACTTTGTTGGAGTAAGCCAGTGCATTTAGGTTTGTTTTACAGTTCTGGACTAGTTTTGAGTTTGACTCAAGGGATTCTAGTGCCAGTGGAGCAGCCTGGCTGTCTGAGTTGATGTAGAAATGCTGGTGTCTTAGGTTTCTATCCAGATTGACCTCCGCACATTTGTTGATGGCGAAGACTTCTGCCTGCAAGATTGAGGCCAGTGTGCCCATGCTAGCTAGCGCTCTGAGCTTAGATATCTCACCATAGATCCCACATCCTACATCATTGCCTTTCTTGGAACCATCGTTATATAGTTGAATCATCGAGAGCGTGGAATTGCATATGTAGTAGTATTGTTTGTTTACAGGCATTCTATATTTAAATTTTCTATTTTCTTGTACTATCAGCATACAACCACTACAAATGCAATTCCATCTTCTCGATAATTCAACTATACCAGATGTGGCTTCCCTTTTAGACGTACATTTGGTTGTTGATCCATTTGTCTCTAGGAGGTATTTCTACTGTGTACAGTTTGGTGAGATGACATTCGGTGTGCGTGTCATCAGTGGGTATGCTAAGGGTTCTATTCGCAAAAAACCCAGGCCTTTAGATCGGTTAATGCCTGAGAGCGCCATTTTGGCCTGTTTAGCGTGCATATTCTGTAGACGCACTGCTTGGCCTCCTTTTGCACCTGCAAGTGGAGTGGTATGATGTCCAGCAGTGCATCTAGGGCAACTCCCGGTGTCGAGGAGTAGGCGCCTGTTACTGTTAAACAAGCCGTGCGTTGCAGGCTGTTTAGAGTGTCTATTGCTGTCTTTTGGTTGGTTTTGTTACACCAGACTGCGGAGCCGTAGGTGACAATTGGCCTCACTACCGCTGTGTATAACCACATAGCAATTTGGGTCTTAAGCCCCATCTTGCTCCTGCCATTCGACAGCATGACCACATGGCCATTTTCGCTTTTTGTATAATGTTTCTCAGGTGAGGGTTCCAAGTAAACTTTTGGTCGAAGGTGACCCTTAGATACTTGACCTCTGCCGAGAACGGTATTATTTGTCCATTAAGTCTTGGTTTTGTGAGTTTATCGAGCTTCCGTTTCCTTGTGAATGGTTAAATGGCTATTTCTCAAAAATGGACGGCAAAGTCGACTTTGCCGTTTAAAAAATAGGTTGCGAAGCGCGTAGTTTATGGTCAGTCAAAAAATTAAAAAGTTAAAAACATTGCAGTCTCGATTTTGGGACTGCAATGTTGCATACAAATTCCATTATTTGTCGAGTTCCAAACTTTTTAAAAGTTGAAATGGCCATATCAAATGAAGGCACAGGCCCATTAAACAGCCAAACAGATGATTAGTACCGCGACTATTTAGCTGTCTCAAATAGGTTGGCGTATTTTCAGCAGAAAAATACACTTCTATTTTTTTATTAAAAAAATAAAAAGGCGGCAAAGCTAATTTTTTAAATTGTTTCTACTTTTTTCTGTGAAAATATATACGTAAGAAAGTTGCTTTTGTAAAATATTTCTATGATATTTATATTTCTTGCACCATTTTTGAGAAAAGCACTATATATGACTCGGCTGGAAGGCTACTTGCTGGCTTCGGATTCAATTAAACGGACTCCCAAGGTCGTCCGTTTAAAACGAATCCTCAGCCTGCAAGTAGCTACTTCCGAGCCTCGACAATAATGTACTATTACAGTCTTGCTCGGATTAATGGACAAGTCATTTTCTCTACACCATTTGAATATTGTGCTTAGAGCTCCTTGCATTAGGTTGGATATTGTGTTGAGGCAAGGGCCTTTGACGATGACTACAAGGTCGTCGGCATATCCTTGTGTATCAAAGTCTTGGCCTGACATGATTGTAAGAAGTTGGTCCACCGCTAGGGTCCATAATAGTGGGGATAAAACGCCTCCTTGTAGGCACCCTTTAGTGGTATAAAATTCATGCTCTATATATAGTATTGATGGTCAGAGTGGCTACTCTGTTTGAGAGCATGCTATGTACCCATCTGGTGGACCACCAGTGGTGGTTTCGTCTACTCCCTTTGATTTCATACCATTGAGTATGGTCTCTGTGGGTGTATTGTCGAAAGCACCTTCAACATCAAGGAACGCACATAGAGCGGTTTGCTTTTCCTCTAGGGTACTCTGCACCTTGTCAACCAGGTTGACATTTCGGCGACACGGCGGTTTTCAGTTGTGTCGCATGTTCCGGTGTAGGATTTGGTCTATGTTTGAGGACAGATTATAGCCCCTCAGCAACAGCCACCATGCCGTGCTGACTGGGGCTGGTCCAAACAACATGGTTATTCGGAGCCCATATGGACAAGCCTACCTGCGGCGGCTGCTGCTTGTTTAGAGCTTATTCGTTGCCGCTGCAAAACAAAATGCGCAGGGAGGTGCAACTGCGTTAAAAAAAACCTAAAATGCACAGTCCCATGGGCATGTAATGGCAACACAGACCAACCCCTATAGACATAGCTTATAGGACGACTCGCGGCCTCCACTCGTGCGAGCAATAGCGCTTATAAAATATTTCACGCGCGCCGCTCCGATCAGTTGCGTCCAAATTCACGACCTGTTAACAGTGTGCGCGTGTTTACGAAAATAAATCGCAATTTATTCAAATCATGGGATTTTGCTGTGTGAAATGGTGTGTCAAGTCATCTAAGACTTCCAGTTATAAAACAGATGGAACAACATTCCACAGGTAAGTCAAAATCACTATTTTGTTGAAAATTATTACTTGTCCGCGGGGTTCATTTTATACTGGTCAATATGGTTGTACTGAGCGGCAGTGAAGTAGCCCGTCCTTTTCCGTCAACTTGAAAATGCAATGTGCTATCCCTTTCACGTCAACAACTAGTGATGTGACGGTGATGGTTTTGTCAATTGCGGTAAATTCGTGCTTTCGCTCGAACCATATTGTACCATTTTAAGAAATGTAAAAGATAATTGTGATTCTCTTTCATTTTTAATTGAGAATAAATAAAATTGATCTGTAAAATCTATAGTTTTAATAAGGTAGTTGGTAGTTTATCTTAGTGGGTATATGTAGTATGTAGTTTAGTTTTTAGTTAGTAGTACCATTATTGAGGTAGCATCAAAATAAGAAAATGATCATATTCTAGCAGGTTTTCAGAGCAACGCCCATGTGACATTCTCCTAGTTGCAAGCGCCATTAGTTAGTAGTATAGTTTCCATAGGCTGCGTTTGCCACCAAAGTGTATTTTTGAAATTCATGATTGATTTATTAATAATAAATGAATGATGTAATTTTTTTTAAGAAGCCAGGTGAGCAGTTAGGTCACGAGATGGACCTGATCAGGGGCGTATTTTGAAATTTGGCGCCCCGGGCCAATAAGTTTCGCCGCCCCAGAAGTTAAGGAAAAAAAACAATTTAAATAAAAAAATACATACAGATTAATAAAAAAGATTAAATTATTTGTGACGTGAAACGTTAGGTAGGTACCTAATAAACGTCTTTAAAAACCCGTAGTACGTCTTTAAAAACCGTTTAAAAACCCGTGTGGTCGGACCAAAAACCAGATGTAACGAAGTGTTACTGGCGTGGTGGCATATGTAATAAATGCTAATAATAATACCTTAAAGTATAGTTTTGATATCAGTGTATAGAAAAAAGTAGCCATTACTCGGAACTACATGTGCAGCGGACATTATACATTAGATGGCGCTGAATCTGCGCTAGAAACGGTGCATTCGGAGCTAAAATGACCCCTATTTGAAGTGTTTATTTAGTAAGTAATTACTCATCAGTCCATTAACCGATTCTGGTGAAATTTATAAAATTAAAATACGAGAGATTATAATAAGCTGTAAAGAACAAAAATAGTGGCATTTTTTACAGAAATTTTACGACTGCCGTGTGCGAAAATTAATGCACAAAACTGACGTACCTCGTATAGAAGGATGAAGCAAAAACAGTTCTTTACGATCCTTTTTAACCCTAGTAGAACATGTTCATCTCCTTAAATAATGCCTTAGAATTTACGGCCGCGGCGGCACTATAGCGGGTACAGGGCGCCTGAGACTAAGCTTAGAACGCTCTTGCATACATGGCGCATGCGGCGCTCTTTAGCTCTTTACACTGTAAGGTCGGGCAAACCTCTGACATACCTACAGGGCGTCTGCGGGGCCTTTTACACTGTAAAGTCAGGCTTCTTATTCTTACATTCAGGGCGCCTGCGGCGCCCTTTACACTATAAGCTTTGCTCGCTCTGATTTACAGGGCGCCTGCGGCGCACTCTACACTGTAATGTAAGGTCGCCCGAAGCGCGCTCTTTCATATAGGGCGCCTGCGGTGCCTTTTAGAAGTTTACACTGTGGGGTCCCTATAAGCGTCCCTAAGCTGCGTTTGCAATATTTTTTTCACGTAAACCACTGTGGCTGTGTCCCTGATACAGCCTATCCCTATTTTTTATGTTAATTTTAATTTGAGATTAACAAGAAAAAAAATAAAAAATTAAGAAGTAAAAGTTGGTTGAATGGCGCCAAAACCAACACAAAATTGCAATCGGCCAGGGGCGGCGAACGCCGCACCTGCCGCCCCTAGCAGGTTGGCGCCCCGGGCCATGGCCCGGATGGCCCTAGGGTAAATACGCCCCTGGACCTGATGATGAACTTTGAAGAAGTGCAAGGGAACTCGGTGATGGTTTGTGATAGACACATGTTGTGTGGGTTTGTTAGAATCCTCTAGGTGAGCAGTACGGTGGGGGGGCACGAGATGGACCTGATGATGAACTTTGAAGAAGTGCGAGGGAACTCGGTGTTGGTTTGTGATAGACACATGTTGTGTGGGTTTATTAGAATCCTCTAGGTGAGCAGTAAGGTGGGGGGCCACGAGCTGGACCTGATGATGAACTTTGAAGAAGTGCGAGGGAAATCGGTGTTGGTTTGTGATAGACACATGTTGTGTGGGTTTATTAGAATCCTCTAGGTGAGCAGTAAGGTCTTGGGTCACGAGATGGACCTGATGATGAACTGAAATGGACTCCAACGAAATGTGAAATTTATTACACATTTATATTATTTTATATTTGTTTATGTTATTGCCGTAACCAAACTAATTTTACACATGTGCTGGGATCATATACAAAATTGTCGCGTCGGTTTATTCGTAAACGTAGGTACTTAGATGCTTTAAATAGATTATGCATGGTTGTTTAGTATGAATTAGACTAGGAAAATAATACAGTATTTTTCATTAGCATGCATGCATTGGTGTACAGCGGCTTTTGCCTTTGTGTCAGTGACGTGGTGCCTCAACGGTACTACTGAAGAAAACAGCGTTAATAAAAACTGAATATCTGAGAGACCGAGCTTTGCACAGCAAACATAAAAAATCTAAAATGCGCGTTTTCCTAGAGTTAAAACGCCTCGCCTCCGTAAACCCCCATATAGCAAATTTCATCGAAATCGTTACAGTTTTTCTTATGTTTACAATCTTAGCTCATTAATAATATGCAAAGTAACATTTTTAAAGTACCTAATGAATGATTATATTGTATGAATATTCTGAAGTAATTAATCTGTGGACTTTATTGATAACTATTATTTTACCACAACAGATTACGGTACCATTGGTACCAGTACCACTGCAAGTAATGAACATGTCCCATCCCTACGCTTACACGTGTCAGCGCGCCACGACCAATCGCAACGCCGGGAGCACCCCTCCCGCGCCACACAGTTTGGTGATTTGCGTCGCGAACAAAATGGCCAATATTAGGTTTCTAGTCGGGTGTTCTGTGAATGGCAATTACGAACAATATATATCTTATTTTAACCCGCATTTTTTGTCAAACATCTCCTATGTTAATTTTATCACATTTATAATACTTAACTCTATTAGCGAAAGTTTTCCCAACATCTTTATTTATATATTTAATTTATATTTGTATATATATCACGTCCAGAAGTAATTTATTAATGTAATCTACCACCAGAATAATAACAACTTATCAGAAATCATCTAAACATACTTAAAAATCCTAAACGTTGCATACCGCTCTTACAATGCAGGTACGCCGCGCGACACAAAACATTTTTTTTAACAGAGTTATGAAAAAAATTTTTGACAAGTTTACTATTCTGTATAGTAGGATAACTGGGCTATTCACGGGTATTTTTTTTCTAGAGCAAATCCTCATAGTATACATTTTGTACAGGATTTTCGATTCGAAAAGATTTTTTATGAATTTTGAATTTTTCGTGTTTTTTGTATGGGTGAGTGAAAATTTAGTCACAGAAATGAATTCTTCATCCTCGAATTATACGAAAATGACACCAAACTTGATATAGTTGCGAGATGTATGCAGATATAAAGCTTAGAGTGAGGCGCGCCGGAGTCACTTTCCCCCCCCCCCTCCCTTGCCCACCTGCTGGGGGGAACCTCTTGGCAACCGGGCTTAATCAGCTCAGGTCACCCCCAGGAACACCTGTTCCAAGCGGTTTCCTTTGTCTCCAAAATGCAAGGTCCCCTTAGAAAACGGGACCTTAGATCTCCTGCTATTTTACCAGTGGTAACTACTGGGAAAAATAATCACCCACCAACTCGGTTTGGTGGTAACTACTGGGATTTTTTCCCAGTTACCAGTGGTAAAACGGGAAATAAATTCCCAGTAGTTACCACTACAAATAGAAATAGAAACACTTTATTGACAAACTGTGTACAGAAGATGAAATTTATACAAGAACATTGTCCCAACAGTTACCCGACATGGGCGTGCAATGTTTACTCACATCTACTTAATACCTATATTTACATGCAAATTAGGTATGTCTTAAACTAATTAGTTAGGTAACTGGTAAGAACTTGGTGATAACTAGTGGGAATAACCCCCGACCACCGGTTACGAGACGTCGAATAGAACGGATTATTTGTCCTCACCGATACAGAAGTGCGCGATGACCGGCAGCGCCTGGCCGGTGGCGGTGTACTTGCGCGGCACGAGGTGGCGGAAGTACAGCACGGCCGTCACCCACACCAGGCTCATGGTGAACACCTCCAGCGCCTCGATCACCGCTATCCAGGTGTAGTCGGTGCTGTACGCCAGACCTGCTCGACAACGGAGACTCAATTAATCATAATTGCTACTAGTATCGAAATGGTATCGAAGGAGCTATTGCCGACATTGCCGTTGAGTTATTTGTTAAAATAAAATATGTACAGGGGAGGGGAATACATTTTAGTTAGAAATTTTGTTCTGTTGTCCCGTTGGCGACGCCTATGTAGGTATAAGTAGATTAGGTATTTAAACTCCTATAAAGGCTCATGGTCCTAGCTATAATACTTATTCTGTTCGATGCAATTATTAAAATCATTTTAAATTGGAATGGAGCTGCATTTGTTTAGTATTTTTCAAAAATCAACTCAATTTCCTACATTCAAGGTTCAAATTTGATCAGTTTACCAGTGTATCGGAGGCAGTAGAAGGTGAAGGCCGTGATGAAGATGTTGGAGTGGCCCACGTAGTCCACGAGCGCCTCCGCCCACCACAGCGCGGGGATGGCCGGCAGCGCGCCGATCGTCACCGTCAGCCCCATCTCCGTCTCCGTGCCGTTCAGGTCCTTCACCGTCCTGGAATTATTCATTGGTATAGATTCGTGCCGCCCAATGTATATTACGATGTACATTCGGTTTCAATGGAAGATAAAACATAGTAGCTTTTCTTTTGTCTCGGATAATTTTCAAACAAATGAAATTCGACCCAATTCTAATTACAATCAGATTCAAACTTCGAAATACTTAGATGACGGCCAAAATTGTAACATGCCTATGTTGTCACTAAAGTACACACGAAGACTTTCGTACATTGACATGCATGTTCCTATCTCTATGTATCGTCTACTCACCGAGGCAGGCACGAGTGTGGAGTGTCGGGTGTGGACCCCTTAACTGCACAGCCTAGCAACGTGACCACAACGAAGAATCGAGGATAGATGACCGTCTCGTGTCATGTCCGGCCACAGTGTACAGTTTGGTCTACTCACCAAGGCACGTAGGAGTCGACGCCACACGGCGAGGATGCCCAAGTAGCATTGCAAGCTGTATATAAGCTGTATTAAAGTTTATTTGTATACTATAAGCTGTACAGTTAGGCTGTACAAAGGCTGTATAAGCGCTTATACAGCCCTTATAAGTAAAAAAAGGGCCCAAATTATACAGCCTTTGGCGTTATTAGAGCTGTAGAGTAGCTGTATAAGCAATACATAAGCTGCATAATAGCTGCATTACAGCTATATTTCGGTGTAACAGGAAACCTTAACACTACAGATAATCTCTTATAAGTACGATATAAGAATATAAGTTTTAAATGAGTTATAAGAAAGAATTACAAGAGAATAATAATCATTTAAGAAACTAAAATGTCTTAATCTTGTTCATTCGTAATATAGTAATGGCGACAATAAAGTGTTATAGTGGATGGTAAAAGTAAAAGTAAATATTATACAGGACTTGAATGGAATTTTACATTATTGGTAAGTGCGGATTATTATTTATTGTGAACCTGTGTATCTTTTCTGGCAAAATATTTACGCGCCTGCAAAATAACAAAGAGAAACCATAAGGAAAATATCAAAAATCGGTAAAGTTACTGTTTGTTTTTAAGGTTAGAGTATCAAAAATATTTATAAATATTAATTCTAAGGCTAAACAATTTATTTTAGCTGGTAATCATAACACGGCGTTAGTCTGCTAAATATTTACAAGTATTTCTTTAATTATATTTACAAGTACGTTTTTTTATTTATTGTAAAATGGCGACAATTTTTAAACAGCCTACAGGATAGTTGGAGAGCATTATAATCTTAGTAGCTGTGCTGTGTAATAAATGGAGTGTCTTTTACAGCTTTTGTAATTAAAACAGCTTTATAATAGAATATTTGTATTCGTTTGGCTGTATTTCGGTTCTCCGTACATAAGTTATAATTCTCTTTAGAGATCCGTATAACAAATAAAAAACCTGTACTGTAACTGTCATTCATTAAAAACATTCGTAAAAACTAAAAAACTAAAACTAGTGCCTACGTCAAATCATGGGATTAGTTGTCAAGCGGACCCCAGGCTCTCATGAGCCGTGGCGAAATGTCGGGATAACGCGAGGAAGAAGAAGACTGTAACTGTCATATATTCCTTTAGTTTTATAATACACTTATTTTCAGAAATCATTACACTACTATACTTATACGAGTGTAAAATTACGCCATAAGATTGTTATAAGCGACTCTATCAGTAATACAAAAAAAAGCTGTACTATAGCTGCCATTTATTCATTTGGTTTTATAATACCCTTACAGACAGAAGTTATACAAGTACTATTCTTATAGGAGAGTAAGATTACGCCATAAGAAATAGCTTTAAAACGGGGTTGACAGATACATTTGTACAGCTACAAGTGCCAAGTGATACTACAATACAGCCTGTATACAGCTTTTACGATAAAATTAGCTTGTAGTGTTTCACAACACTTAATGTTTTAAAACGGAGTTGACAGATACTTTTGTACAGCTAAAAGTGCCAAGTGTTACTACAATACAGCCTGTATACAGCTTTTACGATAGAATTAGCTTGTAGTCTCTCACAACACTTTTAGTTTTATAGTAGATTTTTTATATTCTGATAAAGCACCCCATGCTTCCGCAGAATCCTTTATAATGATTTTATACAGCTTGAGCTGTATAATGTCTGTAAAGTACCTTTTATACAGCTTAAATCTTTTCTGACACTCTTATACGTCACTTAAATCACTCTAAGTTCTTAATTGGCTGCTATATTGATGTTGCCGACACTTCCATGCTACTTGGGTGGGCGTCCACAGCATGTGTAGTATACTCACCAAGGCAGGTATTAGGAGTCGATGCCCCACAGCCGAGCAGCGTGACCACGGCGAGGATGGGCGTCCACAGCATGTGTAGTATACTCACCAAGGCACGTAGGAGTCGACGCCACACGGCGAGGATGGGCGTCCACAGCATGTGTAGTATACTCACCAAGGCAGGTATTAGGAGTCGATGCCCCACAGCCGAGCAGCGTGACCACGGCGAGGATGGGCGTCCACAGCATGTGTAGTATACTCACCAAGGCAGGTAGGAGTCGATGCCCCACAGCCGAGCAGCGTGACCACGGCGAGGATGGGCCTCCACATCATGTGTAGTATACTCACCAAGGCAGGTAGGAGTCGATGCCCCACTGCCGAGCAGCGTGACCACGGCGAGGACGGGCCTCCACATCATGTGTAGTATACTCACCAAGGCAGGTAGGAGTCGATGCCCCACTGCCGAGCAGCGTGACCACGGCGAGGATGGGCCTCCACATCATGTGTAGTATACTCACCAAGGCAGGTAGGAGTCGATGCCCCACTGCCGAGCAGCGTGACCACGGCGAGGATGGGCCTCCACATCATATGTAGTATACTCACCAAGGCAGGTAGGAGTCGATGCCCCACAGCCGAGCAGCGTGACCACGGCGAGGATGGGCGTCCACAGCATGTGTAGTATACTCACCAAGGCAGGTAGGAGTCGATGCCCCACAGCCGAGCAGCGTGACCACGGCGAGGATGGGCGTCCACAGCATGTGTAGTATACTCACCAAGGCAGGTAGGAGTCGATGCCCCACAGCCGAGCAGCGTGACCACGGCGAGGATGGGCCTCCACATCATGTGTAGTATACTCACCAAGGCAGGTAGGAGTCGATGCCCCACTGCCGAGCAGCGTGACCACGGCGAGGACGGGCCTCCACATCATGTGTAGTATACTCACCAAGGCAGGTAGGAGTCGATGCCCCACTGCCGAGCAGCGTGACCACGGCGAGGATGGGCCTCCACATCATGTGTAGTATACTCACCAAGGCAGGTAGGAGTCGATGCCCCACTGCCGAGCAGCGTGACCACGGCGAGGATGGGCCTCTACATCATGTGTAGTATACTCACCAAGGCAGGTAGGAGTCGATGCCCCACTGCCGAGCAGCGTGACCACGGCGAGGATGGGCCTCCACATCATATGTAGTATACTCACCAAGGCAGGTAGGAGTCGATGCCCCACTGCCGAGCAGCGTGACCACGGCGAGGATGGGCCTCCACATCATGTGTAGTATACTCACCAAGGCAGGTAGGAGTCGATGCCCCACTGCCGAGCAGCGTGACCACGGCGAGGATGGGCGTCCACAGCATGTGTAGTATACTCACCAAGGCAGGTAGGAGTCGATGCCCCACTGCCGAGCAGCGTGACCACGGCGAAGATGGGCGTCAACAGCATGTGTAGTATATTCACCAAGGCAGGTAGGAGTCGATGCCGCTCCACAGCACGCCGAGCAGGGTGACGACGGCGAAGATGGCGGCCGTCTCGGCGCCGTAACGCCGCACCGCGTTCATGGGCAGCGCCAGCATGCCCGTCGACGTGTGCCACCACCACTCCGGTGTCGACAGCGGCATGTTACTGCGAACAAGTGACAATTGTATTGTAACAATAACAATACTAACGACCATTGCTTGGGCGTTTTTGACTGGAACATCAAAGTAAATAGCTATTTACTTGCGGTTCTATTTATACCTACCGATGTAGTGCATAATTATTTTCCATCGTATTTTCACGGAAACGTACGAAAGTGTCTTGCTATTTCAGTGACACTCGGTACTATAAGTACCTACTGAGGTTGACTGAAGTAGCATGACAAATAGGCACGAACATTCCCGAGAAAATAGGATGGAAAACAATTATAGATAAAATGTGTAGGCACACTCGAGATATCGTTTGAAGTCGCGCCAGCTACAAGCGGGAAGATAAAGGAATTACCTAAAGAAGAAGACGCCTCTGGTCCCTGAGTCAAATCCCAGAATCGATCAAAATTATTTGCCAGAATATAGAATGTCATGTCATGTTCAAATGTCCAATGATTAATACATACAAAAGAAAAAGAAAACGTAACATCCTATCCAAAACGAGCATAAAAAAACTTGGAACGGAATATCACTATACAGGGTGTCCCAAACTTATGGGACATGAAGGGGAAGTACCTTAAATATCGTAGATAGTGTATTTTGCTCAAAGAAGACTTTATGTTATTTTTAAAAGTTAGTAATTCTGCATTCATAGATTTTCTAAAAATTACTTGCTTCGTCTGGGAATCGAACCGACTTAAATGTCAAAAAAAAATCACCCTACTTTTATGATGCCAATCGAAAGAAAACTAAAAACTAATACTAAATAAAATAAAATAAAATTAAATTAAAATACGTCTAAGAAATTGGGCCCCTTTGGCATGGTGCCGAGGTCGCTGGCAGCATTTCCCCGCTGTATTGCGAAGCTAATACGTTGAGCGTGAAAGCTGCCAGCTCTTCGGCCACCAGTGAAATCGATAAGCCTTTTTGAAAGGTCTTTAAAAAGTTGTAGGGCATTAGGGCCCCACGGGCCAAGGGTCTCAACCCCAAATGGCATAAAAATATACTCGGGGCCGAGACCCCTGTACTTATGGAATTTGAGCTTTTCGGCCGCTTTAGCCGCCGCACCTGCTTGGTGACTGGTTCCCGTGAGGTGGGAAGGGGCCAGAGCGTCAACGCAGGTAACGTCCCATACTAGCACCCTTCCCAAACTCCAAGGAACCAGGGACATACCGTCCGGTCTCTTGCCGTCGTCTCTAGCCATGCCAGTTGGCTCCAGTAGAGCTGGCACGTTGACGGATGCAAGAGACCGCCGGATTATGTCATTCAGTGCGGCGTGTCTTGAAAAGCGGCCAGCACTTTTTTGACAGGATAGCCCGTGGTGTCCTAATTCATCGACTTCACTGCCGCAGGGGCACCTGTGTGGAGCACAGACGCGGACTCCAAGCTGAAGACAGGTCGCGATGCGGAGAGTGTCCGGCGTGAGGAAGGTTCCGGTGTTCGGTGAAGGATAAGCCCGGAGCCAATCACCGGACTCCCTCGACGCCGAAGCCAGTAGTCTGGCCCGTTCGCGGCCTGTACTACGGCTTAGGAGGGAATTCACTGAACTTTGGCACATGATGTCATCCCAGCTCCTTTGACAATTTGGATGAGTTGGGAAATCCTTGTTCGGGCAAGCACTTGACCAAGCTTTCTTAGCTTCGTCCAAGCCCGCAGTCTCATAGTTTGAGGGAAGTCCCCGTAGGATTTTACCTATGAGATTTGCGGAGCTGTGGACTGAAGACAAGCTAGAAAAAATTGCTAAAAAATAATAACTCTGCTTAAGTAGGTAACATTGTATTTTAAAAGAAAGGAACAACGTGAAATTAATCATTTTATCAAATTAAAAACATACATGAAACTGACGTAGTCAATTAAGTGTGTATGGTGAATTATTTCTTCTTTTGGGGATACGTGAAAGATATGCTATACAAAAAGCGATACGAGAACGTGGGCGAGTTGCAAACAGAATTGTGCCATATCACATCGAGTGTTCACCATAAAATGATAAGAAAATCAACAGGCAGCGGACTCATTAAAAGATTGGCGATTTTCGTAAGACAAGAGGGATCACATTTTGAGCATTTAATTAATTAATTTACAAAAAAATACCTACTTAATTGACTACGGCAGTTTCATGTATGTTTTTAATTTGATTAAAATTATTAATTTCACGCTGTTCCTTTCTTTTAAAATACAATGTTACTTAAGCAGAGTTATTATTTTTTAGCTATTCTTTCGATTGGCATCATAAAAGTAGGGTGATTTTTTTTTTGACATTTAAGTCGGTTCGATTCCCAGACGAAGCAAGTAATTTTTAGAAAATCTATGAATGCAGAATTACTAACTTTTAAAAATAACATAAAGTCTTCTTTGAGCAAAATACACTATCTACGATATTTAAGGTACTTCCCCTTCATGTCCCATAAGTTTGGGACAACCTGTATATTATCAGTCATCGCGTCCGAGGCCACATCGGCTATAGACGTGAATATAGTAAGTCATTATTATTGACCAGAAGGTCAATTGACCACGTATCTTACCTATCCAACAGTAAAATAGCAGCGCCAATCAGCATGAAGACAGCGTGCATGATGAACGGCACGAGGAAGGGGTTGTCGGGCATCGCGTCGGAGGCGACGCCGGCGATGGGCGGGAAGATGGCCAGCCCGATGGTGCCGACGGCCAGCTGCCGGCCCACGTCGCCGCGCCCGATGGACGTCTCGCGCGTGGCGATCACGCACGCCGTGCCGAGCAGCGCCAACGCCGCCGTCGGCCATATGTCCGAGAGGATCCTGCGGAAATGTTCGTTAGTACCTAACAATAAGGTGAATACCAGACAATAAGACAATAAAACTCGAGTCCGGTGGATGTTTCGATTTTGGCAGGTTTCGGCATAAAAATTGCCTAATTCCATAATTAATAACCACCATAATTGTATGATTATGTTTGCATGCTAAATTATTGACGATCATAATGTAAATTCATATAGATTAGCGTAAGAATAATTTATACTGTAATTTATCATTATGAAATAAATAAACTAAACTAAACATGTATACCTACTACAATCATGTTTCGGCCGCAGGATCGGTTTCGGCTGCGCCAAAACTTGAAACCTTATGCTTTTACTTTCGGATCGCGTTCGGTTAGTTATATAAAGTAGGTACAGTAACACACAGACTTTAATGGTTGAGCCATTTAGGGTTTAGTTTACATTGGACATTTCATACTGTTAGTATTGACAACCACACTAGCCTGAACCTTAAACTGAAAATCGTAATTAGATTCCAAAAAAAGTAAGACAATGTTGCCACTTTTTACTAGCGCGTCTTGTATTTATGTAAAAATAAGTAAATAGGTAAAAGTACTTTTTTTTTAATCGTAGGAGTAAAATTACCAATAAATAAATTATCTTAGCGTGTTTATTTTTAAATAGGAATTTACTAGTTGTAATCTCCATAAACTGTAGTAATCTATCTTATGTAAATAAAATTGTGACGTGTAATGTGTAATAATATTATAAATAAATGGGTATGAGTACTATTTTACAAACAAATTATTGCAGTGGCAACATTGTCTTACTTTTTTTGGAATCTAATTACGATTTTCAGTTTAGATGGATCAACAAAAATGTTACGAGGCTATAAGCGTGCTTACCTAATACAACATTTATTTACTATGAGATGAGACAGATACCTTGACTGTACGTATTAAATATTGACACGAACAATGTGCCATATTCCTCGCTGTCGGGCACCTAGGTATAATATAAAACACATACCTTATAACAAAGTAGGTCCAGAACGTGGCGGTAGGGTCTCCAGTGTAAACCTTGCACTCCGCGTGGCCCATGACGGAGTCTTTCTCGTCGTAGGGGTCCAGGACTTGGCACCGCACGGTCGGGATGCAGTCTTCGCTGTCGGGCACGCGGCCAGGCGGCACCGTGCAGCTCGCGCCTCCTGTGTCGGGAGATACACGGTCAATGGACAAGAAAATCTATGTTATTGTTAATGTAATACGCGTACCTACATCTGTCACAGGAATAAGTTTTTTGTCAAAATTCATTTTTGATACAAGCTTTTATCGCTACTAGTCGATAACATTAAGTGTCGCAATTAGGTAACTAAAATATAAAAATGTTGAGCACTCTCGCGACGTTGTTTGGTCAGTAATCATTAAATTTATAGGTTCTGGGTTTACATTATTCACAACTTTCATAATTTATTGTTGACACTGACGCGCGCTCATTCTTTCTTCCGTGACACTGACCTACGCGGTAGGAGCAGTAGTCCGTGTTGTTGTCGTCGTACAGCTCGTCGTACGGCTGGATGGCCATGGGCACGACCATGCGCGACTTGTAGTTCATGTACACGTGGCATTGCCCGTCGATGCACAGGTGCGGCGGGTGCTCTTGGATGTCGTAGTCGTCGTCGTCAGAAACTACCTGCTGGGTACAAAAAATAGTTCATTTGTTGCGTGAATAAAGGAAATGTTTTACACTTCTTTAACTACCGGAATTTCTACACACACTACGCACTACGCCCCCTAAGAGGCTTGACAATAATGGGCCGATTTTAATTTTTTTGTATTTTTTTTATAAAAACATGATTAATATGTAAAAAAATAAATAAATAAGAATCGGTCCTACATAAACAATCTTTTGAGTTTATAGCATTGCAGTACAAAGCAAATATAACTATAACTATCAATACACAGTATTTATTCCAATAACACTAAGGTAAGGACATAACATGACACTAACCGTGAAAGTACCTACCTGTCGAGTCGTTCCGGCGATAGATATTTTTGTGAAGCCATTGAAAAAAATTGTTAGAGTCTATGCGGAAAGAGAAGAGTCGTAGAATGTATTGAATCCCATACATTTCACGACTCTTCTCTTTCCGCACAGACTATTAACGTAATTATACATGATTTACTTACAGTGAAATTGAAGTATTTGTTCCACATGTTCGGTATGTTGATGGGGGTGGAAGTGGTGGGGTACACGGTCCGCACCCACGTCATGTTGGCGTCTCCGCACCCATACTCGCACAGTCCCAGGGCCAATACGCCCCTCTAAAACAATATTATGTCATTTCACTAACGTAAATAAATAATACAGTACAACCTAATAAAATTAGAAATCTTTCCGCAGTATGATACATTAGCTGTAGGGCCTGTAGGGAAATGTTTATGTAACTCAGCGGATGACAATTCGACTGTTTTTGCGGATTTTGTACAAGCCTCTAACTAAAATATATACCTACTTAACTGTACAGTAACCATTTATATGATATGAGTATTGAGTACAATGAGTAAGTACCTATTACAAGATTTTGTAGTTTGAAAGAAATTCTAAGAATTGTTCGTCCACGTAATTTAATGGCTCCTCTTCACGTTGGGCCAACGCCAACGCCAACGAGGGACGCAGCCATGCGGTAGAATGAGATAGCTATATCACTTGCTCCCTCTAACGCATAAATGCGTCCCTCGTTGGCGTTGGCGTTGGCCCAACGTGAAGAGGAGCCATAAAGGACATCTTACCGACGAGAGACTAACGATTTATGCGGCTTATTTATTTGAAAAAAGTTATTTGTAATCATTAGGTTATCAGTAAATACTTCTGTTTAATATTTTCATAGGACGACCGTCGTCATTCTGTAGCAGGGTTATACCTTTAAATTTAGGTATTACGAGTCGCCCCAATTCCCGCGAGTAACGATTTTCGTAGAAAACGTGTAAGATGACCGGGGCAGTGTCCGCTTGGAACTGACATTTATATGCTAAAAGCATTCAGGTATATTGGTCGTTGTTATGCCCCTGTTGAGTCGTTCGATTTTAAACTTTGATACAACAGCATAAACTTCAAAAAATTTATTTGTTTATGAAGCTGAAGTCATGCCGATAATCTAAATAATAGTAAGGAAAGATACGGTTAACAACAAAGAAATAACAATTTGGATATTATAGCTAAATAATTAGCTTTATCAAGTCTTTTGCCTTTTGTACTCAGGGCCGTCTTAAACTACGCTGGGGCCCTTGGACACATAAGAATTTGGGGCCCTTTTGGAAAGTAAAGAAAGTCAATTAAACTAACATTTTTCTACTATGATCTTCTATTTATTATGAGTAATAAAATTTACTGTTATACTGTCTGTCCTTCGGGGCCCCCTAAGGACGGGGGCCCTGGGCACGGGCCCCGTGTGCCCTTATGGTAAAGACGGTACTGTTTGTACTGCGATTGGAAATAAGTAAATAAGCCTACGGCCTGGCTGATGGTACTTAAGCAATGTTAATACCTAATAATATGTGTCAACAGCGATAGGAACATTCGGTTTATTTTGGAGTTGGTCATTCTTACTACAAATTAACGTAAGGTTATCCGACTACACTTATGTTAGGTTATCGCTATTGCGCGACACAACTTCCTACCGGTTTCGATTCAAATAGATATTATTACTTTCTCGTAATTATTACGTAGGTATATATGTACCGTCAAGATAGGATAACAATTTAATTGAGTTAAAACCGAAGCCTTTGTTGTGCACGTGTGACTCCGATAGGCATGTATCTTCGGTATGCCCGAAATCAATTAAGGCTCCGTCACACAGGCGCGTTTTACGGGCGGCGCGTGAGCGGGGCGCGCCGCTTTTACATATAAAACGCTCACGCCCCGCCCGGAAAACGCGCCTGTGTGACGGAACCTTAAGGTAAGCAAATTAGATAATCGTACGTACGCACTAAAAAGGTTTCATGCATCCGCTATTGGTAGCGATCTTTCGGTGTTATTTTCATACTTCGCTGACTTGCATCAAAATGTTTTATTGTGCATGGATCTTATAGCTATTTGTCAGTATTAGTGACTTGAATTGTTCAAATTTTCTGTCCAAGCTTACCTTCTCCTCGGAAACGTAGTGGCACTGCTTGCCTTCCGAGCACTTGTCTTGCGTCACATACGCGCCGTTCTCGTCGCAAGAGAACCACACGATCGGGCGGGGAGCCTAAACAAAAATATTTATATTATTCCTGGACAGGATTCTGGCTGCAGCATGTGACGAAATTGTCAAAGCACGTCATACTCAACTTTGAAATGCTGTCTGCTTAATATGCTCATAATAATAATTATATCTCTCTCAAAAGCCCCTGCAACCAAAAGGCCACTACAAAACCGTAATAAATGACATTAAGTGACTAAATTTGTCATCATCATCACCTTCCACCACAAGCACTTGGCCTCTCCGCCTAAACCAACTTTGTACCGACTTGACACTCAAGAAAATAAAAGCTCATCAAAGTGTAACGTGCCGTAGTATCAGCATCAAACGTTATGGCTCCTCTACACGAATGGCCAACGCCGGCCAATCCAAGGGACGCAACCATGCGGTAGACTGAGATAGCAATATCACTTGCTCCCTCTAATGCATAAATGCGTCCCTTGGATTGGCCGGCGTTGGCCATTCGTGTAGAGGAGCCATTATATTTTCATAGGAATTTACTTCACGAATATGGTGGCGCTTCCAAACTCTATCTTTTACCAAGTTGGTACAAAGTTAGTTTAGCTACAGGTGTGCATTTTTAAGCAAGTTTCCAAAAAGTTGAAAGAGTTCTCAGAAAATTCAGAAACAATCACAGGAAATAGGACTTTTATTCTTTAAATGGAATATTTCGATTCCCATACAAACATATGAGAAGGTTCCGAAATTTTTAAAATGAATATTACTAACGTAATATTGATAACTTTCCGACGGTACATATAAGACACATAGCACATAGCCAATAGATCAAACCATGTTGAAGACCAGCGTCAGGTGCTACTTCAGTAGGACCCGGCATTATGCTGAGTGTTCACCTTTTTCAGTGTAGTTACAGTGTACAAGTTAGTTATAAGTCATTTATTTTTCTTTTTTTCTGTTCTGTGTATGTATTGTATAACTGTGTACGTATACTGAAATAAATGGTATTCTGGTATTCTAACTTACATTGCCTCGGTTGGTATAAGGTACGGCCAACAGTAGCGTGTAGAAGATAGCCCCAAGGATAAGACAGACGGCAGTGACGACCCGCAGCAGGCGACCGGATCCGCTGGGTCCTCCGCCGCTGGTCGCACCGCGACCAATGGATAGCCTGACGAAATAATAAGGTAATTTTTATCAAGCAAAAACTTCTGCGAGCGATAGGTACCTACTACAAATTTTATATTAAAGGAAAAATAGAAAATTGACCGCCTCTGGCAAGACCGGCTCTGTGTTTCGAAAGGTTGCAAGTTCGAGTCTTGACGGAAGCGGTGAATTTTTAAATTTTTCCTTTAATATTTTAAAATAATAGGACTACTAAAGTGCCACCAAAGTTATACGCTGTCGGTTGGATTCGGGCTTCGGCATAAAAATAATGTTTCGGCCGAACGTTCGGTTTCGGCACTAATCTGTTTATTGTAGTAAGCTCGAAATATTTATTCGAGTTGTTGAGAATGCTCATGAGTACTGATTGCAAAATTTAATTTTAACTTTTATTAAATACTAAGATAATGTTCCAAATTATAAAAAATCGGGCAAGTGCGAGTCGGACTCGCGGCCGAAGGGTTCCGTACCATATAAAAAAAAAAACAAAAAAAAAAGCAAAAAAAAAAAAACGGTCACCCATCCAAGTACTGACCACTCCCGACGTTGCTTAACTTTGGTCAAAACTCACGTATGTTGTATGGGAGCCCCATTTAAATCTTTATTTTATTCTGTTTTTAGTATTTGTTGTTATAGCGGCAACAGAAATACATCATCTGTGAAAATTTCAACTGTCTAGCTATCACGGTTCGCGAGATACAGCCTGGTGACAGACGGACGGACGGACGGACGGACGGACGGACGGACGGACGGACGGACGGACGGACGGACAGCGAAGTCTTAGTAATAGGGTCCCGTTTTACCCTTTGGGTACGGAACCCTAAAAAGCTAACGCTCTAGGAATTTGGAGGGTATTAAACTGTGAGACAGAAAGTTACTTTAAAACAACCTCTGGTGTCAATAATAATTACTATAAGGGGCTAAAAAACAACTTTTCATATCTCATGCTCTGAAAGTGGGTCGTTGTTGTTCTAAAAGGTGCGCAGAAAGTGATACGTTTATGCTCTAGCGCAGAAAAGTGGTGTACTCCTCTGGGTCCCCGTCCCACGAACAACTGGGTGGAAACAAAATGGAAAAATAGTGTCTTTATTTCCTCGCCTGGAACAATTGGTAATTGTTTAATTTTACTAATCCCACGTTGATAGTTTTTTTAATAAAAAATGATGTAAGTAAATTGTTAAAAACAAATTATTCTTGATTTCTTTCGTTGAATTCTATTTACTCGATTTCATAAGGCGGGAACCAAAAGGAATACACCAAAAAATTTTTTTTAAACCTTACACTTGCGTAAATGAGCAAAGGCAGAATCTTATACAGCCACAGTTAAACGTTTGTACGATATTAAATTGGTTTTTAAAGTTATTTAGCACTATATTCATGAAATAAAGTAAAATACAATATAATAATTTCTTATATTATTAATTAAATTGTTATTTAATATTTAAAATACTTTTATTATGTTATTACGTGGTGCGGCGCACCAAGGTCGCGGTGCGGTCCGGTAGTCTGTTGCGGCTTTAAGAATAAAATTAAAAAGTAATTAAAAAGTAAGAGGCGATCCCGCTGATTTTCATACTATAATGAACAAATCATTTTAAAATTACTGCAGTTTCTTAAAAAATGTGTGTTTTCGTAAATTATATTGCAATCTAAATGATTTTCGCTAGGGGTTATTAATCTTCACACATGTAAAGTCTCCGATTGCAAGTAAGTCCTAAGGAAAAAATCATGGCCGTAGGTCTATTGGGTACTTCAATTACTCATTTTGCGAAATTGCCTTGTCTTTTTTGGTTTCCTCGCATTCGATATGAAAAGTAGAGTGTTTAACTCGGGTGAAAGGCACCATTTCCGTCTCGGACTATTGGCGCTCTCACTGCGTTCGAGCGCCAAACTACCTCGACAGAAATGGGTGCCTTTCAACCCTTGGTTAACAATCTACTATTGCCTCCTTGTAAAACAATTAACTATTTTGCTTTGAAGCAAAAGAAATGTATGATCATTGATCTTATGAAAGTAATTTAGTAGATAAGTACACAAGCGCACCTACACAACAATGATGCAACAACATGCTCCAAACTGGTCTTAAAGACGCTATTGTTGCACAAGTACAAGCCATTGAATACTAACTTATCAATGAGATGTCCCAGAATGGCGGGTCCGAGGAGCGCCACGCACGGCGCGACGGCCGATATCAGGCGCGCCTCGCCGCGGCTCAGGCCCGCGCCGGATTCGATCATGTGCAGCGGTAGGAAAGGGAATATGCAGCCCACACCTGTAACAAACGGTTTTAGGAGTATTGAGTACATTTTATAAATAAATATTAGGGGACATCTTACGCAGATCAACCTAGCCCCGAACGAAAAGCAAAGCTTGTACTATGGGTGCTAGGCGACGATATACATAGGTACTTATACATATAGATAAATTCATACTTATATGTATATACATAGAAAACATCCATGACTCAGGAACAAATATTTGTGTTCATCACACAAATAAATGCCCTTACCGGGATTCGAACCCAGGACCACCGGCTTCACAGGCAGGGCAGGCCGGTCGGTCGTCGATATGGTTGACGAAGAGAACATTAAACAAAATTTAAGAAATTTGAACCTTATTTAATTCAATTTAAAGTACAAATTTCTTCACTCTTATATCTCGATTCTCGAGTTATTAACTTCTTCCCGTTGGTACTCTCGATTCGAGTGTAGAATTAGCATCATACCATCAGTTTTCGATCAGATCAGTTGCCATAAACTTTTAATGCCTATTATAATACTACAGGCTTATTCATCCAACTGTCAACTCAGTAGTCATAAAATAGTAATTGAATGCCTTGAACCAGATTAATAATTTTTCCATTATAAGGGTTTCCTACCTACTAAAAAAAGTTCGCAATAAATGCGTTTTTATCGCCGTAAGAAAAAAAATAACAGATATCGTGACATAAAACGGCGCAATACAGGTCGAGGTGAATGGTCCCTAAATCATTCGGTTCTTGGAGCTCCGCGCTCCATAGATGGAAGCTTGCGAGTGCTATACGGCATTATTCTGCCAGCCGAAAGAAAAAGGCAGTATAATATGGGACTTGAATGCAATCGCGATACCTTTTTATTTGAGTTGCTATATTGCGGTGCAAGTCTGTCTCGTCAATCGCTTGACCACTTTTTATCGTCGATTCGGGATAGGATTGCGACTAGTGTTAGTTAAACTCGAGTTCTTTAATCGACTCAGTTTTTCAGACTCTTATATAGGTATAATTTAAGTCCTTTTTAACTTGTTAGAGACCAGAGTCTTTTGGAGGCAAGTCCTTTTCAAAAATAATTCAAAATGCAATTCAAGTAAATTTGATGTGACACAAATCATACAATAACGCCTATTTTCTTTACTGTAATCTAAATAAAACCAGTATAAAATTGTTAACGAAGTCGGAGGACGAAAAAATACATAATGTACAGGAAATACAAATACTCAAATACTCAGGTTGGAACTTAAAAAACTCAGAATTTTTTAAGCGCCGATCCTCGTAAACCCGAGTCAAGTTCTTCAAATTTAGACTCAAAAGACTCTAGTTCCTACAGTAGATGTAAATCGTCGAGTTACAGGTCTTGTTGTTGGTCTAACATAACACGTAAGTAAGTAGGTACATTGATATTTCTATAAGTATTTTTTTCAAATACCTATACCTATACTAAACTGCCGCGACTCCATTGACATCTTTATACGCGCAACAATACACGCCACTTGCACCATCCTACTAAACCGGAGTTAACCGGTTAAACCGTTAACCCAGTGTCAAATCGTACTGGTAACCATGGTAACTCCAGGTTTAACCGGTTAACCCAGGGTTAGTGGGATGGTGCAAGTGGCCCAAGAATATGCTAAACAGGGCTAAATAGATACCTACTAAATAATAATTAGTATAGTTAAAGTTGCATTGTCATAATCATAACTATTCCAATGTAACATACAAAAGATAAAAGATAAATATTCATCCTTTTGCGGCTAGAGGAAATAATGTATTGAAATATAATCGAACCTAATACTTTGTGGATATGGCTATTATGACTGATGCCCTGTTAATTAAATTCAATTTTATTAGTTGAAATGATATCGCCAGTAGCTTGAATGAGTGTACCTAGGCCAAGGATGACTGTACAGCTATTTATAGTGGTTGAGGACCTATAAAAACCTAATGGAGTCACCGAGTCATGGTCCATTTAACGGCACGTGATCTTTTTTGTTCGCGGGTAAAAATGATCTTTGAAAGGAATAATGTAATTTATTCTACATTAATTTGCGACAAAGAGACAGTACATTGTCAAGGCGTTACGTAGAGTGTGCAGGTAGGTATTCAGATATGTTTAAGCATCTTGTCCACTCCGATATATCTGATAGCGACCGTATACAAAAAGCGAGGATTCGGGTTCGGGCCTGGGTATAGTCAGCCAAGAAAGTGGTTTACCACTTTTCGACTCTATCATCTAATTGATAGAGTCGAAAAGTGGTAAACCACTTTCTTGGCTGACCGTACAAAAGGGTGTGCGCTCAGCGGTTGGTTATCTGGTATTCCTATTTGTCAATGTCACGCATCATAAGCACGTTCCCTTAGGGCTTAGGGAATACACCAAAAGAATTAATATATTTTTACTTCTCATTCTTGTAATGTTCCTCTTCATGTTAGTTTGCATGAAAATGCTTCTTAATGATCTCCAGTGCATAAAGTAAAATGTTCTATAGGTACCCTATACCCCAATTAGGCAATTACCCATTAACTACCCGTTGACGTACCTAGCAATTATACTCTAAACCAGCGGTCGGCAACCTTTTAGCAGCCAAGGGCCACATAGTAGTTAACGAAGTTGACGAGGGCCGCACTTTGTTAATATTTATGACTTTATCAGACATTGTCGTTTATCAATATTACGTACAAAATAGCCAGAGAGGCTCGCGGGCCTCAAATGATAGGTTCGCGGGCCGCATGCGGCCCGTGGCCCGGCTGTTGCGGGCCGCTGCTCTAAACCGTCCATACTCCCACCGGGTAACGGTGAGATATATTTTTGACCCGAATTAAACACACAACATTTATGAAATTAGGAATATGAAAATTCCTCTATATCGACGTGAAGAGCAGTATATATAACTCTAGCAGAAATGCCCATTTTATCCCCAATCTATATCGGCCCTTCACTCGAGACAAATAACTTGTCTCGGATAAAATGAGTTGCTTTTATGCTTTGGTTGTACAATTTACAATTTACTCTACCATTGCTCTACCAGTATAAAGTTTATTTTCTTGCTTGCTAATATAATTCCTTTAGTTAACCTAAAACAACGGAAGAAAAATATAACATAATAAACTTACCTACACAATACAAAAACTTAACAGGTAACATTTTTTGCTGAGATCAATCAATGGGCAAAATGCCTAAAAGGCTGGCTATATTGCCTCGTTGAATAGCTATACTTTATTATTCTCTGTGTGATGGCTCCTCTACACGATGGGCCAACGCCGGCCACTCCAATGGCTCCTCTTCACGTTGGGCCAACGCCAACGCCAACGAGGGACGCAGCTATGCGGTAGAATGAGATAGCAATATCACTTGCTCCCTCTAACGCATAAATGCCTCCCTCGTTGGCGTTGGCGTTGGCCCAACGTGAAGAGGAGCCACAAGGGACGCATTTATGCGTTAGAGGGAGCAAGTGATATTGCTATCTTATTCTACCGCATTGCTGCGTCCCTTGGAGTGGCCGGCGTTGGCCCATCGTGTAGAGGAGCCATGAAATAGTGGCCAGCCCAGCCCTCTATAGTTCGTTTTAGGGATCCAAAAGACTCGAGCCCTGTGAGCCTTTTTTTAGGGCTCGCCTTATTTCTTGACGCCTAAAAGGCTAAAAGCCTCTTTTATTTCATTAGTAAAATAGGCTTTTAGCCTTTTAGGCGTCAAGAGATGAGGCGAGCCCTAAAAAAAGAGCTAACAGGGCTTTAGTCTTTTGGATCACTAGTTCGTTTTTTTAGCATTAGAATTAAGGTAAACAATCTTGATGTGTCTTTTAATTGAAAAACACACTTTAAAAATAAGTTACGGCAAAATTGTAACAATTATGAATCTAATACGATCATTTATATTCTTCTGCTTTTATAAGTAATAGTTAGTGATTTTTAAAAAGCGTTTTTCAATTAACCTCGTGCCGCCCACCATACAAAATTATAGCCAAGGAAGTTAGAATCTTGTTGTATTTTCAATTAGGTTGAAATTAATTTGTTCAAAAGTTTTACGAGACAAATGAAATACTACATACTTTGTATTTAATTAAGGTTGACATTCCATCGAAACTGAGTGTACATCCTAATGTAAGTACATTGGGCGGCACGAGGTTAAAAGACATGTCAAGATCGCTCACCTTCTTGCAAGTTCTTTCTAATGCTAAAAAAACGAACTATAGTCACCAGAAGCCATTCAAAATCGAGTTATTTGCTAGAAAACAGAAGAACCCAATTTAGTTCGTTGAGGTTCGAGTTACCTGCTAGAAAACAGAAGAGCACGCATTTTAGCGTGCCGAGGTTCTTGTTGTCCAGTTCCTTCATGTTGGCAGATTTCTAACGCGCGTCAGGCCAAGCGACTCCCCGCTAACATCTTGCATCTGTAACCGGAAAAGGCGCGTCAATGAAAGCGTGTCTTCTATGAAAGTGGGTAATAGTAATAATTCAACTTAGTAGGCTATTTTATTAACGGACAAATGTCGTAATGAAGTATATTTTTTACATTAAGTTAGTACCTATATAAGTATCTACCTACTTAATAGAGACACCTATAGTGTTCCGTCATAATTAAAATTAAGTAGGTATTGACAGTATTGTGATGAAGATTTGAGTGGGTAATTACTTGCTGATTTAAAATCGCAGAAATAGCAAAAAGTTGTTTCGTCAAGCTTTTTCGTAAATGACCGCTGGCCACTAGTGCTTCTTACTTTTATTTATTTAATGAAATATCCAATATCTGAAAAAAAAACTGGCAAGACACGAACTGAAACTTATCAGTATTATACGACCAAAGCGGTGGTAAATAATTTGCATAGCTGTCAGGAAGCACTCACATATAGGTACGTGTATGACTCACTTTACATTATGTCACGTTACTTCATAACCGCGCTATATCTCGGACACGTTTCTTTATTTACATGACCCACCCACGTGCTATTGTCGCTACCAAATAACAAGCTAACCGTAATGTTTGTCTTGTATTGAGCCGAATGTTGCTCTAAAATATAAATATCAATTCCATCATTACCATCCGTTCCGTCAGGTATTATACATAAAATATGAAGATTAATGGACAATAAGCTTGCTCGCCCGACCGCGCGTACCAACTTACTGGCCAATTCACCTACTGTCAGGGCGATATTAATATTAAATGAAGTATCTACTAAAGTAGACTTATTTAACTGCACCTTGACTGAGTTCACAGAAGCTACAAGCCGCCAACTATGTTATTTGTGATATTGTAATTTTTTTTGTGTTGTTAAAAATTGTTAATTATGTTTAGTTTTTTATAAATATGTAATATTTATTACGCGTTGGACTATATAGTCTGTAAGTGATATGTATTAATTTAAATAATAAAAAAAAAAAGTTTGCGGGTAAAATTATCCAAACACAGTGGACCTTTTAACCTAACAATAATACCTTTCACCCTCTATAGTGGGCAGCGGCAGCCTAATAAGGGTTGTAATTAAACATATTTAGGTACCTATATTTATGTTTGTTTACACTTAGGTGTGGTTTTGTTTTATATGGATGTTTGTCAGAAACAAAATTAAAAGATAAAAGATAAAAAATAGTTTATTCAAGTAGGCATATTACAATGCGCTTATGAACGTCAAATAAACCTTTACCGGCTCCAACCGTCGGTTAAGAATGGATTGATTGATTAATTTATTTCTCCCTTCGGAAGCTCAGTTAAGACATTCATCCTACATAATATATAGAATAGCTATAGGTAACTAGGTATAAAGTATACTAGTGGCTCTGAGAGCTGTAGACCTCGCGAGCATATCTTATTGGGCACGATGAAATTATAGTAAAAAATTCACAGATTTCGTGCCTCACACGACTATCGAGCACATTGGAAATGAATCTACGGAATTCGAAAAAATATTGTCGCTGAGCGACGAGAAAGTCTGGATAAGGAAAAAGTTACAAAATAAAACTACAACGTTGAATGATAATTATTTTATTCTTAGACTAACACAAGTATCCTGGACATAACGCATGTGAACAAACAAATTGCAAAATTTCCACACGCGTATCGAAGTTTGAATAATTGTCGCCGTGGCGCATAAGTATAGGTACATATTTCATTTTTCGATTAATAAGCAGGATATATTAATGTTCAAAGTACAAGAAAATTATTACACGGCAAATCCGTAGTCAACTCGAGAAGTGGTAGCCACATCGCCGTTATCGTCACTCGAGTCTTGATCGGCAGCGGCCCATTTGCTGCAAGATATGAAATTTTCTTGACAGCAGTTTGACGCGACGAGAGATGACCATAACAGCGTTTGTCTATGTTGCACCAAACCTGAGTTCCAATAGGTACTACCAGGGTTCAGCATCAGCTATCTTGGGTAATGCTCTACCATGTGATCATCATGACGAATCGGGTGTCCAAAACAGCGCGTGCCTATGTTGCACCAAACCTGAGTTCCGCTAGGTACAACCAGGGTTCAGCATCAGCTCTATCTTGGGTACTACTCTCCTAAGTGCTCATCAAGACGAGTCGGATGAGCAAAACAGCGTGGGCCTATGTTGCAACAAACCTGAGTTCCTTTAGGTACAGCCAGGGTTCAGCATCAGCTCTATCTTGGGTACTACTCTCCTAAGTGCTCATCGAGACGAGTCCGATGACCAAAACAGCGTGTGCTTATATTGTATTAAACCCGAGCTCCACTAGGTACTGCCAGGGTTCAGCATCAGCTATCTGCTAGCAGCCGCCAGCAACATGTTGAGGTGAGACCATTTCGTGGCACTTTTTCTTTTTTATGTTTCTCTGTATAAGTTTTTATTTTGTGTTTGTGCTCACGAATAAAATTATTTCTCCCTCTCCCTCTCCCTCTCCCTCTCCCTCTCCCTATCGATAATTCACAACAAACACCGATAACGAACTCTGCGAAACATGAAGTCATAAATGTCATGTGAAAAATGTCGTTCTGACTTTTTGACTATTTTAAGGTTAGGCTACAGGGCAAACCCTTAACCCGATCGTCTTTGTTTTAGGCTCAAATTGTAGCTGACTAAATTGTCCAGAGCCGTTTTTCTCAAATTTTTGATATCATTCTTCGTTTCCAAATTATCGAGCACCAAAATAAAAAATTCGGAAAAAATTGAATTTTATTTTCACTATTTCGACCATAACTTTTTTTGTTTTTGACTTTCTCGAATAATTATTTTTGCACCTTACAGCTCTCGGGATTATGCGTCTTTTGAGCCTATTTTTTAATATCATATCTTCACAACTTTCCGAGTTATAAGGGGATCGCACTTTTTCGTGAAATCGGACCCTATACTGGAGCGAACGAAAAGACATTTCCAATGTCAAAAAAAAATACGAAACGTGCAAAAAAAATACAAAAAGTTATATCCCAGCATATAATTACTGGGGGTCGAACCCAGACCTTCTGTGCATACAAAAAAAGCGAACGTTTGCAAAATACGCCACGATGGTTCTTACTTAAGGTGACGAAATTTAGCTACTCATTCTCAAGTAAAAACTAAATATCTTAATACCTCCAAAACCAGCGTAATAAAATTTCTGAATTTTTGGCCATTTAATCTGTAAACATGTCTCAAAAAGAATACACTCTTATGATACCGATACGACTATTTGTTTAAGCGCGAGCTATCACAACTTTTCCATTTTGAAAAATTTCCAAAAACTGGCTCGACAATATTTTTTTATCTAAGCATAGAATTCGGTTACAAAATTTCACGAGAATCGGTTAAGAATTGCGACCCGTAGAGGAGAACATCCGGACATACAAAAGCAAAATGCCCGAGTCAAAACGTAGACCTTCGCTACGCTTCGGTCAATAAACTCTTTCCCAAGATCCCAAGGAATAGTGAATCCCACCAAAAACATTTCATGTAAAGTGTTGCCAAGACTAGGCGCATAAAGCTTTTACACTAAAACGTTATCAGATCCCGTAGTAGGTACCAAGACTTTTACTCTGTAAGTCCTAACTTTATAAGCTCTAAATGTATAAAGCCAACATCTTGGTCAAACAGTACGGCTTGGCCGTATATGTATAAGTTACTTTATGGTTTAGTAGGTGCACTAGTGCTGCACTCTGGCGGCAGAACATTGCAGCAATACTCCCTATTGTATATATTACAAATTGTATGTTTCTAGAAATTTAAAAAAATGATTCACGATGAATTCTGTGTTCTCGTGTTTTTTGATTCAGTTTATGGAAAATTTACAAAATGACGGAGTCATTGTATTTAGATCAGCGCCTAAAGAAGTAGCGGTTTCGATATCATTAGACATTTTCAGGGTTCCGTACCCAAAGAGTAAAAACGGGACCCCTCTTACTAAGACTCCGCTGTCCGTCTGTCCGTCTGTCTGTCTGTCCGTCCGTCCGTCCGTCCGTCCGTCCGTCCGTCCATCCGTCCGTCCGTCCGTCCGTCCGTCCGTCCATCCGTCCGTCCGTCTGTCTGTCACCAGGCTGTATTTCATGACCCGTGATAACAGTTGAAATTTTCAATTTTTTCACAGATGATGTATTTCTGTTGCCGCTATAACAACAAATAGGTACTAAAAACAGAATATAATAAATATTTAAGTGGGGCTCCCATACAACAAACGTATTTTTTTACCTTTTTTTGCGTAATGGTACGGAACCCTTCGAGCGCGGCGAGTCCGATTTGCACTTGGCCGGTTATTTTTAAAATTAAAATTTGTACTATTCTGTATTGACCAAGCGAGTGCGAAGTGCGAGCTAAGCGTAACCGTTTCAGTTCGGCAAAAATATTTTCTTGTCTCCGGCTGTTCTCCTGTACAAGGTATTCTTTTCGAGCGATCATCATCTTGGTGACACTTTTTGATATTTAACAAATTTAACACATATCAGTGAAAGAATAAGGATCAAAGTTAAATGGCGTTCTAAAAGTTTTAAACATCTGTCGAAAGATGGCAGTAAATTCACTATGACAATCCGCCTCTATTTCAAATTCGCTTTGTAGAGAAAGTAAGGTTTTGAAAAGTTTACGACAAGAAACAGTGCCAATATAGAGGGCGCTACTTGGCTGGTTTACGTGAAGCTGGTTCAAATCTGAACTTCGAAAACTTTATGGATTTTTTTATTGTGTTTTCTTTATTAGCACTCCGATCACTGCTCCCACACAAAATTTCACGATTCTAGTACTTCAGGAACCAATGTTTTCAGGTTTACGGCAAATTTTAGGTACCCCCATTTCAAGGGGTTGCAGGGCGAAAGTTACAGATTTTTCATCACCATATGTGTTAGCATACAGACCTATCATTACATGCCAAATTTCAGCCTTCTAGGTCTTCAGGAAGTAGTCTGTATTTACTATGACACGAATTTCATAGGGTTCGGACAGTGAAAATTAAAGAATCTATAAAATTTTAAGTATAATAGGTAGCCTAATAAAACTTGGTGTTTTTGATAAGTTTACTAACGCCATGGTATCAGCATGGTATACTAAAAATTTCAGCCCTCTAGCATCATCCAAGCCGAAACTACGAGGGTTCGAAAATACGACGAAACGTGCCGAGAAAAGATATGCACTGCCTTTTGCCCTTTGTCTCGTCTTGGCGGGGGCACGGCCGTGCCCCCAGATAGCTAAGTAATTCATTTAATTGTTGCTTAGCGGCCTCAAGGGCAAAATAATTGACAGTTAATTTTTGTCACGCTATTTGACAAGATCATAAAGATGTTATTAGCTCCACATAAAATATAGACGTTTTAAACAATTTGCCGACGTATTTAGCTACATGCGTGAAATTTTTGAGGATGTCAATCGATTCGACTTCCCGTGAGATTTAATTTTTTCTAATAAATGTAATTGTACGCCAGAAATTTCTAAATTGCGAAAATTAATGAGGCGCGCGCACCGCGGTTAAAAACGCCCCATTCGAAAAGCACTTGGCCTGTGATTGTGACGTCAGAAGGGCAATAAACAAATATGTTTCAAATTTAAGATTTTAAAGAACAGTTTACTACCTATTTTATTTACGACAAACAAACGCAGAGTATACTCTTACAGGACTAAGTAGTTTAACAGCCGACCTCCCACCTACTCTGATACCAAGCAAACGCAAGCTATTTCTCAGTTCATAAGAAATGATCTCAGCTAATCTTAGACATGAGACTAATACGCGACTCGCACAATAAGTAGAAAATGTGCCGTGCCTACTCTAAAACCCAGATATTTGGGGTCAGTCCCACTATAATTATAGTTACAGAATGTTCAACATTTACGTCGCTGACGGCTGGTCTTTTAATAAAGGGTATCGGCCACTTTATCTGGGTTACGTTCGAGTAAACATAAACATTTAGGGACGATCCGAGACTTTCACATTAATAGAATTCGAGCTGATGGCCGCGTCAGCCAACTCAGTAACAACTCAGTAATAACATCTATTGATAGAATTGAACGGATCGATAAGATGCGACTGAAATTGACACACATAGTTGCCTATATCTTCACTACCTTGGAAAATGTATATCTAGTACCTACACTACCTACTACAAACTAAAAGAAAAATGTGGAGACAAATGTGTGCTGATACTTCGTGTCAACTATAAATAGCAGTAGGTAAATGTAATACCTATGTCAGATATCTGCGATTATTTTTTCATAACAATGACAATCGATATTTCTCATGACCTACTATTTCGCTTCCATCTATGTATTACATATTAGGTAGAGCAAGAAAACCTACTTAAATACTCATTTTGTGCGTGTGGAAAATACTTAAATGCAGTTAGATAGGCACCTTTGCACAGGTTTACCGATAAGGTAAGCAACTGTTGCAACCTTTAACATAATGTTGTTTACATAGATATGTACACCTTGATATGCATTTCTGAACTCTAGTGAGTTAATATCAAATATATGTATATGTATATATGTTAACAAAATAATGTTCATCTGTATTAACATATTAGTTAAAACCAACTTCCCTTGCGCTTGACGCAAACAAGTAAGGTATGTTATGCCTAGTTTTTTTATATTTAGTGTTATGGAGTATGACGCAATAGGAATTTTTAGGTACCTACCTAAGATATCAGAACATTGTTTTGTTTTTGTCCGTGTCAAATGATTGGTAGACACTGAGGTAATCAATGCTCAGTAAATACCTTTTCATCACACTTGCTCGAAAAAGATCTTATTTCATGCAGGTGTACTGAAGGACAAACGCCTATATTGTTCCCGCGGGAGTTATAGATTCTGAAAAAAAAAGCTATTACTCACGAGTGAGTTATGGCTTTTTTTTTAATTACCTATGTCACTAATTTATACGAAAAAAGTAGTTTTACATTGAAAATACTGACGTTTATAAATTATTTTTTATGTGTATGTTTAAAAATATTTAATTTGATTAATTTAATGTACTATTTCGGTGGTTCTCCTTATCCGAATTTCATACAATTGTATTTACGGATTTTCTCTTAATAAGTTGATTTTCCGCACTTTAAACCTTGATATTTAGGTAATATGGATCGTTTGTGTCTGGCGAAATGAAAAATAACGACCAGTTATTCAATAATATATTATTAAAAAATTGAGAAAATTTTGCTCAACTCTGGTTTGTGTGAGTTACCTTTACACTATCCATGTCAAACAAGATGGCGAAATTAAGTAATATAAATTATGTAAAATAGGCGGACTATGCCTAATGGCATTCTCTACCAGTCAACCATATCGACGACCGGTCTGGCCTAGTCGGTAGTGACCCTCTGCCTATGAAGCTGATGGTCCTGGGTTCGAATCCCGGTATACCTACGCATTTTTTTGTGTGTAACTTGTACATAGGTACCTCAGTCATAATATGTCATCGTTGTCTTATTATTATTACGCTGCACAAACTTCTTCAATGATATACTTGTAGTAGGCGTATAATCATACAGCCTCTGGCCATGTTAAGTATTCAGAGTAAAAAGTTAAAATTTCTCAACGAGAATTCAAAATTTTGTATCAGATTTCTGAACGCATAGTCGCGCCCCCGCGCGCGCGCCGCTTCTGTCGCCCTCATTGACGTTTTTCATCAGCCGCGGCCATTACGTCCTATTAAAATAAAAAAGTGTTTTTATTAAAATAAAGGACGAAATATGTAAAGAAGAAAATAAAATAGTATTACCTTATCTATATATATTGCGGAATAGAAGAAAAAATAAGAAGATTGGAGAAGATTCAAGAGCATACGCGTTCAAATCCAAATGCGGCGTCCTTTCGTTGATAAAGACCCAGACGCGTTACATACCGATCGATGGATCGTGGTGTTGAACCTATTCTAGGTCTGTAATTCTGCATCATCTAGATCCCTATCTCCACCAGCGGCGTCGAGAAGTAGATATAGCTCGGTATCCAGATGTAAGCCTCGCTCTCCAATAGTGCCAGCATTCGGTTAATTATTTAATACACATAATATTCCGAAAAGGAACATTAATTATAATCAGGTAACAAATATGATTTGTTTATGTTATTTCTATCTGGTGTTAGTGCTGTGCGTTGGAGTGTTATAACTAGCCAACTGGTTGCTGACTGTACTTGGTTATGATGTGCATATGCATTCTGGAGTGCTATTCTCTGTTTCTAACTGCATAAAATGGCTGTGCTAATCATTTTGGAGTGTTAATCTAGACATCTCTGTTTGATATTGGCGCTTGGCAACCTTGGCGTACTACACTAGGTGCGTTCACTGCCAGCAGCCAGGGGATATTGTCACATATTCCTTGCCAACAGCACTGAGACATTGCTCATGTCCTACCTGATAATAGGGTGCATTATAAGCCACCTACAAGTCTTGCTAGATAAACTTACCTACTGGGTTTTGTGGCGTGTTCGACTAGACACCGCTCTTAACCAAATGAGTTAATCATGTGGTATGCCGGATTAGGCCGTCTCTTGATATATACTCATCTTCAAGTAGGTGAAATTAAGTAGGTACTTATTCTAATGTCAGCAAGCGAAGAATTAAGCAAACCTTGACATTGTCGGAGGGAGGCACCAGAATTTTGGATATTATAGGAAAAATCCTTATAGGATAGTGTTGTTGTTTGATTACAGATAAATAATTAAGAACATTATAAAAGAAGTATGACCCAGACAAGATTACAAAAGACTACTCTGCGCTGTAACAAATTATTGGTCCTCCGAAGATGTCCAGAGACTTAAGCTGCAGCTGGCGAGATTCTTGCCAGTGGGGAACGAGGCTAAGTATTGAAATGATACAAAATAAAGTTTCCTGTTCTCTAACTGTGATGATTTAGCTCTCAAAAATTGTGTACTGTACCAGCTATAAGAAGGTATTGTCACTTTTAAGTGATTCTGTTCATTTTTTGAAATTAAATACTGAATAATAATAAATGGCATAAGAGGTTTATTAAATCTTTTAAACATGCTGTTGACAAGTGATTTTTTAGGAAAATCTAGCAGAAAAACTTTAATCTCCAGCAGCCCAGCCCGTAAGCCTGGCACTTTAAACTTCAAAGGCTCAACTACCAATCATATTTTCTAACGTATGATTTGCTGTTGTATTTGTTTCATACAAAAAAGTATTTATTAAACATAATAATTTACAAAAACCCCTGGTCAAAAGCAAGGAAGAGGAAGCGGAGCAAGACTTTCCTCTCTGCATTCACAATGTGGTCGCACACAGCGCCACCACAACAGCCTGTGTTCATTTAGAACAAATTCTTAAAAGCTGTGGTTTACTTTTTTCACATACAAGGATTTTGTCCGGGCTATCTCATACAAAGTTCCTTTTTTATCTGTGCCAACACCTACAAGTATTCCGAAATATGATCACTTCTGTGAAATTGATAGTCGAATACTAGAAAAATATGTGACTGTGGTATATACTGTATGTACAAATATATGCCTATGATGACCTTATAAAATAATGTTCACTTTATATGTACAGCAAGGCAAGATCCATATATTAACATAAGCACATTTAGGTAGTGCAACTGAGCGGTTTTAAGTTAACAAGATATTAGAATTGCCAGAAACTAAGAACACAAAATTGTTAAATGAGCACTAGCACCAAGATGTTTTTACTTGATTTCTTGAATGTAAAAAACATATCTGTTTCATGTG
Source organism: Cydia splendana (assembly GCF_910591565.1). Taxonomy (NCBI): domain Eukaryota; kingdom Metazoa; phylum Arthropoda; class Insecta; order Lepidoptera; family Tortricidae; genus Cydia; species Cydia splendana. The sequence goes on from NC_085962.1 coordinate 20,876,952, forward strand.
GAAAGATGAGATTTCAGTTTTTAGTCCTAACATACCTAGACTATTAAACTAGATATCTCTCTAGCTAGATATATGTGCCAGACCTTTCATGAAGTGTTTAAAATCACATACACACACACTGTTTAGATGATAGATATATCTATTGTTGATACTCCTTATAACAACTTATAAACATTAAAACATTATAACAAATGTTATACTATGTATGTACTTATACGGGATATACTTAATTATAGTCTTGGTACCATTACCTATGTGGAGTTATAATCAAATGGAACTAGCTCCTTAGTACCTCAGAAAGCTGGCTACTATATATATTTATTTCTTTACGTTAATCAAAAGATAAAGCCCTTTATAAAGTGGTACATTGCTAATACAAACTGGTTGTTTGTATAGTTATAGTATAAGTTTGGCTAATGAATATGGCTATGTGTATGTTTACACAAAAGCTTTAAGGGTTAAAGAGCTGAAAAGACAAAAATACATACTTATACTAAATTCAATATATTTTAAGGAAACCTAGTGTGACATTTTTTGGTGGCTCATTAAAATAAAGATTTATAAATATACTTTCTGCAGATATTTACTTACTTACAGTAACAGTTTATTGACACGCTGGGGCGGCCGATTAGAAATGAGTTAGCTGTTGGATTATGGAAGGAGTCAAAAAGAATATATATATTACATTAAATTTGTTCAGCTTATGTCTTTTATGTTTAAAGACTTTCTTTCCGGTTTACCAGATTATGGGATGCTTCTGAGAGAAGACAACACAGCTATCGCAATTATTTATATACCGAATAGTTGAAATTAAATCCTGTATTTTTGATGTCTAGGAACATTTTGCAGTGGTGCGAAAAAAGACATTACAATATTCTACTTAAATGATATATTTGTGCTATAAATGTTATAAGTTGATTAAGTGATAACTTGGGATTTTAGAGTTTTAATACAAATTAAATTTGAAATGTCTTGCAACATTTTGGAACTTCATATACCTACCGAGTTATTGGTAGCCGTTCAGATGAAATATGTGAACGTTATACATATAGCCTGGTGAAGTAACCCAGATGTTTTTTCTACATAAGTAGATGCTTTCACATTTTCATGAATATAAAAAATATTCTATCTATGCTTTCCTTTCATTTGAAATGAAATCTAAGGTATTAAAGTTATAGGAAAACCAGAAGGCACGGTCACTGAAACTACTCAGTTTTACAAAATATTTATGAGTATATGTTACATATAATTGTATAGATTAGAGCCCCAGCTCTCAATTAAATAAACTTTCTATTAACCAGTTTCAAGTTTCAACAGCGTCTTATTCTGGTTACCCCAGTGTTATCCGGGGAGTGCACTGGGGTTCAGCCATCTCTGAACGAGCAGGGAAGAGGACCAGGAGACAGGAGGAACTTCTGATTGGTGAGGCCAACAGTATGGTGCAATCCCTTGCGCCCAACACCGCCAAGCAGCATGATGCCTAAACACTTGAAATACTGGTGTATGTTTTGTGAAAATAATTACATTAATTATTTTATGGTATCTGTTCCAGAAGTGCTTGCCGTTTTAATAGCATTACTTATGCTAGGTATAGAAGTGTAATTTTCTGTAAATCTGTTCTTGGGTTTTTATTGGGGAATAGGCTCTCCTCAAATGATACAATTGAACATTTTAGGAAGAACGTTTTTTAGATTACACCCACCTCAACATTAAAGTGTGAGCTGATACCTTAATCAGTCTTAAATTACTTATCAACAATGTCACCAACTAATGAAAATCTTTCATTAGGTACAGACAGAAAAAGTAAAAAATTACTTTATTTCTTTTATTAGCCATTGTGATTGTACACAACGTGCAAACCCTGTAATTGATAAAATATGAAACTTTATTCTGATTTTTGATAAAGACCTTTATGGCTTTATAAATTACAGTAACCTTTGCTACCTTCAAAATTAAATTTTCAGGATAAAACTAAATTGAAATTGAGTAAGGTTGCTTAAGCCAAACATTGGTTAGCTATATATAAATGAATGATAATATTCGTGATGGTAGATTGACTTCAAAAACCTCATGCAAAATTGCATGTTAACTCCTAAATTATATACATCTCAAGCAGTAAATTCCATGTCTATTTCATAGAAAAAATCTCTTCCCAAACGATTTGTAAATGGACTAAGTCCTACTCTTAAAAAGTAGTGGTGTTGATATTTTTTAATCTCACCACTCATTTAACCCATTGTGCGCAGCCTGACAAGGCTGCTCAGGCTGACAAAGCAAAATCCTTTAGCAGTTAATATTGATGGAAGAAAAACATTACACTTCTAATAATTTTGCTTAATTTCATAATCATAGTTCCATCTAATTCTAATACTTATATAAAGATATATCCTTACTATCTAGTCAATGAGAAAATAAGTGTTACTAAAGGTTGTAAGCAGCAACACACTGTCAAGAGTTGCTTATAGTTGTTGAATTCGTTAAAAATTGCATCTCATGCTAACATTTGATTTCTTTGATAGTCCTATAATAATTGAGTTTTAAGTGGTACTTGGTGGTACTAATGAAATACCTATTAATAAGAAACAAATTCATTTTGTTTCAATTATCATATGACAGGCAGTTTGATGAAATAATGATCTCTATATCTATAATGATCACTAGATCTCTAAATAATGTTGTTAACTAAATATACATATTGAAAATAGTTGATGATAACTAAATACCTATTATAAAAATGAAATCATAAATCATTGTTAATCATTGATTTCATTATTGTAATACAAAGCCAAAACAAACTTTGAATACTTATCTCTAAACATCTACAAGTATATCATTGAAGAAGTTTGTGCAGCGTAATAATAATTGGAAATTAAACGAACTTACCTGTAAGTGAAGTTCTATTTCAATTATATTAGCTGCACAAACTTCGAAATGATAATCCCTCCCGCCCAGTACCCGCGTTGTCCTGAGACAACCAGGGATTTTAATAGTGAAAAATCCCTGTCAAAGTTTAAGATAATATTGGCTTTGCTGAATTGCGGGCCAAGCTGTCATATCAGTTGGCACATTCACTGCCAGCGCGAGCTACGAGCGAAGCTGATAATATGCGTTTTTTCCGCTTTGTAGCGACAAGCGCCTATAAGACGAGAACCTGCCTAGGTAGCGGGTCAATGGCAGTGAAAGTATTATGTCTTGGCTTGTTACTCTAAACTAAATGAGGGCGACAGAAGCGGCGCGCGCGCGGGGGCGCGACTATGCGTTCAGAAATCTGATACAAAATTTTGAATTCTCGTTGAGAAATTTTAACTTTTTACTCTGAATACTTAACATGGCCAGAGGCTGTATGATTATACGCCTACTACAAGTATATCATTTCGAAGTTTGTGCAGCTAATATAATTGAAATAGAACTTCACTTACAGGTAAGTTCGTTTAATTTCCAAGTATACCCACAACACGCCTTCTTGAGCTTACCGTGGGGCTTTGTCAATTTGTGTAAAAATGTCCTATAATACCTATTTATTTTTATTTTTTTTATTATTTAATATAAGTATCGGGCTAGAAACAGACATAAAAATTTAAAATGGTGCAAGGAAAAAACGTAGTAGGTTAGGTTTATCTACCTCATGAATATCTATTCGCATGTCAGCGCACAGTTAACTGCATGCTAAATAAGTTGATTTATAGCCTTGGCCGACTCTACGACCCTATATTTTTTACACCTATAATTATAATTAAGTCAATATGTATAATATACACAATGCGTATACATATAGTGCCAAACAATCGAAAATTTAGGCTTGAAAATGGAAATGAACTCTCCAACGCTTGCATACGACTGACAGTGCGCAGCGAGCGTGACGAAACGACGAGGGGTACGGTGCACAAATATAATGAGCAACTCTTGCCTACGCCTCTTTACCCGATAATAATTTAATTTAGACGGGCTTCGTCCAAAATAAATTAAAGTAAAATCACTTTCAAATACATGCAAAAAACTTTCAAAGTAGGTAATCATATCGATAACTTAAGGGGCTACCGCGAAAACCGAAATTCGCAAATTGCGGGGATCTTACTCTTTTACTCCAATGAAGGCGTAATTAGAGTGACAGAGAAAAATGCCCGCAATTGACGATTTTCGGTATTGGCGGTAGCCCTATTAGCTATAATTTTTTTAAGGATGGCAAATGTGCACACCTAGACCTACCTTTAAGCATTAAGTATGACCCTGCTTACAAAAGCCTGATCTCTCAAGCTTTTGCTATCGGAAACAAAACTATCAAAAGTAATACAAATCAATTAAGGAAGTTAAACTAGAACATTTCTATTAAGCTGTAACTAATTGAGCGCCGCATGTTAATCTACTTTAATTATAATAACCCGACGATTGAGACCGCTTTATCTACTCGTACCTCATATGCTGAAGTTGATTGAACGATTCTCACTAGCTTAGTTAGATTAAGTAACTTAACACAATAATCACATAGGTGATAGAGTTTTATGGGTACATAATATGGTGACTTTGCCAAGTGAGCTTGCATTGCAACTTGCCTACCTTTAACTATTTCCTAACGAATGCAACAGGTCAGTGGGCGAATCGACAGATTCTCCGTCCTACACAAAGTTTGCTCGATACACAAAAACAACTGTTTGCAAACATAGTAAGTACCTTAGCCAGGTGGCAGGGGCGTATTTACCCTAGGGCCATCCGGGCCATGGCCCGGGGCGCCAACCCCCGGGGGCGGCATATGCCGCCCCTGGCGGATTGCATTTTGATTTTCTTCCTTGACTTCAGGGGCGGCGAAACGTATTGGCCCGGGGCGCCAAATTTCAAAATACGCCCCTGGTATCCACATATTATTATATTAAGAGGGCTCTAGGCAGTGTTTCAAATCTCTAGCCTTCTAATTTCATTCTGAAATCTTCAGTGTCTAATGAAGAAATTAAGATAAACAATATGTAGGTACTTATATTTGAATTAATAAGTTTGTATAGATTATTTTTATCAAGTACCTAACGTAACACTTTTAGTTAAGGTACGTACTTTTATTTTTTAAGTATTAGTAATAATTTTGTTTTATTTAATTAATGTAACTTCGACATGTATCATCTGTAAAATCCGTAATTAAGATATAAAATTTATATGTACATTTCCAACTCTATATTTTAAAATTTTATATATTTTAAAACTTGTTCCGATTTGACGCACATTATCCGCCAAAGGCGCAAATTAAGTACCCCGATTTACAGATCTATATTTTTATTAATCATCTGTCCCCCGAACATATATGAATGACTTCATTTTATCACATCACATTTGAAAAGAACGATCTGACCCCGAAGACACGCGTCAAGCAGAAATGTCGTCACCGCTATACTCGGCGAAGGTCTGTCGCCCGCTCCCGTCTGCATTTCGACACCGATATCGCTAAATAACTAAATGGATTCTCAACGGTCAACATATGTCACGTTAGTTATTTCGAGACGATTTTTCGGTTAAATTGACTTAGAGATGTATGCCATCCCGATCCCGTTTACAGGTTGTAAGAAAAATAAATAAAACGAGATATCGTCCATCTTGCCACACCGGTTTTGCAATGTCTGTGTCTTTTTTTTTTCAGACCGGCAAACGGCCATGCGCCATGCGACATCTAATGCGAGATGTTGACAGGAACTAAATTCGATTTGTTCTAAAGCTAGCTATTGTTTTAAACAGGTTGTTTTAGCGTTATTCCGCTCCAACTCCCAAAGACGAGCAATTGATCACGCGTCATGGAACTCATGGAACCTGGGCATACTGGCCCGACCACCAATTGCCACCAATTGGATTGTAATGGGATTGGTGGCTAAATGGCACCTAAATATGTTGAAGTTGTGCACTAACCAAATCCTGTTAGAATGGTGTGGTCGGGCCAAAGCGAAACCAAAATTCGTTATCTGTATCTCTCTTGCATATTCGAACGATAGAGGCAAATAGTACGAACGACCGATGTGGTTCGCTGTAAACCCTCAGACATCATAGGCCAAGAAAGGTACGCTCGGCTAGTATGGCGGAATGGAAATAATTAGTAATAGCTGAAATTTTCGGTGTATGGGACAGATAATAAATCTAGTGATTACGTCGACACATAATCCAAATAAATATATTACATTTAGGTATTTAAAAAAAAAAGTAAAAATATAAAAAATCACAGAAAGTTTGTAAAAAATATTAATAACATTTTTTAAATTTATACTCATAGAGAAATATTTGCTTTATGACATTAAGCATGAATCACACAAAAAATAATTCTGTATCCTACATTTAAAGTAAGTAACCTACGGTTATTATTAAATTCAGTATATTTCCGTCCTCAAAAATGGTAATAGGCTATTTTTTCTCTCATTATTTCCAAATTACAATAAGTACAAGCGTTGCAATTTAATCGTACACTAAATAATACCGTATGGGAGGTTTTATGGGGTTGTGCATTAATTGCCTGGTTAAAAATGGTAATAGATCAATATCATATGGGATTTTTATTATGAGTTCTCCTTCATCGAATACTGTAAAAATCGGCTTGAAATATGATTCGTAACACAAAAAACCATCAAAAACGTTATCGTTGCTTTAAAGTTGCCGCGCACGAGCCAGCGAGCTAACGCGATTGGTCGTTGCATGGAGCGGGGCGACGGAACGATGAAACTTCCATCGCCCCGAGCGCGAATATTTAAAAAAGTATTTAGTATATTTACTATTTACTCGGTCAAAACATATGTACCAGTGAACGTAAAAAATATGGGAGACTAGATTCGAACTAATTATCAGCTTTAATCTGGGCAAGAGTGCTGTAAATAAGAAAGTAAATTTTACGTAATTGCAGGCTTTCCGTCTTTGCGTGCGCGTTCTATTTAATACAATAATAGGCCAATTATATAGGGCTATTATACTGACACACACCCAATTTGATAGCAGAAAAAGACGCGAAATTAAAATTTTCTTAGGGAAATCAAATCTTCGCGCCTATAAGTTTAAACTTTAGGTTTCAATAGCGGTCATTTAAGTACCACCCCTCACCACTAAAATGTAATTATCAAAAACGACAGTTGCTAATGTTCCCCAAAGTAAGCATTTCTAGTTAATGCTGCAATACAGTGGTACCGGGCACCTTGCGACGCAAGGCCGAGCAGGAATCGCAAACCTTAAAATATTTGCACTAATTAATTGAGTTAGGATTTTGTTAGTACTCTTTAATTGAATAGCAAAAAATATAAGTTATGCATTAGAAATACCGTTTTTATTCGATTTTTAATTAAGTAATTATTGTTAAACTTATTTTTACCGTGTGGTGTCGGTTAAAATTTCACTAGTAACATCATTTGGCGACTAGGGCAATAAAAGTCGACACCACAACCAACAAATTAACAAACAACAATAACCAACAAATTAACAAACAACAAAAATTTGCAGTAATATTCCAAAACTCGACTGAACGCAAGCGCACCGAACCGTGTCGCTCCCCTGACGCGACTCAGTGTCATAAAACGTAAGGCCGTGGTATTAACGACAGCGGATAGCTGAGCGGCGAGCGGTGACTGCAGGCGGCAATAAGGTGTTCAGTTAATGTTTTTATAATTTGAAATGACTTCGTTTCCATGTAGAAATAACCAAACAGACTTTAGAAGCATTTAATATTTTATTTGTGGCCGTATAAATTATGTTTTATTGGTAAATTAACTACAATTATTCATATTTGTGGATAAAACAATATACATACTATAATTAATACTAAATTAACATTAAATAAATACATTATTTATGACATAAAAATACATTGCGCGTATTTAACTACTTAGCACTGTTTAATTACGATACTTGCAAGCAAGTTGTAAAGTATATGGCTCCATCCTATCCTGTACCACGATATACAAGCGATAACATTTTTGCGACAGTTTTGTATAGATAATGGATTTGTCGCTAGAAAATTACGATATCGAGATAAAAGTCAGGTCTCTGAGCGCTATTGAAACCTAACGCTATACATGTTTTAAATTTGCCGCGCTTTTTCTAGTCAAGCTGAATGTGTTTCACTATAGAATAGTAATCGAATTGGTTCAGATTTAACGTTTAATGCATATAAATAACATAATTAGTAAATAACATAATTTTGGACTAAGTACATTATACATACCTACATGACATCAGGCTATGGTTTGGCGCACCGTGACCCTGAACGGCGCGGTAATGTGTTACGGCTGTTAAGTGAAGTCCAGACGGGATGATCAAATCGACCGATTTGATCAGAAATGAAATTGGGGTCAATCTCCAAATTAAGCAACAATTAAACAACTGTACCGATATTTGGAACCTCAGAATAATATACCCGGCCGGATACCGGATAGTAACTTTGCTTGATTTCAGAGTAAACAAATTGGATTTAAGAAACAGTCACGGTCATATTGTACATTACTCGTTTATTATTTCAAAACAATTTAAACATCCACTCACTTGCACGCGTAGGTACCTACTCATTTCGAACATAGAAATGAGTCCGCGCCAATGTTCCCCACGAAACAGGTTAAAACCTGCACAATGCGCACCTAAAAACCGAAATGTAGGTATTGTTAAATTTAGTTTGTAGTTAATTAGTTTTTTGGTGTAAGTGTATGAACCAAGGTCTGAAATAAATGATTTTTTATTTTTTTTATTGTTCCGCCGGCCGAAGATTCGGCGGTCGGATACCGAATATTTGGCCGACGGTCGGGCCGAATATCCGGTATCCGACCAAACAACTATCCATTGCATTTCTAATTGAGAGTGGCAACACTATCGTAGGTCGTATTGCCCTTTTCTAGCATATACGTCCCTCGCTCCTACACTCCCACCACACAGGCAGGTTGCTTTGTCAGTTATACAAGGCAAATTTTCAAGTCATTGGCATGCTGTTTTTCCATCTGGAAGGTCGTGAAGCTAAACTGCTGGTGAGTTTTTGAATTTGTACCTCAGTTTAGCTGACTATATTGAAATAGTTATTTATTTTACAAGGGGGCAAAGTTGTTGTTTAACCGCTCGTGCTAATATTGATACTTGAGCAAGTAAAACATTCGAAACATGGAATCTTGAGCGTTGCGAGGGTTTCAAAGCACGAGGGTTAAACAAAATTTGCCCCAAGTGAAACACAAAATGTTTCACCACACCAACCCGAAGCAAATATTAAATGTAAAAATATCATACAAAATCAAATACAAATGAATTTTATTAAATATATATGATTTAAAAGTCAATTCTACCAGCAAACATAAGAAAACAACTCAAAATTTGCATTTGATTCCTTTGCCTCACTTGTGAATAAAATGAAACTTTGCTCTCAGTCTTTGAAGTGCAAAGTAAGCCTTTCCGAGCTGGTGTGAAATAAATAATTAAATTTTTCACGCCACTGTTCGGAAATGTGGCAATAGATGGTCTAAAACCAAGCTGGAAAGTAGGCAATAGCTGTAGCACTTGAACCACCACTACTACACTCGCGTGCAAAAGTATTGCATCACTTTGCATTTTTTCGTCCGCACCCAATATCTTTGTAATTCTATACCCGATTCTGAAAATTTTGGTATCAACTGAAAGCTTATAATGTAACGCATTAGAAAAATGGTAAATTCAATGAAATTTCGAATCTGAAGACTATAAAAAATCATAAAACTGAAAGTAGTCGCATAATGCTCCAAAAATAAATCCGGAAACTTGAGAATAAAAGTCATTTTTTTAATACAATATCGTTTATTATTATTAAATTAATACTTGGTATTGCCACCTACAGGCCTCCTTTCACAAACCAAGTGGTTTTTCATAGACGTAATTAATTTTCTAATGTGATCATGAGGAATAGCGTCCCACTCCTCCAGCAAGGCTCCCTTCAACTCCTCAACATTGACCAGGGCAGGATTCCGCTTTCGAACCCTCCTTTTTAGGTAGTCCCACACGTGTTCAATGGGGTTAAGGTCCGGGCTCATCGCTGGCCAGTCCATTGTGTCGATGCCCACTTCGAGAAGGTAGGCTGCGGTGGCCCTAGCGGTATGACACGGGACATTATCCTGCATTAGGATGAACCCCTCATCAAAAATACCGGCATAAGGAACAACATGTTCCTCCAGGATATCAGTGATGTACTTGGCAGCGGTCAATCCACTGTCACGGCCCCCGCCAGGCACGAAAACCAGTTCTGTCCGCCTGTCGTAGGAAATGCCGCCCCAGAACATTACGGATCCACCGCCATAGGCGACCCTTTCGGAGAAGAAACATTGAGCGAACTGTTCTTCTGGCCTTCTGTAGACTCTTCCTTTTCGGTCACATCCATTCAAACACATTCTGCACTCTTTCAAGAAGAGAACTGGGGTTCATTGCTCAATGGTCCAGTCCTTGTGATTTTCAGTAAACTCTCTTTAGGCTGTACGGTGTCGCGCCAGCAATCTGGGCACCGCTGCGGGCCTCCTGGGTGTCAAGTTCGCTTTCTTAAGTCTTCTTCTTATTGTCTACTCACTGGCAGCCACTCCTCGTACCTCACGCAGACGCTGCTGGATGGCAATGCTGGTCTGGTGTCGATCTCGGAGAGATGTTGTGACAAAGAAGCGGTCGTCCCTCTCTGATGTACACTCTCTGCGGCCGCTTCTTGGTCTTGAAGTAAAGGATCCAGTCCCCTGGAACCTCTGGTAAACTCTGCAAACTGCAGATTGGCTTAAATTCAGCTCGGCAGCTACTGAACGTTGGCTACGCCCCGCTTGCAGGGGCTGGATGATTTGGCGGACTTCAGCTTCAGTGGTTTCCATTTTTCCAGGTCTTTTTCACGGGAAAATACGCGGAGATATGTAACGATCGACTTCTGATAAGTGACTGATAACAACCCCTTCTCTACCCCCGTTTTATAAGGGTCAAGGGTAACGCAACTCGTGCGCGTGATAACGTGAAACCGCTCACAAATCGGGAAAATGCCGATAATTTGAAAAATACTGGGCCGATTTCCATGTTTTTTTACTTTTCGTAAAGCTAAAACTTCAAGGAACATGATTACATTAAAATAATTTAGAGAAATTAACCAGTTTACAAATATATTGGATGCGGACGAAAAAATGCAAAGTGATGCAATACTTTTGCACGCGAGTGTACAATGTTTCATTATTATCATCATCTGTCATTGGTGACAGTTCGCTACAGCAATGAGTATAATTTAAAACATAAAAATCAATGGCGCCAACTGCTCGACACTTATGTCACAATTGGTCGCGTTCACATTTTAGTCTTTCGCCATTATTTCTTTTGGTTTTTATTTTATTTCCATAAAATGTAATTATTTTATAATATTAATGAATTACTGTTATTTATTTATTTCCAACTCGTTTGTTTTTTTGCCACTGTTCATTATTTAAATGTTGTGTACTATCCGTTTCCGTGATTCACTCGTCCATGGCCCCGACGGAAGACCAGCGTTGGCCCATTAAGGCTAACACCATGCTGAGTCGGGACCATTTCGTGGCTATTTACTTGTTCTGTTATGTAATGATATGTGTTGTAATGTTAAGTGTAAATTTTAATTTTCGTTCTTCTTTTTTTTCTCTTTTGTCTGTTACCAATTTTTTATGCCACGAATAAACTATTTCTATTTCTATTTCTATAATAAAAGGTCTTTTTTGGCGCAACTTTTTCCTTCAAAAATAAATTTAGGTTATTTATAGGACCAATTTCTTGTTTAAAAAAAAACGAAATGTCAAACTATTCATTCATTCAGTCAGTTCATTCGATTCACGCTTAAGGCGTTTTTTACTTTTGTAGCTGTTTGTGGTTTTTTTTAGCAAAAACGCTTCTAAGTTTAGAGTCCGTTTGAAGCAAACAACATAAAAACGCCTCTTAAATGTGATAAAAAAGAAAAAAGGCGGGATCGGAAAATTCTCACTGAATTGGATAGTACTATAAAATATAAGAAACACGTATCTACGCTCGCTATAAAAATGAGTTCTTCTAGTGAAGAAAATGATATTCTTACGCTGACGCCTACCGAAATTCAAGAGACAGCACAGGCAGTGGCTAGTTATTTGCTACCAGAGAAATCGCGGGCTAGTACTTATAGTTATCCAAATGTTTCCTTATTTCCTCGCAGTAGTCGTGAAAAGCACTATGTAATGCCTCGGCCGGAAACGCTAAAGATGGAGTCGTATTATTCGAGGGCCTCCACCAACGTGTCGGCCCTCAAACTCACTCGTCCATCTTTTAGCGGTTTTCCGTCCTCTCCTACAATGTACTATAGTTGTCCGTTAAATTATCTAGCAAATAAAAACGATCCGGAATAGTGATGTGAAAGTGCAAGAGGATATTAGAAAGAGAGATGCCTAAGAGTAGCATACCATAATGAATACATGTGTCTTAGCTGTATATTGTATTGTTATAAATAATGTTAAAAATGCTTTATGTTGTTAATGTGTTCCAAATTGTGCTGCTTTGGCATTAGCTGTAAGGTGCAATTTGTTATTTGAATTAATAAATAAATACAATAAATGTTAATTTTACAAAATGTACCTATCAAATTGTATACTTTACTAAATATCTCTCTCCTCACAGGTGTTACAATAAAGGGTGTACGTACTACATTATTAATTAAACACTCATAATATAATTATATTACATACACATAATAAGTATATCATAGGATATGCATAATCACATTGGTTTGGCGTCTTCCCACCACCAGGCGATAACAAACATGTTTCAATATTATTCTTAGGTTCCGAATATCGGTACAGCTGTTTAATGACAGCATTTACACAAAAATAAAACGCTAATTAAATAACTTATCATATTCGGAACTACAGATGCAACGGATAGTTGTTTGGCCGCATACAGGATACGGGAGGTACGGCCTGACCATAGGCCGAATATTCAGTATTCAGCCGCCGAATATTCGGCCGGCGGAAATATTCAGGTTTTTCAGGTGCGAATTGTGGAAGTTTTGGCCTGTTTCGTAATGAACTTTCGCGCGGTATATAGGTCTATCACTAGGTACGAAATTAGTGCGCGAGCTAGTGAATGGAACGTTTAAATTGTTTTAAAATAATAATCGAGTACGATTATATTCCGATATCAAGCATAGTTATTTAGTACCCTTATTTTAGTATCCGGTATCCGTCCGGATATTAAAATAAGGGCGAGATAGGATACCGGATAGTAACCGAATATCCGGTGCATCTCTATTCGGAACCTAAATTTTTAATCCTGCATGGTGCAAATATGTATAATATTGAGACAATGACTTGAAAATTTGTCTTGTATAACTGACAAAGCAACCTGCCTGTGTGGTAGGAGTGTGGGGTAGAGAGGGAGGTATATGCTAGAAAAAGACAATACGACCTAGGGGCTGTCCATACATGACGTCATCTATTCAAAAAATCATGCTTCGAATGACACCGTTTCCACCTGCGTCATGCTACCATCATCCGATGTCCAGACCCCCCCCCCCCCCAAATTTGAAATGACTTAAATTTATGAATAGCCCCCTACGACAGTGTTGCCACTCTCAATATTATTTATTCTTAGGTTCCGAATATGGTAAGTTATTTAATTAGAGTTTTATTTTTGTGTAAAACGCTGTCATTTTAAAGCCGTACTTTTCGCCTTATTGCAAAGGAGTAAGGTGCAAAAGTGTAAACATATATTTCACGTCGACTCTTATTATACTATGTTATACTTATTATGGAACGTAAACTATGAATTGAAAGAGCACGAAATAGTCAATATAATACGTTTGTTGAAAAAAAAAGTCTACAGACGCTTAGGCGCGAAGGGTTATTGTCTCATAGAAAATTTGAATTTCGCGCCTTTTTCTACTGACAAAGTTGTTGGATAGACGTTAATATCAAATTAAAGAGTGGGCCTACACACTTCGCTGTGACAGAATGTGAAAGTGTCACCAAAACTGTCAAATGACTACGATAATAAGTATTCCTTTTATAATGCCACTCCACACTATGCCATTCTGAAATTAAATAAGAACGATAGATAGTCATGCGCAATTTTTATTTTTGTAGTGGGTCATAATTGACGTATATAATTACGAATATAATTTGAACATCAACCAATAATATTGGATATGATATCAGTTATTTTTAATCAGCTATCATTCACGCGCGCGTTCATTTTGCTCAGACTTGGCCGCACAAATATTTGGTGCGAGCGAGACGCCCGCGCACGTTCGAATTGGCCTGTCACTTGTAGCAACTTGTAGGTAAGTACATACTTACCTACATACTATCCACGCGTCCTTGGCACGAACTCCCGCCACCGCCCGCATTGAAACTGTCCCCGCGCGCCGCAAGGAAATGTAATCCTTAGCATTAGCGCAAAGAGTTCAAATTTGGTAGTTTCATTTAGCGAATTTGATAAAATGCACATATTTATTACATTGACCATATTTTTGTGTGATTATGTATTGAATATCACTTTGAACGTTATCAGAACAAAGTCTGCAAGAAATTATATCTATAACCATTTTTTCTAGCATGTTTAAGGCGTAAATATATATACAAGTGTTACAAATCATATTGATGTCGGATTCTCGGATAAATAGCTTAATGAGGTAGTTTTATGGTAATTCAATCAAAGACCTAATTATTACTTTTTTTTTATATCAAGTTACGACGTATATCCGTGAGGCCCCGCCATTTATTGAATTAGTTATTTTCCGTGTTAATATTTTGACTGATTCCATTGTCGACTCATTATAAATATTATTTTCGTCACGTTTACGAACTAAAAATACGATTACTATTTTTAACAAACAAGAACGGCTCTTTTTTTTAACTATTTTTTTTTACCTACTTCCGGACAGAAAGTTTTTTGGATTCGAAAATAAAGTATCTTAAAATGATCTAAAGAACAGGAATAAAAAAAAATTGCCTATTACTAATTAATGTTTAACGTAAGCGTATCTTTACTGGAGTATCAAGCAAACAAGGGAAGAAACAGTTAGATTAATGACTGAACCATTGCAAGTAGTGAGGCAATCAACCGTCTGTGCATTAGAAAATTACTTAGCACATAATTTCGGCACCTTTAGACCGTCAGCGGCGCCGCACTTCCGTCTCATGAATATGTATCTTCTAATCGAAAATAGGGGACCATTTATTTTCTAGTCACGTATAAATTTACATTTTGACCAGTGCTTAATAGTAGTACTTAGCAGTCGTAAAACTTTCCAAATGTGCAGATGCAATTCCCACGTGCAAAATATGAAGAAACATTCAGTCGTTTGGATATTTAGTACAAAGCAATACGTAACAAAGGTAAGCTGCACGTAATTACATACCTATAGGCTGTTAAAAAACTAAAGTAATCTTTAAAGTCGAGCACGTACTCACGATATGAATCAAGCATAAAAACCACAAGCGGCTTAGTTTTGTAGTAGTTAGGTATACGTACTCATCGATTCTATTGTTTTACATTTAGGGTGCTCCTAATTCGTATTCCAGGGCTTCCTCTAAGAATATAGACACCGGTGTAGCTTACAAAACTAACCGAATACAATTTGAAATGTTTATGAAGTGGGTAGGTACAGGTACTTACTTACCTGTGATGCTTAACTGAATAGCTATGGAAAACTGGATGTATTATGAGAAAAGTGAGAAAACTTAATATATGTATAGCGTCTTAATTGTAAGTATATCTCGGTACCCAAACATCCACAAGCTAATAATGGCCACGCGAACATCGTAAACATAAATTAATTTAATAGACAGTAAAAAAATTAACGACTTATTTAAGCTGGAATTAGGCTCGGTATGGTATACTGTTCTAAATACACATGTATTCGGGATTTGGTGGTTCATTGAACCCGCAAGTTTCGCGTTCGGTTTCAGGCCCGGCGACGGAGGGAGCGGCAACGTCTTTTGGTGTTTGAATCGATCCCGTGGGGCGATACCATTTTTGTAGCGATATTAAAAATATGGAGGAGCGTGCTCAAGCGGTTTAAGTACCTATAGGTAGGTGTAGGTATGCAATTTGGGAATGGAATTTGGTGGTACTTTCAGATAAATAATTTGCCGTTCGGAATGGAACCTTGCCACAACAATAGTAATGATAGTGTTTAAATCAAGTACTGATAGCAAAAGTAAACCCATACGTTATAGGTGCTCATGTCTTGTCATGGCATGTAGCGTAATTAAGAACTAATTAGTAACATTGAAATTATCTCTGTTTATAGTTTGGCAAGCCAACGTTGTCAGTAGAAAAAGGCGGCAAATTAAAAACTGTAGGAGCGAGGGCAGCATGATCTCCCACACTATATTTTAAACTGTGTGCCTTTTTCTACTGACAAAGGTGGCTTGCCTGATTATAGATACCGATTTGTTATGAATTATGATTTATGATTATGTGTATGTGTATACAATTGACTATTTTTTTATAGGGTTCTCGATACTGTAAAGATACCGATAAGCCTCTCGAGTTATACTCGTATGAATGCTGTGACTATGTAAGTACAAACGGCAACACTCCTAACTGTACATCGGTGGACCTTATTACAAAAGGCATAAGGTCCACCGATGTACAGTTAACAGAGTGGGCGACGGTACTACGGACAGCAAGCGTTGCTACATTTCCACAATGAAATTACGAGCGAATTAGATTGCCCACTCGCTCCTCAACACGATAACACCAAGATGACGGTTTATTTATAGAGCCTACCTAATATACAATAGTCTGGAATGAATGGACAGGGCAAGAGGTCAGCAGCAATAAAACGATAAGTTTGTGTTCAGCTGTAATATCTTGCAAGCAGAATAGCGACAGTTTACATACAAAGTATACAAACAGATGACAGATAGGTACCGCCGACTCGTGAGGCTATTTCGAACGAGTGGGGATATTCGATATCAATACTATGTAACGTATGTCAGTTAACTCAGTTATATAAAAACAACTGAACCGATCTCTACTTATATCATAAATGCAAAAGTACCTATCTGGATGTGTCTGTCTGTCTGTTACCTCTTCACGCTAAAACCGCAGCACCGAAACAGATGAAATTTAGTATAGAGGTAGTTTGAGGCCCGAGAAAGGACATAGGATTTTTATCAATCATCATCATTCCACGCAGACGAAGTTGCGGGCATAAGCTATTCTAGTAACTATGAAATACATAATTGACTAACACTGACTTTGGACCGACTTTGGGAGAACAAATTTAAGTGTGGGAGTAGGTAGGTACGTACGTTACGTTGTTTTTATGATCCAGAATACCCCAAATTGCCCAACCGATGTCATGTCATTTTAATTTAATGATGGTACAAAAACAGGATGGTAATAAATTGTATAATCGAACTGTTAAAGTAGTATAGTCAAGCTAATGTCAGGTGAACTTTTATGACTAGGTACACCACTCCGGCCGGCCGAAAACCTGTCTGATGTCTCAGAAAAAATGTTTAAGTAGGTAACTGCAGCTACTCTAATAGCTATACGTAGCTATCCTAATTGTAATGTAACACTAGTAAACACATTTTGGGCACTCCCTAAACACAGTGAACCATAAAAGACGTGATACAGCAAACATGTGCAACCCGTATACCGGTTCCCACCATTGCCATGACATCAACGCTAACCGGGAAACTTTTATTAGTTTGGAATCTGGCAGGCACGGAAATCAACACAACATAGAAATACACCGCGGAAATAGCTTTTCCAAGTAACGTGTTTGACCTAGTATTGTAATCTGAACAATCTTAGTGGAAATTTTGATGATACACCTAAGATTGCACCTAAGATGCACCTAATATTCTAAGATATACCGTAAAGGTACCGAAAGAACGGCCTCCTAGCCTAGTCGATAGTAACCCTGCCTACGAAGGCTACGAAGGAGGAGGTTCTCGGCTTCAAATCCTCGTAAGGGCATTTATTCGTGTGTTCATCACAAGTAGGTATTTGTCCCTGAGTTATGAATACCTAAGTATTCAATTTATATCTATATTTTATATTATATAGAAGTACCTACCCACAAGCCTTATTGAGCTTACTGTGAGGCTCTATGTGGATTTGTGTAAAATTACATACGACAACGAATAGCAACTATTTACTTAACTTTATTTATTAGTCAAATTAGTGTCGTGCCTATCGATCGATGCAAAACAACAGATTCAAAACCTATAATATACATAGGTAAATAAATATTCCTTGCTTGTATAGTCGGTACCTTACGGTTATGACATTAAAAAGTTACTTTATGCAAGTATTAAGTACCTAAGTGCTCGTCATTCTAGAAAACGACCTGTAGGTACGATAAGCCGTAATAAGGTCGCTTAGATGCTGATCATCTCTATAAAGACCTAATACAGTTGCAGATGGTGGAATACGAGCCATCGCGGGCCCAGCATTAGCATAATTGGAGGCCAGCGGACCGGTTTACCACCGAGGGTATGACGTCACCGCTGACATCACCGACACGCGAACTTAAAATAACGAAGCTTGGCTTAAAAGCTTTTTGTAAACGTTGGATTGACACGCGAAAGCTTATTTTTGTTTGGAAGAAGAGTAATTATCAGTTACTTTTGAAAGATAACGACGGATAACGAAATCACATGTTCCATTTTTTACGTACCTGATGTGAACTTCACTTATTTTCTCATTTCGAAATGCTCGGATCAAAATTTACTTATTAACAATAAGTAGATAGGTAGTAATTAAGTTTCTAATTTGGCAATAACTTCATAAATGGTCAAGATGACAATATTATGACAGCGTACTAAATTGATTATGTTATAGGTATACAAGTACGGTTAACAAAATGGTCTAAAATTAAAATGTAAAAAAATATGTTTAACCGACTTTAAAAAGTATAGTGTCGATAGTGCCGTGTCAGTTTTTTTTATAAGTTTTTAATAAGCTACGTCACTGTTGGCCCAACTATCTTTTAAGTCAGGATCTGATGATGCGATGTTGGAGTACCTATTAAACGGAAAGGAGACACGACGGCGGCACGCCCACAGTGAATACCATAGAGTTCATATTTAGATTTAGTATTCCAGGTCCATTGGTGAATACAGTAAATTGTGTATTTATAGGTAATATCTCGTGAATTTGCTCTTAATGCATCATTTGTTGAAGTGGAACTATTGAATAGGTACGCATGATAAGTAGACACCGTTTTGTGAAGTTAGTTCTTTTTGTTAAAGATAGAAGCAGGTAGTACCTGTCCCTAAGTGATTATGTGGGCTACGGGCTACAGGTAATCTTTAAAAACTTAAAGCAATAGGGATAGCTATAAGTGCAATAACATTTCAACTCGTTCCTTCGTAATTCAAAGGCGCGGCTCTGCCACAAAACTCACGAGTGTTTTTATTAATTAGCCTGCCGACAATGCCGACATAATCCATCAGCAACTAGGTCGGCGCACCCACTGAAACCCACCCTCGACCCTTGGGCACTCCCGTAACTAAAATTCACGATTTTTTACTTACATATAAATTTTTAGTACGTTTCTACAATAAAATATAGACGAATTTCTTTTCCTTTCATTTATTTATAGATAAGGAAAGCCTAAACTTTTTGGCGCGTAATTTACCCAAGTTGAAATAGGTCGCCTAAGGTGAAGTTAGCTTGGTGTAGCTATCTATGTATTTTTGTGAGGATTACCGTATATTTACTAGAAATAACAGATCCGCAGTTTGCCAGTAGACAAGGCCAGCAAGTAGGCAATATTAGAGTTAGACCAAGAAAAGTCTGCAACGATTTTGATAGCATACGCAGTGCGAGTGTTATTTATTTTATACATCATAATTTCAATGCAAGATTGAAGTTTCAAATAACACTTGCACTGCGTGTGCTATCAAAATCGTTACAGACTTATCTTGATCTAACTATAGTACCTACCTAGTATTTAGCGGGTTTATGGTTTAACACACAAAATAATATTGGACCACTGACTGAAAACATAACCTGCTCCGAAATTGGATAAAAAACAACATCCAAATGTAATTAAGTAGGTAGGTATGTTGCTTAAGTAAACAACTAAGTAGTAAAACTAAAACCAATGCCTACTAACCAAGAAATAAATGGAAACTACTTCGCAGGTGCCTATATTAAGCATTCCTACCCAATTGATTAAAAATGCGCACTTTATTTTTAATCAAAAAAAGTCTGATTTCGGACTAATAAGTTATGTTCATAGTAACAACTTCGTATAAGTATATTAGCTCAATAATTTCAATATTATATCCACTAGTGTTAATAATTACAGTGACAAAATAATTATATGAACTAAAAAGTAGAACACAACATACCGGCTCCGTTACAAATTCCCAAGGTGGTTTCTAATTAATCAAAAAGAAAGAATCAAAAAATATAAATACAACTTACATGCCGAAATAATTTAAATAACACTCTGTTGGACAATAATTCACTGATTACACTTGTTATCCACGGTAAGTTTCAGTAACACAGAAAAGATTATTAATTACAGAGTCTACGTGTGATCAAAATTAAATTTTCCGGTGAAATTGATAACACAACCATCCACTGATACAAACTAACGAGAATGAGTTGAAGTTGAATGAGCATGAGTAGGAACGGGACAGATGCTTGCCGTGCTTGCCATAGTTGCCATTTCTAGCTCTACGCGCTCTCTACAGTGAGCTCTACAAGAATGCAAGGTGCGAGAAGAGCAGCGCTCATGCGTTGCGATTTTTGTGCTAACGGTACAAATTTCTAAATGAACGCGTAGGAACGCGTAGATCAAGGGCCCAACGTTTTCTGTTCTCTTTCACGGCGCAGCAACTAGTATCATTTCTCTCTCCTCGCTCTTTTAAAAATGCCGTTTGTCAAAAAAGGACAACCATACTGTTGACAAGATGAACTTCAAATCAAGTGTTGCCTTTCTTGATGCGCCCTGGCTGTATATGCGTGCGTAAAAGCGTATATGTGTGCTCTTTTAGGGATGTGAAAAGTCGATTTTAATCATGTTATATATCGATAAACGCTACACAGCGGAACGAAATAGCGATTCATTGAAGCTTCAATATCTTCGTTAAACATAAACATAATTGAAATGCTAATGGATAATGAATATATTATAATATAATAATATAATTCAATTATTGCGGAACACCTATTTTAGGAGGTATTTATGTATTTTAATTAAATATCTGAACTTTCCCTTGGTTCCCTGCTGGGGCGTGACTATAAAATTGTGATCTGATAACCGCAATAAAGAATAAAAGCGTTTTTGTTCATTTTAGGTATCGTTAAGCCTTTGAAGTAAAATTAAAATTGCAAGAAATGTCGATAGTTTATCGATATGACTTTATCGACATGGCTACAGCAAGGTGGGCCTCATTGTTAATCGTACACTAAACAAAAGTGGCAACAGTGACAGCTCGCTGAGACACCGTCTCTATATATTATAAGTCTATGGCGTAGATAAATATTTTACTTTTAGTTTTAACGCTAGTAATTAATTATCAAAATATCGGAAATAATATTAAGTTCACTCAAAAAATATTCAATTATTTTCTTTCTTAATATAACTATCGCAAAATGTTTTAAGTCGAGCTTGCTCATTTCTTCCAGTCTTCTTAAACGCGTCTGCAAAACCATAGACAAGGAATGGAATGTCAAAAATGACATCGTCTTGAGTGATGTCCAATTATCAATAAAATCGTCTTATATCGATATCGTAGTATTTGTTTCTTATTAATTATAAAATTAACATGATAAACGTTTTTTATAAATGAATAGTCATTGCGAAAATTACATTCTAAAGTAAATAAGTTTTATTGTACCATAATATGTGCTGAGATGTGTATAATACATTCAGAGTGCATTTAAGAAATGTTTCTTTTTTTTGTCGGTCGATATTGAATACACATCACTACAACTACATTTCTGTTGGTGATTGATTGTGGTGTATGGTGTATTTTATTGTATTGTTCTATCTTATAATTAGGAATTATTTAGGATTTAGTGTGTTTTAGAATTATAAACGTCGAGTAATCGCCTCTTTAGTTTCTCAATTACTTATAAAACGGAACGCAAATCGTTGTATATACGTTTTTTAGAATATGTTGTGTAGATGGCTTCTCACCAAGATCGTACTTTCGGAAGTTACTGCGCCGGCCTATTCATAAGTTTCATATATATTTTTGAAGTCTTCATGTACTCAGCTGAAGGAAATCTCAATTGTTATGGCTCCTGGTAACAACGAGCGGCATCCGAGTCACACGGGAACTATTCCAAAGACGAAAGCTCGGAATAATTGTAATGTTCCGCAGGAGGCTGTGACTCCCACCAGGCGGGATATGGCATCTAACTTAGTCTCGGTAAGCGTATTCTAAATATAAATATTAACATCAGATTACCTTTTAAATAGTAAAGGTTAATCAAACTTCAATATAAAATACATTACAGCCTCTAAATGCAAAGTGAATAAAGTGATACTGTTACCATGGGTGATGTTTATTATTTGTGCCAGCTGTGACTGTCTTCATTGTTGATCTACAATGTGAAGTTGCCCCCACATGAGTACACATAGCTTTTATTTTTAGATTTTCAGGAGAAACATTATTTTCTTGGCTCACCGCCAACTTGTGTTGTGTGGCACACAATTAGTATCTACTCTCAGTTTTATTAATTTACCTAGATTTTATTTCATGTAGTGTTAGTCGTATAGAGAACTTTGAAGTCCTGCTTGTAGGACTTGTCTTTAATGGGTGGTTGTTTTTCAAAATTGTACTCAAAGAAGGTGCGTGTTAGTTCTATTCACATGTGACAGAGTAACTAGGGTTCTGACATTGAATGTATATATTTTAAACTATAGTAACACTAGCTTAAATTATTGTAGACATCCCTTGACTGGGTCCCCGTGTCAGAATACAACACCAGAACAAATTACAACCAATCAAGGAAGCAAACAAATAATACATCAGACCAAGAACTCAATGACTTAGGTAAGTGATAATATCTGCTGACATATTTTCATCACCACATAGAACTGCCTTTTGACACTTTTGTAAGATCATGTTTCTAACCCTTTATAGGGCAGCGGTCTCAAAAAGACCAGCCTGTAACACCATCTTTTTGTATTTTTTCATTTATTTTATATCACTATATGATGGTGATAAGGCTTGAATTGAGGATTTTTTTCAGTCTCACCCATTAAAGGGTTAAGAGTAACCTGAATTGTCAAAATTACACTCTCATTTTAAAATTACACTAGACTTTGTATGTGAAACTTCTACTTGCTCTAATTTCTTTGTGTTACAATTTTAGCACCTAAACTAGTAATAGGCAATGTTACTTGAATGTCCATATCAAATTTCATGTTATTCCAGAATGTCATATTAAAATGAGAGTGTAAATATGTAACATAATATGCCACTTTAAGGTTGCTGGCTATATTTTGATGTGTACTTTATAATAGTGTCCGACCGAAGGTTCGGTTTCGGTTTCGGTTTCGGCCAGGTTCAGCCAAAAAATCATGTTTCGGCTGTAGTTTCGGTTTCGGCCAAAAAACGGCCGAACCTTTCGGCCGGGCCGAAACTTACGAAATGGTACTTCGTACTATGAAACTAAACTATGTGACAAAGACCAAAAGTTGGGGAATAAGTAGGACAACAATATTAATATGTACCTACATATACTGATTCATGTATAGGTACAGAAATGAATTGGTTTATTATAAAACACAATTCCACTAATGAGGGCGCCACTATATAGACGGTCGATGCAGTCTTAAGAGGCTGTTAATACCTATAACGCGCACACTGTCTAATTAGACACTCATCTACTCAGATACAATTGTATCGGAGTAAATGAGATAGCACTGTCGTATGTTACTGGGTCTGGGGAAAAGAATGATAAGAAAACTCATCATCTTCCTCGCGTAATCCCGGAATTTGACATTGGTTGGAGTCTGTGCTCAACTACTTATCCTGCAGCCTGAAGCACGGCTTTGACTTCGCATGAAAGTTCGCCTCACTGGGGCACTTCGGACGTTGGCCCAGGTGAAGATCGGTACCCGGCCTTGCGATATTGTCAACAAAAAATTCGCGCTCGCTGCGCTCGCGTTTTTGGTTGACCCTGTATCTACATGTTGGCTTGACTGGTGAATGAATAGAGTTAGACCAAGAAAGTTCTACAATTATTTTGATAGCATATGCAGTGCAACTAGTGCAAACGTTATCTATACGTCACAATTTCACAGAAGTTTTGACGTTTAAAATAACAATTGCACTGCGTGTGTTATCAAAATCGTTGCAGAATTATCTTGGTCTAACTCTAGTAATTTTCTTAAAAAACTGCTTAAGTAACATCAATTTCAAGGACATTGGGTGTTGACAGCCCCATAATATGTGTGTAAAAGCGGTTTTATGACATTTTTTCAACGATTTTAACAAGTCTACAAAAGGTTCGGTTTCGGTTTCGGTTTCGGCCGAAATTAGAGCCAAGCCGAACATTCGGTTTCGGTTTCGGTTTCGGCAAAAAAACATGTTTCGGTCGGACACTACTTTATAATGATAGGACTGAAAACAAAATTAGATCCAAAAACAGCTCTACAACATTTATTGAATAAAACAAATCTACTTTTCATCTCTCCTTTTTTTTTTTTCATCTCTCTTATTCGGAAAGTTCACCTTTCATAGGCTGATAGGTGATATCCAGGTGGAAAATGCATTTCCCATGATAGAGAGGAAAATATTTTTTTTTTATTTGTACCTCAAGCAACGGCTAACAGCCATATATGCCATATTATTCAGTTAAAAACTGTCATATTAGCTTCCGCGTTTTCAGCCAAAGTAGGTATTATCGCAATTTTATATGTATCGAAAAATACTTGTATTTAATATTGAAATATATGAAATAAACATAAATATTTGTTAATTTATCAATGATTATATCAATATCATTACATTCATTCATTCAGTTTTACTCTTTTTAAAGTCCGTTTCAGACACATCCCAAGTTAAGATGGGATTGTCTATGGTTTTAGATTTTTTTTCCGGTAAAAATGTAAATGGCGCCAATTCCAGTCCCTAATTCTCATAACAGTCATAACCATCAAAATATTTTCTTGTGTTTAACTTTCCTCGTGCTTTCCTCATAGTTGAAATGAAAAGTACAGTCACCTGCAATAATATGTTACTCTTCGAAGGCCGCAAAAATATCTGACACGATCTTATTTGTAGAGCCATAAGAACGTGTCACATATTTTTGTATGCTCGTGAAGTTGACCACCCCATATCGTTTGCCCGCAAATGGCATAGCTATATCGTTTGTTCATCGTTAGTTCACGTTTGTTCAGTAGGTAAAATCGTAAGGACCCGATTCTAACATCATTTTTTTTAAAAAACAAAAGGGGGTGGCTGTCTTCACGCTAGCCACCCCAAACCACTTTTTGTAATTTTTGTTTGTCTAGATAGCAAGATATTCGTTAGTTCACGTTTGTTCAGGCATTAAAATCGTTAGGACCCGATTCCTTCATTTTTTTTTATTTTTTCAAAGTGGGGTGGCTGTCTTCACGCTAGCCACCCCACCCCGAAATCAGCCAAACTAACCATGTGAAGTCATCGAGCGACGTTAGTTCACGTTTGTTCAGGCATTAAAATCGTTAGGATCTCATTAGATTTGCCATAAAAAAATAAAATCGTAAAATTCATATATATGGGACAGCGGAGCCAAGTAATGTGGTCTAGCAAGCAATCGACGCGGATACTAACGATTCTTTAGCTTGAATAAACTTATATGGACGATATTTAAGCGATAAATTATAGTGCCTTGCGGGCGTTCAAAACATAATAAGAGATATCCGTCGTTTTATATTTTTTTATACTATGGGGGTGGCTGTCTTCACGCTAGCCACCCCAAATCACTTTTTGTAATTTTTTTTGGTCTAGATAGCAAGACATTCGTTAGTTCACGTTTGTTCAGGCATTTAAATCGTTAGGACCCGATTCCTTCATTTTTTTTTATTTTTTCAAAGTGGGGTGGCTGTCTTCACGCTAGCCACACCACCCCGAAATCAGCCAAACTAACCATGTGAAGTCATCGAGCGACGTTAGTTCACGTTTGTTCAGGCATTCAAATCGTTAGGATCTCTTTAGATTTGCCATAAAAAAATAAATTCGAAAAAATCATATATATGGGCCAGCCGAGGCAAGTAATGTGCCTAAGTCGACGGCTGAAAAAAATACTCAGAATCGGGTCCTTACGATGCCACTTGCAGGACAACGTCAGCAGACTATACTGATTCAAGATAGATAGGTCATTTGCGGGCGATCAAAACAGATTTAACGGAAAAAAATAAAACTTGAAAATCTGGATTACTCAACTGACGCTCCTAAGTCGAACGCTGAAAAAAATACTCAGAATCGGGTCCTTACGATGCCACTTGCAGGACAATCTCAGCAGACCATACTGATTCAAGATAGATAGGTCATTTGCGGGCGTTCGAAACAGATTTGCCGGAAAAAATTAAAACTTGAAAATCTGAATAACTCAACTTACGCTCCTAAGTCGACGGCTGAAAAAAATAGTCAGAATCGGGTCCTTACGATGTTACTTGCAGGACAACGTCAGTAGACCAACCTGATTCAAGATAGATAGGTCATTTGCGGGCGTTCAAAACAGATTTGCCGGAAAAAATTAAAACATGAAAATCTGAATAACTCAACTTACGCTCCTAAGTCGACGGCTGAACAAAATACTCAGAATCGGGTCCTTACGATGCCACCTGCAGGACAATCTCAGCAGACCATACTGATTCAAGATAGATAGGTCATTTGCGGGCGTTCGAAACAGATTTGCTGGAAAAAATTAAAACTTGAAAATCTGAATAACTCAACTTACGCTCCTAAGTCGACGGCTGAAAAAAATAGTCAGAATCGGGTCCTTACGATGCCACTTGCAGGACAACGTCAGCTGACCATGCTGATTCAAGATAGATAGGTAATTTGCGGGCGATCAAAACAGATTTAACGGAAAAAAATAAAACTTGAAAATATGAATAACTCAACTTACGCTCCTAAGTCGCAGGCTGAAAAAAATACTCAGAATCGGGTCCTTACGATGCCACTTGCAGGACAACGTCTGCAGACTATACTGATTCAAGATAGATAGGTCATTTGCGGGCGATCAAAACAGATTAACCGGAAAAAAATAAAACTTGAAAATCGAAATTACTCAAATTATGCTCCTAAGTTGACGGCCGAAAAAAATACTCAGAATCGGGTTCTTACGATGCCCTTTGCAGGACGACGTCAGATGATTATGCTGATTCAAGATAGATAGGTCATTTGCGGGCGTTCGAAACAGATTTGCTGGAAAAAATTAAAACTTGAAAATCTGAATAACTCAACTTACGCTCCTAAGTCGACGGCTGAAAAAAATAGTCAGAATCGGGTCCTTACGATGCCACTTGCAGGACAACGTCAGTAGACCAACCTGATTCAAGATAGATAGGTCATTTGCGGGCGTTCAAAACAGATTTGCCGGAAAAAATTAAAACATGAAAATCTGAATAACTCAACTTACGCTCCTAAGTCGACGGCTGAAAAAAATACTCAGAATCGGGTCCTTACGATGCCACCTGCAGGACAATCTCAGCAGACCATACTGATTCAAGATAGATAGGTCATTTGCGGGCGTTCGAAACAGATTTGCTGGAAAAAATTTAAACTTGAAAATCTGAATAACTCAACTTACGCTCCTAAGTCGACGGCTGAAAAAAATAGTTTAGAATCGGGTCCTTACGATGCCACTTGCAGGACAATCTCACCAGACCATACTGATTCAAGATAGATAGGTCATTTGCTGGCGATCACAACAGATTTACCGGACAAAAATAAACTTGTAAATCGGAATTACTCAAATTATGCTCCTAAGTTGACGGCCAAAAAAAATACTCAGAATGGGGTCCTTACGATGCCCTTTGCAGGACAACGTCAGATGATTATGCTGATTCAAGATAAATAGGTCATTTGCGGACGATCAAAACAGATTTAACGTAAAAAAATAAAACTTGAAAATCTGAATTACTCAACTTTCGCTCCTAAGTCGCAGGCTGAAAAAAATACTCAGAATCGGGTCCTTACGATGCCACTTGCAGGACAATGTCAGCAAACCATACTGATTCAAGATAGATAAGTCATTTGCGGGCGTTCGAAACAGATTTGCCGGAAAAAATTAAAACTTGAAAATCTGAATTACTCAAATTATGCTACTAAGTCGCAGGCTGAAAAAAATACTCCGAATCGGGTCCTTACGATGCCACTTGCAGGACAATGTCAGCAGACCATACTGATTCAAGACAGATAGGTCATTTGTGGCGTTCGAAACAGATTTGCCGGAAAAAAGTAAAACTTGAAAATCTGAATAACTCAACTTACGATCCTAAGTCGACGGCTGAAAAAAATATTCACAATCGGGTCCTTACGATGCCCTTTGCAGGACGACGTCAGATGATTATGCTGATTCAAGATAGATAGGTCATTTGCGGCGCTCAAAACAGATTTTAAACAGAGAAAAAATAAAACTTGAAAATCTGAATAACTCAACTTACGCTCCTAAGTCGACGGCTGAAAAAAATT
Source organism: Cydia splendana (assembly GCF_910591565.1). Taxonomy (NCBI): domain Eukaryota; kingdom Metazoa; phylum Arthropoda; class Insecta; order Lepidoptera; family Tortricidae; genus Cydia; species Cydia splendana. The sequence goes on from NC_085962.1 coordinate 20,905,535, forward strand.
GTCAGAATCGGGTCCTTATGATGCCACTTGCAGGACAACGTCAGTAGACCAACCTGATTCAAGATAGATAGGTCATTTGCGGGCGTTCAAAACAGATTTGCCGGAAAAAATTAAAACATGAAAATCTGAATAACTCAACTTACGCTCCTAAGTCGACGGCTGAAAAAAATACTCAGAATCGGGTCCTTACGATGCCACTTGCAGGACAACGTCAGTAGACCAACCTGATTCAAGATAGATAGGTCATTTGCGGGCGTTCTAAACAGATTTGCTGGAAAAAAATAAACTTAAAAATCTGAATAACTCAACTTACGCTCCTAAGTCGACGGCTGAAATAAATAGTCAGAATCGGGTCCTTACGATGCCACTCGCAGAACAACGTCAGTAGACCAACCTGATTCAAGATAGATAGGTCATTTGCGGGCAATCAAAACAGATTTACCGGAAAAAAATAAAATTTGAAATTCTGAAATACTCAAATTATGCTCCTAGGTCGACGGCTGAAAAAAATACTTAGAATCGGGTCCTTACGATGCCACTTGCAGGACAATGTCAGCAGACCATACTGATTCAAGACAGATAGGTCATTTGCGGCGTTCGAAACAGATTTGCCGGAAAAAAGTAAAACTTGAAAATCTGAATAACTCAACTTACGATCCTAAGTCGACGGCTGAAAAAAATATTCACAATCGGGTCCTTACGATGCCCTTTGCAGGACGACGTCAGATGATTATGCTGATTCAAGATAGATAGGTCATTTGCGGGCGCTCAAAACAGATTTTAAACAGAGAAAAAATAAAACTTGAAAATCTGAATTACTCAAATTATGCTACTAAGTCGATGGCTGAAAAAACTACACAGAATCGGGTCCTTACGATGCCACTTGCAAGACATCGTCAGCTGACCATGCTGATTCAAGATAGATAGGTAATTTGCGGACGATCAAAACAGATTTAACGGAAAAAAATAAAACTTGAAAATATGAATAACTCAACTTACGCTCCTAAGTCGCAGGCTGAAAAAAATACTCAGAATCGGGTCCTTACGATGCCACTTGCAGGACAACGTCTGCAGACTATACTGATTCAAGATAGATAGGTCATTTGCGGGCGTTCAAAACAGATTTGCCGGAAAAAATTAAAACATGAAAATCTGAATAACTCAACTTACGCTCCTAAGTCGACGGCTGAAAAAAATACTCAGAATCGGGTCCTTACGATGCCACTTGCAGGACAATCTCAGCAGACCACACTGATTCAAGATAGATAGGTCATTTGCGGGCGTTCTAAACAGATTTGCTGGAAAAAATTAAAACTTGAAAATCTGAATAACTCAACTTACGCTCCTAAGTCGACGGCTGAAAAAAATAGTCAGAATCGGGTCCTAACGATGCCACTTGCAGGACAATCTCAGCAGACCATAGTAATTCAAGATAGATAGGTCATTTGCGGGCGTTCGAAACAGATTTGCTGGAAAAAATTAAAACTTGAAAATCAGAATAACTCAACTTACGCTCCTAAGTCGACGGCTGAAAAAAATAGTCAGAATCGGGTCCTTACGATGCCACTTGCAGGACAACGTCAGTAGACCAACCTGATTCAAGATAGATAGGTCATTTGCGGGCGTTCGAAACAGATTTGCTGGAAAAAATTAAAACTTGAAAATCTGAATAACTCAACTTACGCTCCTAAGTCGACGGCTGAAAAAAATAGTCAGAATCGGGTCCTAACGATGCCACTTGCAGGACAATCTCAGCAGACCACACTGATTCAAGATAGATAGGTCATTTGCGGGCGTTCTAAACAGATTTGCTGGAAAAAATTAAAACTTGAAAATCTGAATAACTCAACTTACGCTCCTAAGTCGACGGCTGAAAAAAATAGTCAGAATCGGGTCCTTACGATGCCACTTGCAGGACAATCTCAGCAGACCATAGTAATTCAAGATAGATAGGTCATTTGCGGGCGTTCGAAACAGATTTGCTGGAAAAAATTAAAACTTGAAAATCAGAATAACTCAACTTACGCTCCTAAGTCGACGGCTGAAAAAAATAGTCAGAATCGGGTCCTTACGATGCCACTTGCAGGACAACGTCAGTAGACCAACCTGATTCAAGATAGATAGGTCATTTGCGGGCGTTCGAAACAGATTTGCTGGAAAAAATTAAAACTTGAAAATCTGAATAACTCAACTTACGCTCCTAAGTCGACGGCTGAAAAAAATAGTCAGAATCGGGTCCTAACGATGCCACTTGCAGGACAACGTCAGCAGACCATACTGATTCAAGATAAATAGGTCATTTGCGGGCGATCAAAACAGATTTGCTGGAAAAAATTAAAAATTGAAAATCTGAATAACTCAACTTACGCTCCTAAGTCGACGGCTGAAAAAAATACTTAGAATCGGGTCCTTACGATGCCACTTGCAGGACAACGTCAGCTGACCATGCTGATTCAAGATAGATAGGTAATTTGCGGGCGTTCGAAACAGATTTGCTGGAAAAAATTAAAACTTGAAAATCAGAATAACTCAACTTACGCTCCTAAGTCGACGGCTGAAAAAAATAGTCAGAATCGGGTCCTAACGATGCCACTTGCAGGACAACGTCAGCAGACCATACTGATTCAAGATAAATAGGTCATTTGCGGGCGATCAAAACAGATTTGCTGGAAAAAATTAAAAATTGAAAATCTGAATAACTCAACTTACGCTCCTAAGTCGACGGCTGAAAAAAATACTCAGAATCGGGTCCTTACGATGCCACTTGCAGGACAATCTCAGCAGACCATAGTAATTCAAGATAGATAGGTCATTTGCGGGCGTTCGAAACAGATTTGCTGGAAAAAATTAAAACTTGAAAATCAGAATAACTCAACTTACGCTCCTAAGTCGACGGCTGAAAAAAATAGTCAGAATCGGGTCCTTACGATGCCACTTGCAGGACAACGTCAGTAGACCAACCTGATTCAAGATAGATAGGTCATTTGCGGGCGTTCGAAACAGATTTGCTGGAAAAAATTAAAACTTGAAAATCTGAATAACTCAACTTACGCTCCTAAGTCGACGGCTGAAAAAAATAGTCAGAATCGGGTCCTAACGATGCCACTTGCAGGACAACGTCAGCAGACCATACTGATTCAAGATAAATAGGTCATTTGCGGGCGATCAAAACAGATTTGCTGGAAAAAATTAAAAATTGAAAATCTGAATAACTCAACTTACGCTCCTAAGTCGACGGCTGAAAAAAATACTTAGAATCGGGTCCTTACGATGCCACTTGCAGGACAACGTCAGCTGACCATGCTGATTCAAGATAGATAGGTAATTTGCGGGCGATCAAAACAGATTTAACGGAAAAAAATAAAACTTGAAAATATGAATAACTCAACTTACGCTCCTAAGTCGCAGGCTGAAAAAAATAGTCAGAATCAGGTCCTTACGATGCCACTTGCAGGACAACGTCTGCAGACTATACTGATTCAAGATAGATAGGTCATTTGCGGGCGATCAAAACAGATTAACCGGAAAAAAATAAAACTTGAAAATCGAAATTACTCAAATTATGCTCCTAAGTTGACGGCCGAAAAAAATACTCAGAATCGGGTTCTTACGATGCCCTTTGCAGGACGACGTCATATGATTATGCTGATTCAAGATAGATAGGTCATTTGCGGGCGTTCGAAACAGATTTGCTGGAAAAAATTAAAACTTGAAAATCTGAATAACTCAACTTACGCTCCTAAGTCGACGGCTGAAAAAAATAGTCAGAATCGGGTCCTTACGATGCCACTTGCAGGACAACGTCAGTAGACCAACCTGATTCAAGATAGATAGGTCATTTGCGGGCGTTCCAAACAGATTTGCCGGAAAAAATTAAAACATGAAAATCTGAATAACTCAACTTACGCTCCTAAGTCGACGGCTGAAAAAACTACACAGAATCGGGTCCTTACGATGCCACTTGCAGGACAACGTCAGCTGACCATGCTGATTCAAGATAGATAGGTAATTTGCGGGCGATCAAAACAGATTTAACGGAAAAAAATAAAACTTGAAAATCTGGATTACTCAACTGACGCTCCTAAGTCGAACGCTGAAAAAAATACTCAGAATCGGGTCCTTACGATGCCACTTGCAGGACAATCTCAGCAGACCACACTGATTCAAGATAGATAAATCATTTGCGGGCGTTCGAAACAGATTTGCTGGAAAAAATTAAAACTTGAAAATCTGAATAACTCAACTTACGCTCCTAAGTCGACGGCGGAAAAAAATAGTCAGAATCGGGTCCTTACGATGCCACTTGCAGGACAACGTCAGCAGACTATACTGATTCAAGATAGATAGGTCATTTGCGGGCGATCAAAACAGATTTAACGGAAAAAAATAAAACTTGAAAATCTGGATTACTCAACTGACGCTCCTAAGTCGAACGCTGAAAAAAATACTCAGAATCGGGTCCTTACGATGCCACTTGCAGGACAATGTCAGCAAACCATACTGATTCAAGATAGATAAGTCATTTGCGGGCGTTCGAAACAGATTTGCCGGAAAAAATTAAAACTTGAAAATCTGAATTACTCAAATTATGCTACTAAGTCGCAGGCTGAAAAAAATACTCCGAATCGGGTCCTTACGATGCCACTTGCAGGACAATGTCAGCAGACCATACTGATTCAAGACAGATAGGTCATTTGCGGCGTTCGAAACAGATTTGCCGGAAAAAAGTAAAACTTGAAAATCTGAATAACTCAACTTACGATCCTAAGTCGACGGCTGAAAAAAATATTCACAATCGGGTCCTTACGATGCCACTTGCAGGACAACGTCAGTAGACCAACCTGATTCAAGATAGATAGGTCATTTGCGGGCGTTCGAAACAGATTTGCTGGAAAAAATTTAAACTTGAAAATCTGAATAACTCAACTTACGCTCCTAAGTCGACGGCTGAAAAAAATAGTCAGAATCGGGTCCTTACGATGCCACTTGCAGGACAACGTCAGCAGACCATACTGATTCAAGATAAATAGGTCATTTGCGGGCGATCAAAACAGATTTAACGGAAAAAAATAAAACTTGAAAATCTGGATTACTCAAATTATGCTCCTAGGTCGATGGCTGAAAAAAATACTTAGAATCGGGTCCTTACGATGCCACTTGCAGGACAATCTCAGCAGACCACACTGATTCAAGATAGATAAATCATTTGCGGGCGTTCGAAACAGATTTGCTGGAAAAAATTAAAACTTGAAAATCTGAATAACTCAACTTACGCTCCTAAGTCGACGGCTGAAAAAAATAGTCAGAATCGGGTCCTTACGATGCCACTTGCAGGACAACGTCAGTAGACCAACCTGATTCAAGATAGATAGGTCATTTGCGGGCGTTCAAAACAGATTTGCCGGAAAAAATTAAAACATGAAAATCTGAATAACTCAACTTACGCTCCTAAGTCGACGGCTGAAAAAACTACACAGAATCGGGTCCTTACGATGCCACTTGCAGGACAACGTCAGCTGACCATAGTAATTCAAGATAGATAGGTCATTTGCGGGCGTTCGAAACAGATTTGCTGGAAAAAATTAAAACTTGAAAATCAGAATAACTCAACTTACGCTCCTAAGTCGACGGCTGAAAAAAATAGTCAGAATCGGGTCCTTACGATGCCACTTGCAGGACAACGTCAGTAGACCAACCTGATTCAAGATAGATAGGTCATTTGCGGGCGTTCGAAACAGATTTGCTGGAAAAAATTAAAACTTGAAAATCTGAATAACTCAACTTACGCTCCTAAGTCGACGGCTGAAAAAAATAGTCAGAATCGGGTCCTAACGATGCCACTTGCAGGACAACGTCAGCAGACCATACTGATTCAAGATAAATAGGTCATTTGCGGGCGATCAAAACAGATTTGCTGGAAAAAATTAAAAATTGAAAATCTGAATAACTCAACTTACGCTCCTAAGTCGACGGCTGAAAAAAATACTTAGAATCGGGTCCTTACGATGCCACTTGCAGGACAACGTCAGCTGACCATGCTGATTCAAGATAGATAGGTAATTTGCGGGCGATCAAAACAGATTTAACGGAAAAAAATAAAACTTGAAAATATGAATAACTCAACTTACGCTCCTAAGTCGCAGGCTGAAAAAAATAGTCAGAATCAGGTCCTTACGATGCCACTTGCAGGACAACGTCTGCAGACTATACTGATTCAAGATAGATAGGTCATTTGCGGGCGATCAAAACAGATTAACCGGAAAAAAATAAAACTTGAAAATCGAAATTACTCAAATTATGCTCCTAAGTTGACGGCCGAAAAAAATACTCAGAATCGGGTTCTTACGATGCCCTTTGCAGGACGACGTCATATGATTATGCTGATTCAAGATAGATAGGTCATTTGCGGGCGTTCGAAACAGATTTGCTGGAAAAAATTAAAACTTGAAAATCTGAATAACTCAACTTACGCTCCTAAGTCGACGGCTGAAAAAAATAGTCAGAATCGGGTCCTTACGATGCCACTTGCAGGACAACGTCAGTAGACCAACCTGATTCAAGATAGATAGGTCATTTGCGGGCGTTCCAAACAGATTTGCCGGAAAAAATTAAAACATGAAAATCTGAATAACTCAACTTACGCTCCTAAGTCGACGGCTGAAAAAACTACACAGAATCGGGTCCTTACGATGCCACTTGCAGGACAACGTCAGCTGACCATGCTGATTCAAGATAGATAGGTAATTTGCGGGCGATCAAAACAGATTTAACGGAAAAAAATAAAACTTGAAAATCTGGATTACTCAACTGACGCTCCTAAGTCGAACGCTGAAAAAAATACTCAGAATCGGGTCCTTACGATGCCACTTGCAGGACAATCTCAGCAGACCACACTGATTCAAGATAGATAAATCATTTGCGGGCGTTCGAAACAGATTTGCTGGAAAAAATTAAAACTTGAAAATCTGAATAACTCAACTTACGCTCCTAAGTCGACGGCGGAAAAAAATAGTCAGAATCGGGTCCTTACGATGCCACTTGCAGGACAACGTCAGCAGACTATACTGATTCAAGATAGATAGGTCATTTGCGGGCGATCAAAACAGATTTAACGGAAAAAAATAAAACTTGAAAATCTGGATTACTCAACTGACGCTCCTAAGTCGAACGCTGAAAAAAATACTCAGAATCGGGTCCTTACGATGCCACTTGCAGGACAATGTCAGCAAACCATACTGATTCAAGATAGATAAGTCATTTGCGGGCGTTCGAAACAGATTTGCCGGAAAAAATTAAAACTTGAAAATCTGAATTACTCAAATTATGCTACTAAGTCGCAGGCTGAAAAAAATACTCCGAATCGGGTCCTTACGATGCCACTTGCAGGACAATGTCAGCAGACCATACTGATTCAAGACAGATAGGTCATTTGCGGCGTTCGAAACAGATTTGCCGGAAAAAAGTAAAACTTGAAAATCTGAATAACTCAACTTACGATCCTAAGTCGACGGCTGAAAAAAATATTCACAATCGGGTCCTTACGATGCCACTTGCAGGACAACGTCAGTAGACCAACCTGATTCAAGATAGATAGGTCATTTGCGGGCGTTCGAAACAGATTTGCTGGAAAAAATTTAAACTTGAAAATCTGAATAACTCAACTTACGCTCCTAAGTCGACGGCTGAAAAAAATAGTCAGAATCGGGTCCTTACGATGCCACTTGCAGGACAACGTCAGCAGACCATACTGATTCAAGATAAATAGGTCATTTGCGGGCGATCAAAACAGATTTAACGGAAAAAAATAAAACTTGAAAATCTGGATTACTCAAATTATGCTCCTAGGTCGATGGCTGAAAAAAATACTTAGAATCGGGTCCTTACGATGCCACTTGCAGGACAATCTCAGCAGACCACACTGATTCAAGATAGATAAATCATTTGCGGGCGTTCGAAACAGATTTGCTGGAAAAAATTAAAACTTGAAAATCTGAATAACTCAACTTACGCTCCTAAGTCGACGGCTGAAAAAAATAGTCAGAATCGGGTCCTTACGATGCCACTTGCAGGACAACGTCAGTAGACCAACCTGATTCAAGATAGATAGGTCATTTGCGGGCGTTCAAAACAGATTTGCCGGAAAAAATTAAAACATGAAAATCTGAATAACTCAACTTACGCTCCTAAGTCGACGGCTGAAAAAACTACACAGAATCGGGTCCTTACGATGCCACTTGCAGGACAACGTCAGCTGACCATGCTGATTCAAGATAGATAGGTAATTTGCGGGCGATCAAAACAGATTTAACGGAAAAAAATAAAACTTGAAAATCTGAATAACTCAACTTACGCTCCTAAGTCGACGGCTGAAAAAAATAGTCAGAATCGGGTCCTTACGATGCCACTTGCAGGACAATCTCAGCAGACCACACTGATTCAAGATAGATAAATCATTTGCGGGCGTTCGAAACAGATTTGCTGGAAAAAATTAAAACTTGAAAATCTGAATAACTCAACTTACGCTCCTAAGTCGACGGCTGAAAAAAATAGTCAGAATCGGGTCCTTACGATGCCACTTGCAGGACAACGTCAGCAGACTATACTGATTCAAGATAGATAGGTCATTTGCGGGCGATCAAAACAGATTTAACGGAAAAAAATAAAACTTGAAAATCTGGATTACTCAACTGACGCTCCTAAGTCGAACGCTGAAAAAAATACTCAGAATCGGGTCCTTACGATGCCACTTGCAGGACAACGTCAGCAGACTATACTGATTCAAGATAGATAGGTCATTTGCGGGCGATCAAAACAGATTTAACAGAAAAAAATAAAACTTGAAAATCTGGATTACTCAACTTACGCTCCTAAGTCGACGGCTGAAAAAAATAGTCAGAATCGGGTCCTTACGATGCCACTTGCAGGACAATCTCAGCAGACTATACTGATTCAAGATAGATAGGTCATTTGCGGGCGTTCGAAACAGATTTGCCGGAAAAAATTAAAACTTGAAAATCTGAACAACTCAACTTACGCTCCTAAGTCGACGGCTGAAAAAAATAGTCAGAATCGGGTCCTTACGATGCCACTTGCAGGACAACGTCAGCTGACCATGCTGATTCCAGATAGATAGGTAATTTGCGGGCGATCAAAACAGATTTAACGGAAAAAAATAAAACTTGAAAATCTGGATTACTCAACTGACGCTCCTAAGTCGAACGCTGAAAAAAATACTCAGAATCGGGTCCTTACGATGCCACTTGCAGGACAATCTCAGCAGACCACACTGATTCAAGATAGATAAATCATTTGCGGGCGTTCGAAACAGATTTGCTGGAAAAAATTAAAACTTGAAAATCTGAATAACTCAACTTACGCTCCTAAGTCGACGGCTGAAAAAAATAGTCAGAATCGGGTCCTTACGATGCCACTTGCAGGACAACGTCAGTAGACCAACCTGATTCAAGATAGATAGGTCAATTGCGGGCGTTCAAAACAGATTTGCCGGAAAAAATTAAAACATGAAAATCTGAATAACTCAACTTACGCTCCTAAGTCGACGGCTGAAAAAACTACACAGAATCGGGTCCTTACGATGCCACTTGCAGGACAACGTCAGCTGACCATGCTGATTCAAGATAGATAGGTAATTTGCGGGCGATCAAAACAGATTTAACGGAAAAAAATAAAACTTGAAAATCTGGATTACTCAACTGACGCTCCTAAGTCGAACGCTGAAAAAAATACTCAGAATCGGGTCCTTACGATGCCACTTGCAGGACAATCTCAGCAGACCACACTAATTCAAGATAGATAAATCATTTGCGGGCGTTCGAAACAGATTTGCTGGAAAAAATTAAAACTTGAAAATCTGAATAACTCAACTTACGCTCCTAAGTCGACGGCTGAAAAAAATAGTCAGAATCGGGTCCTTACGATGCCACTTGCAGGACAACGTCAGCAGACTATACTGATTCAAGATAGATAGGTCATTTGCGGGCGATCAAAACAGATTTAACGGAAAAAAATAAAACTTGAAAATCTGGATTACTCAACTGACGCTCCGAAGTCGAACGCTGAAAAAAATACTCAGAATCGGGTCCTTACGATGCCACTTGCAGGACAATGTCAGCAGACCACACTAATTCAAGATAGATAAATCATTTGCGGGCGTTCGAAACAGATTTGCTGGAAAAAATTAAAACTTGAAAATCTGAATAACTCAACTTACCAGTGGCGGCGCGTGGAATTTTTCGCTAGACAACTCGGAGCAAAAAAAAAACACCTACATGAAACACCTACATTATGTACTTATTTTTTCATGATAAGCGAAGGTAAAGTAAAGCGCTAGGTGTGTCCTTGAGTTCGTTCTTTTGCAGTTAGTGTATAACCACCTTTGCCATACTTGTCATCACTGACGTCACATAAACAGTGTATGTCGTGTATGACAAAAGCGAATTCCTACTCCTAAATTCCTAACAATCCTAACTAATAAGTTTAACTAAAATTTCATTTTTGGTACAAGCTTTTATCGCTGACTATACTTTTCTTACGACAGACAACTAATACTCATCGAGACAATTCTAAAAACCCCTAACACAATTAGGTTGCGTTGTTTCATCACAGAGTTCTTATGGCGACCTCCTGTCTCCATCATCAGATCAGTTCGACAGTATGATATTATTGTATTGTCAGCAGAACTACATACATCTGCCAATTTTCATGACGCTATGATCCTTGGAAGATGTTTAAATTAGTTACCTTAGATTCCATTACATTAGTTACATACAGATCGACCTAATAAAAGCTTGTTAAAAACAAGGACTGACCTTGAAACACCTGCACGAACAATACGCAACACTAATAACACTCAAAAATTCACTGCTTTAGTCTTTATATATAAATATATGCACACAACTAAGTAAAATCTCATTAAAACCTATAAAACTCTAATAAAAACAACAATAACAACAAATCTTGGCAATAACCGGAACGGAAGTGTTGTCATAATATTATTCCATTTTCACCCACGACCTACGGACTTCCAAAACCTATTACTACAAATTTATAAACAGTACTTTCTTTGAAGAAACCCTCGTTATCAAATTACCTTAACTAAACTTGCGACTCCATAATATTCTTAGATTTTGTAATAAAATTTCTTTTTTTAAAGGTTTTTAGAAAATTTGGTATTAATGATAGCAAAATACAAAAAAAAATTACCCATTAATTCAATTCAATGTTTTGGTACGGCAACATTAACCACACGAGCGGCAAACGCGACTCGATTCAAAATTGTGAAACATTACACTCCAATATAAATCTTACCTATTTGTATTTAAGGTTTAAATTCAAATGAAGCAGACACCGTTGTGGTACTTGTGGTGCTGTACGCACTTACGCCACTCGCGGACTTTGACTGTGTGCGTGCATTTTTCCAATATAAACCTTATCATGTTACGTTTAAGGTTTTTATTTAAATGAATAACTCGATACAAAACCGTGTTATTTTGATGCGTAAATACGCGGACTTTCTTTAGCGAACTATATGAGCGTGTGCGTGAGTTTTCGTATGTGTGTGGTGGCTCATGAATGAATACTCAAGCTTAAACTTAGTCGCCCGCGCGCCCGCTATGATTAGTTGAAATTTAATCAATAGTGAAGCTTTAGTAAATCGTGTTATCGATTACAAGGTAATACTTAGTGTTTTCGTTATGGATATAATATGTAGCAATAAATTTTAGGCAACCCGGTGGGAATCGGGTTGTATGAAGCCGCCGCTACTGCAACTTACGCTCCTAAGTCGACGGCTGAAAAAAATAGTCAGAATCGGGTCCTTACGATGCCACTTGCAGGACAACGTCAGCAGACTATACTGATTCAAGATAGATAGGTCATTTGCGGGCGATCAAAACAGATTTAACGGAAAAAAATAAAACTTGAAAATCTGGATTACTCAACTGACGCTCCTAAGTCGAACGCTGAAAAAAATACTCAGAATCGGGTCCTTACGATGCCACTTGCAGGACAATGTCAGCAAACCATACTGATTCAAGATAGATAAGTCATTTGCGGGCGTTCGAAACAGATTTGCCGGAAAAAATTAAAACTTGAAAATCTGAATTACTCAAATTATGCTACTAAGTCGCAGGTTGAAAAAAATACTCCGAATCGGGTCCTTACGATGCCACTTGCAGGACAATGTCAGCAGACCATACTGATTCAAGACAGATAGGTCATTTGCGGCGTTCGAAACAGATTTGCCGGAAAAAAGTAAAACTTGAAAATCTGAATAACTCAACTTACGATCCTAAGTCGACGGCTGAAAAAAATATTCACAATCGGGTCCTTACGATGCCCTTTGCAGGACGACGTCAGATGATTATGCTGATTCAAGATAGATAGGTCATTTGCGGCGCTCAAAACAGATTTTAAACAGAGAAAAAATAAAACTTGAAAATCTGAATAACTCAACTTACGCTCCTAAGTCGACGGCTGAAAAAAATTGTCAGAATCGGGTCCTTACGATGCCACTTGCAGGACAACGTCAGTAGACCAACCTGATTCAAGATAGATAGGTCATTTGCGGGCGTTCTAAACAGATTTGCTGGAAAAAAATAAACTTAAAAATCTGAATAACTCAACTTACGCTCCCAAGTCGACGGCTGAAATAAATAGTCAGAATCGGGTCCTTACGATGCCACTTGCAGAACAACGTCAGTAGACCAACCTGATTCAAGATAGATAGGTCATTTGCGGGCAATCAAAACAGATTTACCGGAAAAAAATAAAACTTGAAATTCTGAATTACTCAAATTATGCTCCTAGGTCGACGGCTGAAAAAAATACTTAGAATCGGGTCCTTACGATGCCACTTGCAGGACAATGTCAGCAGACTATACTGATTCAAGATAGATAGGTCATTTTCGGGCGATCAAAACAGATTAACCGGAAAAAAATAAAACTTGAAAATCGAAATTACTCAACTTACGCTCCTAAGTCGACGGCTGAAAAAAATACTCAGAATCGGGTCCTTACGATGCCACTTGCAGGACAACGTCAGCTGACCATGCTGATTCAAGATAGATAGGTAATTTGCGGGCGATCAAAACAGATTTAACGGAAAAAAATAAAACTTGAAAATATGAATAACTCAACTTACGCTCCTAAGTCGCAGGCTGAAAAAAATACTCAGAATCGGGTTTGTCCTGCAAGTGGCATCGTAAGGACCCGATTCTAAGTATTTTTTTCAGCTGTCGACCTAGGAGCATAATTTGAGTAATTCAGAATTTCAAGTTTTATTTTTTTCCGGTTAATCTGTTTTGATCGCCCGCAAATGACCTATCTGTCTTGAATCAGTATGGTCTGCTGACATTGTCCTGCAAGTGGCATCGTAAGGACCCGATCCTAAGTATTTTTTTCAGCGTTCGACTTAGGAGCGTCAGTTGAGTAATCCAGATTTTCAAGTTTTATTTTTTTCCGTTAAATCTGTTTTGAACGCCCGCAAATGAACTATCTGTCTTGAATCAGTATAGTCTGCTGACGTTGTCTTGCAAGTAGCATCGTAAGGACCCGATTGTGAATATTTTTTTCAGCCGTCGACTTAGGATCGTAAGTTGAGTTATTCAGATTTTCAAGTTTTACTTTTTTCCGGCAAATCTGTTTCGAACGCCCGAAAATGACCTATCTGTCTTGAATCAGTATGGTCTGCTGACATTGTCCTGCAAGTGGCATCGTAAGGACCCGATTCTAAGTATTTTTTTCAGCCGTCGACCTAGGAGCATAATTTGAGTAATTTAGAATTTCAAGTTTTATTTTATTCCGGTAAATCTGTTTTGATTGCCCGCAAATGACCTATCTATCTTGAATCAGGTTGGTCTACTGACGTTGTCCTGCAAGTGGCATCGTAAGGACCCGATTCTGACTATTTTTTTCAGCCGTCGACTTAGGAGCGTAAGTTGAGTTATTCAGATTTTCAAGTTTTAATTTTTTCCAGCAAATCTGTTTCGAACGCCCGCAAATGACCTATCTATCTTGAATCAGTATGGTCTGCTGAGATTGTTCTGCAAGTGGCATCGTAAGGACCCGATTCTGACTATCTTTTTCAGCCGTCGACTTAGGAGCGTAAGTTGAGTAATCCAGATTTTCAAGTTTTATTTTTTTCCGTTAAATCTGTTTTGATCGCCCGCAAATGACCTATCTATCTTGAATCAGTATAGTCTGCTGACGTTGTCCTGCAAGTGGCATCGTAAGGACCCAATTCTGAGTATTTTTTTCAGCGTTCGACTTAGGAGCGTCAGTTGAGTAATCCAGATTTTCAAGTTTTATTTTTTTCCGTTAAATCTGTTTTGATCGCCCGCAAATTACCTATCTATCTTGAATCAGCATGGTCAGCTCACGTTGTCCTGCAAGTGGCATCGTAAGGACCCGATTCTGTGTAGTTTTTTCAGCCGTCGACTTAGGAGCGTAAGTTGAGTTATTCAGATTTTCATGTTTTAATTTTTTCCGGCAAATCTGTTTTGAACGCCCGCAAATGACCTATCTATCTTGAATCAGGTTGGTCTACTGACGTTGTCCTGCAAGTGGCATCGTAAGGACCCGATTCTGACTATTTTTTTCAGCCGTCGACTTAGGAGCGTAAGTTGAGTTATTCAGATTTTCAAGTTTTAATTTTTTCCAGCAAATCTGTTTCGAACGCCCGCAAATGACCTATCTATCTTGAATCAGCATAATCATCTGACGTCGTTCTGCAAAGGGCATCGTAAGAACCCGATTCTGAGTATTTTTTTCGGCCGTCAACTTAGGAGCATAATTTGAGTAATTTCGATTTTCAAGTTTTATTTTTTTCCGGTTAATCTGTTTTGATCGCCCGCAAATGACCTATCTATCTTGAATCAGTATAGTCTGCAGACGTTGTCCTGCAAGTAGCATCGTAAGGACCCGATTGTGAATATTTTTTTCAGCCGTCGACTTAGGATCGTAAGTTGAGTTATTCAGATTTTCAAGTTTTACTTTTTTCCGGCAAATCTGTTTCGAACGCCCGAAAATGACCTATCTGTCTTGAATCAGTATGGTCTGCTGACATTGTCCTGCAAGTGGCATCGTAAGGACACGATTCTAAGTATTTTTTTCAGCCGTCGACCTAGGAGCATAATTTGAGTAATTTAGAATTTCAAGTTTTATTTTATTCCGGTAAATCTGTTTTGATTGCCCGCAAATGACCTATCTATCTTGAATCAGGTTGGTCTACTGACGTTGTCCTGCAAGTGGCATCGTAAGGACCCGATTCTGACTATTTTTTTCAGCCGTCGACTTAGGAGCGTAAGTTGAGTTATTCAGATTTTCAAGTTGTAATTTTTTCCAGCAAATCTGTTTCGAACGCCCGCAAATGACCTATCTATCTTGAATCAGTATGGTCTGCTGAGATTGTTCTGCAAGTGGCATCGTAAGGACCCGATTCTGACTATTTTTTTCAGCCGTCGACTTAGGAGCGTAAGTTGAGTAATCCAGATTTTCAAGTTTTATTTTTTTCCGTTAAATCTGTTTTGATCGCCCGCAAATGACCTATCTATCTTGAATCAGTATAGTCTGCTGACGTTGTCCTGCAAGTGGCATCGTAAGGACCCAATTCTGAGTATTTTTTTCAGCGTTCGACTTAGGAGCGTCAGTTGAGTAATCCAGATTTTCAAGTTTTATTTTTTTCCGTTAAATCTGTTTTGATCGCCCGCAAATTACCTATCTATCTTGAATCAGCATGGTCAGCTGACGTTGTCCTGCAAGTGGCATCGTAAGGACCCGATTCTGTGTAGTTTTTTCAGCCGTCGACTTAGGAGCGTAAGTTGAGTTATTCAGATTTTCATGTTTTAATTTTTTCCGGCAAATCTGTTTTGAACGCCCGCAAATGACCTATCTATCTTGAATCAGGTTGGTCTACTGACGTTGTCCTGCAAGTGGCATCGTAAGGACCCGATTCTGACTATTTTTTTCAGCCGTCGACTTAGGAGCGTAAGTTGAGTTATTCAGATTTTCAAGTTTTAATTTTTTCCAGCAAATCTGTTTCGAACGCCCGCAAATGATTTATCTATCTTGAATCAGTGTGGTCTGCTGAGATTGTCCTGCAAGTGGCATCGTAAGGACCCGATTCTGAGTATTTTTTTCAGCGTTCGACTTAGGAGCGTCAGTTGAGTAATCCAGATTTTCAAGTTTTATTTTTTTCCGTTAAATCTGTTTTGATCGCCCGCAAATTACCTATCTATCTGGAATCAGCATGGTCAGCTGACGTTGTCCTGCAAGTGGCATCGTAAGGACCCGATTCTGACTATTTTTTTCAGCCGTCGACTTAGGAGCGTAAGTTGAGTTGTTCAGATTTTCAAGTTTTAATTTTTTCCGGCAAATCTGTTTCGAACGCCCGCAAATGACCTATCTATCTTGAATCAGTATAGTCTGCTGAGATTGTCCTGCAAGTGGCATCGTAAGGACCCGATTCTGACTATTTTTTTCAGCCGTCGACTTAGGAGCGTAAGTTGAGTAATCCAGATTTTCAAGTTTTATTTTTTTCTGTTAAATCTGTTTTGATCGCCCGCAAATGACCTATCTATCTTGAATCAGTATAGTCTGCTGACGTTGTCCTGCAAGTGGCATCGTAAGGACCCGATTCTGAGTATTTTTTTCAGCGTTCGACTTAGGAGCGTCAGTTGAGTAATCCAGATTTTCAAGTTTTATTTTTTTCCGTTAAATCTGTTTTGATCGCCCGCAAATGACCTATCTATCTTGAATCAGTATAGTCTGCTGACGTTGTCCTGCAAGTGGCATCGTAAGGACCCGATTCTGACTATTTTTTTCAGCCGTCGACTTAGGAGCGTAAGTTGAGTTATTCAGATTTTCAAGTTTTAATTTTTTCCAGCAAATCTGTTTCGAACGCCCGCAAATGATTTATCTATCTTGAATCAGTGTGGTCTGCTGAGATTGTCCTGCAAGTGGCATCGTAAGGACCCGATTCTGACTATTTTTTTCAGCCGTCGACTTAGGAGCGTAAGTTGAGTTATTCAGATTTTCAAGTTTTATTTTTTTCCGTTAAATCTGTTTTGATCGCCCGCAAATTACCTATCTATCTTGAATCAGCATGGTCAGCTGACGTTGTCCTGCAAGTGGCATCGTAAGGACCCGATTCTGTGTAGTTTTTTCAGCCGTCGACTTAGGAGCGTAAGTTGAGTTATTCAGATTTTCATGTTTTAATTTTTTCCGGCAAATCTGTTTTGAACGCCCGCAAATGACCTATCTATCTTGAATCAGGTTGGTCTACTGACGTTGTCCTGCAAGTGGCATCGTAAGGACCCGATTCTGACTATTTTTTTCAGCCGTCGACTTAGGAGCGTAAGTTGAGTTATTCAGATTTTCAAGTTTTAATTTTTTCCAGCAAATCTGTTTCGAACGCCCGCAAATGATTTATCTATCTTGAATCAGTGTGGTCTGCTGAGATTGTCCTGCAAGTGGCATCGTAAGGACCCGATTCTAAGTATTTTTTTCAGCCATCGACATAGGAGCATAATTTGAGTAATCCAGATTTTCAAGTTTTATTTTTTTCCGTTAAATCTGTTTTGATCGCCCGCAAATGACCTATTTATCTTGAATCAGTATGGTCTGCTGACGTTGTCCTGCAAGTGGCATCGTAAGGACCCGATTCTGAGTATTTTTTTCAGCCTGCGACTTAGGAGCGTAAGTTGAGTTATTCATATTTTCAAGTTTTATTTTTTTCCGTTAAATCTGTTTTGATCGCCCGCAAATTACCTATCTATCTTGAATCAGCATGGTCAGCTGACGTTGTCCTGCAAGTGGCATCGTAAGGACCCGATTCTGACTATTTTTTTCAGCCGTCGACTTAGGAGCGTAAGTTGAATTATTCAGATTTTCAAGTTTTAATTTTTTCCAGCAAATCTGTTTCGAACGCCCGCAAATGACCTATCTATCTTGAATCAGTATGGTCTGCTGAGATTGTCCTGCAAGTGGCATCGTAAGGACCCGATTCTGACTATTTTTTTCAGCCGTCGACTTAGGAGCGTAAGTTGAGTAATCCAGATTTTCAAGTTTTATTTTTTTCCGTTAAATCTGTTTTGATCGCCCGCAAATGACCTATCTATCTTGAATCAGTATAGTCTGCTGACGTTGTCCTGCAAGTGGCATCGTAAGGACCCGATTGTGACTATTTTTTTCAGCCGTCGACTTAGGAGCGTAAGTTGAGTTATTCAGATTTTCAAGTTTTAATTTTTTCCAGCAAATCTGTTTCGAACGCCCGCAAATGACCTATCTATCTTGAATCAGTATGGTCTGCTGAGATTGTCCTGCAAGTGGCATCGTAAGGACCCGATTCTGAGTATTTTGTTCAGCCGTCGACTTAGGAGCGTAAGTTGAGTTATTCAGATTTTCATGTTTTAATTTTTTCCGGCAAATCTGTTTTGAACGCCCGCAAATGATTTATCTATCTTGAATCAGTGTGGTCTGCTGAGATTGTCCTGCAAGTGGCATCGTAAGGACCCGATTCTGAGTATTTTTTTCAGCGTTCGACTTAGGAGCGTCAGTTGAGTAATCCAGATTTTCAAGTTTTATTTTTTTCCGTTAAATCTGTTTTGATCGCCCGCAAATTACCAATCTATCTTGAATCAGCATGGTCAGCTCACGTTGTCCTGCAAGTGGCATCGTAAGGACCCGATTCTGTGTAGTTTTTTCAGCCGTCGACTTAGGAGCGTAAGTTGAGTTATTCAGATTTTCATGTTTTAATTTTTTCCGGCAAATCTGTTTTGAACGCCCGCAAATGACCTATCTATCTTGAATCAGGTTGGTCTACTGACGTTGTCCTGCAAGTGGCATCGTAAGGACCCGATTCTGACTATTTTTTTCAGCCGTCGACTTAGGAGCGTAAGTTGAGTTATTCAGATTTTCAAGTTTTAATTTTTTCCAGCAAATCTGTTTCGAACGCCCGCAAATGACCTATCTATCTTGAATCAGCATAATCATCTGACGTCGTTCTGCAAAGGGCATCGTAAGAACCCGATTCTGAGTATTTTTTTCGGCCGTCAACTTAGGAGCATAATTTGAGTAATTTCGATTTTCAAGTTTTATTTTTTTCCGGTTAATCTGTTTTGATCGCCCGCAAATGACCTATCTATCTTGAATCAGTATAGTCTGCAGACGTTGTCCTGCAAGTGGCATCGTAAGGACCCGATTCTGAGTATTTTTTTCAGCCTGCGACTTAGGAGCGTAAGTTGAGTTATTCATATTTTCAAGTTTTATTTTTTTCCGTTAAATCTGTTTTGATCGCCCGCAAATTACCTATCTCTCTTGAATCAGCATGGTCAGCTGACGTTGTCCTGCAAGTGGCATCGTAAGGACCCGATTCTGAGTATTTTTTTCAGCCTGCGACTTAGGAGCGAAAGTTGAGTAATTCAGATTTTCAAGTTTTATTTTTTTACATTAAATCTGTTTTGATCGCCCGCAAATGACCTATTTATCTTGAATCAGCATAATCATCTGACGTTGTCCTGCAAAGGGCATCGTAAGGACCCCATTCTGAGTATTTTTTTTGGTCGTCAACTTAGGAGCATAATTTGAGTAATTCCGATTTACAAGTTTATTTTTGTCCGGTAAATCTGTTGTGATCGCCAGCAAATGACCTATCTATCTTGAATCAGTATGGTCTGGTGAGATTGTCCTGCAAGTGGCATCGTAAGGACCCGATTCTGAGTATTTTTTTCAGCCGTCGACTTAGGAGCGTAAGTTGAGTTATTCAGATTTTCATGTTTTAATTTTTTCCGGCAAATCTGTTTTGAACGCCCGCAAATGACCTATCTATCTTGAATCAGGTTGGTCTACTGACGTTGTCCTGCAAGTGGCATCGTAAGGACCCGATTCTGACTATTTTTTTCAGCCGTCGACTTAGGAGCGTAAGTTGAGTTATTCAGATTTTCAAGTTTTAATTTTTTCCAGCAAATCTGTTTCGAACGCCCGCAAATGACCTATCTATCTTGAATCAGCATAATCATCTGACGTCGTCCTGCAAAGGGCATCGTAAGGACCCGATTCTGAGTATTTTTTTCGGCCGTCAACTTAGGAGCATAATTTGAGTAATTTCGATTTTCAAGTTTTATTTTTTTCCGGTTAATCTGTTTTGATCGCCCGCAAATGACCTATCTATCTTGAATCAGTATAGTCTGCAAACGTTGTCCTGCAAGTGGCATCGTAAGGACCCGATTCTGAGTATTTTTTTCAGCCTGCGACTTAGGAGCGTAAGTTGAGTTATTCATATTTTCAAGTTTTATTTTTTTCCGTTAAATCTGTTTTGATCGCCCGCAAATTACCTATCTATCTTGAATCAGCATGGTCAGCTGACGTTGTCCTGCAAGTGGCATCGTAAGGACCCGATTCTGACTATTTTTTTCAGCCGTCGACTTAGGAGCGTAAGTTGAATTATTCAGATTTTCAAGTTTTAATTTTTTCCAGCAAATCTGTTTCGAACGCCCGCAAATGACCTATCTATCTTGAATCAGTATGGTCTGCTGAGATTGTCCTGCAAGTGGCATCGTAAGGACCCGATTCTGACTATTTTTTTCAGCCGTCGACTTAGGAGCGTAAGTTGAGTAATCCAGATTTTCAAGTTTTATTTTTTTCCGTTAAATCTGTTTTGATCGCCCGCAAATGACCTATCTATCTTGAATCAGTATAGTCTGCTGACGTTGTCCTGCAAGTGGCATCGTAAGGACCCAATTCTGAGTATTTTTTTCAGCGTTCGACTTAGGAGCGTCAGTTGAGTAATCCAGATTTTCAAGTTTTATTTTTTTCCGTTAAATCTGTTTTGATCGCCCGCAAATTACCTATCTATCTTGAATCAGCATGGTCAGCTCACGTTGTCCTGCAAGTGGCATCGTATGGACCCGATTCTGTGTAGTTTTTTCAGCCGTCGACTTAGGAGCGTAAGTTGAGTTATTCAGATTTTCATGTTTTAATTTTTTCCGGCAAATCTGTTTTGAACGCCCGCAAATGACCTATCTATCTTGAATCAGGTTGGTCTACTGACGTTGTCCTGCAAGTGGCATCGTAAGGACCCGATTCTGACTATTTTTTTCAGCCGTCGACTTAGGAGCGTAAGTTGAGTTATTCAGATTTTCAAGTTTTAATTTTTTCCAGCAAATCTGTTTCGAACGCCCGCAAATGACCTATCTATCTTGAATCAGCATAATCATCTGACGTCGTTCTGCAAAGGGCATCGTAAGAACCCGATTCTGAGTATTTTTTTCGGCCGTCAACTTAGGAGCATAATTTGAGTAATTTCGATTTTCAAGTTTTATTTTTTTCCGGTTAATCTGTTTTGATCGCCCGCAAATGACCTATCTATCTTGAATCAGTATAGTCTGCAGACGTTGTCCTGCAAGTGGCATCGTAAGGACCCGATTCTGAGTATTTTTTTCAGCCTGCGACTTAGGAGCGTAAGTTGAGTTATTCATATTTTCAAGTTTTATTTTTTTCCGTTAAATCTGTTTTGATCGCCCGCAAATTACCTATCTATCTTGAATCAGCATGGTCAGCTGACGTTGTCCTGCAAGTGGCATCGTAAGGACCCGATTCTGAGTATTTTTTTCAGCCTGCGACTTAGGAGCGAAAGTTGAGTAATTCAGATTTTCAAGTTTTATTTTTTTACATTAAATCTGTTTTGATCGCCCGCAAATGACCTATTTATCTTGAATCAGCATAATCATCTGACGTTGTCCTGCAAAGGGCATCGTAAGGACCCCATTCTGAGTATTTTTTTTGGTCGTCAACTTAGGAGCATAATTTGAGTAATTCCGATTTAGAAGTTTATTTTTGTCCGGTAAATCTGTTGTGATCGCCAGCAAATGACCTATCTATCTTGAATCAGTATGGTCTGGTGAGATTGTCCTGCAAGTGGCATCGTAAGGACCCGATTCTGAGTATTTTTTTCAGCCGTCGACTTAGGAGCGTAAGTTGAGTTATTCAGATTTTCATGTTTTAATTTTTTCCGGAAAATCTGTTTTGAACGCCCGCAAATGACCTATCTATCTTGAATCAGGTTGGTCTACTGACGTTGTCCTGCAAGTGGCATCGTAAGGACCCGATTCTGACTATTTTTTTCAGCCGTCGACTTAGGAGCGTAAGTTGAGTTATTCAGATTTTCAAGTTTTAATTTTTTCCAGCAAATCTGTTTCGAACGCCCGCAAATGACCTATCTATCTTGAATCAGCATAATCATATGACGTCGTCCTGCAAAGGGCATCGTAAGAACCCGATTCTGAGTATTTTTTTCGGCCGTCAACTTAGGAGCATAATTTGAGTAATTTCGATTTTCAAGTTTTATTTTTTTCCGGTTAATCTGTTTTGATCGCCCGCAAATGACCTATCTATCTTGAATCAGTATAGTCTGCAAACGTTGTCCTGCAAGTGGCATCGTAAGGACCCGATTCTGAGTATTTTTTTCAGCCTGCGACTTAGGAGCGTAAGTTGAGTTATTCATATTTTCAAGTTTTATTTTTTTCCGTTAAATCTGTTTTGATCGCCCGCAAATTACCTATCTATCTTGAATCAGCATGGTCAGCTGACGTTGTCCTGCAAGTGGCATCGTAAGGACCCGATTCTGACTATTTTTTTCAGCCGTCGACTTAGGAGCGTAAGTTGAATTATTCAGATTTTCAAGTTTTAATTTTTTCCAGCAAATCTGTTTCGAACGCCCGCAAATGACCTATCTATCTTGAATCAGTATGGTCTGCTGAGATTGTCCTGCAAGTGGCATCGTAAGGACCCGATTCTGACTATTTTTTTCAGCCGTCGACTTAGGAGCGTAAGTTGAGTAATCCAGATTTTCAAGTTTTATTTTTTTCCGTTAAATCTGTTTTGATCGCCCGCAAATGACCTATCTATCTTGAATCAGTATAGTCTGCTGACGTTGTCCTGCAAGTGGCATCGTAAGGACCCGATTGTGACTATTTTTTTCAGCCGTCGACTTAGGAGCGTAAGTTGAGTTATTCAGATTTTCAAGTTTTAATTTTTTCCAGCAAATCTGTTTCGAACGCCCGCAAATGACCTATCTATCTTGAATCAGTATGGTCTGCTGAGATTGTCCTGCAAGTGGCATCGTAAGGACCCGATTCTGAGTATTTTGTTCAGCCGTCGACTTAGGAGCGTAAGTTGAGTTATTCAGATTTTCATGTTTTAATTTTTTCCGGCAAATCTGTTTTGAACGCCCGCAAATGATTTATCTATCTTGAATCAGTGTGGTCTGCTGAGATTGTCCTGCAAGTGGCATCGTAAGGACCCGATTCTGTGTAGTTTTTTCAGCGTTCGACTTAGGAGCGTCAGTTGAGTAATCCAGATTTTCAAGTTTTATTTTTTTCCGTTAAATCTGTTTTGATCGCCCGCAAATTACCAATCTATCTTGAATCAGCATGGTCAGCTCACGTTGTCCTGCAAGTGGCATCGTAAGGACCCGATTCTGTGTAGTTTTTTCAGCCGTCGACTTAGGAGCGTAAGTTGAGTTATTCAGATTTTCATGTTTTAATTTTTTCCGGCAAATCTGTTTTGAACGCCCGCAAATGACCTATCTATCTTGAATCAGGTTGGTCTACTGACGTTGTCCTGCAAGTGGCATCGTAAGGACCCGATTCTGACTATTTTTTTCAGCCGTCGACTTAGGAGCGTAAGTTGAGTTATTCAGATTTTCAAGTTTTAATTTTTTCCAGCAAATCTGTTTCGAACGCCCGCAAATGACCTATCTATCTTGAATCAGCATAATCATCTGACGTCGTTCTGCAAAGGGCATCGTAAGAACCCGATTCTGAGTATTTTTTTCGGCCGTCAACTTAGGAGCATAATTTGAGTAATTTCGATTTTCAAGTTTTATTTTTTTCCGGTTAATCTGTTTTGATCGCCCGCAAATGACCTATCTATCTTGAATCAGTATAGTCTGCAGACGTTGTCCTGCAAGTGGCATCGTAAGGACCCGATTCTGAGTATTTTTTTCAGCCTGCGACTTAGGAGCGTAAGTTGAGTTATTCATATTTTCAAGTTTTATTTTTTTCCGTTAAATCTGTTTTGATCGCCCGCAAATTACCTATCTATCTTGAATCAGCATGGTCAGCTGACGTTGTCCTGCAAGTGGCATCGTAAGGACCCGATTCTGAGTATTTTTTTCAGCCTGCGACTTAGGAGCGAAAGTTGAGTAATTCAGATTTTCAAGTTTTATTTTTTTACATTAAATCTGTTTTGATCGCCCGCAAATGACCTATTTATCTTGAATCAGCATAATCATCTAACGTTGTCCTGCAAAGGGCATCGTAAGGACCCCATTCTGAGTATTTTTTTTGGTCGTCAACTTAGGAGCATAATTTGAGTAATTCCGATTTACAAGTTTATTTTTGTCCGGTAAATCTGTTGTGATCGCCAGCAAATGACCTATCTATCTTGAATCAGTATGGTCTGGTGAGATTGTCCTGCAAGTGGCATCGTAAGGACCCGATTCTGAGTATTTTTTTCAGCCGTCGACTTAGGAGCGTAAGTTGAGTTATTCAGATTTTCATGTTTTAATTTTTTCCGGCAAATCTGTTTTGAACGCCCGCAAATGACCTATCTATCTTGAATCAGGTTGGTCTACTGACGTTGTCCTGCAAGTGGCATCGTAAGGACCCGATTCTGACTATTTTTTTCAGCCGTCGACTTAGGAGCGTAAGTTGAGTTATTCAGATTTTCAAGTTTTAATTTTTTCCAGCAAATCTGTTTCGAACGCCCGCAAATGACCTATCTATCTTGAATCAGCATAATCATCTGACGTCGTCCTGCAAAGGGCATCGTAAGAACCCGATTCTGAGTATTTTTTTCGGCCGTCAACTTAGGAGCATAATTTGAGTAATTTCGATTTTCAAGTTTTATTTTTTTCCGGTTAATCTGTTTTGATCGCCCGCAAATGACCTATCTATCTTGAATCAGTATAGTCTGCAAACGTTGTCCTGCAAGTGGCATCGTAAGGACCCGATTCTGAGTATTTTTTTCAGCCTGCGACTTAGGAGCGTAAGTTGAGTTATTCATATTTTCAAGTTTTATTTTTTTCCGTTAAATCTGTTTTGATCGCCCGCAAATTACCTATCTATCTTGAATCAGCATGGTCAGCTGACGTTGTCCTGCAAGTGGCATCGTAAGGACCCGATTCTGACTATTTTTTTCAGCCGTCGACTTAGGAGCGTAAGTTGAATTATTCAGATTTTCAAGTTTTAATTTTTTCCAGCAAATCTGTTTCGAACGCCCGCAAATGACCTATCTATCTTGAATCAGTATGGTCTGCTGAGATTGTCCTGCAAGTGGCATCGTAAGGACCCGATTCTGACTATTTTTTTCAGCCGTCGACTTAGGAGCGTAAGTTGAGTAATCCAGATTTTCAAGTTTTATTTTTTTCCGTTAAATCTGTTTTGATCGCCCGCAAATGACCTATCTATCTTGAATCAGTATAGTCTGCTGACGTTGTCCTGCAAGTGGCATCGTAAGGACCCGATTGTGACTATTTTTTTCAGCCGTCGACTTAGGAGCGTAAGTTGAGTTATTCAGATTTTCAAGTTTTAATTTTTTCCAGCAAATCTGTTTCGAATGCCCGCAAATGACCTATCTATCTTGAATCAGTATGGTCTGCTGAGATTGTCCTGCAAGTGGCATCGTAAGGACCCGATTCTGAGTATTTTGTTCAGCCGTCGACTTAGGAGCGTAAGTTGAGTTATTCAGATTTTCATGTTTTAATTTTTTCCGGCAAATCTGTTTTGAACGCCCGCAAATGATTTATCTATCTTGAATCAGTGTGGTCTGCTGAGATTGTCCTGCAAGTGGCATCGTAAGGACCCGATTCTGAGTATTTTTTTCAGCGTTCGACTTAGGAGCGTCAGTTGAGTAATCCAGATTTTCAAGTTTTATTTTTTTCCGTTAAATCTGTTTTGATCGCCCGCAAATTACCAATCTATCTTGAATCAGCATGGTCAGCTCACGTTGTCCTGCAAGTGGCATCGTAAGGACCCGATTCTGTGTAGTTTTTTCAGCCGTCGACTTAGGAGCGTAAGTTGAGTTATTCAGATTTTCATGTTTTAATTTTTTCCGGCAAATCTGTTTTGAACGCCCGCAAATGACCTATCTATCTTGAATCAGGTTGGTCTACTGACGTTGTCCTGCAAGTGGCATCGTAAGGACCCGATTCTGACTATTTTTTTCAGCCGTCGACTTAGGAGCGTAAGTTGAGTAATCCAGATTTTCAAGTTTTAATTTTTTCCAGCAAATCTGTTTCGAACGCCCGCAAATGACCTATCTATCTTGAATCAGTATAGTCTGCTGACGTTGTCCTGCAAGTGGCATCGTAAGGACCCGATTCTGAGTATTTTTTTCAGCGTTCGACTTAGGAGCGTCAGTTGAGTAATCCAGATTTTCAAGTTTTATTTTTTTCCGTTAAATCTGTTTTGATCGCCCGCAAATGACCTATCTATCTTGAATCAGTATAGTCTGCTGACGTTGTCCTGCAAGTGGCATCGTAAGGACCCGATTCTGAGTATTTTTTTCAGCCGTCGACTTAGGCACATTACTTGCCTCGGCTGGCCCATATATATGATTTTTTCGAATTTATTTTTTTATGGCAAATCTAAAGAGATCCTAACGATTTGAATGCCTGAACAAACGTGAACTAACGTCGCTCGATGACTTCACATGGTTAGTTTGGCTGATTTCGGGGTGGTGTGGCTAGCGTGAAGACAGCCACCCCACTTTGAAAAAATAAAAAAAAATGAAGGAATCGGGTCCTAACGATTTAAATGCCTGAACAAACGTGAACTAACGAATGTCTTGCTATCTAGACCAAAAAAAATTACAAAAAGTGATTTGGGGTGGCTAGCGTGAAGACAGCCACCCCCATAGTATAAAAAAATATAAAACGACGGATATCTCTTATTATGTTTTGAACGCCCGCAAGGCACTATAATTTATCGCTTAAATATCGTCCATATAAGTTTATTCAAGCTAAAGAATCGTTAGTATCCGCGTCGATTGCTTGCTAGACCACATTACTTGGCTCCGCTGTCCCATATATATGAATTTTACGATTTTATTTTTTTATGGCAAATCTAATGAGATCCTAACGATTTTAATGCCTGAACAAACGTGAACTAACGTCGCTCGATGACTTCACATGGTTAGTTTGGCTGATTTCGGGGTGGGGTGGCTAGCGTGAAGACAGCCACCCCACTTTGAAAAAATAAAAAAAAATGAAGGAATCGGGTCCTAACGATTTTAATGCCTGAACAAACGTGAACTAACGAATATCTTGCTATCTAGACAAACAAAAATTACAAAAAGTGGTTTGGGGTGGCTAGCGTGAAGACAGCCACCCCCTTTTGTTTTTTAAAAAAAATGATGTTAGAATCGGGTCCTTACGATTTTACCTACTGAACAAACGTGAACTAACGATGAACAAACGATATAGCTATGCCATTTGCGGGCAAATGATATGGGGTGGTCAACTTCACGAGCATTATTTTTGTGGCCTTTGAAGAGTAACATATTATTGCAGGTGACTGTACAGTGTTTAACTCGGGTAAAAGTAACCATCTCACCCATCGTGATATGGTTCACTTTCCACCCTTGGTTAACAACCTACTATTGCTACCTTATGCAATGCATGGACATTCCCAGTGTATAATAAATTAACATTTTATTCAACTTTACAAGACATTAACATTTGCATAAGATTCAGATGCATATTCAATACCTTAACAGACTAAACCTTCCTAATAACCAACTAATGTCATTTTAGAAAATTCCGTATCATTTGAGAGTGGATTCGGGCGGTTCGTCCCAGTGAGGCCGCAGCCGCGTGCCCTGCCGCTGAACGTGCAGAACCGCGAGAACCTGTCCCATGAGCACCAGGACGACGCCAGCTCCATGTCCGGACACACCCTCCACCCTTATGCACATCAAATGCAGAATGGTAGAATTAACCAAGTTCATAGGGTGGTCCATAACTATCTATGCTACATAATTTTTTTCTTTCCACAAGATTCTTATGACAAAATAGAATAGTGGCTTTGTGAGTTATAGGCCTTGCGAATTGGCATGGTTCCGCCTCTTTGCGAAATTTTTAAAGTTTGCTTATACAATTTCACGAGAATCAGTTTAGTAAGCGGATCCCTTTGTTTGACATTATTATTGAAAGTCATAATGTGATGATTGTCAGATTATCATTAGCATACATCGGGGTTTTCGGTGCGGGAATGTTTTACACTAGCCAAATAACAGGTAAAAACTGTAAAAAACGATACAATTTAACATTTCTAAGCACATTTGGACCTTACTACCTACATTTAATTCATAGTTTGGTAATTATTTTACAATAAACAAAGTTGTAAATACACGAAATGATTCCCGCACCAAAAACGATGTATGATCATTACTCATAATTCTGAAACCGTTAACTTTTCAGGATTTTCGTAAGGTTATCCTATAGCTATAGATAGTTTAGGTTAAGTTATGTTTGTTTTATGGCAATCCTGAAAAGTTAAGCGTTTCTGAGGAAAACCAAATTATGACTAACTAAAATGCGGACAAACAATACATTATGACTTAAAGCTTTATGAGAAACAATAGAGACCCGTTTAGTAACTAGTGAAGAATAGTCAGACATACAAAAAATATTTTGCCCAATCTGATACGGGCACTTCTCGCTCGCGCTTCACGCTCGATTGATCGTTAATAATACTGCGTCAGAATTCTCACTGTCTCACGAAACCAATGTATGCCAGTGGAAGCTCACGAATCATGTTGTCCCTTTCTAACGCTTGACATGTTCTTTTTCTCACTCTCTAGTCTAAACTGTGCCTTTTGAGCTGAGCGCGCTCTAGCAATTAAGTGATATACCATGCTTCCTAACAGGTTTACCCTTGCCTTGCCTTTTGGTAGCAAACAAGTGTACAACCAGCCTATATTTATACAATAATGGACCACCCTATTAAACATAAACATTGAGATAAGTCATAAGTTGAAATGCCCCATTATTTGTAGGTTTAGTTCCTCACTCCAATCATGCAAATCATGCCGCTGCAGCAGTCATGATCGTCAACCCCACCACACCGAATGCGGTCACGGCGAACATGTCTCAACCCTTCAATGTGAGTATTAACAGCCATTGATTGTGTATGTATGTGTTTTTATCATCATCATCTCAAGTATTAGACGTAGCGCAAGCTTGCAAACTTTTTGACTTGAGGCAAGGGTCAGATTTCGGTATTCCTTTTCGGGAAATGCGTGAAATGCGTGAAATGCGTGAAATGCGTTTATTTTGCTTAACATTATGTACAGATAAGTTGGTAGAGTCAATTGTATTATGTCCAGATAATGTCAATACCTTATACTAGTAGGCATGCAAAATATTTTAAAACCTATTTACATTATATTACAATAAATTACATAATCAATTACAATAACATTAAATAAGAATAACAATAATTAATAATAAATAAAATGTCACAATATTAATAAAAATCTAAGTTTAAATATTCCTTAATGCTATAAAATATGTGCTCGTTTAAAAATATTATAATTTCTTTTCTAAATTTAATAAGTGGCATGTCTCTTAAGTATTGTGGCAGTTTATTATATATTATGTATGTCATCCCATCGACATTATTTTGATAAAGAGCCAAATTGCTTTTTGTACCGAGAAGTTTGTTTAACCGATTAGCTCTAGCATTTGGATTTACTTGAGCTATAAAGGTAAAGTATTGGTAATGTTTTTTTACAAAAATGCATATTTCTGCTATGTATACACATGCCAATGGCAGAATTTTAAGTTTTTTGAGTCGGATTGAATGGCCTTCGGATCTCAGGCTTCTGCCAAAAATAAGTTACGGCCCGCGGGCCGTGGTTTGGTGACTCCTGGTAAACCCCTAAAGGGGAACTAGGAAGCTTTATTGTTTTGATAAGGAAAAGTGAAACATTTGTGTGTTCTTAGGTTTAGTTTGAGATGTCGTCGTTTACCTACTAATAAGTGTTGCTCTTTGGCTTTTTCTAAGAATGTTAGTAAGCCGAGTTTTGGTTTTACACTGTAAAATTTTCAAGGCAAGCCTCGCAATATCATCAAACTAAAAACGGACTTCGAAGACGTCAACTGATTTACAACATAAAGCTACCTAGACTATTTAAATACTCCCACTCCCACTAAGGCAGAACAAAGCTATAAACAATACACAAATTAGTAAATTAATTTTACGCATTGTTTTCAGGCGCCTAATCAAAACCGCAAGAACTTGACGAATAATTTGAACCCAGCCAGGAACAATTTAGACGGGAACCATTCGAGCCACAACAACGCGGCGTCGTCCAGGCCGGGCACTAAGACCGTCAACCTGATGAACAACATGTACGACCCGCAGGCTAGCATGAACAACGTCAATGAGAATAACCATGTAAGTATCATTCGTACCCCGATTTGAACCCAGCTAGAAACAATTTAGACGGGAACCACTCGAGCCACAACAACGCGGCGTCGCCCAGGCCGGGCACTAAGACCGTCAACCTGATGAACAACATGTACGACCCGCAGGCTAGCATGAACAACGTCAATGAGAATAACCATGTAAGTATCATTACCCCAGTCTGACAGGTGCCATTTCGTTTGCTGTTTATAAAGTGCGAGGGTAAAATGAAAGCTAATCAATGTTGATAAAATTATGACGTAAGGAATTATTGTCCGTTATTCGATGTAATTTTATTTACTGTCAGAATAACTTGAATCAATGTCCAATGCTGAATACAGTTGCAATATGAATAAATTAAAGAGGTCTGTAAATAGATAATTAAAGAACTGACACTCAACCTTTTTTTTAGGTTCACAGGGAATCTGCCAGGGCGTTAGGGGAGGCGATAGTGGCGGCCTGCCCCGACACCGCGGCCGTGGAGCGGCGGCTCGGCCAGATCCGCGAGTACATCCGGGTCACGTCGTCTCTCGTCGACACCATGCGTAATTCTGAGGACGAGGTGAGAGAATATCATTTATGTTAGAATTTTCATTAAATGAATGGACAAATTGCATTAGCGTGCAGCGGAGCGGAGCGTTCGTAGCAAACAAATGCAAATGTATGCGGACGGCCACAGTGCCGCTTGACGCCACGCTACCGCTCCGCTACACGCTTGCCACTGATACCTTACACTGAGCGTAGAACTGTAGCTACAATAGTAATTAGAACACATAAGCCAAATTTATTTCATAAAATTTCTAATTTAGGCTTTTATTGAGCATACGAAAGAAGAATATGACGAACTGGTAGAGATGGTAATGAAATTGAAAGAGAGTGAGACGAAACTAGAGAAAGTATTAAATGAGGAACCGGATAACGTGGAGGTGCCTGCCGAGGAAGCAGATGCTGCGGCGGCGGCGAGCGAGGCGGCGGTTGACCAAGAACTGCCCACTGAAATCAAAGAGGATGAGCCGAGCAACGTCGCAAGCAAACAAGATAGTACTGCTGAGTGTACCACGCTAAAGAAAGTCACTAATCTAGAGAATGAACAGTTGAATAAAAGCTTACAAAGTGTCAAGAATTCTAATGAACATCTAATACAACCAGCGAGCGATCTAAGCGAAAGTGCACCCACCGAGCCGCTACCGTTGGCAGAACACGAGCCCGAAGACGATACAGTGGAAATCAAAGAAATTGAGAGCATTCCGTGCGAGGAAAAAACTCACGACCATCACTTGAATGAGGTGTTGCGTAAAAATATTATTTCGTGCGTAGAAAAAGTAGCGATCATAGAAGAAATGAAAACCAAAAACTGCAGTAACATTGAAGATCAGGTTACTGTTGATGTTTGCTGTAAAAGTGTGTTTGTCATGACGAACAGTCCGTAGCATGTGGATGTAAAACTCAAACCAGAAAATAACCATCTCTATTACTATTCCTTTCATAATCACCAACAGCCATTTGTAACTGTCTACTGTGTGAAAGACTTTTGCTTCCTAGCCTAGAGTCTAACGGTTTTACATTAGCTTTAGTTAGCCCTTCTAACAGAGCTTACTTAGTTTTCCTATATTACCTGTTGATGAATTCAACTTTTTTTGTCACTCGATTCGTCTCTGGTTTTATGGCATTTAATTTAACCAAACATGCATTTTTGTGGCAATTATAAGCCTGTTCCATATTAACCGATCTACTGAGCGCGATAATATAACGTGATACAGACGTAGTGCGTTGTTTTCCTTCGTATTTTCTCGGAAACGTTCGTATTTGCCATGCTACTTCAATCAACCTCAGCAGTACTTTTTGTACCGAGACTGACTGGTATAGCAAGACACGTTCGTACGTTTCCGTAAAAATACGAAGGAAAATAATTATGCACTACATCTGTAGAAGAGTTCCTCTAACAAATTGTGCTACTATTGTCGCAAGAAATAGTTGATTCACCCCTTTTACATATGAAAAAGTTTTTATTTTTCTTTTTTTCAATGTTTTTTAAATGTTTGTCAGGACGTGGTGGTTCGACCGGTGTCGGTTCAGAGTAACGGTTCAGCATATAGCGAAAGTGAACTGTGGCAAAATGAGATAAAAAACAAAATGGAGTTGTCCCAACGCCGTTTGA
The DNA here is from genome assembly GCF_910591565.1 of Cydia splendana. Classification (NCBI taxonomy): domain Eukaryota; kingdom Metazoa; phylum Arthropoda; class Insecta; order Lepidoptera; family Tortricidae; genus Cydia; species Cydia splendana. The sequence continues at coordinate 20,938,181 of NC_085962.1, forward strand.
CCGCTTTAAAGCAACAGCAGAAGAGACTAATCAAGTACCAGGTAGTACATGCTTTTTTAAATATTTATTATAATTAGATATAATTACCTTCCAAGGGGCCTTTTGTATTAAATTACTCCAATTAAATTTGAATCATTTTTAATTCGAATAGAGTTGTTTTTGTTTTGACGCGTATGGTTTAAACACAAAAGAAATTCAACCTTATTTCGTAACCTTTATACTTAATCTACCCTAGGAGGAAGCCAAACAGCAGTTGGAGGAAATCAACCGGGAGCGACAGTCTCAAGAAGCCCTACCGTCGACTTCCCATGACAACTTTGGCGGCATACAGGTAATCAGGTTATCACCCATCTTTGGGATCTTGGACGGAATACCCTGTAAACTAAATCAATATGTCAATTTTGACGTCCGTCAATGACGGTAGATATATTTTCTGGTTTTTTTATTGTTTTATTAGCAAACGCTGAATAAAAACAACGCTATGCTAGCGCCCGATCTGTTTTTATGATCGTTAATATGACAAACAGTCCTCCTTCGTCAGATATCATTTACACATTCGGTAATGCCAAGTGTTAACTCAAAATAATAATTTCCAGAATCACCCAATGAACGGCAACTACAATCGCATGTACGCCGCGAACCAGATCGGGGTGGCCACGACACTGCCACATTCCAACGAGAACATCGCGAGCCGCGCGAACAGCGAACACGGACACAACCAGGACGACAGGTTCTCGCACCGCGACGCGAACATCGCGAGCAGCGAGGTGAGTGATATAACGAGTGAACACCACGGCCAACTCACGCGAACGAGACGTAGGGAGTGGGACAACAGCGAACACGGACACAACCAGGACGACAGGTTCTCGCACCGCGACGCGAACATCGCGAGCAGCGAGGTGAGTGATATAACGAGTGAACACCACGGCCAACTCACACGAACGAGAACGTAGAGAGGGGGACAACAGCGAACACGGACACAACCAGGACGACAGGTTCTCGCACCGCGACGCGAACATCGCGAGCAGCGAGGTGAGTGATATAACGAGTGAACACCACGGCCAACTCACACGAACGAGAACGTAGGGAGTGGGACAACAGCGAACACGGACACAACCAGGACGACAGGTTCTCGCACCGCGACGCGAACATCGCGAGCAGCGAGGTGAGTGATATAACGAGTGAACACCACGGCCAACTCACACGAACGAGAACGTAGGGAGTGGGACAACAGCGAACACGGACACAACCAGGACGACAGGTTCTCGCACCGCGACGCGAACATCGCGAGCAGCGAGGTGAGTGATGTAACGAGTGGACACCACGGCCAACTCACACGAACGAGAACGTAAGGAGTGGGACAACAGCGAACACGAACACAACCAGGACGACAGGTTCTCGCATCCCGAAACAATTGTGGATTTCATGTTTTTCATTAATTTGGTGTAGTTGAAAATGTATGACAATATAATATTTGTGTTGGGCAGGAGGCGGCGGGCGCGCACAGCGACGCGGAGGAGTCGCTGCTGACGGAGCGCGGCCGCGCGCTGCAGGCCAAGCTGCGCGAGCTGCAGCTCAAGAAGCAGCACATGGAGAACCTCGTATGTATTCAACAGCCGAAGCTCTATGCACATTTTGGACTTCCAAAAACGGTCCATTACACTAGCAGTTACCAGTTATGACACTGGCAGAGTGCTCTCCATAAATATAACCCGCCCGCAGCTTTGAATATTACCCAATACACAATAATTTCGCTATTAAAAGAGTAGGGATTGACCATCATCGTTTACCACACCATTCCTCATCACATCATTCGTTCTTTTCGCCTCTATTAATTTCGAGACCGGCGCAGAGGCCGGGCGTCCATACAACGCTGCGCCACCTAGTTTTAGAAAATATCCTACAGGAAAGAAAAACTTAGCAGTCTTAGCACCGACTGGCCTAACCCGTTTGTTTGCTTTAATAACCACACTAGAGGTAACATGATAATCGTATGTTTCACGTTTACATGTCCAGGTGTCAGAGTTCCAGAAAATGCAGATGGCGACGCATCTCGGCTCCAACAACACGTACTCCAGCTCTGGAGAGGACAGCGCCGACGAACAGCCCACAAGGAAATGTAAATATCTTACCAACATTATATTTTTCACCTCAGCAGCTCGAATAAAAGTACTTTGCTTCTTAAAAACAGTGAGCAAAATGCGATTTTGCTCACTGAGTGAGACAAAATGACATTCAAGTGACCTTTATAGTCAAATGTCATTTCAACATGCGGGGTCTAATACATGTTCGAAATACTTGGGTTCTATTATCTCTGTCCCTTTCACACTGTTAGCAAAAAGAAATAGACAAAAAAGTTCAAACGACATTCAACGGTATATTGACGGTTTATAATGGACCCCCGAAAAACGTCAGAACGCATCGTTCCAAACCACGTACGAGTATGAATTCTTAATAATTAATTAATAAAAATGAAGTTTAAGATTTGATAAAAACACAATATTTTAGGTATTTTATTGTACAATTAAAATAATGAACTCAAAAAATACACAGATTATCAAGCAAAATTAATTATTACTTTCTACTATAGTTGACAAATAGTACGTATCCGCAATTCGGACCGTATCGTCTCGCCTCGTGCGTTTTGAGTCCCTTACTACGCTCAAGATTCTAAATTATACAATCTTTCGCTTGCACGGGGCTTAAAATAAGCACTCGAAGAAATATCAAACTTTGATCTCTTGTTGTACAAATAACTATTATTAAATAATTGTTGTAGTTAAAACTCTGTTAATTTTTGTCTCTTTCTTACGACCACATGTCAAAATAAGGAGGATGAACCATTAGCTAATAAGGCATTTTAGATGTGACAGACGGATATATAGAGTCAGATGTTTATGAATAACGAGTATTACATTTTTATTATCAAGTCAAGTATTAAAATATCTTAAAACTTAAGTTAGTAGGTGTAATGACATGATTTTTAACATGTTTATATCTAGGTTATGAACATGTTATGATTTTTTTTACCTATAAATAAACCTAACAAATACCTATGAATGTTTCATTCGCTTTGCATTGATATTCGTTATGTTACAGGCAACAAATCTGGAGGTAATATCAAAAATGAAGACCCTTTTAAGCTCATGGAAATCAAGGCTATTAAAACAGCTCTCCAGAAGACTAAAGGTATGTTATTTCATAATTATATAACGTAACCGGACCAGGAAAACAGCAGGACATACCACCGGCTGTTCTCCTCTACAGTTCTCGTGAAACTAGTTATGTCGATATTATTTAGTCAGTTTAGATTCGGAATATTTTAAAAACTGGCGGAGATGCAGAGCTATATGGGCCACGATTATAGGTGGGAGCGAAAGGTTTGATCACTGTGTCTCGCTCCAACCTATGGTTGCCGCCGCCGCTAGTCGCGCAATGTCGTGGCCGAGCCGATACTCCACTAGTATTATTAGTGGAATAAAACTTTATATCAATGATATGAAACACACAGTGTGTTTTCAGATCTGATGCGGTCAGTGGAAAACTACGAGTCGGACCATTTGTCCGGGGCGCACGACGACTCCTTCCAGATGCCTAGTCACTCTAATATAAACGACAAGTGAGTTTTCTTTGTTTAATTTTTTTTTTATACCTTAGCCTATGAACGCCTGCAACTCCACTGGTGTTGTTACATCGCGTTGCCGACCCTTTAAAAACCTGTACACTTCTTTTTTGGAGAACCCCATAATGTAGCCCATCGTGAAAACCTCGGCAGAGCTCATTCCACAAACGTAGCGTCCGCGGGAGGTAATCCCTTTTAAATCGCACAGGGCCCGACCATTTAGGCTCTAGGGTGTGAGGATGAACACGAGCCGACGGTGAGCGCCGATGATGGAAAGCGGCCGTTGGCATAATCGTCATCATGTCTTACAATTCTTCAGAGAGCATTTAGTACTGTTGATAGAAAAGAAAATTACAGTCGGCGCTAAAAGCTTGTATCAACAATGTGACGTTTACACATGCAACAAAAGTGCAATGCGAACTACCTGCAACCCCTCGACCCTCTGTTGTCAACCGTCATGGCGACCGTGACAGAACGCAAAGGGGTCATCCATTAATTACATCACACGTTTAGGGGGGAGGAGGGGGTCAAGAAAATGTGACATGTTGTGACAAGGGGGAGAGGGGAGTCACAAACTTTGTGACGTCACTTTAACTTCATCAGTAATCAAAATTTTATTTTTATCATTTTATTTACTGTACAGTTCAAAAACAAGTTTTTGGAACGATAATCGTTTTTATTAGTTTAATTTTTTTTCATAATCAGTTTTGGGTTATAAATTTACTAATATTTTGACAAAAAATTAATAATACTTAATTCGATTTGCCGATTTCGTTGAAAAAATGTGACGTCACACCAGGGGGGGAGGGGTTTGCCAAATGTGACCAAGTGTGACAAGGAGGGGGGGAGGGGTCAAAAAACCTTGAAATTCGTGTGACGTAATTAATGGATGACCCCAAAGCATACGACTGACAAACTGAGTTTTATTTACCACCTTGTAATACAACGGAGTCTAGACGTCACAAACACTAAAAAGAAGTTATTACGTGTTAAGTTATTGATGATATTTTTGCATAGTAAATCGGAAGGCGGCGGCAGTATCGGCGGGTGGTCTGCCGAGGGCAGCGTGTGCCGCGTGCGCAACTCCCTGCCGCAGCGGCACAAGTTCACCAACGAGCAGCAACACCTGCAGCACCCGCAGCACTTGCAGCACCCGCAGCAGCCGCAGCACATGCCACACCCGCAGCAGATGAGTGAGCTCACCGACAAACTGCTCCTCTCACACGATTATACCTCTCGCGTCGAATGATGGTCCATATAAAAGTTCCTTCAAATCCATTCTGGTTGGGCTTCATTTAAAAATATATATATACCTATTAGTGGCTCTGTGAGTTGTAGACGTCGCGATAAGCTTCATCATCATCATCATAGGCCTTTCAGTCTATTGCAGACTATACAAACAGCGTCAGGCAGGGCGACAACGTTTTTCATGGCTGTATAAGCCAATACGGCAGCGGCAACCACGACCGCAAAACAGGCAGGTGTAGTGTGCCCGTGGCGAACAGATGTCAGGCTGATGACGCTTGGCTCGCTTACTTGCGAGTGTCTTAAACCAAGCGTCATCGTGGATTTTGCGACCATCGAACACCTGTTTGCGCCACTTATCTCTGTCCTCGGCAAGCTCCTCCCATTTATGAACCGGGATGTTGAAGGAGTGCATGTCTCGCTTGGCGCAGTCCTTATGCCGTAGCATCGGCCGACCGATACTTCTTTTGGCGTCAGCTATGGCGCCAAGCAAAACACGCCGCGGCAAACGAGAAGGTTGCATTCGATGCACATGCCCCAGCCAGCGTAAGCGTCTCTGCTTTAGCAGCGCAAAGAGGCTGGGCAGCTGAGCAATCTCAAGGACCCTCTCGTTTGTGACCCTGTCCTTCCAAGATATGCCCATTCCGCATGCATGTTCCGGATGCAGCGCATGTTGAAAGCGTTGAGACGACGTTCATGCTTGGCATACGATGTCCAGGTCTCAGCCCCGTACAAGAGTATGCTCAGGATGCACGTTTGATAGACAACCATCTTGGTTTTCCTGGTTAGATGTTTATTTTGCCATACTCTTGCACTCAACTTCCCAAACATCGTTGCGGCTTTTCCGATTCGAACGTCGATTTCTGCATCCGGTGAGAGATTGCTAGTCACAGTCGACCCGAGGTAACAAAACTTGTCGACTGACTTCAGTGGGGCGCCATCCAACAGGATTGTCGGTATTTCCGCACACCCTTGAGCCAGCACTACAATTTTCCGGGGATTGATGGTCATAGAGAAGAGAGCACAGGCACGAGAAAACTTGTCCATAATTGTTTGAAGCTCAAACTGCGATGTGGCGATGAAGGCTGCGTCATCAGCAAAGAGCAAGCTATCAACGAATAAGTCCTCTCGTTTTCGCTTAGATTTGAGAAGGGAAACGTTGTAAAGTTTTCCATCAGTCCTCGTATGCAGATGGATACCCTGTTGGTCGTCACCGAAAGCAGTTTTCAGCAGTAACGAAAAGAATATACCAAACAGGGTAGGCGCCAGTACGCAGCCTTGCCGAACACCTCTACGCATAAAGAACGGGTCAGACACGGTACCGTCAAACACTACAGCTCCTTGCATACCCTCATGAAAGGACCTCACAAGACTCAAGAGTTTTGGTGGGCATCCTATATGTTCCAGTACGGAATAAAGCCCTTCTCGGCTAACTGTGTCGAAGGCCTTATTCAGGTCAACGAATGCGACCACCAGAGGTGTTTTCTGCTCTCTACACTTTTCTTGGATTTGCCGAAGTGTAAAGATCATGTCCGTTGTGGAACGCTGGGCACGGAATCCACACTGACTTTCGGGATACACGCGATTGGCAAGTTGTTGTAGTCTTGATAGTACTACCCTACCGAATAACTTGCCTACAATACTAAGGAGGGAAATACCCCGGTAATTGTTGCAATCACCGCGGTCTCCCTTCCCCTTGTACAACGTGACGATGTTAGCATCGCGCATATCCTGTGGGAACTTTCCTTCCTCCCAACATTTCCACAACAGACTATGCAGAATTGGACCCATACACTCGAGCTTTATGATGTCGGCTTGAGTGCCATCACTGCCTGGACTCTTTCCGCGCTTCAGCTGCTGTACAGCCCTATGAAATTCTTCTATAGAGGGTGGTGCATCTAGTTCGAACCCAACTGCTAGTTTTGGCGTGTATACTAAGGCCTCTGAGTCAATAGCAATCGGATTCGAATAGAGTTCGGTGTAGTGTTCCACCCATCGTCCGAGTTGACGGCAGCTATCGGTTATGACAGTACCATCCACTTCTTTAAGAGGGGCTGTCTTCTTACGCACAGGACCTAGAACCTGCTTGATACTCGAGTAAACACCGCTGAAGTTACCGGCGTCGACGCACTTTTGGATATTCGTGCACACATACGTCCAGTACACATTCGCGAAGTGTCGTGCATGGCGCTGCAATGTCGACGTGGCGTTCTTTAGGTTTTCCCGTGTTTCCGGTGTTGGCTTCATGCGGTGTTTCAGTGCAGCTTCACGCTTGGAGTCAAGAAGAGGTTTTAAATGCTCTGAGTTTTCAGCGAACCAATCCTGGGTCTTAGTTTCCTGGTAACCGAAAACTGAGCAGGAAATGTCTGTCAGCATCGTCCTGACGCTCCTCCACATGTCGTCTAGCTGTGCATTCTCACTCCAGGTTGATTGCGCGCTTCTTACCAACTCCCCAAATTCACTGACCATCTCGTCATTCCTGGTATTCAGAATATTTACTTTCTTCTTACCAGGAGGTCTGGACGAATGGATTTTCTTTTGAGTGAAGGCAACGCGCGCTACCACCAAGGAGTGATCGGTGTTACATTCTGCACTGTGAAAGGTTCTGGTGTGGAGTGTTTCGCGTAGGTCTTTCTTTCTGGAGAGGATCATATCCAGCTGATGCCAATGACCCGAGCGAGGGTGTTTCCATGAAACCTTGCGAGATAATTTGCCCTTAAAATATGTATTTGTGACGCACAGTAGGTTTCTAGAACAAAACTCTAGCAGACGCTGGCCATTTTCGTTTTGTTTGCCGATACCATGTTCACCAATACAGTTCAGCCACGCATCACGGTCTTGACCGATTCTGGCATTAAAATCGCCTAGTATATACAGGCGATCGGAGGATTTTACACTGCGCACTGTTTCATGGAGCTGATCGTAAAATTGGTCCTTGGCCTCGTCCGTTGATGGTAGTGTTGGAGCGTACGCGGAGATGACTGTAATGTAGCCGCTGGTTGTGTTAACTCGCAACACCATTATGCGCTCGGAGACGCCACGAGGCTTTTCGATTGCTTTAAGCAAATCGTTACGAACGGCGAAGCCAACACCGTGCTCACGAACAGCATCAGCCCCCTTACCTTTCCAGAAGAACGTGTATTGCGCCTCGCGCAGTGAGCCTTCATCAGGCAGCCTGGTTTCTTAAAGGGCTGCTATTGCTATGTTAAGCCTATCTAATTCCATGCTGATTACAGCCGTCTTACGCTGGTCGCATGCGTTGCTGTTACTTGAGCCTCCCACGGTGTCCGGGAGGCCTGTCCTCATAGTACGGACATTCCATGTCGCAATGCGCATGGATAAGCGGGTTGTATTATTTCTTTTTGACTGTTCAGCAGGTGAAGTACGTTACGACGCCGGTCGTCTAGTTGAAGGCTAGTGCTCCCTACACCCAAAAGGAGCAAACCGGCACCGAGGCGGATCAGTACCTAACTGACCGGGGGCTGCCCGGCTTAAGCGGGCGGTAACTGATCAGTGGGCCTACGATGGACCCTCCCACTGTCAGGAGTGACCCCTAGCGTCCTAACTTACGCCTATCTGTTTGGACTTATTACTGGTCACTGCCACTCCCCGTGTTGTTTTCCACGCGGCAAACCATCGTGGGTGAAGTTTCCTCTCCACAGACACTGCATCGCCTGGGACACAAACGAAGAGACACAGGGTTGCCCAAGACCTGTGGCTCTCTCTCGGCCTTACCGACTAGATCCGCGGGAAAGACAAGTCAATACGCGCGGAGTCGGATCGGCTGCAGGTGCATAACAGCTGGCGGGTTTGTTTCAAGTTTTCCTTCTCTGTTGCTATCTCTTCCGTTAAACAGGAGGAGGACCACGTGCAGGCGAGATAAGCCGGGACACAAAGATGTTATTCGTGCCTCTCCTCCCCTAAGCTTCATAAGCTTATAAAATTTAATAAATAAATAGTTGCTTCCTTGAGTCATTATCACAGCGAACTCACAATGGTCTTAAGTGCCACCGACCCTACTGCCACTTAAATAATTTATGCCAATTTCCACCATTCATAACTTTTTACAAAAAATTTAACGACAGCAAAATTCTATCTAACTACCGAACCTGCCCACTAAATTTCACAGGAATTAGTTAAGAAACGGGATCTCCAGAGAACATAAGGACATGCGAAAGCATTTTGCCCAAGCTAAAGCGCAGAGCTTCACTAACGTTTGGTCAAAAATACGTTTTACCGTATTTTTATTATTTAAATGTTACGTTTCTAAATACATTAATATGCTAAACTTCCAAAAAATTTCACTATGATGAGGACCACCATTCGACGCGAGAGGTATAACGTATAGATAAAAAATTAGATCGATAGAATTTGCGATGTGCCATTAAATATTGCCCAAGCTGAAACGGAGACCTTCGCGCTCGTTCGATAATATGATACTTATGATATTGTTTAAATTTTTAATTCTTAGTTTTAATGTAGTAGCTTTAATAATAATTATAATATACTCTGTTAAAATAATAGCCGCGACATGTCGGTACTCTGTAATTCGCTAAGATCCCCACGTCACATGCCTAGTGTGGGGATCACTGTACTGCCTCTCTTGTAATATTAATTTCTGAAATAAATATATTTTGAATTTGAATTTGTTCTATCTTAACAGGTCACGAGTCAAACATTGCCTCTTTGCAAGAGCTAGCTCAAGAACTTCGCATGGAGACGGAGAAGATTGTCGGCGAGAGAGCTCGTATCAAAGATATGCTGTCTAATAATGGTGAGTTTATACCTAACTTTACCGACAGAACCGAATGAGCTGTTACTTTTACGATTGTTTTTTTTAAACGGTCTCGTTTTTTGCACTCGTTGAGATTCGGTAGCTAAACGCACTGCATAAAAGAAACAATACGTCACTACTTTGAAAAATATGGACTTGTAGATACAAGATTGTTCATGAAAGAACAAGATTGTTCTTTCAATCATAAGAAAAATCTATGTATGGGATGCATACAGAGTTACTTTACTGCCTTTCATTTCAACTTTGAGTAGCAGTGTGAGACACGAGACTTTTTCAAAATAGTGCCGAATACCTTTTGTTTAATATATTAAGGTGTGCCGTAGACAGTATAGGACGCCGTGGGGCAATACTCTGATAATTTTAAACGCCGCGGATTGAAAGAGATTGGGAACACGAAGGAAATAAATTACCTCAGAAAATATCATAGTTGACTGTTGATTAAAAAAAATGAAATGGACAACAAACTTGTAGAGCCTCGGCGCAAGCAGAAGAAGGTGAACGAGCAGGCGTCCACCAGCAGCGCACGCGGCTGGCACGCGGCCGCGGCCGGCCCCGCCGAGCGCCGCCAGCTGCAGCTGCGCGCGCTGCTCGCCGACAAGCAGCGCGAGCTCGACAAGCTGCTCAACAAGGAGGTACACACACACACATTACACATTATTATCTTAAAACCATTGCATTGAGTGAATATTAATAATAAACTGAAATAGATGGGCGAATCATTTTTTTCTTGACGCTCATTGCCATGCTTACGTTCCCCTGGGTCACTCATGAAACCGGGGTTTGAATTGAAGTTCATAGGTAAACACGGTAAACATAATGGACCATTTCTTCTAACAAACTGATCTAATACTGTCCCCTGGCTGAAGTTATAATACATGAGTTATCCGTCTAAAATAATATTAATACTTTTTTTTTTCGAAAGTACTACATATTTAATTACACAAACACCGCGATATAATTTCATTGTTTTTACCTTAAATTCCGACGTATGTTGTTGCAGAAAGTACTATTTGGAAATGCAGAAGCTCAAAAAATGATGGCGGACTCGTGTACCGGCTCCATCATTACTGGTATCAACCAGTCCTACAATAGGTAAGATTTGATTAATCTTCTAAGGGCGTCCGCTAGATGGCGCGATTTTACCTACAATAATGACATCCTCGTGTAAAAACTAGTGCCTACGTCAATTCTTGGGATTAGTTGCCAAGCGGACCTAAGGCTCCCATGAGCCGTGGCAAAATGCCGGGAACGCGAGGAAAAAGAAGAATGGCACCCGCGTGCGTGCACCCGCCCAGGCTAACGCCCTAATGGGTACAGTATGAATTTTCTCCAATGATATTTACGCCTAATACCCTAATCTGTTAAACAAAAGTCATTGTTTCTTTTCTATTCAATTGATTTTAATAAATATTTTATTGGTTATGCTATTTCAGTGAACAAGAAGAACCTGATTCACGGTCGGAGCAGATACTTTTGGACTCTCAAAACTCCAGAGACACTGACAACTTCAGGGTAAATATTTGATCGTGTCATGAAGCTCGCTTAAAATTTCCTGTCTTTTTCAGGGTGGTATTCCATCCAATATCTTGGTCGAATGTCATTGAGTCTCACTCTCTCGTTAAGCAAAATCTGAGACAAAATACACATTGGACAGGTGGAATACCACCCTCAAATATGCGCTAAATATATTTTTATGATATATTTCATAGCAATCCTCTTCTTATCATGGAGCATTTTTTTGAGACTAGACTAAATAAAATTGACCTCGGCCAAAATAAGGATTGCCAGACTGGTGTTATTAAACTGCTTCGCATCGCTCGCCCATTTGTATATTATATGCTCGAGATTTGTTTGCAGCGAACTCCAGCTAGCCATCCCTGTGCTATAGTATGAATCCCAGTAAGGGCATTTATTAGTCCTATCGCTATGAATTTTGGGTCCTTAGTTATAGTGCATGCATCGCTAAGTTCGGGATCACGTCGATCTGATGAGACATTTCCCAACTAGATGTATATATTGTAATAGATATATTATTTATATGTGTAGGTGTGTCCGCAGGGCGGCCTCAGCACCGCCACGCTGCCGTCGCGCCGCGCCAGCGCCTGCTGCAGCGACAGCGACAGGTAACACACATACACACATGCCATGCCTAAATGGCATGTGTGTATGATAAAAACGTGTACAAATTCAATATTAAAACTACAATTTTGCGTTAGCCCCACCATAAGCATATGCTTATGTTTGATAATAATGATAATAAATACCTGAGCTATTCCTAGCATTTTACTTTAAGATTCGAATATTTATAACAGCGCATCGCGGACCAAATCGAACCAGAGGAGTCGAGCTCGCCGCAGACAAACCCAAGATCGTCTGTCTGAAGATAACAATGTAAGTGACACCATTTTTTTTTCGACATTTATCGTAAAGCAAGTATATCCATATTCTATCTTCTTCAGGCGCACAGAACATACGCGATGAGGAAAAAATAATGAGACCTTTTAAAATTGCTACATAAAAGCATAACAAAAAAAACCTACGTAAAAGTTAGTCGGGTTATTGTTGCCTGCCAAGCTTTGACGGGGAAGAACAAGACGCCTACTGTTTTGATGTGGCACTTGGGACTTTTTAGTAGTAGGCAGAAATGAAAAATGAGGCTATGAGAAGGCCAAACTATACTTAATGACCAACATTTCTATACATGCCATAACTATATTATTTTGGCTAATTTTGGTAGCTCATTTTGTATAGCGACGGACTGGTATCCCGGAGTCGCGAGTTGAAATCTCGCCGGATACGGTGAGTTTCCACTTTTCCTTTATATGTAAGCATTATTTAATTGTGTCCAGGTACCACAGTCGAACAACTCGAGCCATTCATTGAGGCACGAGCCCAGAGCGGAGCCGTCAAACATCAACTTGGTCCCGCCTATTTCTCAAAATGGTAAGCATCAATGTGATTTGTATAATATAGTCTGTTAAGCAAAGTATGTCAGTAGCAATGTAGAGCAAAGTGAAGTAGGGTAACACTCAAAGAGCAGTATTGCGCTAAGAAAAGCAGCAATGTACATCGAACCAAACAATTTATCATAACCTCAAATTTTACAAATATTCTCGGTCAACGAGCATGATTGTACATTGTAGGCACCTTGACTTTGCTCCAGTTCATGCACAATCTTATTTAATACATATATTGGTATTTAATGGTGACAGTAGAAATTTCTCTTGAAAAAGCAACGATTCAGAATGTAAACAAACAAGATGATGGCTGTCATTCACGATCGACGATGACACGCGATTTTGTAATTATTCGAAAACATGTGTTGCTAACCCGCGATTTTTCAAATTTCCCGCCTTTTGCTACTGACAAGATTTGCTTGACCAAGTATATTGGCTCCTCTACACGATGGGCCAACGCCGGCCACTCCAAGGGACGCAGCCATGCGGTAGAATGAGATAGCAATATCACTTGCTCCCTCTAACGCATAAATGCGTCCCTTGGAGTGGCCGGCGTTGGCCCATCGTGTAGAGGAGCCATATCAAAAAATATTTACCAGGCTGACATCAAATCAGTCGAATGTCAGTCTTACTCATCGAAAATAGAACACATGTTCGAAGTGCCATATGTGGGAGATATACCGGGTGTGGCCTGTAACACGAGCAAATAATTAAAACATAGATTGTACTCCTCAAACGATGACACTTTTGTTCAACAACTTTTAAAAATTATGAAGTATTTAGAGTCCCTATTTTTCATACAAAATAAATATTATCTTCAATGGACGCCATCGCCACGCCATATCATTGTGATTGACGTTGCTTGTCACGCCTTAAACATAACAAAATTCGCAATACATTGCGTCTTAGAATAAACTTTAAAGTGTATTAAAAATCAAACCACATGTTATTTTTAAAAGTTGCTGAACAAATTTTGGTCAGTATGAGTACAGCCTACAGTAAATTTTTTTGTTCGTATTACAGGCCACACCCGTATATCCCTTAGCCTGGTAAAGGGTTAAGAGAAAAATGGACGACCGCTTTTCAATACAAACATCGACTATACCTTCACAACTTGACATTGGCTAACGTTCCAAAAGCCATAATAGAAAAAGAAAATCTTACCTGGATATTGGTATTATGGAAAATATTTTTACATAATTATGTACTTATGTTATCTATGCTATGCCCGTTCGTATGATTTTTTGATTATTATAATAGTTAAAAGAAAAGAGCGAAAAACAAATTCCAAACAGTCTTCCTATAATCCTTAATAGGTAGTATGTATTCCACCTGTCCAATTTCTTTGTCCAATGTCATTTCGTCTAACTCTCTCATTAAGCAAAATGTGAGACGCAATACATATTGGACAGGTGGAATACCCCCTTCGGTAAGCGTGCTCCATCCTAGACCACCGCACTTACCTTAGGTGAGATTGTGGTGAGAGTCAATAAAAAAAAACAACGGGTTGCACTCCGGGAGTGCCGACAGAAGTGAAAACTCAATGACTAGTCCAAAATGTCTGCAGCACTATGTATAATTGACCCATCCTCCTTTCTATTGAAATACTTTAGTTCCGAAATTGCTGGTCAGTGAGCTTGTTTAAAATTCGAAATTCAAATTTGTAGCGTTAATTGTTTAGAGTTCGAATAAAAATTGTAATAGTTCAGTCGCTTTTTTCAAATTTAATTTCCAAAATATCGATCCTAGAAGAAAAATTGTGAAGACCAAACTTGTAGAGAATCAAATTTCCTACAATTTTTGTCCTCACGGTTTTACTGTAAAATCAAAAATGGCCGAGTTATTCAAGAAAAACCGTTTTTCGAATATACACAGGAGCCTGATTCAGTCTACTTTTTGAATTTACACTCCCAGTGACCCCCTCGAGGGACCTACGAAATAAAAATCCAAGAACTGATTATTCACGGGTAGGGTCGGTTTTTTTTATATAATGACTGGACTATAAAGTTACCTTGCAGAGCTCGCATCTAAATATGGTCATGATATTTTGAGTTTTATTCACCAGTACTAGAGTTCACTTTTATTATCGATTTCATCAAGATGTAGCTTTATTGAATTATATTTGAGTGATATAAAGTTAGAATGTAACTGTGAGATCCTCGTATTTCAACCCGTACAAGATTAGAACCTTTTTCATGTAATGTCATTGAGTTTTTCTTTATTGATTTAAATGCCATCTAAACGTTACGGTCACGTGACCGCCTTACGCTGTCTCGAGTTTATCATTCCCCACCTCAAAAAGTGCCCAGCGCCGCTAAAGAAGTTTTCACTTCAATAATATTTCTATTTGCTTTCAGTTGACAACCCGATCAATATGCCGTACCCTAACATGCCGCCACCGTATTGGAATAATACGAATAAAACTAACCAGGTAAACAAAACACAAAGCTTTAAATAACTGGACACCCGCCCATATAACCATTCCAGTCGCAGAATCACAAAGTGGTAACTAAATGTCAGATGTGTCGTAACAGAGTCCACACAATGTGTCTAGAATTGTTTCGAAACAAAGTGTCGTCGCCGTGTCTACACTTTTCCGTAACAAGGTGTCGACACATTTGTGTGCACTTTGCGTGCGGTTTGCGACTAAATCTGACAGCAAATTTGTGACAGCAAATGTCAATATAAAATACCTCTTGAAAACCAAGGTTTGTCAAACTACTATTAGTGTCTCGTGTGCTCGTAATTCTAGTAAGTCATCATGGGCAATGCAAATGATAGTAATCGACCGAAACCATATAAACACCCAACACCCGTCAACCTTTTACAGAAAAGTTTTTAAAGAAATGCAATAAGCTACTTATAGGCAACGAATGCTCCAAAAGTTGTAGAGGGATATGCTCGGAACACAATTTTTGACTCCGTAACTTGGTTTGACAAGTTAGGAGGTGAACATATCAAAAGTCCCCGGCCGTAGCCCTTGAGCGGGGGGGAGAGAGGGGGCTTTGAAGGTCCCATTTTCCGGTTTTTCGATTATATCTCGGAAACTATGCATCTCAGCGACATGGCCACTTATACAAAATGAAAGTTAATTTAATTTGTTACAAGTTTATTCAGTCAATTTTTTCGATATGTTGAATAGTTTTTGAGATATCCGCTCTTGAAAGTTTATTTAGGGCTCTCAATTTTATCTTGATATATCTATATCAGTGAAGGTGCTAGGCCGTGTTTGGTATCGTTTTCGTATAAATCTGGGGTGCTGAATCCATTTAAGGTATCACATTGACACCATTCCACAAAATAAATAAATCTTTTTAGGGTTCCGTACCTCAAAAGGAAAAAACGGAACCCTTATAGGATCACTCGTGCGTCTGTATGTATGTCCGTCTGAATACACAAAATAGTTCTTTACCTATAGATGACAGGAAAACCTATTAGAAATGTGCAGTCAAGCGCGAGTCGGACTTAATGTACGGAACCCTTAATACGCGAGTCCGACTCGCACTTGGCCGGTTTTTTTGAAACTCCTCTTGACGCTTAACCGTTGAACCGATTTCGTTGAAATTTGGTATAGAAATAGTTTGCGTCTCGGAACAGGACATAGGATAGATCTTATAACCAAAATCATCTTTTGAAGGTGTGAAAAGTGGCGTGGAAATTTGTACGGGAAATCAATAACCGCTGAACCGATTTATATGAAATTTGGGATGGTCTACATCTTTGATTTAGTTAAAAATGATAAAAAAACATGACTTCAAACCTAAACTTAAACAGTATTAACTTCAGGAAGTCAATTCTGAATTCCCCCCTACACCTCATTTCACACCTTTAAAGGATGATTTTTGAGATAACTTATTATGTCCTGTCTCGGGACTCAAAATATATGTGTACCAAATTTAAATTAAAACTGTTCAGCAGTTTAAGCGTGAAGAGGAGTTTAAAAGAAAGTATTTTAATAAGTTTATATGTTTTTACTTCGGAATGGTGTCAATGTGATACCTTAACTAAATTTGGTACTGCGAATTTATACGAAAACGATACCAAACATGGCCTCGTAGCTTTACTGTTGTAGAATTCAAAATAAAATTGAGAGCCCTAAATTCTTATTACTTGGCCAAACTTGTGTAGAAGGAAAAGGTAAAATAAAAGTCTTCGGCAGTAATATAAGACACAAATATATATATTTTTTGCGTTACTATTTCAATCATCAAATATAAACATCATCATCATCATCATCATCATCATCATTTCAGCCTATATACGTCCCACTGCTGGGCACAGGCCTCCTCTCATGCGCGAGAGGGCTTGGGCTATAGTCCCCACGCTAGCCCAATGCGGATTGAGGACTTCACATACACCTTTGAATTTCTTCGCAGATGTATGCAGGTTTCCTCACGATGTTTTCCTTCACCGAAAAGCTAGTGGTAAATATCAAATGATATTTCGTACATAAGTTCCGAAAAACTCATTGGTACGAGCCAGGATTTGAACCCGCGACCTCCGGATTGAAAGTCGGACGTCAGATCCACTCGGCTACCACCGCTCATATAAACATACCTTGATTATATTATTCTAGTGAGATCCTCATAGATAAACAAAAACATTTACTTAAAAAATTACAAGGTCGAAATGTCACGGAACTTGTGAGAGTAATATGTGAAAAATAAAAACTTTTATGACAAAAAAATCTGGACACAATTTAAGAATCACCCAATTGCGTCGAGGAATCATCTGTATTTTTGCTTGTTTCATTACCTCCTCGCTTCTTTTTTGTCCTTTGTATTCTGTAGCAATTTGTTAGATCTGAAAATAAAGATAACTTGCGTCGTCACGGATGTCGATTTATAGGTTTTAGGGAGTGCAAAATAACGATGATCATTTTATAATCCAAGATGGCGGCTACGTATTTTGTCATAAAAGTCGTCATGAATCATGGTATAATAATATACTCCGCCTGGTACTCCATTCCGAGATTCGCGTATGACCTAACTGACACGCGCCTACGTCATCATGCTGTTTACAGGTTCTCAAACTTTGAAATGTGGGAGAATTTTAACCAACGGTGAAAATTATTTTAACGGCATTAATTTTAAGTTATTCATGTAGAAACATAGTAAAATAAAACAAATCTAATGTATTAAATTAAACTTTATTTATCTATACAAGACAAACGTTTGAAAAACTAATTCACAGTTACACATTAATTACCAAGCTTACGACGTGAAAAGTTTGGAAAACACTGCGACTGCTGACACTGAGGGAGAAGGAAATAACAATTAACACGCGTTCGACAAGGATGACGGTCAGGGCATGAAGTTATCTAGATCCGAATTGTCAAATGTGCAACAGCGCTATCCTGTGTTGCCAGTAGTATAAACAGAATTACCCGAAAGTCTGAAATTTCTTTCGTGAATCGGAAGATATTGCTAACGAGTAATTAAAAATGACGTGTTATTGTAAAATTTAAGCTAAAATACATATAAATGAAAATTATAAAATTATAAAGAAATATTTTAACTTATTAACCATAGGTATAATGTACCCATGTAACATGTTATGTTGAAATAAAGTGGCAATGTTATTGTGACGTAGGCCCGTGTCACTCTGGGAATGGAGACCATGTTTTATTAGACCATGTCATGAATATCGTTTTATAGGTTTTAGGAAGTGCCGATTTCGAAAATGATGACCAGTTTGGAATCCAAGATAACTGCCGTGCACTTTGTCATAAAAGTCGTCATGGATATCGTTTTATAGGTTTAAGGGAGTGCAGAATTCGAAAAGGATGACCATTTTGGATTCCAGGATGTCTGCCGTGCACTTTGTCATATGACCCGTCATGGATGTTGATTTATAGGTGTTAGGAAGAGTAGAATTCGAAAATGATGACCATGACCAACGTGCATGGCAGACATCTTAGATTCTAAAACGGTCATAATTTTCGAATTCTCCACTCCCTAATACCTATAAATCGAGATCCATGACGACTTTTATGACAAAGTGTACGGTAGACATCTTGGTTTCCAAAATGGTCATCATTTTCGAATTCTGCACACCCTAAAACCTATACATATAGTAGTTCGCCCCGAACTGTGAACTCGCGGTTTGCCAAACAGATCAATTGAATGCAGTGCTACTTAGTCTGAGATGGGCATTTGGTAATTGATTCCTGATTCCACGATTACTTGAAATTACTTTGTAATCTGATTACCGATTCCTAGATTACTTTGTAATCTAACAATACCGAATTACTAAGTACAATTCCATTTGAGGAATCAGGAATCAATTTTTCGAATACTACAATTACTAGTAATAGAAATCAATGTCGATTCTTCATTAGGTACAGGAATATATATTACTTGATTCCTTTCAGATTACATTTCGTACTACTACATAAGTACTATCAAAAGTACATTTCGATAGTAGATATAGATGTTGTTGACTTACTAGGATGCATCTACCGATACCTTATTTGAAACAGGTGTGCAGATTTCGAAATTGATGACCATGACCAATAAAACGACATCCATGACGACTTTTAACATAGTGCATGGCGGCCATCTTGGATTCCAAAATAGTTATTATTTTCGAAATCTGCGCTCCCTAAAACTTATAAAACGACAGCCATGACGACTTTTATGACATACTGCATGGCCGCCATTTTGGATTCCAAAATGGTCATCATTTTCGAAATCTGCGCCCCCTAAAACCTATAAAACGACATCCATGACGACTTTTATGACATAGTGCATGGCCGCCATCTTGGAATCCAAAATAGTGATCATTTTCGAAATCTGCGCCCCCTAAAACCTATAAAACGATATCCATGACGACTTTTATGGCATAGTGCATTGCCGCCATTTTGAAATTGAAAATGTTATCATTTTCGAAATCTGCGCCCCCCAAAACCTATTAAACGACATCCATGACGACTTTTATGACATAGTGCATGGCCGCCATTTTGGAATCCAAAATAGTCATCATTTTCGAAATCTGCGCCCCCTAAAACCTATAAAACGACATCCATGACGACTTTTATGACATAGTGCATGGCCGCCATCTTGGAATCCAAAATAGTCATCATTTTCGAAATCTGCGCCCCCTAAAACCTATAAAACGATATCCATGACGACTTTTATGACATAGTGCATGGCCGCCATTTTGGAATCCAAAATGGTCATCATTTTCTAAATCTGCGCCCCCCAAAACCTAGAAAACGACACCCATGACGACGTTTATGACATAGTGCATGGCCGCCATTTTGGATGTCAAACTGGTCATCATTTTCTAAACCGGGGCCCCCTAAAACCTTTAAAACGACATCCATGACGACTTGACATAGTGCATGGCCGCCATCTTGGAATCTAAAATGGTCATCATTTTCGAAATCTGCGCCCCCTAAAACCTATAAAACGACACCCATGACGACTTTTATGACATAGTGCATGGCCGCCATTTTGGAATCCAAAATGGTTACCATTTTCTAAATCTGCGCCCCCCAAAACCTATAAAACGACACCCATGACGACTTTTATGACATAGTGCATGGCCGCCATTTTGGATTTCAAAATGGTCATCATTTTCAAAATTGGGGCCCCCTAAAACGTATAAAACGACATCCATGACGACTTTTATGACACAGTGCATGGCCGCCATTTCGGATTCCAAAATGGTCATTATTTTCGAAATCGGCACTCCCTAAAATCTATATATCGACACCCATCTCGACTTTTATGACAAAGTGTTTTGCTACCATCTGCATGCAAGACATTTCTATTATTTTTACGTACAAAAATGGCCCCCTGTCAACTTTCAATCGAGATTTAATCGATAATTTATTCGATTAATATTCAGATTAATTCAATTTCAATCTATGTTAGGTCGACTAAACTAATCGCGATTAAAATTTGAGAATTAACTTTTTTTATTCCAATAATTAGTCGAATAAACAGTTAATCGATTAATGCCCATCTCTGACCACGGCATTTTTACACTTTGAGAATATCTGAAAACAAATCAACACAAGGAGCCATTTTGCAAATCCAGTAACATACCAGTAACTTTGTTATTACTTTTGACAGCGCGTGTCATGTGTCAACACAGAGTCGACACAAAGTCGAAACATTGCGACTACTTTGTGACTGCAATATTTCTCAGCCTTAAACCATATTTATACATCATAATTAACAAGTTTCGTAGTATGTAAAGCGTTATTTCTGTTATTTAAGTATAGTATACGCATCGAAGTACTAAAAATGCTTCAAATAATATAGTTATGAACACAGGCACTGAGAAGTAAACAATTTCATTTCCGGCTAAACTAAAACAATGTGGTGGCGCGTTGATTATATTACACTTAGTTTATCAAATCACTCGAGCAGTTTAATTCCCCATAATAATTTAAGTCCTATTGTAATATAAATGCAAACAATATATAATTACGTCTTGTAATCCGTTTTAGAGATGGCGCATGGTATAATAATATACTCCACCTGGTACTCTATTCCGAGATTCGCGTATGACCTAACTGACACGGGCCTACGTCATCATGCTGTTTACAGGTTCTCAAACTTTAAAATGTGGGAGAATTTTAACCAACGGTGAAAATTATTTTAACGGCATTAATTTTAAGTTATTCATGTAGAAACATAGTAAAATAAAACAAATCTAATGTATTAAATTAAACTTTATTTATCTATACAAGACAAACGTTTGAAAAACTAATTCACAGTTACACATTAATTACCAAGCTTACGACGTGAAAAGTTTGGAAAACACTGCGACTGCTGACACTGAGCGAGAAGGAAATAACAATTAACACGCGTTCGACAAGGATGACGGTCAGGGCATGAAGTTATCTAGATCCGAATTGTCAAATGTGACAGCGCTATCCTGTGTTGCCAGTAATGTAAACAGAATTACCCGAACGTCTGAAATTTCTTTCGTGAATCGGAAGATATTGCTAACGAATAATTAAAAATGACGTGTTATTGTAAAATTTAAGATAAAAAACATATAAATGAAAATTATAAAATTGTAAAGAAATATTTTAACTTATTAACCATAGGTATAATGTACCCATGTAACATGTTATGTTGCAATAAAGTGGCAATGTTATTGTGACGTAGGCCCGTGTCACTCTGGGAATAGAAGACCATGTTTTATTAGACCATGAGATGGCGTATTAATGTCACTTATTTTTATTTAAGTATTTTTCCATCTGACAGTTTCCATTTGACAGGAACAAAATGAACGAATGAACGAATGATTTTCGCATAAAGTAGTCGCAAACTCGAAACAATGTGTGCACACGGCGACCACACTTTATGTCACTTTGTGTCATGTGTCGACCCTTCCCCATTTCTGGTAACAGTGTCGACACGGCGACGACTCTGCGACTGGAATTGTGACCGAAACAGACGGTGTCGACACAAGATGTGTCAACACCGCGTCGTAACGGCGACTGGAAATGGTTGTATGGGCGAGCTGTTGTTAGTAGCTCGGTACTACTTACAGGGCTAGCGTGTCTTATTTGAAATGTTTGGTTTGTTTGTGTTGGTGTGTAAAAGTCTGTGACAACCCTACTGTGTTTGTGTGCGGACAGCATTTACGCAAACAGCAAATGCGTCGGTCCACTATTACTTTCTACACTGTGACAACGGGGTCTGCTTATTCCCTTGTTCCAGGATATGCGCACGAACCAGTTCACCCAGAACAGCCACTCGCAGACCATGGAGCGGCTGATGGGCACGCCGCAGATGTCCTTCCCGCCCTCCATGCCCTTCAATATGATGATGCCCTATGGTGAGCCAGAAATCATTGCTACTCAAAGTAGTCAATATCGTTATTAACTTGCAGTTCTCATAACAAAATATATGGTTGCCAGAAAAAACATTACATTTTTTTTTACTGAAAATAAAACCTTCATTATATAATTAATTCTATACATTATCAAACCATCTTCGACCAAACATTATAGACCGCGGGCCGGGAGCATATATCGTCAGTCATCGCCTCCCGGATGATACTTTGTCAGATGATAGTGTAGATGCTATCATGAATTAAAAAAATAGTCAGCCGATTATATCGCGGTGGAAAGACCGTCAGTTGATAAATTAACAAAAAAAAATTTTTTTTCAGTCATCGCCTTCCGACTGATACTTTGTCAGATGATAGTTTAGATGCTATAGTGAATAAAAAAATCGTCAGCCGGTTGTATCGCGGTAGAAAGAGCGTCAGCTGGTCACATGAACATGTAAAAAATACTTTACCTGTAGCATGATTTATGGAAATCTCTTTTACCCCGCACTTTCGACCAGATGAAACTGAGCCTTAATGTGTGTGTACGCAGCGGGCGGCATGGTGCCGGGCTGCGGCTGCGGCTGCGGGCTGTGGGCCGCGTGGTGCTGGCAGCAGCTGCTGCAGCAGCAGCGCGAGCTGCACGCGCTCAGGGAACACCTCTCTCTTGTAAGTATAACGTAATGTGTGTATACGCAGCGGGCGGCATGGTGCAGGGCTGCGGCTGCGGGCTGTGGGCCGCGTGGTGCTGCCAGCAGCTGCTGCAGCAGCAGCGCGAGCTGCACGCGCTCAGGGAACACCTCTCTCTTGTAACTATACTCTTGTCTACATTCATCTTTTGGCCCAGCCATACTCATCAACCTTTTTTATGAGGGCCACAAAGACTGTTTGGCCTTGTAGCCCCGAGCTGCAAGATGAATTTGCTTAAAGGTGAGTAAGGTGACGTTCGGATGGCAAGGCAATGTCTCTTAACCAGGATCACCTGGCGCTGGCGGACCACCCATAACAGCCCGGCGGCAGGCGTGGCTCACTCCGCGATTTCGTCGCGTCGCTACAAGTACACGCGGCAACACCAGTTTTAGTGTCTAGCAGTAGTAGTTGCCGCGCACCGCTATGGTACATGGAACGGACGCCTGCTCGCGCTTGTGCTTGTATCTCTCATAATAGTCATAATAGACGCGTTTTGTTACGAGAGTGAACCTTTTGTACCTAGTACCCACAACATATTATTTATTCTGTGCCGGCGAGCCGCAGGTTGAGTATGGCTGTATCTGGCCGAAGTGTCATATTTCGGCGGCTCCGTGGGTATCTATCGAATTCACCTAAATAGGTTACGCAGCAGAAAACCGTGTCGCCAAAATGGCTCAGTATACTTAAGTCTGAAAGAAAACTTGTCGTAACGTAACTTGCTAAGTCTATATTAATATTACACAGCTTGAAGAGCGCTGGCGCGCAGAGACCGCGTCCCACACGCTGAACAACCAAGTGGCTCCCGGCAACCGCGCCAACAACTACTGGGATAACTTCAGAAGGTACGTGCACATCGTTTAAGAGGCATAAGCACTTAGCCGCCATCATACAATCCAAGGTACCCTTTTTTTAAAACAAATAAATAAAATAGAGGTACTACACTGCTACCTTATACTTGCTTAAATTCAATTATATGGCGGCGGCTAAGTTCTTGGTGTTTTATTTCTTATATAATATATGTTTATTTTTACTCTACATTTACATATTATGTATGTAAGTTCATGATAATTATTTTTCTCTTTTCAGATACTAGATTTGATACATAAACAAGTTATATTTAAATCTTAGTTATAGTTAAATAATGTTTTAGTAGATATATTTCCATCGACATTGGTGAGAATTGTGTTCCATTGTGAAATAACTTTTGAGTTTTTAAGTTTGTAGTTGTAATATACTTAATAAAGTACCTAACTGTAGCTGAAGCAACTCGTTTGCAGTTATTTTCTTCTAAACTTCTCTGTAGGTTTATCCTCGTAAGGCCTACCATACAAAGTTTCCCTATTTTTAATTTGAACCTTGTTGTATAGTAGATTAGGGTGACTTTCGTTTATTTACAAAAGATATGCTACTTTATTTGGCTTTTGAAAGGTGCAAATTAGATTGAAACAAAGTGTACATTGTAAATTGTAACGCACATTGGGCCTTACGAGGCTATATGATATTTTCAAGCAAAAGCTAACCTATTGTCTGTTGTTAATAAGGCGTTACTGCCATATGGTTTCAATAAGAAATCACCCGTACCTATTGACAATGCGATACCAGTTGCCTGGAAACACCACATATGACCACTTCTAATAACTAGGTACCCCAAACCTTGTTTTAATATCCTAATACTAAAATTTCAATTCGTGTGTTGCCTGTTCTTTGCATTTCCTAAATAGTGATGTACTTACAACCGGTATTAATCTCAAAACGTGTTTAAAGATGCTTCCACTATAGTATTTTCCAAACTGAAAGGGTACGCTAGTAGAGATAATATGTCTGTACTGGCACAGCTGCTAAAACGCCGCGCTTGTAACGCTGAATTGTATGGTTGCGCAAAAAAATATTTTAAGCAATAACACGTGGTGAGAAACAGGTCATCGGATGGGCGGCATTATCGTCATCAAAGAATTGCGGGCCAGCTCGTTAACGGCGCCGTTCACGCCGCACGTATATATGGTGGTCGTCAACGGGGGGCGTAAACTGGGGCGTCAACGGCGCCGTTAACGAGCTGGCCCGCAATTCTTTGATGACGATAATGCCGCCCATCCAATAACCTGTTTCTCACCACGTGTTATTGCTCAAAATATTTTTTTGCGCAACCATATAATTCAGCGTTACAAACGCGGCGTTTTAGCAGCTGTGCCAGTACAGACATATTCTCTCTACTTATACGCTGATAGATGTCAATTCAATACAATTTTGCGCCATTTAGGTCAATCAAATTAGGTGATTAGATTTTTTCCAGGAATTAATTCCCAGCAAGCTAGAAATCGTCTTCATTTGTTTCTAAATTAACGTAATCCGAGTTTGCTCCATGGGAGTTGTGGAAAAAGTTTTGCCCTTTTTCAGTTTTTTGTTTGAATTTCAAAAAGGGTACATCCGACGGAAAATTTTCTCTCATGATAAAAATTTAAATCTGAGGATCCGAAAGTACCTTAAGATATTTTGTGTTAAAAGCCGAATTTTTTTTCACCAGTGTCTGATCCACAACAACCTTGCTGGTAGTGACATTGTGATTGACGCTGGGTTCCTTCTACATCAAGTGGTTATGTCAATCCAAGGTAAAATGTATCTCCCAAGGCTCTCAAAATTTATTCACACCAAGCTGGGCCTAATTTAGCATTGTCAGGTTATAAATTGTATGGAGCGTACCTATCAGCCTATCCAGTTTGAAAAATACTATAAGACTAATAACTATTTATTACAATACTTGGCCGACTCGGTTCCTTTCCCCGCTCCGCTGGTTTACAACCGATGCCATTGTTTTGGTTTCCGCACGTCTTCTCTCATTTCTGCCTCAGTGGAAAGGCAGCCTTAGACTGCTTGTTCTTTTTAGAGCGAAACGCTTTTACTTGCCACTCTTGCTTGCTACACGTTGCCTTATAAGGGTTCCTAGTTGACTACGGAACCCTAAAAGAGCGAAATACTTAATCGATGGTTTCTTCTGTTACCTAACTTATGGTCACTTTTGGGCGGTATCAGGTACATATTTTGCACAAAGGCGGTCGCTCTCGAGTTTTGTATTTTGCTAATAGTGTAGTAAATAAAGGTAGTGGACCCCGCAGTAATTCCTCAGCCAGAAAAAACTTTACAGTATGATAAAGTATCAATAAATAAAAAGTATTGTATAAATTTCCAAAGAATAATAATAATAGAATTAAAGTAAATACCTAAAGTCTTAAATCGTTAATATATTTTTACGGAAAAATGCTCCGTTCAAACTTTCTTCACCGGACATATTCATGTAACGTATTGCAACAATATATGTAATATCAAAAAAATATCCCAGCAGAAATACCAGTATTAATAAAATAAAATTTTTTGGCGTGTCGTGGACCGGAAAATTGCTCAGTCTAATTTTTTCACTGGAATGCCATTTTATTGCCGTTTTATACCTACAAAATGAAAATCTAAAAATTTTCCACTCTCAGTTTTTAATAGTTCTATAATACATACATTTCGATACGCATTTTTTTTGGATTTTTTTACCCACTGCGCCAAATTATATTCTAAGATCATATAAGAAGAAAAAAATGACAGAGCAATTTTCCGATGAAAATGAGCGTCAAAAAAAAAGGAAGTATCATAAAAAAATATTCTCATGTTTGACAAAACTTTTAGATTTTTTTCTAGTATCACATACTGATACAAATAACTTATTTTGTAAAATAATTTTGGACTGAGGAATTACTCGGTTCAATATATAATCAGATTTGTGTTTTTACCTAACTTAGGAGTGTTTTTTTTTTGGATATTTATAATGTTAGTCTCGGCTCATACTATACAATAACAAAGCTAAATTTCATCGACTGAGAAATTAATGCATGGGTCTCCATACAACAACTTGCTTCATTTACTACACTATAACCTAAACTAAAAACAGATTATGCATAATTGTCCCTGCGCCGGATGGTACTTTAGCTCGCAATGTTTCCAGCTACTCGCGGCAGAACCTGCTGTCGGCGAACTGCAAGAGCAACGCGGACGGGCACCTCGGCGGGCCGGCGCCGGCGGGAGCGCCGCAGCCGCTCGCGTCGCGCAGCCACAACGCGCTGCGCCGCGCGCCGCCGCCGCCCCCGCCGCCCCCGCCGCCCGACAAGCGCCGCGCCGCGCCCGACGTGCTCAACCTGCACCACGCCCACCCGCACTCCAACAACCTGCACGCCGCCGACAAGCGCAAGTCCTGCTCCAAGCTGCCCGCCAAGAACTCGCGCGCCGCGCCCGCCGCAGCCGGCAACCTCCGCCTGTCCGACAACCTCCACCTGCCCGACAACCTGCACCTCCCCGACGACCTCAACCTCCCCGACAACCCCAACCTGGCTTCCGCCCGCCGCGACGTCGCCGACAAGGCGACCTCGAAGCTCTTCGATCTCCTCCGGGAGAACGTCTACTCCGAGGTGACGACCCTCATCGGCGTCAACGAGTCCCATCCCGACTTCCTCATTCAGCTGTTCAAGGAGCTGCAGCTGATCAGCTCGGACCCGCTGCGGCAGAGGGTCCTCCGGTCCATTCGGGGCGTCCTGTCCCAGTACGGGCCCGCGCCGGAGAGCCGGCCGGGCGAGCGCGGCCGCGAGGAGGCCGGGCCGGCCGCCGAGGGCGACTCCGCCGACCGCGCTCCCTCCGCGCAGGCCGGGTGCTCGACCGCCCCCCACTTCGGCAACAATATTGTTCGCTTTCTATTACTAAAAAGCGAAGAAATATGCACCCCCGAGCTGTTGGACTCTCTCGCGACGCACGTTTTAAACGGGGGCCTCGACGGTAGACGACCCCAGATATCTAAGAAGAGGCTGCTCGAGTTCCTATCTAAATACGAGGGTATGACCGTCTGCAGCGTATCGAACGACATTATCGAGAGCCTGCCGCTGGTGATGTCAGGTGGCGGCGGCGGCGGGGACGGGGACTCGGCGGGCCCGCCGGGCGAGCCGCCGCTGCAGGACGTGGCGGGCGCGCTGCACGCCTGCCCCTACGACATGTGGCCGGCCCACGTGCACGTGGACGTGGACGCGGAGCCGGGCGAGGCGAGCCCGCGCTCTAGGGAGGACAAGGTGGACCTGCTCGACTGCTCGGAGATGCACAACGGCGACCTGGCCGAGGCGGACCAGTCGTGCGAGGTGCGCGAGGCGGCCGAGGCGCTGCCCGACGTCGTGGACACGGAAGAGGCCGCGCCCGCAGAGGTAATACAACAAGTGCTCTACTGTAGGTGCCTTCCCTTGATCAATTGTGCTAATAGAAGCGAGAGCTAAGCTACAATTTTTATCAAATATTACCGACCACTCTACGTATACTCGATTAACATTGTCTATATCTATTTTATAATAACCTTGCGAAGTCTGTCTTTCGTCACGAATACCGTGTGCAGTTCTGCCATATTTATAGGTAGTTACTCCTATTTATCGCTTCCCCACTGTACACGTGCTTAAACTATGTTATCCTTAAATAATAAACTGACCTACGTGAAACATTGAGATGCATTTTCACTTTACTATGATTTATTAACTTTGCATGTGTCACATATGTAACTTTGTACGTGTTAAATACAACAAAATTTAATGAATTGCTCAACTATATGCGGCTGAGCCTGTAGTCAAACAATGTTTACAATATTTACATTGGCGAATTTAATTGTTGAAACGATGAACCATCTAGAAAATAGGGTGATTTGATGAAGAAAAAAAACAACATATCTCAGTATAAATGTTGTATTAACAAATATCAGGTACATAATAATCACAGTCGCATAGAAACAGTTTGAAGTTAAATCTACAATCAATAACATTTAGTTATACGCCGTTATACACTTAAAATAAATCTGTACGTCAAGTGAAGTACGTAACAGTTTGATGTATTTATATTAAAGGCTGATGCAGAATGGCTCGGGCTCGATCGCGCGCCAACAAGGCTGCATTTGGGAGAGTCATCTGAAAAACAGAAAGGTGATGTTAATATAATGTAAGGACGGAGCAAACACCCAAACTGCAAACTTCACAGTTTGCTTCGTGTTTGAGTGGCCCTGAAAGTAAATATCACAAGATTAGATCTTCTCACTCCATCTGAAACAGAAAGATGAAACAAATGGAAATTAATAATATTTCTTCTTTTTCAGATTAAATCTCGAGCATCCCGTTGAATTTCCGATTGTTTTTATCGCGTGTAACGTTAGACTTGAATCTATCCATTTATTTAATATTAATTATTCTATGATTTTAGAATATGCAAGTATTTTCAAAAGTATTGAATGTTTAGAACAATAAACCATCATTTACAAATAAACTTTTTGTTTATTATTTTTTTAAATAAAAGCCTCACTTTTCCCTTTTGAATTTATTACGAAAAACTTAAAACTTAAGTCAATGCATCCATGAGAAAAAACCTTAACTACTTATATTTTTAAAGTTAGTATCCCAGTCACTTATGAACTAATACTAAAAATATCACACTATTCCACTTGTACATTTCACAAACACTGCAATAAATCAATAAAGTTCCCTCCATGTATATTCCAATATAAGGTCTCCAACAGTTCTTCTTTACTTTTGTCCATTTTCATGTTCTCATTTGTCTCAGGTTCATTGTTTTTCTCTCTTTGCATCTCTGCAGATAGAATTAATATTTCTGAATTAGATATTTGTTTTCCAGGTTGTTGATAATTTGGTAGAGTTGGTGGAGATTAGATCAATAGTTTTCCAGGTTGTTGACAATTTGGTAGAGTTGGTAGAGATTAGATCATATGGACCATGAGACAACGAGATATGTCTGGGTTGTTGTGGGTTGGACGCAGTAAACATGGGTTGTAGTTGGAAGTTGATGGCCCCATACCCTCTGAAATAAAGTCGGACTTCATCACACTGTGCCACAGGTGCATCAGCAGGTAGTCTCCAAATCCAGCTTTGTTGCGATTTCAACTACACATATCTTAATAAGCACTTCATGTGTTATTTTAGTTATTTAAATGCAAATTTGTAAAGTATGAGTAGAGTGAATCATCTTTTCACTTTTAGCTGGATTTTAAATACATTAGTAGCATTCTAAATTGTGACTATACTTAGTTTTGCAATGATGGAATTTTAGAAAAACATTTATAATAGATTAAATAATCTGCTTTGTAAGCCTTTAACTCCAAAAATGGCTTACAAAATGAAACATATGAATGTTAGGTATATAACCGGACAAAATTGCATTTAAATTAAACTTTGACAATCATTAAACAGGCTAACAGATAGTACATATAGAATATACTCATCATTCTGATTAACCTACAACACTGACAATTTCTTCACAATCTATTAGTACCTATGTCAATGTTTATCATTAAGGAAACGGATGACTTGTGGACTTTTTGTTTGGCAGGCGGATAGAGACTTACAAATACCTAATCACTCGATCAATACTGAAATTGAAATTAAGTGGATATAAAATTTCATGAAACATTTAAAAAAGGAAAGATAAGGAAATCTATGGATTTGAATACAATGATAATTCAAATTATATTTGAGAATTTTTTTTCATATTAGTTCAATGCAGATGCCACACAATTTAAAATTGTGATTACAAAACCACATTATAACAGGGTTGTTATCCAAAATTGTATGTTTTTATTTTAACTTTTTAAAATCTTTATTGAGAAAACAAAAGGAGTTTCCTTGGGAAGTGACGATGTCACTCCTGTAATAGATCATGCAACATTGATCTATTATTATTAATACTTATTCTATTATTATAACTACTACCTACATTATTTTTAAATATAGTTTGCACATCATCCTGGCTTCATCAGATAGTGAGGATGCCAGAATGATATTACAAACACCTTTGTTTCTGGAGTGCAGATAAGTCATGTTCATGTAACTTAGCAGCCCTTTGTGCAGACACATTCCATCAGAACATGTTGGATATCTTCTAGTTTACCACAGTCTGGGCAGTTTGGTGATGCAGAAATTTTCATGAGGTGCTTTATGTTTGATGGAATGTGCCCAGAATGAAGCCCGAGGATACCACTTCCATTATTTTTCTTGGTCAAACAAATGCCTTGGCCTGTCCTAGGCTTGGGTATGGAATATTGCTAATAATTTAAAATTTAACTTATTTGACTGGCAAATTAACCCATCCAAGGGCAGGCCATTGCCTCTGATAACTATACACTCTAGTCTAGTCACACACACTCCCTTAACCTCTAGCAGGCCCACCATATTACAAAAAAAATTGGAATTAAAAAACAGAATTAAACTGTTCCATTTATACTGGGTCAAGCAGATCTTGTCAGTAGAAAAAGGCGGCAAATTTGAAAAATGTAGGCGCGAAAGGATATCATCCCATAGAAAATTTGAATTTCGCGCCTTTTTCTACTGACAAGATTTGCTTGACCATCTATAATAATGATTCAAACTTGACTGGAGGTAATTTGTACTAGTAATAGGATTGTGGAATGCTAGAGGATAAAGCTAACTGAATTTTCACATACTCAACATAACTGATCAAAAGTACAAATCAATTAATTTCATTGCAGACAAGATTACAAGTGGTCAGTTACATGTGATGATAATGGTACACATTAAACAATGCATAATTAATATTCTCAATCCAACAGCACATTTCTCACAATAACAACAAGTAATAGCTAATAGCTTTATCTTTAATAGCTAATGACACCAGTTTTTACAATTATACATATACAGTATACACATACTAGTGCAGCATTTCCCAAACTATGGGTCAAGACCCTTTGGTGGATCACAAGCAATTAATTGGCTGCTATTTGCGTTTAATAACAGCTTTTTGCAAACATTAAATTGTTCATACAGATACTGCTGACACAATAACAGTCCAGATGTAACCCACTTTTAAAAATTAGGCCAATATAGGCTCCAACTACTAAAAATTTGGACGGATGGCAGCACTACTTGTAAAATATACAGTTCAGAAATCTTTAGAAATACCCTAATATCTAACATACTATGTATAGTTAAAAAAAATTATGTTGTCCCATTGGCGGGAGGAGTTATTTAATATACTTGGTCAAGCAGATCTTGTCAGTAGAAAAAGGCGGCAAATTTGAAAAATGTAGGCGCGAAGGGATATCGTCCCGTAGAAAATTTGAATTTCGCGCCTTTTTTTACAGACAATATTTGCATGACCAGCTACATTTGGTCACCTTTATAAAAATTCTAACTATACAGTGTATAAAGTAATGCCTGCCAAACAAAATATTTAAATAAGTATAATTACACAATACAATTTGTCAATGCAACAGGTGTATTAAGTGTATCCACATTACCTGACAAACCATGCCTATTTCAAGTTTCAACAGGCATATAAAGTAAAGAAAGTGGGTTTGAAATTGCAACAAATACTGTAAATTTATAAAATGAATACTTATGTAAGCGCCACCAACAATGACAAGAGATGCAGAGACTTCCCACTTGAAATAAATGGTGACAAACAACAACCTGCTGCATTGTTTAAATGTAACAGATGAGGTCAGAACATAAATTATTATAGTAAAATGTAATACAACAGTAATTCGTGTTGGTATACATTATAAATAAAATATTAATGTAAACTGAAACCTCCTTGGATTGATGCATACTTTGTAGTCAAATTGAGCGTCTTAACCAAGTCTTAACATTGTTTAGTTGTTTACTAATAACCTTGTACTAAAGCTTTATTATCAATTCAATGAGGTTTCACAAGTCAATTAAAAAGAAACCTACCTGGTCGGGGTCGCTTGATTTGATGGTGATTGCCGGCGTCTGCGCTGCGTTTTCTACCGTGGTTGGGTGGCGGTGAATTTGCATCATCACGCGGGGCCTCTACCATTTCGCAATCGGGTGCCGCTTCAATTTGTGGTCGTTTCGGCTCATGGTATCCGTAGTAGCAATTCGTCGATATGTGTATATTCTGACATTGTCCCATAAACTGATTGGCATCAGTACAAATCGGAGTAGGTCGCATTGCATCAAAATTATTTCTGGCGTCTTGCATGTTATACAAATCGAAGCCGCTGGCCGGCATTTTGTTCGTAGGCCTTGTATTGGTGATGTACTTCTTAATCAAACGATGTCAATTTCGTTTTCTTCGATTGATCCCCAAACTGCAGTACTTCAGTAATGCAAACAAATTAAATAAAATATAAGAATAATCAAGTCTACAAGTATCTAACTACTAAACGAGTTAAACGACTAGGCGTGGCGTGGTCTTATTGAAAAGTGAAGTATAGGAGGGGGGGGAGAAACAAGCGAAACAAGACAAACCATAAACAGAGGGAGCGTCATAGACTGTAGGATTCTATAAAATAATAAAAAATAGAAAGCCTTTTATTTCGTTGTAGATTACAAAAATTTAAGGATTCTATAGACGAGCTAATATCTACGCGTGTCTGTGATGTGAGGGACAGAACATACGCAATGCGACAAAATGATTGGCTGGGTTATTTGTTATCTACCCACCATAAACCATACAAAATTTACGGTGCAGAATAGAAAAGTGAAACTGTGACGAAGACAAACAATAATAACGCGTTCTCTGCTACTCCTACTGAAAGATACTTAAGACTATTCTGTCCTGTTCGGTCATTTCCCCCCCACCGCTCATGACAGATCCACTTGATTCATGGCACGGGCCAAGCAAAAGCAAGTGAAAGAGATGCAAGCATACACAATCAGGTATATGAAAATGAGATGCACTGATAATAGCTATAACACACTACCGCACCGCGGGAGAAAGCGATATCTCTTTCTCCCTCTTACTTATGGGTGCGTCCCACAATGACCTTGGTGCGGTGCGGTAGTGTGTTATGGCTATAAGATAAATTTCTCAGATGAAGCAAGCAAGCTATTGATAGACATCGGTTACACGCTAATTCTGGCGTCAGTTGAGTCCATCAGTCTGGTCAGACTGACGGGAGAATTATCGTGTAACACGCGGACTGATGGTCTGGACTGATGAAAATTTAATTTTTTTGAAAATATTCGTCAGTCCGTTTTGAATGACAGAAAACTAATAGGAGACAGGGCTATAACCGCGAAAATCGAAGTTCGCAATTTGCTGGCATTTTTCTCTGTCACTAATTACACCTTCATTGGAGTAAACGCGTCAGTCACCGGTCACCGTCCATGCAACAATGGAATGATGGACTGAACTGACGCCAGAATTAGCGTGTAACAGATGTCTATTGTCGTAATTTTATTAGTCTGTTATCAGTCTGGACTGATCGTCTAACCGTGTCCATTTTCCATCATTCTGGCATCAGTCAAAACTCGAATGGACTGAGCTGAAGCCAGAATTAGCGTGTAACCGATGTCATACAGTCAAGGTCAGCCACTTCTCTTGAATGGAAGTCATGTAACAGTGGTGATTATTGTATCCTTTGCTGCTTACGATATATTCACGATATATTGTGGAATTTTATTGGTCGATTTAATTTATCGCAACCTATAAATTCGCATGCGATTTGTTTGAAGGTCTATAGAGGCCTTTACTTACCTTTTGACAGCTGTGCTCGTGTTGTCAAATTGAGTATACGTGATTTTCGTCCATAATCATCGGTATTTTGCAATTTCAGGGGTGTAATATAATATTATCGTTAATTCATTTTGGATTTAATTATAATATAATCCAAGTAATATTCATTTAATACTATTACAGTTGAATCATGCAGTCCATCAAATTGTATTACAGTCAATAGCAGCTCTATCGTATTTGTTATCATCAAAATATTAGTCGCATCTAACTTTGAAGATGGTTTTACTATCTTCATTTACTGTTAAATCATTTTATAGAAAACTTGGTAGACAGTGTACTAATTTTAAACATGTACACACATTCTGTGCTGGATCTTTACGTTATCATGCGAAGACTTTGCCAGCTGAAACTAGGAGGTCGGCAAGATATTTCACTACTTCTTTTCGTTTCTACGATAAAAGCGAACCGAAGAAAGATATAATCCAAGGTGGAAATAATCAAAAATCACAAAAACTCATAGTACACAAACCTCAAGGAAGTATAAGCGTGAAAGCTGAAACAGATGAAGATAGTACTGTTACGAAAGTCACGATACAGAAGGCCCAAGCTCAAGGATCTAAGGAGACTGCTCCTCCGCCTGGTAATTTATACATTATTATATTATTTCAAGGACATAAAAAAATAAGAAAATAGCATTTTAGACCATTTAGGTACTAATTTATTTAATTTTTAAATTACTTAATTCTAATGTTGTTTTGCCTATGAAATTGAATTTTACTAATAAATAAAAGCGATTTTAGACCAACATCACTTGCACCAACATAACAATCCTATGTAAAAATTTTTTACATAATATGTATATATCTGTATGTTCCAGTGAAAAAACGACTCCTGATAGATTTCTCTGCTTCATATACTGAACGTAACTTTATAACACCCATGAGAGCGATGACGGAATACTTGTTGAAGCAATCAGACTTAGAGTCCCTCCCAAAGGTATTGAGGAGATCTCCATATGAGGCAGAACCACCCATAACTGTGTATTACAGAAAGGATGTTGAAGCAAAGGCTATAGAGGTGAGCATTTCTTGGTTTCATGAAGAGTATGAAAATCCATACTAATATTATAAAGGCGAAAGTGTGTCTGTCTGTTACGTCTTCATGCTTAAGCTGCTGAACCGATTTCGTTGAAATTTGGTATAGAGATAGTTTTGAGTCCCAGGGAAGGACATAGTATAGTTTTTATGTCTGAAATCATCCCTGAAGAGAGTGCAAAGGGGGGTGGAATTGAAAGAGTTAATGAATTGCCTAATAATTGAAGTAAACAATGCATAAATTGAATGATTGCTATTAGCATTATCCAGGCGCTATACCTACTTTAGCTGCTGTCACTAATTCCACACAGATGAAGTCGTGGGCAAAAGCTAGTAAGATAATATGAGAATAACTTTAAACTGTGCTTTCAATACAATACAAATCCTCTTAATTGCACAACCTCAGAATAAATGTACATGGAAACACAAATAATACATGAAGACAGAGGTAAACAACAGGTGGCCTTATCACTAAAGACTTAAAGAGTAATCTCTTCCAGACAACCTTACTTACAATGCAAAGATTAATCTAGAATCATCAACATAATAGTTTCTTCTAAGGCCATAGTCGGTTTTCCAAAGTAAGTTGGCCCTTAAGTCAATTTGATTCGGGTTTTTTTTGTGAGTACCTCTTATGGTAAAGGATATTTTTGCTGAGTACCAACATCCTACTAGTGACAGTTTTTGACTTATGATTTTATTATTTTTTTTCTTTAATGTATTGTTTTTCGGGATGTATTCAAGCGATTTGCTTCAATTTTTTAAATAGTGTTCTTTATTTTGGTATGCCACTTTTTTATATGTAGATGTAGATGTAGATGTAGTGTAGGGACGCCTGGCCGGAAGCAGGCGGGCTGTCGATCGCGTGTCGCGTTCATTCAGCCCGATTCCCTGGAGTCGGAGCTGCAGGTTACTGTCCCGGCGGCATTCCCTCACCATTCTCCTCAAATCTTCTTGTTTTCCTGCAGAACAGAAGGACATCTTTGAGTTCGACGTCCTTTAGTTCGTTCTCTTTTAGTGTGTCTTTGCCGAATGTATTATATCGCGGTGCCGCATACATGATACATTCTGCTAGTAGGTGTAAGCTAGTCTCCTCCTTACCACAGTGTGGACAGGAGGCATCTCTGCTAATCTCCATTATCTTAAGGTGTCTATTGAGAGTATTATGACCTGTAATAATGCCTGTCAGAAGTCTCAGACTACTCTTACCTAGTTTCAGAAGATACCTGGTTCTCCTGTGATCTATGCCTTTGATCATCATCTTCGACTGTCTACATCCAGTTTCTTCTTCCCATTCTCTTTGTGCTTCCATCTCTTTTACCTTCTCTATGACTCCCTTCGTGACGTCCGCTGACGTAGGTAGAGCCGGTTCCGGACCAATGTGATCCGTTTCCGCCCCCATCCTTGCCATCTCGTCCGCTTTCTCATTACCCGTCACTCCTTGGTGTCCTGGTACCCATGCCACCGTGACGCTTCTTCGTTTGCCTATCGAGTTAAGCTCCTCCCGACATTCTCTCACAAGGGAGGAGGTAACCGATGTTTTCTTTAGTGCCTTCAGTGCTGCTTGGCTATCGGTATATATTACAACAGCGCCTTCTTGCTGCACACTCTGCATGACCAGTTGTCATATAAAAAAAAGTAAAAAAAAAAAAAAAACATTTTTTTTATGTCATGGTGAAGTAGTGACACCTCTAATTTTTTTTCTAGTTGTAGGCCTGACATTGGCCTACTACTTGCCTAAATATCAAAATTTTCCAAACGGTACTTCCTGTCAAAAATTAGCAATGTGTGTGGTCAAGTTCTGTACTCCATTGGTGTTTTTCAATGTAGTATACAAACATTAAGTTGTCATCTTCTTCGCTTCTTCGCTTGCGGACTTTTGACAGAAGCGCCATGTGAGTCTGTTCATTTTTAGGTTATTTTCCTTTATAAATAATATCCTTTGTAAATTTCATCCTTATTTATTAACTTGGTTGAGGTTTATTTACATAAAATTAGTTTATTAATACATCTGTTCTGATACAAAGCTAGGGTAAGGCCTTTTTGGCCTTAGGGCCAATGGTAGGGAATGAGAAGGAAAAGTCACCTGACGAGACCGATGGTAACTCTAATGTTATGGTTGGTATGGACATTGAAAATAATTCTAGAAAAAGAAACTTGCAAACATTAGACTTATCACCGGTCAGTAGCCCACAAGAACCGGCTCTTAAAAAAATTACAACCAACGTGAACAAAGAGATCTCGGAACAGGTAATAGCAATAGTAAATGAGGATGTCACCAACCCCCACGTAGATAAACATCGCGATGAGAATGCTAACCCACTTTTGTACAAACACCCTGATCTTGACACAGAAGGCAGAGGATACAATGCAGACGACGATGGCCCATTTGTGGTTCACATCTCAAAGGAATCTTCTGCTGACTCCAGGTCAACACTGAAAGCCATCTATGTAGGTATGCTCTTAACACAGGCAAATGTCACAAATATTAAGAAGGACGGGATAAAATCTGTAGGCCGCAATAGAGCTTCAGTAACATTCAATAAAGCCGTTGATGCCAACTTTATCTTAAAAAACCCTATGTTAGATAAATACAAACTATCAGCAAACATACCAACATACAACATATCTCGTATGGGTCTAGTTCGAGGAGTTCCAACGGATTGGTCCATGACTGATTTCGTTAAGGGTACAAATTTAATAGAAGGTAAAGGTAGGATTCTGAAAGCGCGTCGCCTACAAAGGAAAGTGACTAAGGAAGATGGATGTCCATCCTGGGTTCCAACCCAGACTGTAGTAGTTACTTTTGAAGGTCAAACTTTGCCATCTAGAATATTTGCTTATTATACTTCTCTAGTGGTGGAAGTATACCTACTGCCAACAATCCAATGCCGAAAATGCCTTAGATTTGGACACATTCAGACTCAATGTCGCTCAGATGCCCGCTGCTACAAATGTGCCCAAAAGCACCCAGGTGATGGGTGTAATGTAGCTCCCGAACACATATCCTGTATTTTTTGCACTGCCCGACACTATGCCACTGACAGAAACTGCCCAGAACATCACTGACAAAAGACCATAAACTGATAATGTCTGAAAGAAACATTTCATATGCTGAAGCATCCACACAAGTCCCAGTTGTAAGTCGTAGACCCTATGCGGACGTTGCAAATATAATGTTTGGCCCCAAAAGAGAACCTTCCCCCCCATCACAATCAACTTTGACTTAACAGATTTACCTTCTACCCCTCCCAAAACCTCTCACCGCAAGACAGTATTTTTGTCACCTCGGTCAAGACCTTCCTTGTCCCCAGGTTATGACCAACAAGCCCATAACAATATAGTCCGACCCCCTCCATCCCAAATTCCCAACGGACAAGCCCTCAATAACTCATACACCAGAGAAACTCCAAATGAGGACCTCATGGAGCTCCTTCTAAAACTGTTGACTAATATCATCGCCAAATGGAGTGATATATTACCGAACGACGTTGCACCTA
Organism: Cydia splendana; assembly: GCF_910591565.1. NCBI lineage: Eukaryota > Metazoa > Arthropoda > Insecta > Lepidoptera > Tortricidae > Cydia > Cydia splendana. Next base: position 20,977,384 of record NC_085962.1, read on the forward strand.
TAATGTTGACCCTAGTAGAAAAACTCCTTCCCTCACCACCACGGACCGCCAGGCCACATTTCTTCAATGGAATAGCCTGGCCGCGACAGACACAGAATGATCAATGACCATTCTGAGTCTGTCGCGGCCATCTCGGAGACGTGGCTGAGGCCCGGGTGTTCGGTTTAGACTCCCGGGCTTCTCATGCCTCCGGGATGACCGCGTCGATGGACGTGCAGGATGCGCTCTGTTGATCAAGCAATCCTACCCCTTCTCTCAAATTCCCCTCCCTCCTCATGGAAATGAAATTAATGCCGTAGCCGCTAAGGTTATGGGCATTAATTTCATTTCAATATATATTCCTCACCCTGACCTTGACCTTATTCCTGAATTATCTTCTATCCTAACCTCTGTCCCTCCTCCTCATATAGTTTTAGGCGATTTTAATTCACATAACATTTCTTGGGGATCATACCATTCGGACGGGTTTTCGTCACTCTTGTTAGAAATCTTCGATGAAATCAATGTTTGCGTTATAAACGACGGATCGCGTCTATCCAGGCCAGAACCCACAATCCGTTCCCGACTTGTCAGCTTGCTCCCCTAATTTGGCCTCATTGTTATCTTGGACTGTGCTTCGTCAGTCCTATGGCAGCGATCACTTTCCCATTGTTATTTCCAAGCCCTCATCTGTTCTTCCATCCCCGGCTCCTGAACCTCTTCTGAAATACAGATTACAATCAGCTGACTGGTCGAAATTTTCACTTTATGTCGAAACAAAAATTAAAGAATGGGACTCTAACTTAAATGACAATAGGGAAAATTACTCAAAATTCAAAAATTTACTTTTAGAAGCAGCTGATAAGTTTATCCCCCGGAAAAATAACAAAAAGGATAAAATTCTTTCACCTCCATGGTGGAATGCTGACTGCACAGCTGCCGTGAAAGAGAGGGATGAAGCTGAACAAAGATTCAATGAATCAGGTGACATACAGGGCTTCATCAATTTCAGGAAAACCTCGGCCCGCACTAAACGCTTATTGTCCAAAACAAAGAAAAAGGGTTGGAAAGGGTTCTGTGAGAGCTTGTCCCCTAGAACTCCCCCATCAGTTGTATGGAAGAATATAAGGCGGTTCAGAGGGTCCTTTAAACCGGATATCATATGTTCTTCTGACAGGTCGGCTTGGCTCTTGGACTTTGCTGATAAACTGGCACCCCCAACTGCCCCAGAATTATCCTGCGTAGTGTCGCCACCACTCCCTCCTCCGTCGACCACCTTTGACGAACCGTTTTCGGTTTCGGAGCTCAAAATAGCTTTGGATGGACTACGCAACACTTCACCAGGAGAAGATGGTATTCCTTACTGTTTTATAACAGAACTGAGCTCATTCTCACAGGAATACTTCCTTGGCATTCTGAATCACGTGTTTGACTCAGGAGAGATCCCAGATGATTGGAAAACTCAAATTGTCATCCCAATTCTGAAACCGACTAAAAATCCACAAGAGGCCAGCTCGTACCGACCGATTGCGCTCTCCACTACGATGGGCAAGATACTTGAGCACCTAGTAAAGAATAGGCTAGAGTGGTATGTCGAGAGCAGAGGACTATTAGCAAACACCCAATTCGGTTTTCGAAAAGGTAGGAGCACAATGGACAGCTTAAACATACTAACCACGGATATCAGACTTTCGCTTTCTAACAATGAGGACCTACTAGGATGTTTTCTTGATATTTCGGCAGCTTATGACAATGTCCTTCTTCCGGTGCTCAGAGCAAAGATGCTACATCTGAGCATTGCAGTGAAGATTGTACAAATTGTCTCTAATTTATTCATAGGAAGAACCATCAAAATCCGTGATGGCAGTTCTTATCTTTCTCCTCGTACACTGTGGCAGGGCCTTCCTCAAGGATCCGTTCTTAGCCCAATACTTTACAGCATATATACATATGATTTAGAGCAAGCCGTGTTACTCTTCTGTAACATTCTACAGTATGCAGATGATCTAATCCTCTACACTTCCGCAAAATCTATTGATACAGCATCTGCAAGGTTGAACATGGGCCTGAGTTATCTGAAGGATTGGCTTGAAGAGCATGGTCTGTCTTTGTCACCTTCCAAGAGCTGTGCTGTGACCTTCAGTCGCAAAAGGAACATGCCAACTGCAGATGTTCATTATGGTGAAGAAAGCATTCCCAATAACGAATCAACCAAATTCCTGGGTATCATCTTGGATCGGAAAATGAGTGGGATACCTCATCTGAAATACATACAGGACAAGTGTGAAAAAGGAATCAACATTTTGCGGGCTCTATCAGGAGTTTGGTGGGGTTCTCATCCATATTGTCTAAAGCTACTTTATAATGCTATTATCCGCAGCCACATGGACTATGGATCCTTAATATTAGAACCATGTAATAAGGAATCCTTAAAAAAAGTTGGATTTAATACAGGCTAAATGCTTAAGAATCATACTTGGTGCCATGAGATCTTCTCCAAAAAATGCCATGCAAGTAGAATGTGTGGAGCCTCCTCTGGCGCTGCGTAGACAATATCTTGCTGACAGGTTCCTCATAAGAGCTATCTCCAACTCCAATCACTTGCTGATTACACGCTTGCGGGCTCTTGCTTCATTGGTCACTGAAAACCCATATTGGATGCATAAGGAGTTTCCAAAAATTATTATTACTTATTCTAAATTAAATCGTATAAACCCCATATTATATAAATCAGGAACAAACCCCTTATTTGAAACAAAACAAAATTTGAAACTTTAATTTACACCCCTAGTGTTATTTTAGACCTTGGAATTTTTAAAAATGACCTGGGAGCTAACAGCAAATTTAAAAAACTTTTAGAAAAGTGGGAAGACTACTTACCAGTGTTTACTGACGCATCAAAAAATAATTCCGCAAATTGTGTTGGAGCAGCAGTGGTGGTTCCAAAATATAGCATTGTCTTGATGTTTAAGTGCCCTCCTCAATCATCCATTTTTACAGGCGAGGCTGTTGCCATCTTGGAAGCTGTAGCATACGCGGATTCTCACAATATAACAAAAATGTTCATATTTACAGATAGCAGGAGTTGTCTGCAAGCTATTATGGGCAATCAGTTTAAAATGAAAGCAAAATTTCCCTTAATACTTCAGATCAAAACCTTACTAAGAAAATGTGAATCAAAGGGGTTAAAAATAGTACTTGGGTGGATCCCGGGCCATTGTGGCATTCCTGGAAATGAGTCTGCAGACTTATGGGCAAAGAGAGCTATTGAGATGGGATCACCAGGCCACGACAGGATATACAGTTCTGACCTTTTAAACCATGCACAGACTGATATGTTTAACACGTGGCAAAATCTCTGGAATTCTTCCAGATTGGAGGTAGGAAAACATTATGGCCACATTCAGCCCAATATTCCACGTAAACCATGGTTTTTCAGATTCCGAGCATACCCTAAATGGGTCACGTCTACAATTTGCCGTTTACGCTTAGGGCCAGTTTGTACGCCTGTATTCCTTGCCAAGATACGGGTCCGGGATACGTCACTGTGCGAATGTGGGTTAGACGAAGGCACCATAGATCACATTTTCTTCTCTTGTCCGAGATTCAATTACTCTTTGTATGATGTGTTACCTTCAAATATTCCGCGACCCATTAATTTTTACTCACTTCTCATTCTAATGGACCCGCCCCTAACTTCTATCCTTATTAAGTATGTACAGGAACATAATATAAAACTTTAATTCTTACTGCTCGTCTTACTATTATTTTCTATCTATCTATAATTTAATCTCTACGTTTTTCCTCCATTTCATCCGCTATGTTGCTTGCCTTAACAATCTGTCATCCGCTTTCCGCTCTTTTTCACTAATGTTGGTACTATGTTAATTGTGTCATGTCATGTATTTGTCTGTGATGTCCTTCGAGCAACACGGAAGGGAGGCGGCATTCGCACTATTTCCCCTCTGCCGAGGTACAAGATTAGCGCGTCAATCTAATCTAGCGCGGGTAATAAAACTAGTTGCACTTGGATTTTTCACTAGACCGAGTCCAGACGCTCGCGTGAATACTGCTGCACAAAAATGCCTGGTTGCTCGGTTTTTTGTTATAAAAAGAGGTCGGGGACATCAAATTTACAAAAAGAAAGTGTTACATTTCACATGTAATATTTTTTTTTACATATCATACGTTTAATTACATTCAAACACAATTATTATATTTTAGTCTCATGTAATTGTTGGATTTATCGATTTTGCTCGCTCAGTACAAATTGCGGATCGGTCGAGCGACAAATCCGACTTCTCATCTCTCAGAATACAATAACATACTTCAACGAAAATGTGTTAGTGTGCGTGTTGTGACACTTGTCACTCGTCCGTACACAAAAAGAGATCGAGGTTTGCAAGATTTGTCTTTGACGTGTGTCATTTTCTATGTATTTGTGTCGTCATTACAGATTGGATTCTGTATGTAAGTGTGTGAGAAGTGCGACTGTGTGCACCTTTCCCCCCGCGAAAAATGGCAGAAAGATTTGTACGGTGAGATATCGCTTGGGCCCCTCCCTTCCGATGTGTCGGAAGCCGGTGTTGCTCGAAGGTGATGTCCATAATAATTTGTTTGTTTTAGGTTCCCAGTCTATCCTTCCACAAAAATCAAAATTAAACCGAACATTCTCGTCTCATAAGTCAAAAGTCTACACCTCGACATTGGCAGAATCCACCTTGCTAAATTTAGCGAGGAGTAAAAGCCATAATAATAATTAAAAAAAAAAAAAAGTTGTGTTCTCAATCGGTGTTTTTCAATGTAGTATACAAACTCTTCGATTCTGTTTGCGATTTGTTATCAGGTTGTCGTATTTAAGAGTAAAATGCCAATGACAACTTAATGTTTGTATACTACATTGAAAAACACCTATGGAGTACAGAACTTGACCACAGACATTGCTAATTTTTGACAGGAAGTACCGTTTGGAAAATTTTGATATTTAGGCAAGTAGTAGGCCAATGTCTGGCCTACAACTAGAAAAAAAAATTAGAGGTGTCACTACTTCACCACAACATAAAAAAAAGGTTTTTTTTTTTTTTTTTCTTTTTTTTTTATATGACAACTGGTATTCGTTTTTTGAGTATCGATGCATACCTAAATAAAGAACACTATTTAAAAAATTGAAGCAAATCGCTTGAATACATCCCGAAAAACAATACATTAAAGAAAAATAATAATAAAATCATAAGTCAAAAACTGTCACTAGTACGATGTTGATACTCAGCAAAAATATCCTTCACCATAAGAGGTACTCACAAAAAAAAAACCCACATCAAATTGACTTAAGGGCCAACTTACTATGGAAAACCGACTATGGCCTTTGTTCACTGAAATATGAGTGAAAATAACATATTAAAGTACAGAATGGCAACATATGTAGATTTTTGTAATTTTTATTTTTTAGTTAGGTTTAGTTTTAGTTATTTTATTTTATAAGGGACTTAAGTATTAAGTTTGTATTATTTACATTATAAATATATTTTTCTCGTAACATATGAAACTACATGCTGGTATGGGATGTGGTGGTGAATTAGGTACCTAAAGGTTGTAACTTTGATTCCGTTTCTGATTTTTCTATCGTTTTATGTGTAAAGCTCTCTGGCATGTGGCACATATGGTTTGGGACTTATGTAAGTTACCCTGAAACCCAACATTTACATTGTTCTTTACCACATGTAACATTAAATATGTTTGAACTATTTTATACTTTTATTAAATATGTTTGTTTACATTTAGGTTTGGGGTTCAAAGGAAGCACTAGATAAAGAGTTGTTAAGAAGAGAATTAGATAGAAGAAGATACGAACAAGGTATGCTAGTAAATAAACAATTGATTCATTTATGACTTCTACTGTAAAAGTAAAATATAATTTTAATATATATTTTTCATTGCTCATGCTCTGAAAGAGGGTCATTGTTGTTCTAAACGGTGTGCAGAAAATGATATGATTCTGCACTAGAGCATTTTAGGTTTCAAGTACGTTTTTTTTTACGATAAGCAATTCAAGGTATAAATGGATTTGTTATACAATTTCCATTCTGATATTTGACTCCCCATTCCATAAATAACGATACTTTTGCCTAAATTGTTAATTGAAAGTACCTACCCTCAAAAATACTATAAAAATGTATACTTAGTCATGTTTTTAAAAAACCCATGCATTTTACTTTCCTCATATTCGAAATTAAAAGTAGGTAGAGTGTTTAACTCCCTTGGTTAACAATCTACTATTACCGTACCTTCATATGGTGCTACTTTACTGCACTAGCGTGATAATTGACACATTACGAAAATTTAAAGGGCCATATGTAGGTAATGTAAAACGTTGTATGATACATGTGCAAATAGATAATACGCAACACTTGGCGATAAATTAAAACACGACCGAAGGGGAGATATTATTTCCACTCAGAATCACGAGCTCTTTCGATCGTAATAGAAAAAAAGTGTCTTCAAAATTTCATGCAAATTTCTGTTATCCATTTTGTTACGGTAAGAGACATTTTTTCTCAGTAAAAATGGAGAAAAGCTCGTGATTCTGAGTAAGTAAATATAAAAATTCCCTATTACAATAAACAAAGTTACAGTTTAAAAATATTTTTGAACAGATGTATTTACTGTCAAGAGGCGATTAAGGAATTATAGGAGGGAAATGAGCCATAAAAAAGATGAAGAGGAATCTGGCTTGAAGACTCGATCCGGCCGTGTGGTGTTGACCGCAATTGGAATGTAAGTTAGTTGTCACTTACATTTTACGGTTTCACTCGTGTATTTTATTATTTTTAGCCACTGACGTGACATGTTTTGTAAGACTTTGGTCTTCATTTTCAAGCACTAACAGTGCTTGAACTCTGTGGGCAGCAGTCAAGTTAATAGCGCGTTACGTACTGCCACTGATGCCACGATGAAATAACCTTTTAAAAAAAGTGTTAAACCAGTAAATATTTTATACTTATTTAAAAAAAATAATGTATTAGTTTTGATTTATTTTCAGAAACGGTTGCAACTTTTTGTTCAAACTGTGTGCATGGTGCTACACTGGATCGCACAGCCTGTTCTCCGAGTGCATCCACTCGCTAGCTGACACGGTCAACCAACTGATCCTGGCCTATGGAATACATAAATCCGTCCAGGTATGTGATATCAGAGGGCAGAGGGCCTACCGCGGACACTATCGTTCTCTGTCACTCTAATTACGCCTTAATTGGAGTAAAAGAGAAAGATACCCGCAATTTGTAAATAGGCCCTCTGTAAATAGTAAATAGAGAATTTATAAATTCAAAACTTCAATAAATCTTTGGGTAATATGGCTCCATCGATACTGTCGATGATTTCGCCAACGTCAAAGTGGATCCCACGTGGGCTCGAATTAATACTATTTGTACGAGTAATAAATAAACTTTAGCCAGTGTACGGTATAAAACTATCAAATTATGGCCTCTAGGGCTCTAGCCAGCCACGGTTAGAGGTAGAAATACCAAATGCTCGTAGAGCACGACGTTGTTCGGTTATGAGCTCTTGTAAGGTGATAGCTGGACTTTACAAGGACCCGCGTGGGCTACCCGGCGTTGACGCCAGAATGGTGGTTAAACGCGTTTCATGATTAATTTTTCATTATCTGCATACTTCCACATTAATTTACTGCATAATACGCTATCAATATTATTACACTTTAAACAACATTAATGAGCAAAAACAAAGAAATGAATCACGAGGCGATGTTACCAATATGGCGGTCGACGAATAACCAATTCAAAACTTCTAAAATGTATTTATTATATGTAGGTAAATACCTACATAAATATAAAGAAGTCGTTGCTGTCAAAAGGGTTTCCAATTTAGACTGACGGTAGTTTATGTGTTATGGCAGCGGTCGGCAACCTTTTAGCAGCCAGGGGCCACATAGTAGTTAACGAAGTTGACGCGGGCCGCACATTGTTAATATTGATGACCTTATCAGACATTTGTCGGTTGTCAATATTACATACAAAATAGCCAGGGAGGCTCGCGGGCCGCAAGTGAGAGGTTCGCGGGCCGCATGCGGCCCGCGGGCCGCTTGTTGCCGACCGCTGTGTTATGGTATCCCTATCTTGTAGATGGCCGATCCGGACCACCCGTACGGGTACACAAACATGCGGTACGTGTCGTCTCTCATATCCGGAGTGGGTATCTTCTGCGTGGGCAGCGGACTGTCCTTTTACCACGGCGTCACTGGAATACTGGACCCCCAGCCGCTCCATGACTTTTACTGGGTAAGTTAATAGTAAATTACTACATTTACAATTTTACACAGTTTAATTGACAACATTTCATGTTTTTGAGTCATCATCTCCCTCGCGTTGTCCCGGCATGTTGCCACGGCTCATGGGAGCCTGGGGTCCGCTTGACAACTAATCCCAAGAGTTGGCATAGGAACTAGTTTTTACGAAAGCGACTGCCATCTGACCTTTCAACCCAGAGGTAAACTAGGCCTTGTTGGGATTAGTCCGGTTTCCTTCACCGAAAAACGACTGGTAAATATCAAATGTTATTTCGTACATAAGTTCCGAAAAACTCATTGGTACGAGCCGGGGTTTGAACCCGCGAACTCCGGCTTGCAAGTCGCGCGCTGTTGCTCTTATCGAGCGCGAGCGCTTTTTTGATGAGTGCTGTATGTCTTGCCTCGAGTTTCATAAGGTTTCATAAGGATGTGAAAAAAGTCAACTCTTTAGGAGAGACAAAACAAAAATAAGTTTGTCCCAAAATATTTATTTAAAAATAATTACTTTCAGGCTTACTTCGTGTTAGGCGGGGCAGTAGTTTCTGAAGGTGCGACATTAATGGTCGCTCTCAACTCCTTGCGGAAAGGAGCGAAGGAAGCTGACACGCCGCTATATGAATACAGTAAGTATCTGGTCGTCTCGCTATATGAATACTGTAACAACCACCTATCCAAGCAAGGGCGGACTTGGGCGGAGCTGGAGGAGGCTGCGCTGGACCGTGAAAGATGGAAAATCTCTTCTGAGAGCCCTATGTCCCTGATGAGGGATAACAGGATACCATCGTCAAGTTTGATTTGGTTTGATTTTTTATTTAATCTCATGGCGGAGCCAGAAGATGGATAGTAGAACACTTCGGTGGCTACTAGCACACCCGTCGAGTTTTGGTTGATTTGTTTTGATGAGTCCAATTACTTGGGGACATTAAGTAGAGTCGGCAATAATTAAGTGGGTGGGGTTTTAAATGGGTATAATGTCGTTACAGTAATGCGCAGTTCGGACCCGTCGGTGAACGTGGTGCTGCTCGAGGACACGGCGGCCGTGGCGGGCGTGGTGGTGGCCGCGTCGTGCATGGCCATCTCGCAGTACACGGGCAGCCCGCTGCCCGACGCCGTGGGCAGCATCCTCGTCGGCACCATCCTGGGCGGCGTGGCGTCCTTTATTATACTTAGCAACGTGGGCGCGCTGGTCGGCAGGTACCTTAGTCTCTGTAATGTAGCTCATGTAGGCATGAGCTACCTGCGAGATCTAGCCTCCCTCTGTAGGCAGAGGGAGGCTAGATCTCGCAGTACACGGGCAGCCCGCTGCCCGGCTGTGCTGCCGGCATAGTCTGTTGGACCCTGTAAATCGGACACCGTGAGACTACTGCCTCGAAATTCTTGTCAAAATATTTTTTTTACGTTGATGTGGGTGGATCAACCGTTTCTTTTCCCCTGTTGCCATGGTTACGTTCTCCTGAGTCACTCTTAAAAACATGTTTTATAGTATTTAAATACACCGAACATGCATTTTTGTGGTAGTTATAAGCCCTTTCCGTAATGGGCCATCTATTGAGTAAAACGTGTTATAACATTTCTTCTAATAAACTGTGCTCCTGTGGTCCCTTGGCTGATGTGACAAAATAACAACAAGGAAAAGTTAATTCATCCGTGTGTTCATTAAGTACGTATCTTTCAGATCTATCCCGCAAGAACAGTTGGACGAAATCAATAGTGTCTTAGAAAGAGATTTCATGATTCGCGCCATCCATGACGTCAAGGGCATCGATATAGGAAGCAATCTGATTCGATACAAGGTAATTTAATTACCTTATACTGCTGCTATTATTATTGTGCTGTCTTTCCCATCACGGAACAATGGTGTTCCGGACCTTTGGGAGGCGTGCGCGGAGCCGAAGCCAACACGTAGAGGCCCTTTTGACACTTTAATGAAATGTAAGGGGTACACCGAGCGGAGGCTGCCCTTGCCCGTGTCATGGGACGCACGCAGAGGCAGCACCCGCCAGGGTGTAAGGACTATTGAGAGTTGATGGAATCTAAAATGAACTAGGTTATTGGGTGAAAGCGATGGACTAAGAACTGAGCTATGGGGTAAAAAACCGGACGCCTGCCTAATAAAACGGTATTTATTGTGCTGTTATTATTATGTTTTTCTTTTTTGGGTCAATAAATTTTTTTTTTTATTTAATTAAATCAATACACAGACATGTCAGATATATAATATAATGATTAATTATAAGCAATATTAATTGTTTATTTATTATTTTGTTATAGGCTGAAGTGGATTTCGACGGCAGAGCACTTACAAGATCTTATTTAGAGAAGCACGACTTAAATGCGTTATTAGAGGTAAGTATTATAATTCGTCATAGAGTGAGGACGCCAAGCACGACGAATTTAGGACATTGACACGCCATTTAATTTTATCTCATTCGCAGGCGCTTAAATATATTGCTGTCCCGCCGATGTTGCTGGCGGTCGATGCCACTGCGATACGTACTACCTAAACCTACAATATATTGTACACAAAGCTTATCGAGGTCAAAACTGTACCCGTTGACGAATATTGTGCAAAAGTGAAATTATTTTTTGAAAACGCTTCAATATTTCAGGATATGAAGAAGATACAGACGATCGACGATGTGGAAGCATTCTTGTTAAAGCACGGAGAGAATATAGTAGACATGTTGGGCGGAGAAATTGACAGAATAGAGCTCAAGTTAAGGGTAAGAATTACACAATTAATTATATTGTATCTACATCTCTATTACTCTTCCATATTAGTGTGATAGAGACAGATAGCGTTTTGTTTCTATGCGAACGATTGTCATCTTGGCTAGGCCCCCAGGCGTAGCACAGGAGCGTTGCGGCAACCTAGAGCGCGAGGTAGACTACACCCATATATTGGTATAACCATTCCAGTCGCAGAATCACAAAGTGGTAACTAAATGTCAGATGTGTCGTAACAGAGTCCACACAATGTGTCTAGAATTGTTTCGAAACAAAGTGTCGTCGCCGTGTCTACACTTTTCCGTAACAAGGTGTCGACACATTTGTGTGCACTTTGCGTGCGGTTTGCGACTAAATCTGACAGCAAATTTGTGACAGCAAATGTCAATATAAAATACCTCTTGAAAACCAAGGTTTGTCAAACTACTATTAGTGTCTCGTGTGCTCGTAATTCTAGTAAGTCATCATGGGCAATGCAAATGATAATAATCGACCGAAACCATATAAACACCCAACACCCGTCAACCTTTTACAGAAAAGTTTTTAAAGAAATTCAATAAGCTACTTAGCTCAGGCAACGAATGCTCCAAAAGTTGTAGAGGGAAATGCTCGGAACACAATTTTTGACTCCGTAACTCGGTTTGACAAGTTAGGAGGTGAACATATCAAAAGTCCCCGGCCGTAGCCCTTGAGCGGGGGGGAGAGAGGGGGCTTTGAAGGTCCCATTTTCCCGTTTTTCGATTATATCTCGGAAACTATGCATCTCAGCGACATGGCCACTTATACAAAATGAAAGTTAATTTAATTTGTTACAAGTTTATTCAGTCAATTTTTTCGATATGTTGAATAGTTTTTGAGATATCCGCTCTTGAAAGTTTATTTAGGGCTCTCAATTTTATCTTGATATATCTATATCAGTGAAGGTGCTAGGCCGTGTTTGGTATCGTTTTCGTATAAATCTGGGGTGCTGAATCCATTTAAGATATCACATTGACACCATTCCACAAAATAAAAATAAATCTTTTTAGGGTTCCGTACCTCAAAAGGAAAAAACGGAACCCTTATAGGATCACTCGTGCGTCTGTATGTATGTCCGTCTGAATACACAAAATAGTTCTTTACCTATAGATGACAGGAAAACCTATTAGAAATGTGCAGTCAAGCGCGAGTCGGACTTAATGTACGGAACCCATAATACGCGAGTCCGACTCGCACTTGGCCGGTTTTTTTGAAACTCTTCTTGACGCTTAACCGCTGAACCGATTTCGTTGAAATTTGGTATAGAAATAGTTTGCGTCCCGGAACAGAGGACATAGGATAGATCTTATAACCAAAATCATCTTTTGAAGGTGTGAAAAGTGGCGTGGAAATTTGTACGGGAAATCAATAACCGCTGAACCGATTTATATGAAATTTGGGATGGTCTACATCTTTGATTTAGTTAAAAATGATGAAAAAACATGACTTCAAACCTAAACTTAAACAGTATTAACTTCAAGAAGTCAATTCTGAATTCCCTCCTACACCTCATTTCACACCTTTAAAGGATGATTTTTGAGATAACTTATTATATCCTGTCTCGGGACTCAAAATATATGTGTACCAAATTTAAATTAAAACTGTTCAGCAGTTTAAGCGTGAAGAGGAGTTTAAAAGAAAGTATTTTAATAAGTTTATATGTTTTTACTTCGGAATGGTGTCAATGTGATACCTTAACTAAATTTGGTACTGCGAATTTATACGAAAACGATACCAAACATGGCCTCATAGCTTTACTGTTGTAGAAGTCAAAATAAAATTGAGAGCCCTAAATTCTTATTACTTGGCCAAACTTGTGTAGAAGGAAAAGGTAAAATAAAAGTCTTCGGCAGGAATATAAGACACAAATATATATTTTTTTTGCGTTACTATTTCATTCATCAAATATAAACATACCTTGATTATACTATTCTAGTGAGATCCTCATAGAGAAACAAAAACATTTACTTAAAAAATTACAAGGTCGAAATGTCACGGAACTTGTGAGAGTAATATGTGAAAAATAAAAACTTTTATGAAAAAAAAATCTGGACACAATTTAAGAATCACCCAATTGCGTCGAGGAATCATCTGTATTTTTGCTTGTTTCATTACCTCCTCGCTTCTTTTTTGTCCTTTGTATTCTGTAGCAATTTGTTAGATCTGAAAATAAAGATAACTTGCGTCGTCACGGATGTCGATTTATAGGTTTTAGGGAGTGCAGAATTCGAAAACGATGATCATTTTATAATCCAAGATGGCGGTTACGTATTTTGTCATAAAAGTGGAATCCAAAATAGTCATCATTTTCGAAATCTGCGCCCCCTAAAACCTATAAAACGATATCCATGACGACTTTTATGACATAATGCATTGCCGCCATTTTGAAATTGAAAATGTTATCATTTTCGAAATCTGCGCCCCCTAAAACCTATAAAACGACATCCATGACGACTTTTATGACATAGTGCATGGCCGCCATCTTGGAACCCAAAATAGTCATCATTTTCGAAATCTGCGCCCCCTAAAACCTATAAAACGATATCCATGACGACTTTTATGACATAGTGCATTGCCGCCATTTTTAAATTGAAAATGTTATTATTTTCGAAATCTGCGCCCCCCAAAACCTATAAAACGACACCCATGACGACTTTTATGACATAGTGCATGGCCGCCATTTTGGATTCCAAAATGGTCATCATTTTCGAAAGCGGGGCCCCCTAAAACCTATAAAACGACATACATGACGACTTTTATGACATAGTGCATGGCCGCCATTTTGGATTTCAAAATGGTCATCATTTTCTAAATCGGGGCCCCCTAAAACCTATAAAACGACATCCATGACGACTTTTATGACATAGTGCATGGCCGCCATCTTGGAATCCAAAATGGTCATCATTTTCGAAATCTGCGCCCCCTAAAACCTATAAAACGACACCCATGACGACTTTTATGGCATAGTGCATGGCCGCCATTTTGGATTCCAAAATGGTCATCATTTTCAAAATTGGGGCCCCCTAAAACATATAAAACGACACCCATGACGACTTTTATGACACAGTGCATGGCCGCCATTTCGGATTCCAAAATGGTCATTATTTTCGAAATCGGCACTCCCTAAAACCTATATATCGACACCCATCTCGACTTTTATGACAAAGTGTTTTGCTACCATCTGCATGCAAGACATTTCTATTATTTTTACGTACAAAAATGGCCCCCTGTCAACTTTCAATCGATATTTAATCGATAATTTATTCGATTAATATTCAGATTAATTCAATTTCAATCTATGTTAGGTCGACTAAACTAATCGCGATTAAAATTTGAGAATTAACTTTTTTTATTCCATTAATTAGTCGAATAAACAGTTAATCGATTAATGCCCATCTCTGACCACGGCATTTTTACACTTTGAGAATATCTGAAAACAAATCAACACAAGGAGCCATTTTGCAAATCCAGTAACATACCAGTAACTTTGTTATTACTTTTGACAGCGCGTGTCATGTGTCAACACAGAGTCGACACAAAGTCGAAACATTGCAACTACTTTGTGACTGCAATATTTCTCAGCCTTAAACCATATTTATACATCATAATTAACAAGTTTCGTAGTATGTAAAGCGTTATTTCTGTTATTTAAGTATAGTATACGCATCGAAGTACTAAAAATGCTTCAAATAATATAGTTATGAACACAGGCACTGAGAAGTAAACAATTTTATTTCCGGCTAAACTAAAACAATGTGGTGGCGCGTTGATTATATTACACTTAGTTTATCAAATCACTCGAGCAGTTTAATTCCCCATAATAATTTAAGTCCTATTGTAATATAAATGCAAACAATATATAATTACGTCTTGTAATCCGTTTTAGAGATGGCGTATTAATGTCACTTATTTTTATTTAAGTATTTTTCCATCTGACAGTTTCCATTTGACAGGAACAAAATGAACGAATGAACGAATGATTTTGGCATAAAGTAGTCGCAAACCCGAAACAATGTGTGCACACGGCGACCACACTTTATGTCACTTTGTGTCATGTGTCGACCCTTCCCCATTTCTGGTAACTGTGTCGACACGGCGACGACTCTGCGACTGGAATTGTGACCGAAACAGACGGTGTCGACACAAGATGTGTCAACACCGCGTCGTAACGGCGACTGGAAATGGTTGTATGGGCACTACCGGTCTTTTTCTAACTATATTAATTAGAGGGAAACGGGTGGTCGAGCGCGTGTACCTATGACGACGCACCCCTCACGGGCAGAAATTAACCATCGGAATGTTTATGGTCATGTAAAATTGTCTATTCCCTTTTTTCGGCACCTTTTTTCCGTGACCAAACAGCCAGTTGGTTAGAACCCCGTGTAGGTTGCGGTTCGATATTACCTATAATATTTTTCACATAGCTGGGCACGGTGACAGCTGTCACCTCCATACGAATTAAAACGCAAAATTAATGTAGAGTCTGTGCGGAAAGAAAAGAGTCGTGGAATGTATGGCGCCCAATACATTTCACGACTCTTCTCTTTCCGCACAGACTCTAGGTATTGAGATGACAACTGTCACAGTGCCCAAGGTATGGGAAAAATACTATAGTACTTTCACTTCGATGTTCTAAAATCTCGTTATTTATTCCAGAAAAAGTTTCCCCAAGTACGGCATTGCGATTTAGAGATACTTTAATCTTGCGAAGATACCTACGTCAGCAAAACTGAAGATATTGCATGTAATTATATATAGTTTAGTATTAGTTCGTATAGAATACATAAATTCTCAGTTATGCGTGCTGGGGCAGTATTGTGATACGTATAAGTAATCAGCTAACTCGGATGGAAAAACTCATTGAAATAATTTGTTGTAAATATGGAATGTTCTTAAAATAAGTTTTTGTTTAAGGGACAAATATTGTTTTAGACAGAAAGTACGAATCATTCTATTAGTTGAAATTTTCGGAGCTGATTTTTTTGACTTATACCCAAATCTGTTAAAAAACAATAGTACATTATTGTCGAGGCTCGGAAGTAGCTACTTGCAGGCTGAGGATTCGTTTTAAACGGACGACCTTGGGAGTCCGTTTAATTGAATCCGAAGCCAGCAAGTAGCCTTCCAGCCGAGTCATATATAGTGCTTTTCTCAAAAATGGTGCAAGAAATATAAATATCATAGAAATATTTTACAAAAGCAACGTTCTTACGTATATATTTTCACAGAAAAAAGTAGAAACAATTGAAAAAATTTGCTTTGCCGCCTTTTTATTTTTTTTAATAAAAAAATAGAAATGTATTTTTCTGCCGAAAATACGCCAACCTATTTGAGACAGCTAAATAGTCGCGGTACTAATCATCTGTTTGGCTGTTTAATGGGCCTGTGCCTTCGTTTGATATGGCCATTTCAACTTTTAAAAAGTTTGGAACTCGACAAATAATGGAATTTGTATGCAACATTGCAGTCCCAAAATCGAGACTGCAATGTTTTTAACTTTTTAATTTTTGACTGACCATAAACTACGCGCTTCGCGACCTATTTTTTAAATGGCAAAGTCGACTTTGCCGTCCATTTTTGAGAAAAAGGTATTGTGTCTTATGCAGCGGTTACTAACTGCTAGAGATTCCGTCATAAGTGAACGGGAACAAGCCCATTCAAAAAACAATTTTACCATCCTTTTTATGGGGTTCAAATTCATGTAAAAGCTCATTCGGAGATACCAATACTATACAATACCTTTTGTTAACAGATTAGGAGTAGAGCCCAACCTCACCTCACCTCACCTCAGAAAATTACAACTACGGGCGTAGAGTCGTAGAGTTAATTTACATCACGATCTTATTTAGCTATAAGCCTCGAGTGATGCTAAACGCTCTACAAAATATTAATTTCTCAATCTTCTCTATCTATAGAATAGATATTCGAAAGTTGAGTTCAGATCAGATGTACATAATAAATCAATATAGGCATATACTTGAGTGCGTAATTTCTAACCCACAAGAAATAGTTATTTGATTTACAAGGAGGCAAAGTTGTTTAACCCTTCGCGCTAATATTGATACCCGAGCAAGGGACGATTCTAAAACTGAACCACGAGCTTAGCGAGTTCGAAAAGTGGAATATTAAGCGTTGCGTGTGCATAGCACGAGATTCAAACATACTTGGCTACCGAGTTAAACAATTTTTCACCACACCAACGCAAGGAAAGTAAAAAAAATACAAATGAAATCCAAATGAACGCTATTCAATATAGCTAAATATAAATACGATGATGTTGATAAATGCAACTTTTGGAGAATACAGAGAGCC
Organism: Cydia splendana; assembly: GCF_910591565.1. Lineage (NCBI taxonomy): Eukaryota > Metazoa > Arthropoda > Insecta > Lepidoptera > Tortricidae > Cydia > Cydia splendana. The sequence goes on from NC_085962.1 coordinate 20,994,725, forward strand.
TTTATGAGCTGGTGTGGTGTTAAATATGTTATTATTACTGAAATAAACCACGCAGTAGGTCTGTACAGGTATCTTACTGTCCAAGCCCGAGTCACAGATATTTCGAAATGTTAATAGTTAATACATTTGGACTATTACCCATTTGCTGTGATTTAGTTGTATTTGATATTTATTAGAACACTTGTGTAAGTTTGTAATGAGTTAAAATATTTATATAAGTATATTTTGTGTATGTTCATTGTTCAGTTGTACGCAAATGTGAGTAAAATCGTTGACAGACATGTTTTTATTTTATATTTTTCACCAAAACCCCTGAGTAGGTATTACATGTAAGGGCTACTTGCACCATTCACTAACCCGAGGTTAACCGGTCAAACCTGGAGTTACCATGGTTACCAGTACTACAATTTGACACTGGGTGAACGAACGGTTTAACCGGTTAACCCCGGGTTATTGGGATGGTGCATGCGGCGCTAAGTGATGTACTTAAGTAAAATAAATTGAATCGAATTTAAATTTTAATTAGTAAAAAATATAATAATTCCATTTAACTTACTCGCTTTTTGTTATAATTAAATGATACATGACAATAAAATAAACTGTTGAGAACACACCTACTCTATTATCTACTGTGATGAGAACTCATTCTTTCCCAATATAGCAACTTTACCATAACAAAAAAAAAAGTATTTACATGTTAAATTGAGTGCTACAGTACACAAACAGCATCAAATAGATAGTCACGGCTAAAGTAGCCAAATATATCGAGGCACATCCTTATTTCTATGGTACAGTCAAGGTAAACCTTTTGAACGCCGCGCGTATCGTGCGCGCTGCGTCATCGTGAACCCTGCTGGAATGCACGAAGGTTGATATTGGGCTGTAGCCGCGCGCGTCAGTTGACGTCGTGTTGTGTACAAATTTTTGGCATTTGATACCTTGACTATACCAAAGGTGTGTCACGATATTTGGACGTCACTATCTATCTTATGCTGACAGTACAGTCGATGTAAAATATATGTTTACACCATTGCACCTTACTACCACCAGCAGAGGCCTCTGCCAGCAAGAGGACCCGCAACCACCGGTAAGCCAAGCTACTTTTATTCGGGTTAGCATAGCGCACATTTTTTGAAGTGAAAACTTCTTTAGCGGCGCTGAGCACTTTTTGAGGTGGGGAAAAAATGATAAACTCGATTCAGCGTAACGCGTAACGTAACGCTGAGGTCATGTGTCACGGACAATGTTATTCACCAAAGAACTTTAGTCATAACGTATCATAATCAGGTCAATTATTTAAAACTGGACTTTTATATTAAGCAATAAAGCTCAATGTTCTAATCTTGTACGGGCTGAAATACGAGGATCTCACAGTTACATTCTAACTTTATATCACTCAAATATAATTCAATAAAGTTACATCTTGATGAAATCGCTAATAAAAGTGAACTCTAGTACTGGTGAATAAAACTCAAAATATCATGACCAAATATATTTAGATGCGAGGTCTGCAAGGTAACTTTACAATTTCTTTTCGAATTTTAAATAATTAACGCTACAAATTTAAGCTCACTGGCCAGCAATTTCGGAACTAAAGTTTTTCAATAGAAAGGAGGATGAGTCAATTATACATAGATAGTGTTGCAGACATTTTGGACTAGTCATTGAGTTTTCACTTCTGTCGGCACTCCCAGAGTGCAACCCGTTGTTTTTTTATACAGTCCACTGGCTTTACGCCATATTTTTCTTGAAAAGGTGATACATTTTTGACGTCGACTGTACTTAGACATTGACAAGCTTATAGCTTATATTTCTCAATTGAGTTCTAACGAGATGGCATCTTGAGTAAATGGTATCTATTCACATTGAGTGCCAACGCGCTACGAGCGTACTGATAACATGGGAAAACCCGCATGTAGCGAAAAGCGCCTACGAACAGAGAACCCGCCTAGCGGGTCGCTGGCACTTGGCAGTGAATGTGTTAATGTATTAATCCAATTTCTTTACAAATTATGAAACCTTAACCTTTCTATGATTCCGAATAAAAAAAATACTTGATAATTTATACGAACTTATGTTAAAATATAAGAATACATTAAAATGCAACAAGTGGAATCGTAAGGCAAACGTGCCGATATCACAGCTCGGTGTTACGTCAAATATATGTTCAATTGCAGCCTTTTACAAACAAGAATTACAATTAATTCATAATAATATGCGAATGAATGAGGGCCCATAATAAAAGTGCAACGATATTCAATGGTTCCATAACTTTTAAATGCTTCTTTTTCCTCGCGTTATCCCGGCATTTTTGCCACGGCTCATGGGAGCCTGGGGTCAGCTTGACAACTAATCCCAAGAATTGACGTCGGCACTAGTTTTTACGAAAGCGACTGCCATCTGACCTACCAACCCAGAGGGGAAACTAGGCCTTATTGGGGTTAGTCCGGTTTCCTCACGATGTTTTCCTTCACCGAAAAGCGACTGGTAAATATCAAATGATATTTTGTACATAAGTTCCGAAAAACTCATTGGTACGAGCCGGGGTTTGAACCCGCGACCTCCGGATTGTAAGTCGCACGCCTTTACCGCTAGGCCACCAGCGCTTCCTTACTTTTAAATGCTACCTTACTAATACCATTTTAGTCATAATTTTTTTGTTAACCTATTGGACGCCAATGACCGATATATCCGCACCGCAGGTTCAACGCCAAAGACTGATTAATCGGTCACAGACCACAGAGCAACATAGACCTACGTGCATATGCATAAAGTTCAATTTCAGTTTTGACACTTCGGTGACGTGGCGTCCGAGTGACAGCTTTTGTGTTTGACACGGCGTCGAAAAGGTTAATAGACAATATATTGTGACTATCGGCATTCTAAGTTTATTGAATAAACGAATAGTAGGTACCGGAGGTTTTGTTACAAAGCACTTTGTCTCATAACCCTTCAAATGGCGCCAGCGAAAACGCGAAAAGTAATCAAGTGGCGCCGCGGATTTGCGCAAAAGCAGGCACGTGGCGGGGCCCCGGTGGGTGGTCAGCGCAGATTAAGAGAATTTTACAAAATCCTCGATTTAAGCTTTTCTATGTTGGAAAATATATAAAAACACATATCGTTATAATAAGCGTTAAATACGCTATTTGAATATAGCAATAAAATTATTATAATATTTATACATTTGGCCAGACCTAATCAAACTCCGGAAGAATGATAGATTTCCAGCTGCCTTGGTAAAAATGCCTACCACCATAAAACAAATTGATGTTTGGAGGTAATTGCTAGTTAATTATCAAAGTAAGACTTTTATTTTTAAGATTAAATCATTAAAAGAGACCTAACATACAATTTATTTTAAAAAACAACATCTTAAAAATCAAGACTGAACTCGGACTAGGCGGTCGCTCCCTAATTAATGGCCCTTACCAACAAATTTTATACCAAGTGTTTGTGTGTATCTTACGGTATGCTATCCTTGTCTAACTCGCTAACTAATTTTGAGCGCTAGAAGAGCGTAACTATAATTAAATGCGTTCAATTTCACCTCTAAATACGACAACACCTCATTAACCACTCAGTGGTGGCCGACAGTTTACTGATTTTTGCATCGACTCGTGATTGGTGGGCGGGCCGCCAGTTTACTGCTTTTCGATCCGACCATTAACGGGTTGGCCGCCACTTGAAAGGTTATCTATTTTTAATTGGTGTTTTATTAATCAGAATCATAAGCTCTATCGATCTAGGCTATAAAAAATAGGATTACTTACATGGAAAATTACATTACACAAGTTTTTTTTACAAAAAAAGTTGGTATGAGAACGTGCCGATCTGAAAAACCGAGACGACAACTTTTTTATTGCTTGAATCGAAAGTGCTAACAATTCTAAGCAAGGAACATACAAACAAAATATAGTATTACCTAATCCAAAACAGAAAAAAACCCTTGACTCCGTCATTCGGCCAATTCATTTTGTAAGGAATTTTGTTATCGCCCGAATGACAAAATCAGTAAAATCATGGTATTTTAATACATTCTTATACCCTTTGAAACGCCACAGCTATGTGCGGCGCGTCATCGTGAACCTTGTGCAATGCACGAAGCCGCGTGCGTCAGTAGACTGGCGGTCAAAGGGTGAACACAGTTCTGAGATGAAAGTACTTATACAATTGGATCACACAGCGGGTCTCGTCTGCGGCAGGCACAGGTTGTAGTGCGCGGTCTTGTTCCAGAAGTCTGCCTTCTTCCAGCCGCACCAGCCCTTGGCCAGGACCGTGGCCAGCTCGTCCGCGCCCGTGTAGTGCGGGTCGAGGATCAGGTAGCGGGTCTCGTTGGTCCCAGCGTCGAACTCCACGCCCAGGATTGTGTGCGCTAGGACTCCGCCACCTGGATGGAAAATGGTTTCTGTGGTTACAGTTCTGTGGTCTCGAGGCTGACAAATTAATATGCTGTATTCCCATTTGGCCCCGCCGGGCACAGATGGGAATAGGTTAATATGAATCATTCACATCTCATGTAGGTATGGCGGCGGTCACATGGGGCAGGAACAAATGGGAATACACTATAAATACGGCCTCCTAGCCTGGTCGGCAGTGAGTAACTCTTGAGTTACATTACATCTTGAGGCTGACAAATAATATGGCCTCCTAGCCAAGTTCGAATCCCGGTAAGAGCGTTTGCGTGTTCATCACGAATATTGTTATCTATATAAAAATGTTGCCTAAGAGAGCTCATAGCACAAGCTTTGCTTAATTTGGGGCAAGGTTGATCCGTGTGAGTTTGTCCCCAAATATTTA